>NC_091979.1:241621419-242295420 GCF_044704955.1 Pristiophorus japonicus
GGGAGAAGAAGATGATTGGGGGGGAGAAGAAGATGATGATTATTGAGGGGGGGAAGAATAAGATTGGGGGGGAGAAGAAGATGGAGGGGAGAAGAAGATGGGGAGGAGAAGATTGGGGGTGAGAAGAAGATTGGGGAGGGAGAAGAAGATTGGGGAGGGAGAAGAAGATTGGGGAGGGAGAAGAAGATTGGGGGGGAAAGAAGATGATGATTGGGTTAAGAAGACGACGGGGGGAAGAAGATGGGGGGAAGATGATGATTGGGGGGGAAGAGAAGAAGATGGGGGGAAAGAAGAAGATTGGGGGAAAGAAGATGGGGGGAAGATGATGTTTGGGGGGGAAGAAGAAGATGGGGGAAAGAAGATGTTTGAGGGGGAAGAGAAGAAGATGGGGGGGGAAGATGATGATTGGGGGGATGATGATGATTGGGGGGGAAGATGATGATGGGGGGAAGATGATTGGGAGGGGAAGAAGAAGATGATTGGGGGGGGAGAAGATGATGATTGGGGGGAAGATGATGATTGGGGGGAAGATGATGATTGGGGGAAGAAGATGATTGGGGGGAAGAAGAAGATTATTGGGGGGTGAGAAGAAGAAGAAGATTGGGGGGGAAGAAGATTGCGAGGGAGAAGAAGATTGGGGGAGAAGAAGATTGGGGGGAGAAGATGATTGGGGGGAGAAGATGATTGGGGGGAGAAGAAGATTGGGGGGAGAAGATGATGATGATTATTGGGGGGGGGAGAAGAAGATGGAGGGGGAGAAGAAGATTGGGGAGGAGAAGATTGAGGGGGGAGCAGAAGATTGGGGAGGGAGAAGATGATTGGGGGAGAAGATGATGATGATTTGTGGGAAGAAGATGGGGGGAAGAAGATGATGGGGAGAGGAAGAAGAAGATTGGGGGGGGAGAAGATTGGGGGGGTGAAGAAGATTGGGTGGTGAAGAAGATTGGGGGGAAGAAGAAGATTGGGGGGAAGAAGAAGATTGGGGGGAAGAAGAAGATTGGGGGGAAGAAGAAGATTGGGGGGAAGAAGAAGATTGGGGGGAAGAAGAAGATTGGGGGGAAGAAGAAGATTGGGGGGAAGAAGAAGATTGGGGAGGAAGATGATGATTTGGGGGGAAGAAGATGAAGATTGGGGGGGAAGAAGATGAAGATTGGGGGGAAGAAGATGAAGATGGGGGAAGAAGATGAAGATTGGGGGAAGGAAGATGAAGATTGGGGGGGAAGATGAAGATTGGGGGGAAAGAAGATGAAGGTGGGGGGGGAAAGAAGATGAAGATGGGGGGAAGATGATGAAGATTGGGGTGGGAAAAGATTGGGGGGGAAGAGAAGAAGAAGATGGGGGTTAAGATGATTGGGGGGGGAGATGATTAGGGGGGAGAAGAAGATGATGATAGGGGGGGAAGGAGAAGATTGGGGGGGTGGAAGAGAAGAAGATTGGGGGGGGAGAAGAAAATTGGGGAGGGGAAAGGAAGATTGGGGGGGAGAAGAAGATTGGGGGGGAGAAGAAGATTGGGGGGAGAAGAAGATGGGGGGAGAAGAAGATTGGGGGGAGAAGAAGATTGGGGGGGAAGAAATTGGGGGGGAGAAGAAGATTGGGGGGGAGAAGAAGATTGGGGGGGAGAAGAAGACTGGGGGGGAGAAGAAGATTGGGGGGAGAAGAGGATTGGGGGGAGAAGAGGATTGGGGGGGAATGGGGGGGAGAAGAGGATTGGGGGGGGAGAAGAAGATGGGGTGGGAGAAGATGATTGGGGGGGAGAGAAGATGATGATTATTGAGGGGGGAAGAATAAGATTGAGGGGGAGAAGAAGATGGAGGGGGAGAAGAAGATGGGGAGGAGAAGATTGGGGGGGAGAAGAAGATTGGGGAGGGAGAAGAAGATTGGGGAGGGAGAAGAGATTTGGGGGGAAAGAAGATGATGATTGGGGGAAGAAGACGGGGGGAAGAAGATGGGGGGTGGAAGAAGATGATTGGGGGGGAAGAGAAGAAGATGGGGGGGGAAGATGATGATTGGGGGGAGAAGATGATGACTTGGGGGGAAGAGAAGAAGATGGAGAGGAAAGAAGAAGATTGGGGGGAAGATGATGATTGGGGGGGAAGATGATTGGGAGGGGAAGAAGATGATGATTGGGGGGGGGGAAGATGATGATGGGGGGGAAGAAGATGATGATTGGGGGGAAGAAGATGATGATTGGGAGGAGAAGATGATGACTTGGGGGGATAAAGAAGATGATGGGGGGGGGAGAAGATGATGATGGGGAGAAGAAGATGATGGGGGGGAGAAGAAGATGATGGGGGAGGAGAAGATGATGATTAGAGGGGAAGATGATGATTGGGGTGGAGAAGATGATGATTGGGGGGAGAAGAAGAAGATTGGGGGGAAAGATTGGGGGGAAGAGAAGAAGATTGGGAAGAGAAGAAGATGGGGGGGAAGATGATGATTAGGGGGGAGGAAGAAGATTGGGGGGGAGAAGAAGATTGGGGGGGGAGAAGAAGATGGGGAGGGAGAAGATGATTTGGGGGGAAAGAAGATGATGATTGGGGGAAGAAGAAGACGGGGGGAAGAAGATGGGGGGGAAGAAGATGATTGGGGGGGAAGAGAAGAAGATGGGGGGGAAGAAGAAGATGGGGGGAAGAAGATGTTTGGGGGGGAAGAGAAGAAGATGGGGAGGAAAGAAGAAGATTGGGGGAAGATGATGATTGGGGGGGAAGATGATTGGGAGGGGAAGAAGAAGATGATTGGGGGGGGAAGATGATGATGGGGGGGGGGAAGAAGAAGATGATTGGGGGGAAGAAGATGATGATTGGGGGGGAGAAGATGATGATTTGGGGGGATAAAGAAGATGATTGGGGGGGAGAAGATGATGATGGGGGGAGAAGAAGATGATGGGGGGGAGAAGATGATGATTAGAGGGGAAGATGATGATTGGGGGTGGAGAAGATGATGATTGGGGGGAGAAGAAGAAGATTGGGGGGAAAGATTGGGGGGGAAGAGAAGAAGATTGGGAAGAGAAGAAGATGGGGGGGAAGATGATGATTAGGGGGGAGGAAGAAGATTGGGGGGGAAGAAGATTGGGGGGGAAGACGAAGATTGGGGGGGGAGAAGATTGGGGGGAAGACGAAGATTGGGGGGGAAGACGAAGAAGATTGGGGTGGGTGAAGATGATGATTGGGGGTTGAAGATGATTGGGGGGGTGGGGGGGTGAAGATGATGATTGGGGGGGTGAAGAAGATTGGGGGGTGAAGAAGATTGGGTGGTGAAGAAGATTGGGTGGTGAAGAAGATGATTGGGGGAAAGAAGATTGGGGAGGAAAGAAGATTGGGGAGGAAAGAAGATTGGGGAGGAAAGAAGATTGGGGGGGAAAGAAGATTGGGGGGGAAAGAAGATTGGGGGGGAAAGAAGATTGGGGGGGAAAGAAGATTTGGGGGGGAAAGAAGATTGGGGGGAAAGAAGATGATGATTATTGGGGGGGGAGATTGGGGGGGAAGAGAAGAAGATGGGGGGAAGAAGATGATTGGGGGGAAGAAGAAGAAGAAGATTGGGGGGGAGATTGGGGGGAAGAGAAGAAGATGGGGGGGGAAGATGATGATTGGGGGAGGGAAGAAGATTGGGGGGAAGAAGAAGATGATTAGGGGGGGAAGAAGATGATTTTGGGGGGGGGGAAGAGAAGATGACGATTGGGGAGGGGAGAAGATGATGATTGGGGAGGGGAGAAGAAGATTGGGGGGGAAGAAGATAATTGGGGGGGAGAAGAAGATGATGATTTGGGGGGGGAGAAGAAGATGATGATTTGGGGGGGAGAAGATGATGATGATTTGGGGGGGGGAGGAGAAGATGATGATTGGGGGGGGGAGAAGAAGATTGGGGGGGGAGAAGATTATTGGGGGGGAGAGAAGATTATTGGGGGGAGAGATGATGATTTGGGGGGGGAGAAGAAGATTGGGGGGGGGAGAAGATTATTGGGGGGAAGAGAAGATTATTGGGGGGAGAGAAGATGATTGGGGGGAAGGAATAAGATTGGGGGGAAGGAATAAGATTGGGGGGAAGGAAGAAGATTGGGGGGAAGGAAGAAGATTGGGGGGAAGGAAGAAGATTGGGGGGAAGGAAGAAGATTGGGGGGAAGGAAGAAGATGATTAGGGGGGGAAGAAGATGATTTGGGGGATAAGAAAATGATGATTGGGGGGAGAAGAAGATGATGATTTGGGGGGGGAAGAGAAGATGATGATTGGGGAGGGGAGAAGATGATGATTGGGGGGGGGAGAAGAAGATTGGGGGGGGAAGATGATGATAATTTGGGGGGGGGGAGGAGAAGATGATGATTGGGGGGTAGAAGAAGATTGGGGGGGGAGAAGATTATTGGGGGGAGAGAAGATTATTGGGGGGAGAGAAGATTATTGGGGGAAGGAAGAAGATTGGGGGAAAGGAAGAAGATTGGGGGAAAGGAAGAAGATTGGGGGAAAGGAAGAAGATTGGGGGGAAGGAAGAAGATTGGGGGGAAGGAAGAAGATTGGGGGGAAGGAAGAAGATTGGGGGGGAGCAGAAAATTGGGGGGGGGAGAAGAAAATTGGGGGGGGAGAAGAAGATTGGGGGGAGAGAAGAAGATTGGGGGGAGAGAAGAAGATTGGGGGGAGAGAAGAAGATTGGGGGGGAGAGAAGAAGATTGGGGGGGAGAGAAGAAGATTGGGGGGAGAGAAGAAGATTGGGGGCGGAGAAGAAGATTGGGGGAGAGAAGAAGATTGGGGGGGAGAAGAAGATTGGCGGGGAGAAGAAGATTGGCGGGGAGAAGAAGATTGGCGGGGAGAAGAAGATTGGCGGGGAGAAGAAGATTGGAAGGGGGAGAAGAAGATTGGGGGGGGTGAAGAAGATTGGGGGAGAAGATGATTGGGGGGAAGGAAGAAGATTGGGGGGGGGAAGGAAGAAGATTGGGGGGGGGAAGGAAGAAGATTGGGGGGAGAAGATGATTGGAGGGAAGGAAGAAGATTGGGGGGGGGGAGGAAGAAGATTGGGGGGGTGGAAAGAGAAGATGATTGGGGGGGGGCAGAGAGAAGACGAAGAAGCAGCAGCCCCACAGGCAGCCGTTGCCGGACTGCCGACCCTGCCGACTCTTCGGGCGGGGCCTGCCCCAGCGAGATGTGGGCGGGCGGACCCCGCCGACGTCGAAGAAGCCGGGCCCCGCCGAGGACTTCGGGCGGGGCCCACATGCAGCCGATGCTGGGCTGCCACTGCCGACATCTCTTCAGGCAGGCGCCGCTGATGACACCGATGGCGCCGGCTGCCAGGAGTTCTTCAGACGAGGCCCATCCCCAACGAGAGGCCGGGCGGGCGGGGCCCGCTGCCGAGGTAAGATGCGCAGGCCACTCGGACGGGGATAGGGGCGACGTCCTTTCGGCCTGGGACAGGGTCGTCGGCCCGGAGACAGGACGCCGGCAGCTACTGCACACGTGCGCAGCTGCCGGCACTGTTTTCGGTGCAGGGCTGTAGCTCCGCCCCCAGCAGCTCCTGCTGCACAGCGCCGAGGTGGAATTGGGCCTACAGCTATCTGAGAATCGTGAAGCAAGTATTTGGCGCAATTTTTGTTCGATAAATTAGGCGGACCTCTCCAATGTGCGCCGTTCTAGCGGGCGGCCGAAACTTGACCCCATTGAAACTACAAAATTTGCCCGTGCGTTTTTAACTCTAAACCACACGTCATCATTTAATACATTAAAGGGGTACCAGCTTCATGATAAAGTACTGTAAATCAGCTAAGTTCCAGGTGATAACATTTTTCTGAAATTAAGCTTAAAGAAAGTTTGCACAGCTTTAGTTTTGTGCTTGGACTTTTTTGAACATTTTGACAATCAGTGCCACCATCAAATTTCTGCAATGAAGGACAGATGTGGAACTGGTAATAGTATGGCCATGGGAAAATTATTCTATTTACAGTATTTGAGGAGAAAGAGCAATCCTTTTTTAATACATTACCTACAAAAAGTGATGCTGTTTGGAAGAATTGTGATTATAAATATATGACGAAAGGTTGGTTATTCAAATTTTTTTTCATGAAAATGGAGTGCCTGGTAAAAGAAAATCTAAAAATAATTCTCAAGTCTTTCAGTGAATATTAATTTGGTATAAAACAGTGAATTCTAGGTTGGTGCTGCCGTGTGAGTAATTGCAGCAATAGCTGGAGCATTCTGCAAGATTCACCTCCATGCGGCCAGTGTGAGCTCAGAAACTACAGACAGATATATCAATTTACACTGCAAAGTGTAAACTTTTTGTTAAAGCAAGACAGAAAATGCTGGAAATATGCAGGTCTGTGAGCGCTTGATAAGATAGGATAACATTTCGGGGGTAGACTCTTCGTCATTTCTCAGACTCCAATGGACCTGCTGTGCTTCACCGGCATTTTGTGTTTTTATTTCAGATTAACAGTATTCACGGTCACAGGATGTGACAGTAATGCTAAACCGAAGTGTACGGAAAGGGTCTAGGGATTTTTTCGTACAGATGAGAAGATCACAGATTTGATTCTCAGTCTCTACTGGGATGATGGTTGGGTTACTATAATTGACTTTGGTGCCCTAGACTAAGGATGGAACAGCCAGCCAGGGTTCCCAACTCTATATTGCTATCCACTGATATCCATATGGACATCATGTGGGGACGGCTTGGCTGTGATGCCCTGCCATGGTAAAATAGCCTGCTAACATTCACTGTGTAATTTCACACATGAAGAACGCCCCCTTTTCATGAAGTGCTGGAGGACTCTTGTGGAACTACATCCCAGGAAGCGTCAACATCTTCAAAAGAGGAAAATGAAGAAAACTGGGCAAATAGTATTAAGACATACAACATAAGAAATAGGAGCAGAAGTAGGCCCTATGCCCCCGCAAGCCTGCTCTGCCATTCAATAAGATCATGGCTGATCATCGACCTCATCTCCACTTTCCCACCCGATCTCCATATCCCTTGATTCCCTAGACTCCAAAGATCTATCTATTTCAGTCTTGAATATATTCAGAGACTTGGCATCCATAGCCCTCTGGGGCAGAGAATTCCAAAGATTCACAACCCTTTGAGTGAAGAAATTCCTCCTCATCTGCGTCTTAAATGGCCGACCACTTATCCTGAGACTATGCCCCCTAATTCTAGACACTCCAGCCAGGGGAAACAACCTCTCATCATCTACCCTGTCTATCCCCCTCAGAATCTTATATGTTTCAATGAGATCACCTCTCATTCTTCTAAACTCCAGAGAGTACAGGCCCATTCTACGCAATCTCTCATCATAAGACAGCCTTCTCATCCCAGGGATCAGTCTTGTGAACCTCTGTTGTACAGCCTCCAAGGCAAATATATCCTTCCTTAGATAAGGAGACCAAAACTGTGCACAGTACTCCAGGTGTGGTCTCACCAAGGTCCTGTACAATTGTAGCAAGACTTCCTTACTTTTATACTCCAACCCCATAGCTTTCTGTGTTTCTTGCACAAGCAGACCCAAATCTCTCTGAACACCAACATTTAAAAAATATTCTGTTTTTCTATTCTTCCTACCAAAGTGAATAATCATCACATTTCCCCACATTATACTCCCATCTGTCACCTTACTACCACCTTATTAAGAATTGTAAGCAGTTAAGCTTTACATAAAAAGCTGCTGCTGAGTTTTATTTCTGAAATAATTCTATTTAGAGGGCTTCTTTGTTGAGCAATATGTGCAATGGTTTCAATTGGGAGTTGCATCAGAAGAATGTAGGTGGAGAGGAATATCCTCCAATAGAATATTTGCTCCAGTAATACCCCTTTAAATGTTTACGACCAACACTTAGAAGCTGGCCCATTAAAAAAAGCTCCTTATAGCAACTTGCTCCTTTTATCTGTTACTTCAAATCAAGGAGGCTGAACCAGGGAGGAGGTGCAAAGATTAGCAGCTCAAGTACACAAAGTGAACTCTATTGAAAGGGTTCTCTCCTGTGAAAACTTCTTCCATTCCAGAACAATTGTCAACTGGGAAAATTAAAACAGCCACCTTGTAGGCAAGTAGCACAATGTACTGTAACCAATTTTAATACATTATAGTGCTAGGTTATTACAGTCAATGACATAGAAAAGATGATCACAATCAGCATTCAGTCTAATGGGCATGATGTTATTAATTTGTTATCTGTGTGCAATGAGTGCCCACATTAAACTTGTAGGGAACTCAAAGATATGATGAGGCTAAAATGGAAAATGGGCAGTTTAGGCATGCCCATTAAGTAAAAATAAAATGTCTTTAGAAGACAATGGCCTATCAGCAATCAACGTAAAATGTGGCAAGAAGTCATAATGACCATCACCTCTGATAGCTTTGATGCAAGTTGGATACATTTGCCACCTGAGCTATTTATATCTGCACTAGACTGCCATGGGAAACCACAGAAAAAAGTTATAAAGAATCCCATATAATACACACTGCATCCTGTATAGCTTCTCTATTAGGCATGGAGTCAAATAACATTTAACGTTAGAGATTATGGAATATCATTCTGTCATGTTGAGAGGTCATGTTTCCAATTTTCTCCTGAAGATGTTGGCTTCTTCCCAGAAAATGGTTTCAAAAGTGTCAGTCACATTCTGGTACTTTGCCCAAGCTGTCGATATTCATGTGTAAGGCTTGACAATGAGTATCAGCAGGCTACTTGACTGTAGCAGACATGACAGCTGAGACCAATCTAGCCCTCATCTGATCAAGAGCAGAATGCCTCACTGATTTTTCTCTCCTAACCCAGAGAGCTAATGCCAATGGCAGTGGCCCAAGTATTGCCCTGGATGAGATCAGCTAACACAGCAGGAATCAGATCTGGAGCCTTCCTCATCTGAATGGCTCAGCTACTTGCCAGATAAACGCAGAAAAGCTATCAAACGAAATTTCAGCTTTAATAGCATTTTGTTTAATTATACATTAGGCAAGAGATTTATGAAATGATTTAAAGTATTTCACATGGGGGATGGTACATACCCCCTTCCCTAATTAAAATCATAATTTCCCTGGAATCATTCTTGAAGATAACAGGAACATAAAAGTGAGCATATTTATGGCATCCTGTGTGAGGTAGGTGTGAATTCTACCCCCATAGTTAGTCAATGGAAGAATATGCAGCGATTTGTGCCAAACTAAAATTTACACAGACAGCACAGGTTTTCAAGGAAAAAGCACAAGCCAGTAAGATGTTAAATTAGGGTATCTTTGTTCCATTGGCCCACAGCCATTGATCAAGCAATGAATAATTTCACTGAATATAGGGAAGACCGAAGCCATTGTTTTCGGTCCCCATCACAAACTCTGTTCCCCAGCCACTGACTCCATCCCTCTCCCCAACTTCTCTGAGGCTGAACCAGACTGTTCGCAAACTTGGTGTCATATTTGACCTTAAAATGAGCTTTCGACCACATATCCGCAGCATAACTAAGACAGTCTATTTCCATCTCCGTAACATCGCACTTCTCCGCCCTTGCCTCAGCTCATCCGCTGCTGAAGCACTCATCCATGCCTTTGCTACCTCTAGACTTGACTATTCCAACGCACTCCTGGCTGGCCTCCCATATTCTACCCTACGTAAACTGGAGGTCATCCACAACTCGGCTGCCCGTGTCCGAACTCGCTCCAAGTCCCGCTCATCCATCACCCCTGTGCTCGCTGACCTACATTGGCTTCCGGTTAAGCAACGCCTCGATTTCAAAATTCTCACCCCTCCCTATATCTGTAATCTCCTCCACCCCTATCCTCCAGAGATGTCTGCACTTCTCTAATTCTGCCCTTTTGAGCATCCCTGATTATAATCGCTCAACCATTGATGGCCATGCCTTCTGTTGCTTAGGCCCCAAGCTTTGGAACTCCCTGCCTAAATCTTTCCACCTCTCTAGCTCTCTTTCCTCCTTCAAGTCGCTCCTTAAAACATACCTGTTTGACCAAGCTTTTGGTCACACGTGCTAATTTCTATTTATGCGGCTCGGTGTCAAATTTTTATCTCATAATACTCCTGTGAAGCGCCTTCGAACATTTCACTACGTTAAAGGCACTATATAAATACAAGTTGTTGTTGTTGTTAATTAGCTGTCCCTTAGCAGCCAGCACAAAATAATGTGATCTTGTGCACCAAGTCATTCACATGACAAGGAAGGTCCTTCAGCCCATCATAATTCAACCACCCAGAGCTATTCAACATTTTCAGCATTTGGAAGAGTCTGTTCCTCTCTCCCCTCCAAACGAATAGTATAACAATACACAACTTACACAGGGAACAAAATTCTTATAGCAGATACCAGTTTCATGCTAATAATGATACAAGTGTACACTCTTCACCTCCCATAGAAATGGGGCGATTATAATTTATATTGAGAAGACTTCTCTACATACACTATATGTCCACTGCTCTTCATTACTTACATTACACTTTTAGGAAAGGAACTCTTATGAAAAAATACTGTGGATAGTCACTAATGATTTTAGTTTAATTTAATAGTTTGATTCATGTTTTTGAACTGCTGTCTCTCGCTCAATGATTTCAGTCTTTCCCAAGAACCAGGCTCTGCACCTTTATTGAAGTCTGCTGAAGGCAATGTAGGACCCAGGTTAGCAATCACACCAATTGCAGTTACCTCTATACAGGAGTTTACGTACAAGATTATGAAGATCTCAATCAACCAATAGCACGAAAAGCTTTTACAGACTGAAATGAATGTAGTTATTGAACGAAAACATACAAACAACCATAGGAATTAGGACTAAAATAGTAGCACAGCTCAATAAACTATCATACAGGTCCCTTTGCAGTATCAACAAAGGGTGAATAACTTAGTTTTGAATCGCCTGGAGAAAGTAAGTTGAAGAGTCAGTTTTACAGCATGAACTTTCTGGGTAAAATCATGCAGATGGAAGCCTTTTTCCTTACTCGCCTGCACAATACTTTGTTACAAACCAATTCCCCCTCAGTCAGGATTAAGGGACAAGGCCTAGAAATTCCAGTTACCACTGAGCTTTGTGCCCTTTCCTGGCCTCTGACAAATTCCAACTGAGGAGAGCAGAGGGTGCTCCCTCCACCCCCTCCCCACCTGGCCCCTGTTGTCACATCACATTTGGAGGCAGAATAGGTGGGATACCTGACTCTGCATACTTCATCTATTTTCTTTCTCTGTATGTCATTGTCTCTGCATATCTCATTCTCTCTTTTTTTTCCTCCCATCTCCGATAGAGCCCTGAAACCAAGGGTACAAAGCAGACAACAAAAGATGGGGTATGGCTCAGGTCTGGAACTGGAGTGATTGGTGCGGGGAGAGGGGCAGTCATGCAGAGAACGTGAGAGTTGTGTCTGGGCCAGGATTCGCTTCTACTCCAACTAGATAATCTTCTGGTACTGTTGCATAGCTATGACTAGTAGTGGCATGTCTGGGAGCTGCTGCAATACACGCAGGCGAAAGGAAAACCGAGCTGAGGCTGGGACCTGAGCTGGGAGGGATTGGGAGTCCTGTACCTGTGAGGAAGCAGATAGGCAAGGGCCATTGACTTGGAATTCAGAGCAATGTCCCCTCTAAGCTGCGTGGCCGTGCAGTAATGGGAAAGGTCCTGCGCAGGTCATTCACCGGCTTTTCCATTGTAAATACCGCGCATGCGCAGAAATTTAAAGGGACTGTGCATTAAAAGAAACAGGCCGTACAGAACAAAGCGCAGCTTACAGGGAACATTGGTTCAGAGGGAAGGGGAAAGCTGGGGTCCGATTCCTGAAGCTTCAACTCCATTGCTGCTATCATATTCTAATTGTGACACGAAAAAGGGCTTAAAAACAGTCTTTCCAAACTTCTGTCTGCATCTATAGAACATTAAAATGTGAGACTGTATCATAAATGAAGGATCGCGATGTGTATAGTTAAATATTTATCTAGATAACTTCACAAAGTACATACAACATAACATACAGACGTCATTACTATTGTGGTATCCCATTTCAAAATAAAGAAATTAAACAATTTAAATGTTCAATAAAAAAATGTATCTTTCCTATTGTTATAACAGCGAAATGTTACTGGTTTGTTTATTGTCTTTTAATAATATGAAGTTGGTTTTCCTTTTTAAAAAAAACTATAAATCTTTCTTTAAAAACTTATTGAAAGATGGATTTAAACAATTTCAAATAAGGACTACTGCTCTGAAATTATTCCATGGGATACAAGCTTTATATGGAATTATTTTTTCTTATTTTAACAGGCATTAATCAGTTTATTTTAAACACAGAAGCATCTGATACATGCAGTCCCCACCACTTACACCGCCCTTGCTTATCACGGACAACCGCCTATATCAGGCAAATGGCGCTAACCATTTTCCATTACCATATGTGTCGATTACAAAGGCGCAGCTCAAAACGTATTAAGCGCGGCAACAATTTCCTGCATTTCAGTACTTACCAACTTTTAAAAGCCGATTTTTATTTTAATGACTGCATCCAAATTAACATCTCAATTTGCAATATAAACAGGCAGATGTTAGAACCACAGAGATATAAATAGAACCAAGACACTGTGGCAACGGTTGACCTAGAACATAAGAATTAGGAGCAGGAGTAGGTCATTCAGCCCCTTGAGCCTGCTCCGCCTTTCAATGAGATCATGGCTGATCTGATCCTGGCCTCAACTCCACTTCACTGCACTCTCTCTATATCCCTTGATTCCCTTAATATCCAAAACCTATCGATCTCTGTCTTGAATTTACTCAAAGACTGAGCCTCCACAGCCCTCTGGGGTAGAGAATTCCAAAGATTCACCACCCTCTTCTCATCTCAGTCCTAAATCAGTCCCCTTATTCTGAGACTGTGACCCCTGGTTCTAGACTCCCCAGCCAGAGGAAACATCCTCCCTGCATCTACCCTGTCAAGCCCTGTAAGTATTTTGTATGCTTGTTGATGCGTTTAACGTGACCTGATCGCGCGTGAAACGCATCAGCTGACTGAAGCTGTCCAAAGTCTCCGCTGCCTCCAGTAGTTGATAAAAGTTAACAGTGCAAACAGTTGATGGAGACTTCAGGCAGCTGCAATCAGCTGCTAGCCTGTTAACAAGCATGGGAGGCAGTCAGAAAGTGCAGCCCGTCATCTTTACTCACACCACCCCTTCCACCCCGGCAAACTTAAGAAATATTATTCGAAAGATGGAAAACCATCACAGAACCCATTTTCAATTAGCAGTAAAATATAAGTATTAACATAATATGCTCTTTTTTAGAATGGTGTTCAAGCAAGCCAAGCAAAAATGAACTAAGATGGTTATAGAAACTCATTTGAAGCTGGCAGAATATGCTCTCAACTCCAACTCCGACAAACAGCTTAAAATAAATGCTCTAAAATGGTACTGTAAACTTGTTAGAGAAAATTTTACCTGAGGACACCATAGTTGTGAGTGCAGGGATTCCATAATACGCGAAAGCTCCATTTTCAAATTTCAAGGCTTCTTTGCTTATTTCAACTTCCACCTTTCCCTGCATGAAACAATCATTACATGAAGTCACATTTATACATGACACATTATCAAGTACTGCGACACGCAGTCAGTGTCAATAATTCTGGTAACAGTTTCTATTCGATTTAATCCTACTCCTTTATATTCCATCTACCCACTCATTTTGGATCCCTACACATCACTTGGTCTTCAGATTTCATTCTTCTATTTCCTCAGAAAAGTGCTTGACCTTTGGTTTTCACCTCCTCCAGTGACCAAGGTCAGGAAGTTAAGTGGGTGACCTGCAGGTGTAAATTCACATTTTGCCACTCTAAAACCTCCCACATTCCTTTTGTTGGTAATCCATCACATTCACAACCTAGCTCAGCTAGAAAATGAGCCATACTGCATACAGCGAGGCGTCCTGATAGATTTGACAAATTTCTGAAGAGCAAGTGGATTGAGAAGGTTGGTACGTGAGATTGAGGTCAATCAAAAATAAGTGAGATTGCTTGACTTAATGCTCAAAAAATTCTTTATGTTTTGATCTGAAAGCAAGATTAGGAAGTCCCACATGCTACAGAATTTTATTTGAAGACGAAATGTTGGCCAGGACATCAGAGAAGACAACATTCAGAGACCAGGAAAGAAGAAATGAATAATCAGAAGTCATATCACAGGACTATGCTTTGGCAACTCCAAGCCTCTGGCTTTTGGTTAATGATCAGCACTGCAAGTTTATGGACTTGCATTGTTCCATCAGATTATTTTTAAGAACATAAGAAATAGGAGCAGTAGAACATTTGGCCCCTCGAGCCTGCTCCGCCATTCATTATCATGGCTGATCTGAACTTGGCCTCAACTCCACTTTCCTGCCCACTCCCCATAACCCTGACTCTCCTGTAGTTCAAAAATAATTTCATCTCTATCATTTTATCTCCACCTTAAATATAGAGCGGAGGTAGCAGCAGAGCAGCAAGGCCCATAAAAGGGGCCCAGAAGGCAGGAGAAGCCAGCTGGTGCAGGGGCAGAAGGTAAACAAAGAAGCAAAAAGAAATCGAAGTGTGACGTCACAGCCAAGTGGGTAAGTGATTGGCTGGTGGATTGGTGAGTATTTAATCTTTTTCGTTTTCTTTTTCTTTTATCAGTAAGAAACCTTTTGCGTTGTTACCAATTAGGTTAATTTAAGGGTTAAGTCATGGCAGGAGAGCCCAGACCCGTGTCATGCTCCTCCTGTGCTATGTGGGAAGTCAGGGACAACTACATGTGCAGGAAGTGTATCCAGCTACAGCTCATGACAGACAGCACTGCGGCACTGGAGCTGCGGATGGATTCACTGTGGAGCATCTGCGATGCTGAGGATGTTGTGAATAGCACATTTAGTGAGTTGGTCACACCGCAGGTAAAGGTTACACAGCCAGATAGGGAATGGGTGACCATCAGGCAGAGTAGTGGAAGGTAGGTAGTGCTGGGGCCTCCTGCGGTCATCTACCTCCAAAACAGATACACCACCTTGGGTACTGTTGGAGGAGATGGCTCATCAGGGGAAGGCAGCAGCAGCCAAGTCCATAGCACCAGGGGTGGCTCTGCTGCATAGGAGGGCAGGAAAAAGAAAGAGTGGGAGAACTATAGAGATAGGGGGTTCTATTGTAAGAGGAATAGATAGGCGTTTCTGCGGCCACAAACGAGACTCCAGGATGGTATGTTGCCTTCTTGGTGCAAGGGTCAAGGATGTCTCGGAGTGGCTGCAGCGCATCCTGGAGGGGGAGGGTGAACAGCTAGCTGTTGTGGTACATATAGGTACCAATGATATAGGTACAAAGCGGTATGAGGTCCTACAAGCTGAATTTAGGGAGCTAGGAGTTAAATTAAAAAGTAGGTCCTTAAAAGGTAGTAATCTCAGGATTGCTACCAGTGCCACGTGCTAGTCAGAGTAGGAATTGCAGAATAGCTCAGATGAATACGTGGCTCAAGGAATGGTGCAAGGGGGAGGGATTCAAATTCCTGGGACATTGGAACCGGTTCTGGGGGAGGTGGTACCAGTACAAACCGGACGGTCTGCACCTGGACAGGCTCGGAACCGATGTCCTAGGCAGAATGTTTGCTAGTGCTGTTGGGGAGGGTTTAAACTAAAATGGCAGGGGGATGGAAATCTATGCAGGGAGGCAGAGGCAAGTAAAAAATGGGCAGAAGCAAAAGGTAGGAAGGAGAAAAGCAAGAGTGGAGGGGAGGAGAAATCAAGGGCAAAAATCAGAAAGGGCCACATTACAACATAATTCTAAAAGGACAAAGAGTGTTAAAAAAACAAGTCTGAAGTCTGAGTCTCAATGCGAAGAGCATTCGTAATAAGGTGGATGAATTAACTGCGGAGATAGCCGTTAATGGATATGATGCAATTGGGAATACGGAGACATGGCTCCAAGGTAGCCAAGGCTGAGAACTCAACATCCAGGGGTAATCAATATTCAGGAAGGACAGACAGGAAGGAAAAGGAGGTGGGGTAGCATTACTGGTTAAAGAGATTAACGCAATAGTAAGGAAGGACATTAGCTTGGATGATGTGAAATCTATATGGGTAAAGCTGCGAAACACCAAAGGGCAGAAAACATTAGTGGGAGTTATGTACAGACCACCAAACAGTAGTGAGGAGGTTGGGAATGGCATCAAACAGGAAATTAGGAACGCATGCAATAAGGGTACAGCAGTTATCATGGGTGACTTTAATCTACATATTGATTGGGCTAACCAAACTGGTAGCAATACAGTGGGGGAGGATTTCCTGGAGTGTATAAGGGATGGTTTTCTAGACCAATATGTCGAGGAACCAACTAGAGAGCAGGCCATCCTAGACTGGGTCTTGTGTAACGAGAGAGGATTAATAAGCAATCTGGTCGTGTGGGGCCCCTTGGGGAAGAGTGGCCATAAGATGGTAGAATTCTTCATTAAAATAGAGAGTGACACAGTTAATTCAGAGACTAGGATCCTGAACTTAAAGAAAGGAAACTTCGACGGTATGAGACATGAATTGGCTAGGATAGACTGGAGAATGATACTTAAAGGGTTGACGGTGGATACGCAATGGAAGACATTTAAATATCACATGGATGAACAACAATTGTACATCCTTGTGTGGCCTGATAGTCTGCATCCCAGAGTACTTAAGGAAGTGGCCCTAGAAATAGAAAATGCATTGGTGGTCATTTTCCAACATTCCATGGAGTCTGGTTCAGTTCCTATGGATTGGAGGGTAGCTAATGTAACCCCACTTTTTAAAAAAGGAGGGAGAGAAAACGGAATTATAGACCAGTTAGCCTGACATCGGTTGTGGGGAAAATGCTGGAATCAATTATTAAAGATGAAACAGCAGCGCATTTGGAAAGCAGCGACAGAATCGGTCCAAGTCAGCATGGATTTATGAAAGGGAAATCATGCTTGACAAATCTTCTGGAATTTTTTGAGGATGTAACTAGTAGAGTGGATAAGGGAGAACCAGCAGATGTGGTGTATTTGGACTTTCAAAAGGCTTTTGACAAGGTCCCACACAAGAGATTAGTGTGCAAAATTAAGGCATTTGGTATAGGGGGTACTGTATTGACGTGGAGAGAGAACTGGTTGGCAGACAGGAAGCAAAGAGTGGGAATAAATGGGTCCTTTTCAGAATGACAGGCAGTGACTAGTGGGGTGCCGCAGGGTTCAGTGCTGGGACCCCAGCTATTTACAATATATATTAATGATTTAGACGAAGGAATTGAATGTAATATCTCCAAGTTTGCAGATGACACTAAGCTGGGTGGCAGTGCGAGCTGCGAGGAGGATGCTAGGAGGCTGCAGGGGGACTTGGACAGGTTAGGTGAATGGGCAAATGCATGGCAGATGCAGTATAATGTGGATAAATTGAGGTTATCCACTTTGGTGGCAAAAACAGGAAGGCAGATTATCTGAATTGTGACAGATTAGTAAAAGAGGAGGTGCAACGAGACCTGGGAGTCATGGTACATCAGTCATTGAAAGTAGGCATGCAGGTACAGCAGGCAGTAAAGAAAGCAAATGGCATGCTGGCCTTCATAGCGAGGGGATTTGAGTATAGGAGCAGGGAGGTCTTACTGCAGTGTACAGGGCCTTGGTGAGACCACACCTTGCGGTTGTGTGCAGTTTTGGTCTAATCTGGGGAAGGACATTCTTGCTGTTGAGGAGTGCAGCAAAGGTTCACCAGACTGATTACCGGAATGGCAGGACTGACATATGAAGAAAGACTGGATCGACTAGGCTTATATTCACTGGAATTTAGATGAATGAGAGGGGATCTCATAGAAACATATAAAATTCTGGTGGGATTGGACAGGTTAGATGCAGGAAGAATGTTCCTGATGTTGGGGAAGTCCAGAATCAGGGGTCACAGTCTAAGGATAAGGGGTAAGCCATTTAGGACCGAGATGAGGAGCAACTTCTTCACTCAGAGAATTGTGAACCTGTGGAATTCTCTACCACCGAAAGTTGTTGAGGCCAGTTCGTTAGATAGATTCAAAAGGGAGTTAGATGTGGCCCTTACAGCTAAAGGGATCAAGGGGTATGGAGAGAAAGCAGGAATGGGGTACTGAAGTTGCATGATCAGCCATGATCGTATTGAATGGTGGTGCAGGCTCGAAGGCCGAATGGCCTACTCCTGCACCTATTTTCTATGTTTCTATGTTTCAATGACCAGCCTCCACAGCTCTCTGTGGTAGAGAATTCCAAAGATTCACGACCCTCTCAGAGAAAAAATTCCTCCTCATCTCTGTTTTAAATGTGCGATCCCTTATTCTGAAACTGTGCCCCCTAGTTCTAGATTCCCCACGAAGGAAAACATCCTCTCTGCATCTACCCTGTCAAGCCCCCTCAAAATCTTATACATTTCAATAAGATCGCCTCTCATTCTTCTAAACTCCAATGAGTTTAGGCCCAACCTGCTCAACCTTTCTTCATAAGACAACCCCTTTATCTCAGGAATCAACCTAGCGAACCGTCTCTGAACTGCCTCCAATGCAAGTATATCCCTCCTTAAATAAGGAGACCAAAACTGTACGCAATACTCCAGGAATGGTTTCACCAACACACTGTACAGTTATAGCAAGACTTCCCTACTTTTTATACTCCATCCCCGTTGCAATAAAGGCCAATTATTTCCACCAACGACGTGCACTGTGATGCCAATGCACTCCCATACCATTGAAGTATAATATCCACACTTAACGATGAACAATTTGGACATATTCATAAGAAATAGGAGCAGGAGTAGACCATTTGACCCCTCGAGCCTGCTCCGCCATTTAATAAGATCATTCCATGTTTGTTAAAAAGATAATTTGCAGAGCTCCTCAATGGTCAATTTGCTAAAGGCACCACTCACTCTTGGGGAAGAGTGACCATAATATAGTAGAATTTTTCATTCAGATGGAGAGTGACATAGTTAATACATACCAGAGGGCCCCAGGTTTGAGTTCCACTCTGTGCTGAACTAGCTGATCACAGCCAAGGGAAAGTTAAGATTGCTACAATTGGATTCAGCACCCAGAGAGGTAGAATTAATCAGAATTCCTATTCCTGACTCCAGCAACCACTGCCAGAAAGTGTCGGTATCTATGGGTGTTGATTGAGAAAGCAAGAGAGTTTGGCTGTGATGATTCTTGTGTTCTTATGTGATACCCTACATAATTAAACATGCATGCATATGGGTACTTAGATGTAATACCAGATGGCTACCAATACCCTTGGAACCATACATCAGAAAAAAACAGCAGAGGACAGAATATTAAGAACATAAGAAATAGGAGGAGTAGGCCCTATGGCCCATCAAGCCTGCTCTGCTATTCACTAAGATCATGACTGATCATCGACCTCAACTCCACTTTCCCGCCCGATCTCCATATCCCTTGATTACTTTATGTTGAGGGGAGAAAATATATTTTAATATTTCCATTATGTCAAATTGCCACTATATATTACAGCAAACAGTTAGGATTAAACATCCCAAGCGTAACATTAGACTGACATCCGGAATTTTCAGCCAATTACCTTAAGGGGCCAAGGGCGTTTTTTTGCTTAGAAATCTTACCTATGGATATTCACCTCCTGGAGGAAATTAAATACAGTAAGTTAACAGAATAATCTCCAAGAGTTCACATTCTAATCAAAGGAACAGGCTCAGTAGGTCAAATTATATTTTATTGTCTCATACGTCTATTTCTATCTACAGTTTTCTAGACACTTTTATATACATGAAACACATTGTAATGCATTCGTGCTCCATACATCTCAAAATCATGTCAGAGTGAGGGATTCAGATAGGGACATACCTGTAGGATAAGTACAAAGTAGTCAACAGATTTATTCCGCTGGTAGAGATAGTGGTTAGAGGACAATTTGTTTTTCGCATCATACTTTAACTCACATATAACATCAGGATGTTTGAGAAGTCGGAGCAGAATCTTGTCCGATACATATATGCTTTTAAAAGGTTCCACCTCTATTAAAATAAGAAAACAATTAGCTTGGTTCAATAATGTGACCTTGAATTTGTCTTTGGTATTACAGTGACATCACAATGCCTCCTGCGTTCAAACAAAAAAATAAATTTGTGCTTATTTTGACCTAATTCCTCCCAATTCACAATGTTTCTTCTTCGGTATAGAGTCTACTCTTAATTTGAAGTCATTTAATTCAAATTATCTGTTGTTTTGAATCTTTTTAAAGCACAAAATGTCTTTAGAGTCATCTTATTTACATTAATTAATTTGGATAATTCAAATTTTTCATGCAAAACACAACTTTAAATTATCAGGAGTACACTGTAGTTTCTTTCATGAAACCAAAATGAAAACTTTACAACGACCCAGAACATTAAACTGCACAGCATTGTTTCAAGACTATAATTGGTCTGACTAGAACAGAACCGACAACTGGTGAGTGGTGAAACAACAAAACTTTTCCGATGTGAGGGGCAACAAAGTGCACAATGGGAGAAAAGTAACTAAGGACACAGACCAGAATGAGGATGAGATTTGCATTTATATAGCATCTTAATGTGTTTCTAAGAAATGGGTCGGAGAGGAATTTTCCCAGATATTTTTCTCCCTAAACTGGCCTGGGTTTTTAAATCTGTTTTTTGCCTCTGCCAGGAGATCACATGGCTCCGGTTGGAGTGGAGTGTAGAATGTTTCAGTATAAGGGGTGTCGTAGTTGTGTGAAGCGGACTGGTTGGGCTGGGTGTTCGTTGCCTTTCTGTCATTATTCATAGCTTTATATGTAACCTTCAGGGCTGCTGACCGAGGGCCGTGGGGCTCTTTGTCGGCTGGCGTAGATACGATGGGCTGAAATGGCCTCCTTCTGTGCTATAAATTTCTATGTTTCTAAGCATCTCAATGCGCTTCACATACGGTGAATTGTAGAAAACAGAGTGTGGGAATGTCACCTGACCAAGATGACTGCACTCGGCATGAAGCTCTTAAAAAGGCAATATCACTACATGATTTTAGTTTCCTTCTATAAGGCCAAAGTTTCTATTTGTATGTAGAACTTGAATGAGTTAGGAAGAATGTTGGTTGCTGAATACACAAAAGACCGTAACATTTTGCACTGGGATGTCAGTAATGTTCCCCCCCAATTCTTTTTTGGGTGCACGGTCCCTATCATGGGCTGCGCGGCCCATTCAAAATTTTGCACATGCGCAAAATCTCACATTTGAAAAGCCGGTCTTGGGTTGTGCAGGACCTCCAGAGGGAAACATTGCAAGCCAGAACTTACCCTGGTCCAACACATGATTCAATAACCCTGCTTCAGAAAGTGATGGTTTGAATTACCACACAACTTCTAAATTTAGTATTTGTTTTGCCGTGGTCTTTTTGTACAGTTCCAGTTATGATACTTGTGCACACACATCAGCTGCAAACCAACTTGGGACCACACACACCTCTTTATTATTCAATCCTGATTCGACACCGACAATAAAATGGCAAAGAACATTGAGCATTTGTAGTAGCAGGAAACAACATTTCAGTCAATCTACTGTACCTGTTGCTAAAAACCGGTGGGTTGCTAGTAAAAGCTGAGGTGAAACCTTGATTCTTAAATCGGCGTCTGTGTTTTTGAACAGTGAGAAGTCTTGTGGCTTTCGTTCTCTGTGAGCAATCTTCTTTGTCCGATTGTCAGCTGAAATTGCAAATTGAAGATTTTTCAAAAACATACAGAAGGAATTTATCAGTGAGCTTACATACAAGCTCTAGCTTCCCCTGCTACTTTTTTTCTGTTGTAAGAACCTGTCAATTAACTGAATGTGTTATTAATGTGGATTGGAGACAAACTTGACTGTTCTCTAGAATGGGATTATGCTACTATGTGTTGCACCATTTAGCGGTATAACTTGCACAGCTTCTCCAGTCAATACACGGGGCATTCAAAAGGTTAAGATTCAATCTCCCAACCATATAGCCAGGAGCAAAATAATCTACTATTAAAAAGAAAAAGACTTGCATTTATATAGCGCCTTTCATGACCACCAGACATCTCAAAGCGCTTTACAGCCAATGAAGTACTTTTGGAGTGTAGTCACTGTTGTAATGTGGGAATTAACAGCTCTATTATCACTAAAAACTGCCATCATTACGTAGCTGTGATGTTGGTACTGTGCAAAACTTAATCTACCAATGAGTTTGAGGTGAGCTGTTATTCAGTTATGCCGAGCTGAAAGACTCACCAGCTTCCATGAGGCATCAGCATGTTTATACCATCATTTCCAATTCATAATTTATTTTTCTCTGCTACCTTTCCAGTTTGTGGATGCACTTTCCTATCCCTGTGACTGACAGTCGATAAACCACAGATGTGCCCAATTCCACTTTAGGACTCATTTTTCTCGGGTTAAAAAGTTTGAAACTGAAAAACAGTTTGGGGATCTTGTTTCAGATGGGGTCAGAAAGGAAAATGTGACATAGAGGAGCAAGAGACAAAAAAATATTCTCTGATGGCAGAGACCATGAAACAGGGCAACATTTCCAAACCATAAAACTTCAAGCCAAAATGGCACGAGGAGTGGAAAATAAGTCATAAAACGCTAAGCTCTATCTACAAACAAGTTGAACAGTGTAGGCAGAGTATATGGATGATGCACATCAAGTGCTATTCAAGGTCATAGGATGAAGCTTAAATATCCCAAGACCACCAGCTGATGGTAAAGGAGAACATCGCCCAATTGTTCGGTCCATAAATTTTGACGGGGAGAGTTTGGTTGCGAGGACATTGCTTCAAAGGCATCTGAAAGGAAATTGGCAGCCAGCAAGTTCACTTGCTTCATAATCTTGTTTGGGAAATTCTGTATTTTGATAAACTTTAGTGATAAGGTATATGCTGTTCTTCTTTTGAAGCCATCTATACACAAGAAATACCCTGTATTCAAATTGCCTTGTTTATTCCACATCATTGTCATGATGAAGGATAGATGATAAATGCAGACCTGTAAATTTAGCTGCATGTTTTTCATCACCAGTAACGCATGATCATATGCATTCTGTCCAAATACTGAAGTAAGGTGAACTGATCTATATCGACAAACTTACATGTTCCATTTGATACCTGAAAAGGATAAGAGTTTGTCTAAATGCAACAAAGCCAAGGTCAACTTTCAAAATATAACAATCCTCATATGGGACTCAAAGAAACGATTGCCCATGCTGGCTATACTATAATCCATAGTCACAATTGGCCACGGGTCTCTTTAAGGAATTGCTGTACCTCCTGGCAACATTGCAAATATTAATAGGCTTCTTCTTCACAGACTTGCTGGGATCTACACAAGAATTCAGTAGCGCCTATACAGGTCCACATACCTCCAGTGTGAAAGACAATGTCTCCTCCAAATCCTTTCCATCTATAGTCAGGAGCCGTGATTTAAAGTAGCTCTGGGAAGATGAGCTGGACCGCAACGTGCAGTGGAACCTGAAGAAAATATGGATGTGGAAGATGATGACGAAGATTATGATAGTCCCCTTGATTCTGATTCAATATACTCCGATACATCCATTAGAGAAGTGTCATGTGTTCAGCATTACGTGGCCCAAATACATCCAAGTTGGGCCAGGATACAAGAAGCAGCAGAAAAGACGCGGAGGTAGAGGGCTAAAAGTTTCTGGAATCCTGAAAAAAGATATCCGTAGTCCCTTGCAAATTCAGAATGAACACAAGGAGAAAAGTTCTAATTCTGTTGTTGTCACTCAAAGACAAGCATGGATCAATTCAGCAACAGAGCGGATAAAATCTCATTAGACTGGCTGCTGTCGTATAGGTCATTCAACCTGCATTGCTGGTTAATATGCCAGAGTGAAGCTTTATGAAATTTCAAGCATCTCTGGATGTCGTTCCAGAAATATCTGGGCCTTTACTTGTCCTGCTATACAACTGGAAACCGTCAAATTCGGCTCAGTAACAATGTAACATCAGAATTCCATCAGCACTTTCAGAACTAAGGAATGTTGCAAAATGTTGACCCATCAGTAAAAGTAAATACACCCATTATAAATTTGAGCAGGGACCAACTATATTAATACTGTTCATATATTTGCTAAAATCAGATTGCATGTTTAAAAATATTCTGGACCATGCTTCAACATCTTCCTCTGCCCTATCTCTGAATCTTATCAAATGAGAAGAGTTTTACACTGTAGTTTGGTTCTTATGCAAATGAATACATATTTATGCACATCAATACCTAGTTCAATATAGGTTCACGAGCGCACTCCCAATGAACTCAAAACCGGAGATAAAATAGCACAAGGCCGAGAAACATGACGGGTTATACTACTGATTAATGTATGCTTGTGCCCAAATATGCCAAAATGTTGCTGTTCTATGCTTTTGTATTTGCATACACACAAAGGATCAAAAACAGTCCATTCTCCACACATCTTCAATTGCTGCAAGCCCCTCAGATGCAGATGCTCAACATTTTAAAAAAAAAAGGCGCAACATACAAATCCCATGCTGAGGAAGCATCTGTTCCCTGATTGCAAATGTGCGACTCCAGATGAATTTGGGCAGTCTCAATTTAATTCCTTATGTGCATCTGTCCACAGCACAACTGCCCAATTTAGCATGAAATTGACTTCATTCAAAAATGCTATGGAAAATGTACGAGGTCATGGCAGGGTCCTCTTCAGAGCTTGGCTGTGCCTCATTGTTTGAGTAGGATAGAGTGAAGCTTTAGTCAGAATCTAGCTGAGCACCTCGAGTCTCATCGCCGAGAGCATGCAGAAAGCAAGCGCAGGCAGTGGAAGGAGCGTGTGGCAAACCAGACTCTCCACCCACCCTTTCCTTCAACGACTGTCTGCCCCACCTGTGACAGAGACTGTAATTCCCATATTGGACTTTCAGTCACCTAAGAACTCACTTTTGGAGTGGAAAGCAAGTCTTCCTTGATTTCAAGGGACTGCCTATGATGATGATGATGCTGCTGCTGAACCATACCTAGAACTGGAAGTGCTTGATTCATAAAAGAACAGCTGAAAAGAAAATTGCACGCTGGCAATGCCACTGAAGGAAAATGCTGCCATTTCATCAATCATACTACTACTATTAACTGAGTAAGCGGCTTACATTTCTCCAGGAGATATTGGCAGGAAGCAATACATACTGTACATGTCAGTTTCATCCAGGATCTCTGATTTTATAATTTCTTCAATTATATCTTCCAGTGTGATGATACCCAGAACTTCATAAAAAGGATCACCGTCTCCATCATTGTTGACTCTCTGTACTATTGCCAGGTGAGATTTACCTGAGGAGAAACAAACACAGAAAACTGGCTCCATCATATCATTTTACTATAGTAAACTAGCAATAAACATGGTGCCAAAGAAAGCTCATTCCCATAGTTCTAATAACATTCAGCTATGGGATTTATTGCATCTGCCTGTAATTCATTGGACAGCAGTGTTGTCACTGCTCCACATTAGTTATGGAGCAAGAATGCATCATCATCATTGACTAGCTTTTATCTGACCGCGTGCTTCCTTTGTGGGAGTTGAAATTCCTTTCAATAAAAAAAAACCTAATCACAACAGAAGCACTGCACCCGTTGAATAGTGCATTACATTCATACCCCCCTCCCTTTTCTCCTGAAGATATTGACCCTTGTTGGAGATATTGGCAGTTCTCCAATACCTCACCCACATGGCCATTCTTTATGCAACAGCCGAGGCAGCAAGTGCCCATAGACTGTGAAGGACATCACAGCTAAGGCCAATACTGTGCTCACCCGATGGTTACTAGTTACCAATCCAATCAGTGAAGGGAATCCTGCCCGATTTCGCCTCCTCGTCTAGCCCAGGCCAATTGTAGCACCCAAGTGCTGCCTCAGGTGAGAGATGCAAACTCAGGCAGATTGGGGATTCTTTCATTGCTAGGAAATTGGGTGAAATTCAGCCTTTACCAAAAGTTTCTCTAATTGTTGAGCGATATTGCTTCTATTTAAAAGTATGTTTGTCTACAAAGTGCTGTTTTTATAGCAACATCATCAGGCTAGTTTTTCCATGCATTGTCAATGGGCAGAAAATGTAGCCCATCATATATATAATATATATATCTGTAACTCTGGCTGTTAGAACGTCCACAGTTCTTAGTTCCTCCTGTAAAATTGTAAGGACTCCTGTTGTTGCTCCAGAGGAGCCACTATAACCTCCCTCAGCCTGTACTAACAAACAAAGTTAAACAATGTTTTCTTATAAGCAACAAGATGTAAGCAATGACAAAGTAGATTCACTGGTATGTTAATAGAGCTTTGCAAATATGACATAGTTGATGTTCAGGATTTTGTACAGTCATGAATGAGAATTGGTATATTCTGGATTAGCTGATTTTTGTGAAGTGTGGAGGCAGGGAAGCAGTTAGGAAAGCATTGGAAAACTAAAATCCTCAAGGCATAGATCAGGGTTTCAGCTGTAGTGGCAGGGAAGGGGTTGGATGATTAAGCAGACCATGTTCTGGAGTGGGAAGAATACATTCTTATCAAGAGGCTGGTTGTGGGGTTAAAATGTTTAGCTCAGAGTCAAACAGCCTGCTATGGTTTACATCAACAGATTTAGCCTGAAAAAACAGTTGGATAGGTTGATGGGAGTCGAAGCCAGAGGTACTAGTGGCTGGTGGAAGCTGAAAAGGATGACTTTAGTTTTGATTTCAACTCCTTCAGTACTTGGTGTCAGACAGGCAGTCGCAAAGTACATTAACAGTCTTCGAGCCAATGGAAGCAGAGAGATAGAAATGGTGTGGTTGGCATGCGTGTGCAAACTAACCCCATGTTTGTAGCGGATGCTGTCAGAGTTTGCATGTCACTAATAAACAGAAGAGCATAGTGGATATAGCCCTGGGGTACACCAGAAGTGACACGAGTGTGCAGGAGTTGTCCATTTAGGCAGCTGCTCCCTAACAAACACAGTGAAATAAAACCATGGGTCAAAACTTCCTCTTATGCTCTCTGGCACAAAGCAGGAAATTGTACACACGCAGAACACAACCTTTCACCCATTCATTTTATTGGATAGAAAGCCATAGGCCATGGGGCTCTTTACTGGGGGGAAAGCAAGGGGAAAATTTATCCTCATTTATTTTGGTTGCTTTGACAAAAAAGTAATTATGCTAGCTCCTGACCTGTCATTAATTTAGCCAGAACTATTGCTTATGTTCTGAGTTCACTGTGAAAGAACAAAAAAGACTTGCACCTTTCACGACCACCAGACGTCCTAAAGCGCTTTATAGCTAATTGGAAGTACTTAAAAAAAAACTATAGTCAGTGTCATAATGTAGGAAACAGCAATGTGATAATGACCAGATAATCTATTTTTTTGTGATTTTAATTGAGTGACAAATATTGACTGGGATACCGGGGAAGAACTCCCCCGTTCTTCCTTGAAATAGGGTCATGGGATTTTTTATGTCCACCTGAGCAGGCAGACTTAGTTTAACATCTCATCCAAAAGACGGCACCTCCGACAGTGCAGCACTCCTTCAGTACTGCACTGAAGTGTCTAACCTAGATTTTTGTGCTCAAGTCTCTGGAGTGGGACTTGAACCCACAACCTTTTAACTCAGAGGTGAGGGTGCTCCCAACTGAGCCACAGCTGACACCGAGGGCAGAGCTGCCGAGAATTGTATTAACATTTTGGGCCTCTAAGCCCCAGTGTGGATAAATTTCAGAAATTGTAAATTTAACTATATTTTATGCTTGCATTTATCTGGCATCTTATCAATTTGAAAAATATCAGTGCTTCAGACAAGGAATCTCAGTGCAGTGAATTTGGTTATGTAGAAAAAGCAGTTTAAAAAAAAAAGAGATATTATGTAGAAGGAATGGTGTTAAAATGTACCTAAAATGTAACAATTTCACAGGAGAAAAGTCACAGCAAACTATACTGATTAGTTATGCTGCATTGTCAGTGGCCTACACCAAGGGCAGCAGGTGCATGGGAACACAATCACCTCCAAGTCTTCCCTCCAAATCAAACAAGATGGTTACGGTGGCATACATGATACTTTCCTTTATTAGCTGAGGCATAGAATACAAGAGCAGGGAGGTTATGCTTGAACTGTATGAAACCGTAGTAAGGCCACTGCTACAGTACTGCATACAGTTCTGGTCACCATATTACAGAAAAGATGTAATTGCACTGGAGAGGGTACAGAGGAGATTTACGAGGATGTTGCTAGAGCTGGAGAATTTTAGCTATGAGGAAAGATTTGATAGGCTGGAGTTGTTTTCAACAGGGTAAGCTGAGGGAGACTCAAGTGAAGTGTATAAAATTATGAGGGACCTATATTGAGTGGATAAGACCTATTTCCCTTAGCAGAGGGGTTAATAACCAGGGGCATAGATTTAAAGTAACTGGTAGAAGGATTAGAGGGGAGTTGAGGAGAACTTTTTTCACCCAGAGGGTGGTGGGGGTCTGGAACTCATTGCCTGAAAGGGTGGTAGAGGCAGAAACCCTTATTGCATTTAAAAAGTACTTGGATATGCACTTGAAGTGCCGTAACCTACAGGCTACGGACCAAGAGCCATAAATTTTTATGATTTTACCATCCCGACTTGGAACTCCCTACCGAACTTCACTATGCGAGCACCTTCATCACATGGACTGCAATGGTTCAAGAAGGATCACCACCACCTTCTCAAGGGAGCAGCTGCCTAAATGGACAACTCCTGCACACTCGTGTCACTTCTGGTGTACCCCAGGGCTATATCCGCTATGCTCTCCTGTTTATTAGTGACATGCAAACTCTGACAGCATCCGCTACAAACATGGGGTTAGTTTGCACACGCATGCCAACCACACCATTTCTATCTCTCTGCTTCCATTGGCTCGAAGACTGTTAATGTACTTTGCGACTGCCTGTCTGACACCAAGTACTGAAGGAGTTGAAATCAAAACTAAAGTCATCCTTTTCAGCTTCCACCAGCCACTAGTACCTCTGGCTTCGACTCCCATCAACCTATCCAACTGTTTTTTCAGGCTAAATCTGTTGATGTAAACCATAGCAGGCTGAGCAATAAAATGCCGGCCCTGCCAGCAACGTCCATATTCTGAGACTGAGTTTAAAAAAAGTATAAAAATTTATATTACAACACTGCCTGGTGGAAGCAGCCCAAATTCGACAAGCTGCTCTATCACATAAACAAAACGGCTCAGTACTTCCAGTGGCATCGAGTGCCAACTCCAAGGATATGTTTCTACAGCACCACTAGTGACAAAAAAACCCGGAGACAGACGTTGCATTTTTTAATTTTGTTCTAATTGTCAATAGGGCAAACTCTCAGCCCACCCTTGTGCATACCGGGTTCTCAATGATGCCTACAATTTTTGCATTACAGGCCTTTACGGATCTTCTTGTAACATCGGGCAAAGTTTGCAGCCAGAAACTTCAAATCGTAATCATACCTTTTGGGTGTGCCTGTCCAGAAATTGCTGCACAAGAGCAGCTATTCCGCCTTTGCTGTCAATGTGCAGTGTATATCTTGCAAATCAAAAAACTACGACAATAATTACACCTGGGCTGAAACACTGATAAAGCAGTCATGAAAAAATTCTAGAGAGCATCTACCCACGTAAGCTACTCAGCACAGTATCACGAACATAATAAAATCAGCTCAAAAGTGTGGGAAAAACAGCCATCTCCTAATCCGACAATGAATTGTGCACTCAGCTCAGTAATGGATGCAAAGCATCTCCTCGAATCTATTGACATTATAAAGGAAACTAAAAATTGAGAGAAATTAAAGTAAGTCCAATTATTTTCTGCTGATATCAATATAGCTTCAGTGGGTGTATGTAAGATTAGTAAAGACAAACGTAAAAAGATTAGTAAAAACAAATGTAGGTCCCTTGCAGTCGGATTCAGGTGAATTTATAATGGGGATCAAAAGAAATGGCAGACCAATTGAACCAATACTTCGGTTCTGTCTTCACAAAGGAAGATATAAATAACCTTCCGAATGTACTAGGGGACAGTGGGTCTAGTGAGAATGAAGAACTGAAAGATATCCTTATTAGGCGGGAAATTGATGGGATTAAAGGCCGATAAATCCCCGGGTCCTGATAGTCTGCATCCCAGAGTACTTAAGGAAGTGGCCCTAGAAATAGTGGATACATTGGTGATCATTTTCCAACAATCTATCGACTCTGGATCAGTTCCTATGGACTGGAGGGTAACTAATATAATGGCACCTTAAAAAAGGAGGGAGAGAAAAAGCGGGTAATTATAGACCGGTTCGCCTGACATCAGTAGTGGGGAAAATGTTGGAATCAATCATTAAGGATGAAATAGCAGCCCATTTGGAAAGCAGTGACAGGATCGGACCGAGTCAGCATGGATTTATGAAAGGGAAATCATGCTTGACAAATCTTCTGGAATTTTTTGAGGATGTAACTAGTAGAGTGGACAAGGGAGAACCAGTGGATGTGGTGTATTTGGACTTTCAAAAGGCTTTTGACAAGGTCCCGCACAAGAGATTGGTGTACAAAATCAAAGCGCATGGTATTGGGGGTAATGTACTGACGTGGACAGAGAACTGGTTGGCAGGCAGGAAGCAGAGAGTCGGGATAAACGGTTTCTTTTCAGAATGGCAGGCAGTGACTAGTGGGGTGCCGCAAGGCTCAGTGCTGGGACCCCAGCTCTTTATAATATACATTAACGATTTGGATGAAGGAATAGAGTGTAATATCTCCAAGTTTGCGGATGACATTAAACTGGTGGCAGTGTGAGCTGTGAGGAGGAAGTTAGGAGGCTGCAGGGTGACTTGGACAGATTAGGTGAGTGGGCAAATGCATGGCAGATGCAGTATAATGTGGATAAATGTGACGTTATCCATTTTGGGGGCAAAAAGACGAAGGCAGAATATTATCTGAATGGCGGCAGACTAGAAAAAGGGGAGGTGCAACGAGACCTGGGTGTCATGGTTCATCAGTCACTGAAAGTGGGCACACAGATACAGCAGGCGGTAAAGGCGGCAAATGGTATGTTGGCCTTCATAGCTAGGGGATTTGTATATAGGAGCAGGGAGGTCTAACTGCAGATGTACAGGGCCTTAGTGAGGCCTCACCTGGAATATTGTGTTCAGTTTTGGTCTCCTAGTCTGAGGAAGGACATTCTTGCTATTGAGGGAGTGCAGCGAAGGTTCACCAGACTGATTCCAGGGATGGCTGGTGTCGAAATCTCGACTTCCGAAAAGAATGACTCCGACACTTTCAGCTCCAGCAGAAGTTTCTTTAATTTACTTGCTAGCAAGGGGCAGGTCACACTCAGTCAAGGGCTAAGTGAATACCTCCGAAATGGTACAGTTTCACAAGATATTTATACAGTAAAACCCAAGATATGGCCTCTCCCTGTGTATTGGCTCTGTCTCGCAGTCAGTGAATACAGATAAAGAGTTAATTACTACATCCTTGTCTTGACATGGTTTCCAGATATTTCCTTTTGTCAGGGTTATTAGTTGGCCAGCCGGCCATTACTCCATGAGAATGTGGTAATGAGCTATTATCTGTCTTGCATTGTGTCAGGATTGTTCAGTTTTCAAGTCAGTTATCTGTTTGCATCAAATGGATGAGGTCTCTACAAGAGATAATGGCTGGTGGTTTGAGTACTTCGAAAAGGGTGGGGTGGCATGGAACTTGTGTCGTAAAGACAATAGGAGAGCACCGGGGGGGGGGGGGGGGGGGGGTACTTGTCTCAGCATGACTTGTCTCCTAGCTGTCTGATGGCCATCAGCCATCTCAAACCAGGTTTAGCTGTTTATGCAAGCTGACTGCTTTTATGCAGAAAGTTCTGGAAGGACCAGGACTCCATTTTGTTATATATATATATATATATATATATATTGCAAAGGGCACACAAATACCGTATGGTATCAGCTTAGATAAAAATACATTTCCACATTCCCCCATTTTGTCCTTCACAAGGACAACTTAATCCAATTCTGATCTTGTACAGTCTCTCCATTTCCATACAAGAGCCTTCAGCAGTTGTTGCTACCATAACTCTAATCGTGGTCTCGGTAGGTAACATAGTTTCTCCCACCCTGGCACAGCAACACTTGACGACGACAAATAATAGATACAGTGTGAAGACTATCAGCAGGAATATGATCAAACCCTGTACCACAGATTTCCCTAGGGATCCCAACCATCCCGATGCCCAACCCCACAAGGTGATACCGTCCTGGCCAACTGTCTGTTTATACTCTATTACCTTTTTCCTGATGTATTCAGCTAGACTGCCGATTTCTTCTGATTTATCTGGGATATACGTACAGCATTCTCCACCTATTAATGCGCATGTCCCTCCTTCCTTGGCTAGGAGATAATCTAAGGCCATACGATTTTGGAGAGCCACTGTTCGAATAGCTACCATTTTATCATTTACCCCTTCAAAGGCTTGGGAAGTTGCGTTGGCTACTGATTCGACTAAGTTAGCCAGTTCCCGTAACTGCCATTCGGTTGATGCTATTCCATAGGGTGGCACCATTACCTTGAATATTCCGTTTAGCCATGTCAAATCCGGTTTAAATCTATGACTTCCATAGGCATCCCTTAGAGTCTTTATTGATCTGATAAAGGGTACCACATATCCTAAGTCCAGTTGGCTGGTAACCATGGGTAGGCTTTATGGCCACAAATAAAGTAGGTGCAATTATAGGACGTCAGCTCCTGGTCCTTTCGCGCCATCCATACTCGAGTGGTCTCACCTTTCCACCCTAATCAGTGGGATTAGTTGTGGCTTGCCATTTAGTCATTTGGGAACACTTGCTGCGTCCCATTTCTGGTCCTTTAGTCTCATTACTCACTAGGCATATTATACCTTCAGGATTTCCTATTCTGGGAGTAATGCTTAGGAAGGGAGGCTGACGGTTATTATCATAATTGGACTGGTACCATCCCTGGAAGGCTGTAAATTTATACCCTGCTGACCTCCATTCTGTTTGCTCTTTCGTGTCTGACACCTTGGTTAGGTTTGTCCTATTTTGCACTATCAACCATTCTACCATTTCTGATTCGTTAAAGGGGACAGACCTCAGGGGAATACCTCCTTCGGTGTGGACAGGTACATGGGAACATATCCAACAACTCGACAAGTTTCTTTCTTAAGCATACTTATGACTCAGTGCCATAAATACGTTTACTTGCAGTTCCCTTCGGTGGCGGGTCTGTACCCCCGGTGTAATCAATAATGCAAAGTAAAACCCTGTCAAGCCCAGCACCATCAGTCCCCATAGTCCATAAAGTTCCTTATTCAGTCTTCCTTTTTCTGTTCCTCTGGTTCCTTCTTCCCTTCCTCCTGGTCGGGTGCCCGTTTGCAATGGGATGCGTGGATCCATGTTGGTCTTTCCTTTACCTTGATTGCAGTATTGGTCGCCAGCAAGACCTGGTATGGTCCTTCGAATCTTGGCTGTAGACTGCTTTTTCTTTTAAAAATCTTGATGTAAACTAATTCCCCTGGCTCCAGGTTATGACACTTCCCTTCCGCTGGCTTGACTTGAGCTTCCTTTACCTGTGAATGAAAGCTGGAAATACATTTGGTTAGTGCAATACAATAATTCAACATATTTTCCTCCATTTTGTGGATGTCCATTTGTTTTGCAGTAAATGGTGCTTTAAAAGGTAGTCGTTGGGGACGTCCCATAACTATCTCATGCGGTGACAGGCCTGTTGTTCTGTTGGTTGCAGATCGCATTACCATCAAAGTTAAGGGCAGCAGTTCTGTCCATTTCAGTCCAGTGTCATTACATAATTTTGCCAGCTTATTTTTTAAGCATTCCATTATATCTTTCAACAAGTCCAGCTGATTGTGGATGATAACTGCAATGAAAACGTTGATTAATCTGCAAAGCTTTACACATTTCTCTTATAACAGTTCCCGTGAAATGTGACCCGTTATCACTAGAAAGCTTAGCAGGGATTCCGAAGCGCGGTACGATTTCCTTTAACAAACATTTAGCAACAGTAGTGGCATCGGCCTTTTTACATGGAAAGGCTTCAATCCATCTAGAGAACACATCTACAATAACTAATACATACTTGAATCCCATACACATAGGTAATTCAATAAAATCCATTTGTAAATGTACAAAAGGCCCCACTGGATTTGGGTGGGAGGCAGATTCTACTTTTTCCGTCTTACCCGGATTCATTGTCTGACAGGTAACACAATTTTCACAGATTTGTTTTGCAATTGCCGAAATACCTGGTGCATACTTAATTGCCAAAATATAATCTGCCAATCCCCCTTTGCCTGCATGTGTGAATGTATGAACACATCGGGCAATCCATGGAAGTAAGGATTTGGGTGCCACACGCAGCCGTCGTGGTGAACCCATATTCCTTCTGGATTTTTATAACATTGATCCTTCGTCCAGGTCACCACCTCCTCCGTACTGGCCTGTGTCTGAAAGGTCAGCATGTCATTAATAGTGGGTGGCGGGTCTGAGCAATTATAAGGTTCGGATTTGATAACAGTTCAACTTCATATTTAGTGGTTCTTGCGGAGGTTAGGTGTTGGGTGGCACATTTAGTAAGTAAAATCTCGACAGAGTGTGGGATGTACAAAATGGTCTGATGATTTAGAGTTATTGTCTGAGCCTGTCGCATAGCATAATAAGCTGCTGCCAGCGAAGGAAGACATCCTGGTAGTCCGCGTGCCACTGGGTCTAGTTGGGTACTGAAATACGCTACCGGTCGCTGCCTGTCCCCATGTAACTGAGTCAAAACAGATTGTGCAAAACCCGATTTTGTGATGCACAAATAAGTTGAATAGCTTAGTGTAATCTGGTAATCTGGTAATCCCAAGGCGGGTGCTGAAGTGAGGGACTGTTTAAGATTCTGGAAAGCATTCCGGGATACTTCATTCCAAATCCTTCATTAAGCATTGTGAGAATATGGTAGATTCATTCACAGCTCGTAGGTCTTGGACAAACTTCCATTTGTCACTATTGGGCTTCTGAACCGGAAGAATCGGTGTTACACGGACTTCTCATTTATGCTTATAGTGATTCACAGATCACAGAATGTAAAGTACTTGTTTTATAATTTTATTAAAAGGCTTCCAAACCCAAGATTTTTCCAATACACCCAAAATGTTGATCAAGGAGATCACCTGAAATATCTCAAAATCCCAATTCAACTATTGTACTGCCACTCTATCAAAAAAAACAAATCCTCTTACTGAGCTAGAAGCTTTCGCGTCAAGATTTTACACCAAGGACAATGAGAGTGTACTCCCCCAGCCTGCACCTCGAGAGACCCACAAAGGCTTTTTAAAAAAAAAGGCACTACAACTTCCCAAGGCATTACAACTTTTAACCACTGGGACCATGTCTCAACAAACCTATCCTTTGTGCATTTCCTAGCTCCGTAACTTCTCATCCGAATAAATCCACACCTGCGCTTCTAACTTAAAATGTCTTAAACTTCCCAAATACAGGACAACACTATGAAGGGTTAAAAAAACTTCACTTTGTTTGAAAAAGTGGGTGGAGCTAAAACAAACAGGCAGCTCCACAACCTTTCCAAACAGGTTTCCAGACACAAGAAAAAAACACAGAAGCACCCTCATTCAAAGACAAGACATTCACACACACTCATTCAAAGACAAGACATTCACAAAAGTCTCTCTCCATTCAGTAAAGCTTCTCTTTTTTTTTTGAATCCATAAGTCACTATCAGGTTCTCTTATGGCATTTAACGAAACGACAGGTAGCTATTTGTTCGCAGCACTCGGGTCTGGGATTGGGTGTCATTGATCATTATACGGGCAATTTGGTTGTTGGCCGAATTGCTTTTGATTCTGTGATCCAAATGGATCTTGAACAGAGAAATTAGTCTGAGGTCTAGCATGTACCTGGACTTGGGTCGCATACGGGTTGGGTCCTGGAGGGGGAGGGGGTGCTCTATTACCTGCCTGTTGAGTCCAATCATAATTTGGTTGTTGCTGTTTTGCCCGGCAATTTCTAGCCCAGTGTCCAATCTGACCACAATTGTAACAGGCATCATATTGTTCCCGCCCTGCATCTTCTCTCCCTCTTCCCCTGAAATTTCCTCCTCTGCCTCGCCCTCTTCCTCTACCCTGGGGGGGGCCGTAGGACGGTGTCACCGGGGTGGGTGTTGTTGGAGCTGCTTGTTCCACAAACACGGTGACCTTGCTTTTAGATTCTTTATTTCGCTCTTGTATGTCCTTTAACATAGATACAACCTTGGATAGCGATTCCTGTCGCCATCCGAGACAAACTAGTTTAAAGGGATCTCTGAGTTCGGGTTGTAGCCCGTTTACCACGGCGCAGATCATAGGAGCTTCTACCTCCTCTATTTTCATGCCTGAACATTGGTTCATGATCTCTCGCACTCTTTCTACATAATCCTCAACATCCTCCTCCTTTCTTTGTGTAGTTTCCATAATTTTGGACCAATTCGTTTTCCTTGGGAACACCGAATGTAAGGCTTCCCAACATCTTTCCCAGAACCCCTCTCCTGGCTTTGTGCTGAGATCTGCATCTGGAGCCTCTCGATGGGTTTTAAAATTTTTGAATTTTATCTCAAGTTCGGCAAATTTTGTGTCCTTTAACCATGCTTTCAGTAAGATTTGACCATCTAATATACTGGGTTCGTGGCACAAGATGATCACTTTTAACTGGTCTGTGGCCTTTTCAATATTGGTTTTAGGGTCTGCCAATCCTTCCACAATTATTCTTAACTCACTTGGTGACCATGGTCGATAAATAGGGACCGGAGCCCCCCCAGAGAGTGGACTGGGAAAAAGTCTTACTGGGTATGCAGATGATGATGGCTCCAGGGCACTGGGCCCTTGTCCACGGGTAAGACTTCGTGTGCCACCTGCAGGGCCGTCATGGTATTGATTCCCTTGTGACTGATTTATTTTTCCTGCAGCCGCACCTGCATTGTTGGGAGCGGGTGTTACCCCATTTCCCTGTGCTCTGGCCCGAGGATCGTCTCCTCCTTGTTGGCCTGGAGCACCCCCCGGGGGTGGAACATACGGCGGTGGTCGATGGCTGTAGGGAGTCCAATCATCGTCCCATTCCTCATCCTCATCTTTTTCCCAACCCTTAGGGGCACTTGGTGAGTGTGCCTTTGTCTCTTTAGCAACCATAACAGATGGATGTTTGCTATGTCGAGGGCGATTCACCTGCTTTACCCGTTCATCCCCCTTTCTCCCTCGAGTACACTGCTTGCTAACTCTTAGGCTCTTCTCGTGTCGTTCCTCAGCTTCCCTTTTCCAATCTCCAAACGCCGACCAATTCACTTTTTTCCCCCCTCTTCTACCTGGGTCTCTGTCTATAAGGCATTCTTCTAGACAGATTATTCTCTCTAAATTAAATGAACCATCGGGTGGAAATGGCCTGTTTTCACCCTTAGTCCATTTTACCCATTCTCTTCGGTGGTCAATTGAAGACTGACTACAATTCTGGAGCATAAAATGGGCTGGGGTCCCTTTTGGTGGTGGTTTACTTGCTCCAGTCCCCATTCTGGATGATTAAGATTTTCCACAGTTTCTGATCTCACAATCCTTTCGGCCAGCCGAATTCTCTACGCCCACTTCTCCTGGCCGTTACGTGGCCTGAAAAGGCTCTTAATTCGGGCTCAGTCTGGGTGTGTGAGATATGTTGGCATGAACCAACCGTAGTTGATCAATCAGTTACTGTTTCTTTTCTTAATCAATCCTTGTTTTTTTTTCCCGAATCACAATTTTCCCTAGTGACTCTTCCCGTTTCTCTAATGGCAATGTCGCACAAAGGTATTGCACACAACAGTATAACAAGGACAACTAGGACAAACAATATTCACGCGAGTACCCAAATCATAACCTTACACTCTATCTGAACAAATAATCAATTCTCAGTCTGCGTTATACGCCACTACAGACCGAGTCCTTAACTTATCCTAATAAAACTTATAAAACTGATAAAACTTATGGTTCCATACCCTAACTCTTATCACATAAGAACCTTCGATCGATTAGCGCTTTTTTTTCCTAATCTTATCACATAAGAACCTTCAGGAACCTTTTTCGATCGACTAGCGCTGTTTCTACCTTACCTACTGAAACCTTCCCCGGGCTGTTTCGAGATTTTTTTCAAAACCCGTTCTCTTCTGCTTGCGAGCTGAGAAAGAAGTGGTTATAAAAAATAACTTTAGCTTTTAAATGTCGAGTCTTGTAGATTGCAGTACCTCCCCTGTGGACAATAGATTACATATGCGATTCAACAGTGAAGAAACCTCTTGTGAGCAAAAGGTTCACCTTGTTTTGGCCACTGAAGCCTTTCACTGGAGTGGCACTATGCCTGTATCCGTTTTACTCACAGGACAGAGAGTATGCTTCTCGGTGGAACCTCCAAGAAGTAACTGTCAAAATCTCGACCTCAGAAAAGAATGACTCCGACACTTTCAGCTCCAGCAGAAGTTTTTTTAATTTACTTGCTAGCAAGGGGCAGGTCACACTCAGTCAATGGCTAAGTGAACACCTCCGAAATGGTACAGTTTCACAAGATATTTATACAGTAAAACCCAAGTTATGGCCTCTCCCTGTGTATTGGCTCTGTCTCGCAGTCAGTGAATACAAATAAAGAGTTAATTACTACATCCTTGTCCTGACATGGTTTCCAGATATTTCCTTTTGTCAGGGTTATTAGTTGGCCAGCCGGCCATTACTCCATGAGAGTGTGGTAATGAGCTATTACCTGTCTTGCATTGTGTCAGGATTGTTCAGTTTCCGAGTCAGTTATCTGTTTGCATCAAATGGATGAGGTCTCTACAAGAGATAATGGCTGGTGGTTTGAGTACTTCAAAAAGGGTGAGGTGGCATGGAACTTGTGTCGTATAGACAATAGGAGAGCACCATGGGGGGGGGGGGGTACTTGTCTCAGCATGACTTGTCTCCTAGCTGTCTGATGGCCATCAGCCATCTCAAACCAGGTTTAGCTGTTTATGCAAGCTGACTGCTTTTATGCAGAAAGTTCTGGAAGGACCAGGACTCCATTTTGTTATATATATATATTGCAAAGGGCACACAAATACCGTATGGTATCAGCTTAGATAAAAATACATTTCCACACTGGGCTGTCATATGAGGAGATACTGGATCAACTGGGCCTTTATTCACTGGAGTTTAGAAGGACGAGAGGGGATCTCATAGAAACATATAAGATTCTGATGGGACTGGACAGGTTAGATGTGGGAAGAATGTTCTCGATGTTGGGGGAAGTCCAGAACCAGGGGACATAATCTTAGGATAAGGGGTAGGCCATTTAGGACTGAAATGAGGAGAAACTTCTTCACTCAGAGTTGTTGACCTGTGGAATTCCCTGCCGCAGATAGTTGTCGATGCCAGTTCATTGGATATATTCAAGAGGGAAGTTAGATATGGCCCTTACGGTTAAGGGGATCAAGGGGTATGGAGAGAAAGCAGGAAGGAATGATCAGCCATGATCTTATTGAATGGCGGTGCAGGCTCAAAGGGTTGAATGGCCTACTCCTGCACCTATTTTCGTTGTTTCTATGTAAACAGACTGAAAGTCAGTGAAGTTTCCAGCCACCTCTGTAAATTGTTGCGATTTTTCTCATGCTTAGCTAATGTAAGTGTGTAGTTCTCTGTTCTTCGAATTATATTTTAGTAACATCACCAATTTGTCTCAATGCAGCTTCTGGGACTTGTGCACAAATCAACTAACTGTTTTGTTGGCCTCGAGAAGAGTCAATGTGCTTCAAAGTAATTAATTGCATTTCTGAGAGATGTGATAAGATGACATAAATGAAAGCCTCTCTTAGTAATCCACAGGTTGATATTTTGCTAAATTAAAGATTAATTTGCTGATATCCTTGTTGCATTTGTCTTGTCCACAATGGTCATCGGTTTCCTCTGAAGTTCTCCACATGCAAGTCCAGTATAGGTATCACTATTTTTGCTTTGGTGCAAACCAATAGCTGCAGTTTTTAGGTATAGCTCTCTCTAGCCCATTAAAAATATATAAATTTGTTATAAAAAAAGACTGTGGATACGAGTAAAGAATAAAAAGTAAACTACAGCATAAATGTTTAAAATCTTCAAAAAAGGACAGTGTGGTAGAACTTTTTCTTGAACACATCTAACTACAGGAAGACACTTTTTGGCCACATCACTTGCCTTCTGAAAAAGAACATCGAACAGTATTCCCCGGTTATTTGAAAAAATGGGGTTGTATCTACAGTTTGTTCAACTGGACATTAAAATAATTCTTTCAACTCACAGGCAAAGTGTATGGGTCAATGTATCTCATTTGCCAGCACTTTGACCCTTGATTGCAAAGTTATGGGTTCAAGAACCACACACCAATTGTTGAAGCTCATAATTTTAGACTGACACTCCAGTGCAATATTTAGGCAGTGATGCATCTTTGGAGGTGTCTTCCTTCAAAGGTTGTTTAACCAAGGCCCCAGCTGCTTGTGTGTCAGCTTTGGCTCAATGGCAGCAATTATAAGAATATAAGAAACATAAGAATTAGGAGGAGTATGCCACACGGTCCCTTGAGCCTGCTCTGCCATACAATAAGATCATGGCTGATACTCGACTTCAACTCCACTTTCCCACGCCTCTAATCAGGGATTCAAACCCCAGTGAAGAGAGCTGAACACAATCTAAACTAACAGCACTGATGGAGTGTTGCATTGTCAAAGGTGCCATCTCTTAAATGAGAGCTTAAATCAAGACTCTGTCTGCCCTCTCGGGTGGACAGCAGGGCAGTTCTCTCGGTGTCCTGGCGAACATGTATTCCTTCATCTACATGGCAAAAAACAGATCATTTATTTCATTGCTGCTTGTTGAACTTAGATGAGCGCAAACTGGCTGTTGCGTTTCCAAAAATGATAATGACTTCATTTCAAAAGTACTTCCTTGGTTATAAGTACTTCAGGTGAATGTTAAATAATCTTGGCACTATTCAAAGAGGAGTAGAGTTCTCCATTTCCAGTCTAGATCAACATTCCTGTCCCAATCTTGCAGATTGCCTACAGATTTTCTAACCCTGCAGTAAGATTTGAATTTTCAGCAAGTAATTATTCCATTAACTGAGCAGGCTCACATATATTCAAGTGCCATCCTATGCGGGTTACTTTGGATTCCGATAGGAACACCATCGACTTTTCGGTAAGGTAGGACTACGGGCAACATATTTACCCAAACTTAAAAATATTAGATTGTAAATATTTTGATGTTCTCTAGAAACGAAATTTTTGAATAGTTAGTATTCATTGACAAAGAAAAATGTGCACCAGATGTTATGTTATTATTCAGCCAATTACAAAGCTTATCAGAGCTTAGTTGAAATTATGGCATAACCAGGCCTTTTGAGTTTTATATTTTCCTGAACCTAGTTCAAAAATAAAATCTGGGCAAATCAGACAAGAAAAAAAAATTCCTTTTTGGTCAAAATGAAACAGCATTTTTATAGTCAGAAAACTTCAGAAGTTTAAATCTAATCAGTAAAATGTCTCCGGAAAGTAGAAAAGATTTTACAGTGTTAATATTTAGAACTGTCTTCACAAAGTATCATGCTCAAAGCACCTGACGTGCTGTACCATCACCCCTGAGCCTTCCTCCCCCACCCTTCCATGCCGGAGACTTCGGTCAGTAGTCTGTATGTGACACAGGTGATTGAAAGGGAGCTCGGTATCAATTCTGCCTGTTGGTATGGAGAGAAAATTAAGTGCTTCCCGCACAAGAGAGAAAACAGTTGTGGGCATCACACCAGAACACTAGATGGCAATGTTGACATTTCCAGGTTTTTATTATGTTTAACCTTCATTTTTGAATTCCGGGGTTAATTATCAGATTTAATTCTAAAATCACAACTGGTTATTTTTCTGCCCTCCTCTTCCGAAGTCATCAATTCATGCTACTGTATATTTACTGGTTGCCACCAACCCTCCAGACCTTGCACACAAGTGGCCAATCTTCAAACGTGAACCTCGGTCTTGTATGTTGACAAGCTATTCAGTTTATGGACAGCATCACAGATGAACCATATGCCATCATTTCACATTCTCCATCATCATCATAGGCAGTCCCTCGAAATCGAGGAAGACTTGCTTCCACTCAAAGTGAGTTCTTTGGTGACTGAACAGTCCAATACAGGAATTACTGTCTCTGTCACAGGTGGGATAGACAGTTGTTGAAGGAAAGGGTGGGTGGTGAGTCTGGTTTGCCGCACGCTCTTTCCGCTGCCTGCGCTTGTTTTGTGCATGCTCTTGGCGGCGAGACTCGAGGTGCTCAGCGCCCTCCCGGATGCTCTTCCTCTACTTGGGGCGGCTTTGGCCAGGGACTCCCAGGTGTCGGTGGGGATGTTGCATTTCAATAAGGAGGCTTTGAGGGTGTCCTTGAAAAGTTTCCTCTGCCCACTTGGGGCTCACTTGACCAAACAGATCAAGTCACTCGATAATGATCAGGAGCAGGAATCCTGGCTGATTTTCTCCTCTACACCTAACTGTAGCCCCCTTCCTAGCTGAGACAAGCTAACTCGGCACAGGGCTTTGCAGTGCCAAACTGGGCACTATACCATTGTGGGGGCCGAGGGCTCGCCATAACAGATCAGCCATGATCTTAATGAATGGCGGAGCAGGCTCGAGGGGCCTTATAACCTACTCCTGCTCCTATTTATGTTCTTATGACAATCGTAAAAGAATATTTACAACACATCACCAATACCTCAGTGTTTAATTTTAGACACAGCAGTACAGCACTGTATCTGCAGTAATTTACTCTGTGGTCATGTCGAATGTCAGGCCATCTGATAAATAGGATAAGTGATGCTTTGATTATTTTCAACACAGTTGGACTTCAATCTGCCGAACACAAAGGATCAAGAATGGGCATGTGCTGTCTAATATAAATCACTACATTGCTGGAGGCATTTGAGAACAACTGTCCTTGTTAGCTTTCAAGTGCATGCAGATGACAAGGTCTTATTTACGCCACTTCCTCCAGTTTTAAACATTGTTCTGACTATCATCAATTTAAAGGTGGGATGTGAAGAGTAGTCCTGAATACCAGGAGCAATAAACAGAATTAGTGAGATTCAGCTTTATATGTGCCACCTAAACCAAACCCTGCAATAAATGCCAATAGAAGCAGAATCCCAGCATGAATCCTATTTAGCAGCATAAATGTTCACAACCTCATGTAATCTTCTATGATGAAAACATCGGCATAAACATTGATCCTGAGGTCAACAATCCCAAATGGAAAAAGAGCACTTCACTCTACAGCAGTTCAGAAGAGACACTTGGCAAAAAGTTCCTGAGGAAACTAAGTTAGTGCAACTGTTAATGTTATTAAAAAACAACCTGGCTCTTGTGAAATGCAATACATGTATTATGGCTATAGTACATGGAGATTCTGTAGTGGATTGGGGACAGAGAAAACAAGCATTTTTAGGAACAGCCCATTATGCTCAAAAAGCCTGTCCCTTTTTGACATAACAACTCCATCATACTCCTTATGCCCTTCTCTTACCTAAAGCACTGCTAATTGTTTCTTAAGCCCATTTATACTGACTACTTCAACTATCTTCCCTGGCAACTTAGTACATCATGTACAGCACATCAACAGGCCATTCACAACTCTCTTATCCTTTTGGATTTAAAAATATTCCATGAATTTGCTTTTGCAGCTAATTAGGGATATTTCTCTTTTCCCCAACCAGCTACACATGCAGGAGTCAAGTCTGACCTACCCTTCAAGCTTTTGCTCATCGAGGCTGTGACCCAGGTTGGCTCCATGCTCCCAGAACTAATGCCAGCTTTATCCCCAAACCATCCCTCAGCTGCCCACAATTTCAGCTCTGGTCACCTCCACATCCTGCTTGGACCTGGGCGGCCAGGTTTGATATGTTTACCGTCGCCTCAGTTAGGTTGTGTTTGTTACGAAACTTGACAAGTATGCCAAGTAGAGAACAGCATTAAGTTTGGTCTTCTCTGAAACCCCTTTGGTCTAAAGGCAGACTCAAAGGCTGTCACACGCTGTCAAAATGGTACCCTTAGAGCAGCAGTGATATCATCAAGCTGTCAAAGCAGCCAATCACATTGAAGAATTCTCACAGACAGCAAACCAGGAAATAAAAAGCACTGATTCAATTCACTTTCAAAAAAGTTAGAGACCGAAATAAAGATTGGGACATACACCTTGGATTAAGGTAGAAGTTGAAATTTCATAAATAGACTTAAAAATTTTTTAAAGAATCTAGTCGTTTTCTATCATGGAGAAGTTTGACATTCCACAAACATAAAATTCATTTTTCAGGGCCAGAACGGGTGTTCAGCAGTCAATAAGATGTTAAAATCCCAGTTACACCTATTCCAACAAAGCTTAACAGCAATATTAGATCGGAAAAGCTTGTGTTTTCAGCAATTCAACTGATTTAATTGATTTTCAGCTCTGGAGGGGTTCCACAGCGCAGCTTGTGTTGGAGCAGTGAATGCCTAACCGCAACTTTAGGATTTCTGCGTTTAGCTGCACATGCGCTCAATCCTGAAGTTACGGTCAGTTTCAGAGGGATAATGACGGTGAACGTTGACAGTTCGCGTCATTACTACAGGTACTGCAAAATCCGGGTCAAAGAATACAGAATCTGAATTTTGAATCCTCAACCCTAGATTAAATATTACCATTTGTTCATGATGATTACTACAGGTTTGATTCTGTTTTTTAATCTTCATGAAAATTTTCAAACTCGCAGAGCTTTCTCACTGTCATCCATAAATGAAGACAAATAGTAACTTTTTTTTCAGACTTGTGTTTTACTAAATTAATTTCCAAAATATGCAATTTGATACAGTGTTGACAATGGGTAATCTAAAGCCAAAGATTGGCTCACTTTGCCCTATCCTGTCACTGAAATTAATTACAACCTTGCCAATGCTGGTTATTGGCTGCTTTTCTGTACTTGTCCCATGGGATAAATTAAGTTTGCACGGTAAGATCACCTGTTAAGCTGATGTTAACTGTTTGCACTCATTTCCAATCGACCTGAGCTCCCAGCTCAGGCTGGATTTCTGAATGTGTGCGCAATGCTTACCTTCCAACCATAAGGTAAAGGTGATTCAGTAGATCCTTTTGCACCAGTCTGATTGGCGTCCTAGTGGTGTTGTCAGCCAGGTTTCTGGAGATGATGGTTTAAAAAAAAAAAATTCTGTTTAAACTGCTTCCCCTCCTTACTATTTAATCTATTTTCTCTTTTCCATCTCCTCAACTTTCCCCTCCCGAGTTCTCCTTTGGGTTTATTTGCTGGTTGGTGTGGTAGGAAAATGTGGAGTTGCTGGTCTGCCGTTAACTCGGCATTATCCACAAATTACCATTACCATCCATTGCTAATTACTTTTTGGAGTTTGGAAGCGGCAAGGAGTGGAGGGAGGGACCGGCGAGGAGCGGAGGGAGGGGCCGGCGAGGTCAGGAGATTGGAATGGGCAAGGTCCGGAAGCGGAGAGAAGAGGACGGACGAGGCAGAGAGGAGCGGATAGGATGGAGCCCAGAGGTGGAGCAGCGTGGACAACACCAAGGGAAGGCGCAGCACGGGCCAATAGCGAGGTTGTGAGGCTCACACTGTGTACTTTGAATTCCACGTAGAGAGGTGTCCTGTGGGAAGGAGGAAGGAAGGACAGTAGGAGTATGTTTGAGTTTGTGTCTATGTATTAGCACAAGGTGGTCTCCAGTTGTCTTAGATCCCCTAGCCATTGGACCAAGAACTTGCTCCGTCAAGCACGTGTGGAACCTGGTGTGCGATGGCCACCCCATGTTAAAAGAATTCATGCACAGGCATCTTCCACCGTTTAAAATGAGTTCATCTGTCACCCGAGTACTCATTTTTAGTATGGAAGCAAGTCATCCTCGGCCCCGAGGGACTGTCTATAATGATGAAGAATCTTCTGCATCAGTGTACCAAAGGGGCAATGAAGTCAAGTGGCACAGGAAGGTTAATTGGTTTATTCTTCAGCTTTTTTCAGACAGAGACCAAATAAACTCCTTCAAAATTTGCATCTGAACTATTGTGGATGCTTGAACCACCAGTGTTAGTATGTATAGAGATTTAAAAAAAAAGAATTCCAAAAATGTTGGAAATCTGAAATAAAAAGTTGCTATAAAGCCACAGCAGGTCAGTAAGCATTTGAAAGAGAACACAAAATTACTGTCTGGGAAGTGAAGGAAGAGTGTAATCTGAAATATTAGCATGTCCATCTCTTTCCTACACTGACTGACTTGCTGTATATTTTCTGTTTACTAGTCAATCTCCCGTGGGGTTAAGAGCAGATGCAGCCTTCAGGTGAAGGAGGGATAATTGGACCAGGTCATGCAGACATAATACAAACCCCATCTTAAAGTCAATATACTCGCATCTTATTTTTGTAATTACATTATAAATTCCTGTCTACATATATAATGAAAAATGACTATGTAAACAGGTCATTCTGTAATTACACTGTCTGGTCAGTGGTGGCAAGCCATGCTGTAATGGAAATAGTTGACAAGAAGTGCATGCAAATGTACTATTTTTAATATATCGCTGGGTCACAGTGCACCAACACCTTAATTTAAAAATTCTGATCCTCATGTTCAAATCCCTACGTCTCTGCAACCTCCTTCAGTTCTTCAACCCTCCTCCAACTCTGGCCTCTTGTGCAACCCCCACTTCCTTCGCTGCATCGTTGGCGACCATGCTTTATGTCATCTCAGCCCCAAGATCTGGAATTCCTTCCCTAAACCTCTCCACCTCTCCTCCTTTAAGACGCTCCTTAAAATCTACCTCTTTGACTAAGCTTTTGATCACCTGTCCTAATGTGTTCTTCTTTGGCTCATTGTCAATTTTTGTCTGATTACACTCGTGAGGCGCCTTGTGACATTTAACTAAAAGACTTGGATTTATAAAGCGCCTGACCACCGGACCTCTCAAAGCGCTTTACAGCCAATGTCCTTTTGGTGTGTTGTCACTGTTGTAATGTGGGGAAAAGGTGCTATATAAATGCAAGTTGTTATATTACAGATACTTTACAGTTAGTATGAACTATTCTCCTAAATTTTATGAAAACAATTAACGGAGCATTGCAGCCCAACTTTAGAATTAACCGTCCGTTAAAAGGACTGCTTTGCTGACCCTACTTAATGGCACGGTATTGCTAATAACATTTAGTTCTGAATTTTGCTCATGTGACATTTGTTTATAAAATTCTAATGCTTATGATAAAACGAAAGTTAAGAAAATGTGCAGAACAAAATCTGTACTTTTGTTGAGTTCACATTTGTATGAGAAAATTAAGTTTGTACTCCTAATGGATTATGAAGACTCAAATTTTATAATTAATCCTCAAGCCCCTACAGCGCGTGCACTTTCTAACAGCTGTTGTATTGCTCAGCTGGATGCTTAGCAGCAGGTTGTTATTCAGAAAGTACAGATTTAAATAAAGAACTTCATACTGCAGTTAGAAAGGCTCTTAGCACCAATCATCTTAAACAACAACAACAACAACTTGTATTTATTACAGCCCCTTTAACTTAGTGAAATGTCCCAAGGCGTTCACAGGAGTATTATGAGATAAAAAAATTTACACTGAGCTGCATAAGTGGAAATTAGCGCAGGTGACCAAAAAGCTCGGTCAAAGAGATAGGTTTTAAGGAGCATCTTGAAAAAGGAAAGAGAGAGGCGGAGAGGTTTAGGCAGCAAGTTCCAGAGCTTGGGGTCTAGGCAACAGAAGGCACGGTCACCAATGGTTGAGCAATTATAATCAGGGATTCTCAAAAGGACAGAATTAGAGGAGCGCAGATATCTCGTGGGGTTGAGAGGCTGAAAGAGATTACAGAGATAGAGAGGGGCGAGGCCATGGAGGGATTTGTAAACAAGGATGAGAATTTTGAAATTGAGGCATTGCTTAACCAGGAGCCAATGTAGGTCAGCGAGCACAAGGGTGATGGGTGAGCGGGACTTTGTGCAAGTTAGGACACGGGCAGCTGAGTTAAAGTGAAGTGCACTTCCATCCTCCCTCCTTCCCCGCCGCCCTCCCGCCACCCTGATTGCAAAAAAGACATTATTAGAACATTCGGACTTTATGTGCAAGGGAATGCTGAAGGTATTTCATTAAATTTGGGTAAGTATAAACCCTCACTTCAGGATATCCATTTTGTCTGTTAGGATCATTTAGTTCATAAGTTTGCAAACATTCGCAATGGAAAACTTGCAAATTCATATTGCAGGAAATTTTTGCTATTAACATAGATTCAGCCATTAGAAAGTTAAACTAGTGATCCAGACCAATTTAGAGTCAAAAGAAAAACAGTGTCTGCTTACTGAATTAAAAACGAACCAAGGCAAAATTCTAAATTTTGAATAGCCCGGCTGCTTTGTCTCTAGTAACATGTTTGGTAAATGGAGGTTGAGTTTCTGCTTGTTTCCACTAGTAATATCAGTGGAATGCGGATGGAATCATCCGAACCAGCGCAAAAGATCAGGAATTTTAAAAGGTATGTGAGTTGCGCCTAAAACTACTTGCGCTCGTGTTTTCTGTAATCTTTTAGCTCGTTCAAGATTCAATTCATCCATAAAATTGGCCTCATCCCAAGGTCAAAATAGTGAGATTCCACCATTTGCCCTAGTTTGGGACGGCTCTTCAAATTGCACTCATTTTCTTAGATGCACAGGCACAGTTGAAAGGATTTTTCATTAAAAAATATTTAATTTACGGCTGAGTGAACATCAATGGTTCAGGATAGTTATTGTAAGTCATTTTCAGTGATTTTAAATCAGGTTGTTCACAGGTGGCGGACTGGACACCCTTATTAAAAATGCTTATTTCTTGTGATAAACCCATTTTTAGCTGTATTAATAAAACGGCACCAGGTTACAAATAGGAATAAAAAGGTCATTTTCAGGTTGGCAGACTAACTAGAGGTGTACCACAAGGATCAGTGCTTGGGCCTCAGCTATTCACAATCTATGTCAATGATTTGGATGAGGGGACCGTGGATGCTCAGTCATTGAGTATATTCAAGACAGAGATCGATAGATTTTGGGATATTAAGGGAATCAAGGGATACAGGGATAGTGCAGGAAAGTGGAGTTGAGGTAGAAGATCAGTCATGATCTTATTGAATGGCGGAGCAGGCTCGAGGGGCCAAATGGCCTGCTCCTATTTCTTATGGTCTTATTTTACCACTCTTAAATATATCAAGGAATACTTTTTAATGGAAAGGGTAAAAAAAACAATTACATTCTATCACGTTACCCAATTGAGCGGGTTCATGAAAGATTTTACATTTGTGATTATGCAAATTAATTTTAGTGGAAACTTGAAGCGTAACCTAAACAGCGCAATTTGGGTGCAATTTCCCAAAGCAGAACTCTACCCCATTATTCCAAACCTCTATCACTGAGTGAAGCATGGGGGATAATCAGAGTCCACCCAATCCATTTCTTCCCTACCTATCTGAAGCAAATCAAGTAAAACTTAAAGGCCTTAAATGAAATGAGTTCAATTAAATTCCTTTGGATGAGCCCGCAGCACAAGGTGTCCCATAATTTGTAGTGAATTTGACATTGTGACTCAGACACAGGGGTGACAGGTGTGAGATATGGCAATGCCACACAGCTGCTGAGGAGATAAAAAAAAAATCATCTCCAAAAAGTTCCGTTGTAAAAAGTACACTGAAATAGATAATGCTTGCACAGTTGATGAAAATCTGTTTATACAAGTTGTTATAATTTGGGCTTTTTCCCAATACATCTCTTATGAATTAAAAACTTGCAACCTCAAGCATGACCTGAATGGGATAGCATATACAAGACTAACAATTAATATTTTACTATGGTATGTGTACCAAAGGTTACATGGGCTGTCACACCACATTCTCTTGTACACTGTGATAAGGACTGTAAATGCAAGCTAAACTAATAAGCAAGTTTACTTATAAGGAAAATACTTACATGGATGCAAAATTCCAGCAAGAAATTAGCAGTACAGTACTTACTCAATTCATAAACCATTTCAAAACAGTCAAATATCTTGCAACTAGCAGTCTATTCCTGAATCTTTTAATTCTGTCTCTTATGAACAATTATGTGATGAAGCTCCATGTAGCCCCTCTTGCTTCCTCCACTCTAATAGCAATTACATTCCTGAGGGAAACCATTAGCTCTTAAACAAGATCTGCAATTTCCAGAGATTATGGTTCAACTTCCAAGAGCAAAGATGTTCTTGTTTAAAAGTAAGGCAATCAGAATATTAATCATTACCACTCAAGGTGTGACAGCAATCCCATGGCTATCTTTTGAATCATTCCTAACTTAACACACGGCCATACTAGCAACTATTCTTACTGTATGATCCACTTTTGAAATGTTAATGCATGATTCATAAAAGACTAGTCACAGGAACGTTGCCTGATTAGTTTCTGAATAAGCAGCGATACCAAACCAACGGCTGGCCACATCCATATCTCTGGATCGTTTTCTGCAGTGTTTTATTCCACTGACAATACGACAACATGGCCCAGACTTTGCAGTCAGCAGCGAAGGAACGCCGCTCGCCGTTCACTCCGCTTACAACTATCTACAGAGCTTTTGCGGGCTTTTGAGCGGCAACATGCTGTCATCAGTTATCTGACCCAGCGTGGTGCCCTCTATAGGGGAACTGTGGCATGTGAGAGCAGGGGAGGCAACAGCGTGTCTCCTCAACCACATTATAGAATCCTCACTGGGACACGCAGAGTCTAAACCAGGAAGAATAAATTAAAATATTTAATTCATTGTAACCATTCTAATGATCTATGAAATTGTGTACAGAAAGCGAAAGAAAGACAGGGAGGGAAAGAAAAAAAAATATTTAAATTTTTATAAAATCTCCAACAATAATTAAATTCTGAAGGAATGAGACTCCACGCTTGTAAAATTAAATTTTCAGGGTCGGAGATGTTGTTCGGCAGTAATTACAACTTATCACGCCATTAAGAATTCACTTACATCTGAATGCATCAGTCCGTACTTTTTCTGGTATGTTTAGTGGGTAACTAGTGAACAAGTACAGCAACTTCACATCCTTACATGGATTTCAATGATAAGTCTCTCTGCAAAGTACCGGTGGAGCGAAGCTTGTGGAGCAGCATGTCTGGAGCGCTGATAGCCTCACCATTATTCTTAACGCATAATCCGGGCCAATATATCTCAACTATAGCTAACTGGAGTAAATTTTAAAACAGATTGTTCTATGTAAAGTCATCCTATTAAAAAATTGCAGAGACAATTTTCCTTTCTCAGGCATAAAGCTCTCCGTCCATCACACAAGTAAATTGAATTTAATATTTTTGAACAAGAAAGTTCTTCTTTCAGGCCAGTTGGTTAAGATGGTGAGTAGCTGAGTTATACAGACCAGAAAGATCCCAACTGCAAATCCCCCTTCTGTGCTGAGTTAGTTGATCTCAGCCAGGTTGGTGGTCGGGGTGCTCCAATTGGCCTCAGTACTCCTCAGTTAGGAATTAGCAATTGCTGTCCAGTGACCCCCCCTGCTGGGAAGATTTGTAGATGTTGGGTGATAACAAGCTCATTCTGAGCTGTGAAACTCTCTGTAGGCCAATAGCCTGCCAACACACATTGCCCTGGTCTATATATAATGAACAACCAACTGGGTGAACTACTAAAGGAATCTGTTACGGACCCAGCAAGGAGTCAATTTCTTCAACAGAAAAGAAAGCAAGGGAAGGAAATTTGGGGAAAATGGAGAACAAAGATTATTCCTAAACTAGTTTCTAAATCCATGTATGGAGTACATTGAACTTCTAACAGTGCAATTACAAGTATAGATATTTCATCTCATTAACTTTCAGAAAATAAGTGCACTTGTGTTCTTTGAAGAAATACTATACGCCTCCCAAGTGGTTTATTTCATCTTCAGTTCTGAATGTACTGCACTTATCTCAAAATGCTTTCCCTCCTCTCCTATTTAACCATCACTAAATTAATTCCGAAGTATGTACAGAATTGTGATAATTAATCATGTTTTCCTGCACTGGCTGCAAGCCAAAATACTTAAAGGCCAACCATCATAGTATCTTACCCTGCTTTGCTGTAGGCATTCCATTTGATGATAAACATTTTCCTTTCCCAATCCTAAGGGAGTATTTGACCAGTTTTACAGTAATCTGGAAAACCATTTTGTTGCTTGGTACCACACCTTTAAACTATAAAGATACAATTTAAAATTATGATTAAGACACAGAGAGGCCCACACAGAAAAATGCAGTATGAGCATCTTTTGGAGAGCCTTAGGAAGATTTCATTTGTGCATTAAGTTGACCTGCAAATAGACAAAATGCAGCCTCCACACATAGCAAGGAAGCATTTTTTCTTTACTTCCTTACAGTCTATTTATTTGTTCAATCTTGACAGCATTCTCCAAATGAAGTGTAATCCAGGAAATGATACACAAGTTATCTAATGCAGTAGTGGGGAGAATGCTCACAGGTGTTTTATTGGCCTTTGTCAATGTACAAATCCAAAAAGAATACTCAACAGATGATACTTCATCCACAAGATTCATTTTGAGGAGGTAACTAAATTGATTGTCGAGGGCAATCCTGTGAATATAATTTAAATTTTTATTTTAAGAAGAGATTTGATAAACATCCACATATCCGAGGCTTAGAAGGATTAAGGGTTGCATAAATAATGGCTAATTGGATTGATAATTCACATAATAATTGAAAACATAAGATGCTCATAAATGGAAGAGCTCTCTTGGGGCCAAATGGAGTTCCATGGGATCTGTTCTGATATGTTTTTAACCGTGTTTACAAATGATGGATGAGCAAGTGCTCTATCCATCTTACAAAACCTGCTCATACCGCCTAGCTATCTCAGATAATGTGCGAGAAGCGGAGATGGCGTCCAGAGATCTAAACCAATGAAGTGAACAGGCTAAAGAATGGTGGATAGAATTTTAGATCAATATAATGTAAGGATCATGCTGGAACATAAGAAATAGCAAGAGAAGGCCATACAGCCCCTTGAGCCTGCTCTGCCATTTAATACGATCATGGCTGATCCGATCATGGACTCAGGTTCACTTCCCTGCCCGCTCTCCATAACCCCTTATTCCCTTATCATTTAAGAAATTGAATACATTTAAGACAGAAATAGACAATGTCCCAGCTTCCACAGCTCTGAGGCAGCGAATTCCACAGATGCACATCCTCAGAAGAAATTTTCCCTCATCTCAGTTTTAAATGGGCGACCCCTTATTCTAAGATCATGCCCTCTAGTTCTAGTCTCCCCTATCAGTGGAAACATCCTCTCTGCATCCACCTTGTCAAGCCCCCTCATAATCTTATACGTTTCGATAAGATCACCTCTCATTCTTCTGAATTCCAATGAGTAGAGGTCCAACCTACTCAACCTTTCCTCATAAGTCAACCCCATCATCTCTGGAATCAACCTTGTGAACCTTCTCTAAACTGCCTCCAAAGCAAGTATATCCTTTCGTAAATATGGAAACCAAAACTGCAAGCAGTATTCCAGGTGTGGCCTCACCAATACCCTGTACAACTGTAGCAAGACTTTCCTGCTTTTATACTCCAACCCCTTTGCAATAAAGACGAAGATTCCATTGGCCTTCCTGATCACTTGCTGTACCTGCATATTAACCTTTTGTGTTTCATGCACAAGTATCCCCAGGTCCCGCTGTACAGCAGCACTTTGCAATCTTTCTCCATTTAAATAATAACTTGCACTTTGATTTTTTTCTGCCAAAGTGCATGACCGCACACTTTCCAGCATTATACTCCATCTGCCAAATTTTTGCCCACTCACTTAGCCTGTCTCCTTTTGCAGATTTTGTGTGTCCTCCTCACACATTGCTTTTCCTCCCATCTTTGTATCTCGGCAAACTTGGCTATGTTACACTCCCTTCCTCCAAGTCATTAATATAGATTGTAAATAGTTGGGGTCCCAGCAGTGATCCCTGCGGCACCCCACTGGTTACTGATTGCCAACCTGAGAATGAACCATTTATCCCTACTCTCTGTTTTCTGTTAGTTAGCCAATCCTCTATCCATGGTAATATATTACTCCCAACCCTATGATCTTTTATCATGTGCAGTAACCTTTTATGTGGCACCTTGTCAAATGCCTTCTGTAAGTCCAAAACACTACATCCACTGGTCCCTCTTTATCCACCCTGTTCGTTACATCCTCAAAGAATTCTAGCAAATTTGTCAAACATGACTTCCCCTTCATAAATCCATGCTGACTCTGCCTGACCGAATTTTGCTTTTCCAAATGTCCTGCTACTGCTTCTTTAATAATGGACTCCAACATCTTCCCAACCACAGATGTTAGGCTAACTGGTCTATAGTTTCCTGCTTTTTGTCTGCCTCCTTTTTTTAAATAGGGGCATTACATTTGCAGTTTTCCAATCTGCTGGGACCTCCCCAGAATCTAGGGAATTTTGATAAATTACAACCAATGCATCCACTATGGACCAATGAAAGGATTTTTTTTTAGCAATGAGGGCAAAGGAAAAGAATTGGGAGAAATTACTGGCCTTTGATTAGACATACCTACTCAATGTGCAGCAGGTATCAACAACAGACATTCAAGCTTTGGGGGCAGTGTAGAGAAGAGCTATATAGCTGATTCCTAGTATCAGAGATTTGAGGAGAGATTGGAGAAACGTGGGCGCAGATTTGAAAGGAGATTTCCAGAGGTTATCTTATAGCAATGCATAATATAGTGAATAGTGTTAAAAAGTAAACCTGTAAAATTACTTTAAAGTAAGTTGCACAGGTAGAATAAGGGGGCACAAGGTTCAAATTAGAAAAGGCATTTTAGGAAAGAGTGGCCATTGCATGGAATGAATTTCCAGATTGGGTAGTGGACGTAAAAACCATGGAATCTTTACACAACTAATTGGATGCCGCAATAGGATATTCTAGGATAGTTTTGGATGGATGAACAAGATGGGCAAATTTGACATCCCTCATCCATAACTGTGATTTTGTGAAGTGTAACCAAGTACTGCACTGCATCTCGAGTATTCTGACATTAGGTTTTAGCACATTACTCTCACTTCACATAAATCGTTGGCGAGGCCACATTTGGATCAGTACATACAGTTTTGGGCACCCTACTTTCAAAAGACTATTAGAGAAGATTGAAAAGTGAGTGACAATGAAGATTCAGGTACTTAGCACTCTAAACTTCAGAGAAAGAAAGAGTTAAACATGCTTTCATTAAAGAGAAAACTGAGAGGATACATGATTCCGTTTTTTTAAATGATGGCAGGATTGGATAAAGCAAATTGATGTCGGTTAATAAGTTGGATGATGAATATAGAACTAAATGGTGTGCATAAAGTTAACATGGCTCAAGCAAGATAACATCAGAAGGAAATCTTCACCGCCCTGTTTCAGAATAGTAGATAAATACAAAAGTAAAAACAGTAAAAAGTTGTGCTAACTAATGGATTTATAAAAAAGCTGAAATATCTTGTTACATAAAGTTGCTGTATGGAAACGCAAATCAGTCCTACACCCCACCTCGAGACATGGAAATAGCATGCCAAAAATAACAATTTTTGCATATCCCCTCTTCTCTTGAAAGTGTTATCCCTGATAGCTATTATTAATATATAAGTTTTGACAAGTGAGCCTAATGTTGCCCTCACCCGATATTCACACACATGCATTTCCATCAGGAACCTTGTCTGACTTTCCTTTTCTTAACCAAAAAGGTACTGAAGCCCTGATATCACCCTTGTTGATAATAAAGTTCAACAGGGATCAAATCTGGGACTTTTAGAGTCTGTTTGGCTCAGTTACTCACTGGATAAACTGAGTCATTTACTTTAGCAATCTGATCCTGTGCATCAGAAACACTGTTACAACTGTATTTGTATTAATACAGACAGAGGCTGCAGTCCTATTTTGATGTGCCGAGGACAAGTTCAGAGTCAAACACTTGAACATTTGCCAAGGGTTAAAATAAACACATTCACACCCAACACCACGATTAAGAGATGTTTTGCTGTAGAAGCACTGTGAAGTCGGTTGAGCTCAACCTTATCTCCTCTCTCTCCTAACTTACATTATTTCACCATTTTTATACCTTTCTAACAATATTAATTTACATCATCTTGATGCACTTTACACTAGTTCTCTAGTCTTTATCAAGATCTTCTAAACATCGATCACCCAAGGCTAGCAGGCATTTAGGTTCTAGCAAAGCATAGAATGCACTACATTTCAGCTTTGCTACAGATAAACTAGTCTTGAGGCATACAGAAACAGTGATAGAGTTAAGCCTAAAAGTAAACCTTTGTAGCCTGACCTGGAAAGCAGGCTGCTTCTGACCTCTGTGCAGAGACTGCAAAGTTCTTGGAACATAGGAACAGGAGGAGGCCATTTAGCCCCTTGAGCCTGTTCCGCCATTCAATGAGATCATGGCTGATTTGTGAACTAATTCCATAGCTTTTGCCCCATATCTCCAAATACCTTTGGCTAACAAAAATCGATCAATCTCAGATTTAAAGTTAACTGATCTAGCATCAATTGCCGTTTGCAGAAGAGTTTTTCAAACTTTTATCACCCTTTGTGTGTAGAAGTGTTTCCTAGCTTCACTCCTGAAAGGCCTGGCTCTAATTTTTTAAGACTATGCCCCCTAGTCCTAGACTCCCCAACCAACGGAAATAGTTTCCCAGAGACCCTTAATATCTTGAAAACTTCAATCAAATAACCCCTTAACTGTCTAAATTCCAGGGAATATAACTCTAGTTTGTGTAATCTATCCTCATAACTTAACCCTTGGAGTCCATTCTGGCAAATCTATGCTGCACTCCCTCCAAGGCCAATATATCCTTCCTAAGGTGTGGTGCCCAGAACTGCTCACAGTACTCCAGGTGTGGACTAACCAGGGCTTTGTATAGCTGTCGCATAACTTCGACTTCCTTGAATTCTAGTCCTCTAGATATAAAGGCCAGCATTCCATTAGCCTTTTTAATTATTTTCTGTACCTGTCCATAACATTTTAATGATCTATGTACATGGACCCCCCCCCAAATCTCTTTGGACCTCCACTGTTTCTAGCATTTCACTATTTAGAAAGTACATTTTAGGGCCAAAGCGGATGATCTTGCGTCTACCTACATTGAAATCCTTTTGCCACAGTTTTGCCCATTCTCTTAATCTATCAATATTTCTTTGCCATTTTATGTTTCCATCTATACTGCTTACAACACCACATATTTTTATGTCATCAGGAAACTTTGATATGTGGTTTTCTTTCCCATCATCTAAGTCGTTAATAAATACGGTGAATAGTTGAGACCCCAACACAGATCCTTGTGGGACACCACTAGTCACATCCTGCCAATTAGCGTACCTGCCCATTATCCCTACTCTCTGCCTCCTGCTGCTCAGCCAATTTCCTAACCAGATCAATAATTTGCCTTCAATTCCACGAGCTTCAACTTTAGCTAACTGTCTCTCATGAGGGACTTTATCAAATGCCTTCCCAAAGTCCATATAAATAATATCCATAGACAGTCCCCTGTCCACTACTTTAGTCACCGCTTCAAAAAATGTAATCAGGTTCGTCAGGAATGACCTACCTTTCACAAATCCACGCTGGCTCTCTCTGCTCAGCTGATTATTCTCAGTGTTCTGTCACTCTCTGTATAGACTCTAGTAATTTCCCAACAACAGATGTTGGGCTAACCTTTACAGGCTTTTAAATTTTTTAGCTGTTTAACGATAGAGCTTAATACAAAATGGATTTCTTTACTGGTCCTGGATCTTGATTTCAAACAACACCACGAAACATAGAATGAACTACATTGTGCAGTTAATGTTATGTAACCTTGTGCACAGCAAGGTCTCACAAACAACAATGAGATGAATGACTAATTAATCTGTTTTTGGTGGTGTTGGTCAAGGGAAACATGTTGACATTGCTCTTCTTCAAAGAATGCCATGGGATCTCCAACGTCTATCTGTACAGGCAAATAAGGCCTCAATTTAACATCTCAGCTGAAGGAAGGACGATGTATAATGTAGGACTGGATAGGCATCCTGCACTTATGTTTGAGTTACCTTGGGCGGGGGTGCGGGGAGAGGCAGGCAGAAACTTTGTGGGACATTCCCCAAGAAATTAAATTGTTAGTATTCAGGATCTGATTTTATAAAGTATTCATACAATGATTAGGATCTTTTAGTGAATGCTAGGTCAATTGAAATGTTGAAGATGGGAGATTGCTAGATTTTTGTTGGGTAAGGGTATCAAGGGATATGGAACAAAGGCCGCTAAACAGAGTTGACGTATGGATCAGCCAAGATCTAATAGAATAGCAGAACAGACTCCAGGGGCTGAATGTCCTACACTTGTTCCTATATTCTTGTGTGCAATCTGTGTTCAGTGCCTCCCTAATTAGCAAAGTTCAGATCAGGAACAGAATGGAAGAATCAAACCCACAGTCTCCTGTCAGGTGACAGATAGTGCCAATATTCAGTTGCAGTCTGCTTTAATTTTGTCGATTTCTGCTGGCAGAAGACAGTATTTGCAATTTCACCACAAATTACGTAATACACAAAATTAAAGAAGAAAAATATTCTTGCTATTATTTCCATACTTCTTGCAAATTTAAAAAAAAATTTTGTTTGAATAGTACGAGTGTAGAACAATAGCACAATCAGGCAAAATCTGAGTCAATCACAGCAATTTCTGTTCCACATGATGAGTAAAAGAACTGTTATGCAACATAATTTATAGATGATTATACATAAAAGTCATTTAATTTATTTTAATAGAAGTGCATAAATAAAATAAATGCGTAACATCTGTTCCTTGGCCCCGGATTTGCATTAAAACAGTATAACAGCACCCACGATGGCAAATGCACAACTCAGTGTGGAACTAAGCCAAACAGACCAAAAAATTTCGAAAGCCAAAAACTCCGTTCCCTAACCATCAATTTCATCCTGGCCACTGTCTCAGGCTAAAGCAGACTGTTCCCAACCGCAGCATCCGATTTCATAGAATCAAAGTTTTACAACACAGAAGAGGGCCATTCTGCCCATTGTGTCTGTGCTGGGTTTGACCCTGCACTTCTAAACTTATATCCTCTTCATCACCAAGACCTCCTACTTTCAACTCCATAATAATCACTCATCTCCACCTCTGCCGCAGCTCATTTGCTGCTGAAACCCTCGCCCATGCTTTTGTTATCTCCAGACTCGATTATTACAATTCTCACCTGGCCGGGCTCCCAACTTCCACCCTCCATAAATTTAAGCTCGTTCAAAACTCTGCTGCCTGTATCTTAACTCGCACTAAGTCCATCACCCCTGTGCTCGCTGACCTACCTTGGCTTCCGGTCACCGGACACCTTGATGTTCAAATCCCTCCATGGCCTTGCCCATCCCTATGTCCATTACCTCCTCTAGCCCTACAGCAGGGAAAAATAGTAAAAAAAAAAAATTAAAAGCTCTTTACCTGAATGCACGTGGCATTCGTAACAAAATAGATGAGTTGATGGCACAAATAGATATAAATGGGTATGATCTGATAGCCATTACAGAGGTGTGGTTGCAAGGTGACCAGGGCTGGGAATTAATATTCAGGGGTACTTGACAATTTGGAAGGATAGACAGAAAGGAAAAGGAGGTGGGATAGCTCTGTTAATAAAGGATGAGATCAGTGCAGTATTGAGAAATGATACTGATTCAGAAGATCAAGATGTAGAATCAGTTTGGGTGGAGATAAGGAATAATAAGGGGAAGAAGTCACTGGTGGGCATAGTCTATCAGCCCCCTAACAGTAACACTGTTGTACGGAGTATAAATTAATAATGGAGACTTGTTAAAAAAAGGAACGGTAATAATCATGGCCGATTTTAATCTTCATATTGATTGGACAAACCAAATTGGCCAAGGTAGCCTTGAGGAAGAGTTCGAGTGTATCCGGGATAGTTTCCTTGAACAGTGTGTTGCGGAATAAACCAGGGAGCAGGCTATCAGATCTGATACTAATGAGACAGGATTAATAAATGAACTCCTAGTAAAGGATCCTCTAGGAAAAAGTGATCATAACATGGTTGAATTTCAAATTCAATTGGAGGGTGAGAAAGTTGGATCTCAAACCAGTGTCCTAAGCTTAAATAAAGGAGACTACAAGGTATCAAGGCAGAGTTGGCTAAAGTGGACAGGGAAAATAGATTAAAGTGTAAGAAGATTAATGAGCAGTGACAGACATTTAACGAGATATTTCATAACTCTCACCAAAAATATATTCCAATGAGAAGGAAAAACCATCCATGGCTAACTAAGGAAATAAAGGATGGTATCAAATTGAAAACAATGGCATACAAAGTGGCCACGATTAGTGAGAAGCCAGAGGTTTAGGAAACTTTTAAAAACCAGCAAAGAAAGACTAAAAAAATAATAGAGGGAAGATAGATTATGAAAGTAAACTAGCAAGAAATATGAAAACAGATAGTAAGAGTTTCTACAAGTATATAAAAAGGAAGAGTGACTAAAGTAAATATTGGTCCCTGAGAGGATGAGACTGGGGAATTAATAAGGGGAACAGGGAAATGGCAGAGACTTTGAACAAATATTTTGTATTGGTCTTCATGGTAGAAGTTACTAAAAACACCCCAATAATGGATAATCAAGGAGCTATAGGGAGGAAGGAACTTTAAAACAATCACGGTCACTAAAGAAGTAGTACTCCGTAAAATAATGGGATTAAAGGTGGACAAGTCCCCTGGACCTGATGGCTTGCATCCTAGGGTCTTAAAAGAAGTAGCTGCAGAGATAGTGGATGCATTGGTTGTAATCTATGAAAATTCCTTCGATTCTGGGGAGGTCCCAGCGGATTTGAAAACCACAAATCTAACACCTCTATTTAAAAAAGGAGGCAGACAAAAAGCAGGATACTATAGACCAGTTAGCCTAACATCGGTCGTTGGGAAAATGCTGGAGTCCATTATTAAGGATGCAGTGGCAGGACATTTGGAAAAGCATAATTTAGTCAAGCACAGTCAACATGGTTTTATGAAAGGGAAATCATGTTTGACAAACTTGCTGGAGTTCTGTGAGGATGTAACGAGTAGGGTGGATAAGGGGGAACCAGTGGATGTGGTGTATTTGGATTTCCAGAAGGCATTCGATAAGGTGCTACATAAAAGGTTACTGCATAAGATGAAAGTTCACGGGGTCGGGGGTAATATATTAGCATGGATAGAGGATTGGCTAACTAACAGAAAACAAAGAGTCGGGATAAATGGGTCATTTTCCGGTTGGCAAACAGTAAATAGTGGGGTGCCACAGGGATCTGTGCTGGGGCCTCAACTATTTACAATCTATATTAATGATTTGGATGAAGGGACCGAGTGTAATGTAACGAAGTTTGCTGATGATACAAAGATGGGTGGGAAAGCAAGTTGTGAGGACGCAAAAAATCTGCAAAGGTATATAGATAGGCTAAATGAGTGGGCAAAAAATTGGCAGATGGGATATAATGTGGGAAAGTGTGAGGTTATCCATGTGGCAGAAAAAATAAAAAAGTAAATTATTTAAATGGAAAAAAAATTCAAAATGCTGCAGTAGAGGGATCTGGGGGTCCTTGTGCATGAAACGCAAAAAGTTAGTATGCAGGTACAAGTAGTAATCAGGAAGGCAAATGAAATGTTGGCCTTTATTGCAAGGGGGATGGAGTATAAAAGCAGAGGGAGGTCCTGCTACAACTGTACAGGGTATTGGTGAGGCCACACCTAGAGTACTGCGTACAGTTTTGGTTTCATTTAAGGAGGGATATACTTGCATTGGAGGCAGTTCAGAGAAGGTTCACGGGGTTGATTCTTGAGATGAAGGGGTTGTCTTATGAAGAAGGGTTGAGCAGGTTGGGCCTGTACTCATTGGAGCTCAGAAGAATGAGAGGTGATCTTATTGAGACATACAAGATAATGAGGGGCTCGACAAGGTAGATGCAGAGAGGATGTTTCTACATGTCCTAATGGGTCCTTCTTTGGCGGAGTGTCAATTTTTGCCTGATTATAGTCCTGTGAAGCGCTTCACTACGCTAAATAAATGGCAGCTGTTGTTGTTCAATCTCTACCCTGTGCTATTAATTGAAGCAGTAGTGAGGGTATTATAGTTCATCTCTGCCCTAAAGAACCTCAATCGTCTTCTTCCCGTGGCCGAGGAGCTCCTCCCGGAGTCACAGTGCGGATTTCATCCCCTTCGGGGCACAACGGACATGATCTTTGCAGCGCGACAGCTACAGGAAAAATGCAGGGAACAGCGCCAGCCCTTATACATGGCCTTCTTCGACCTTACAAAGGCCTTTGACACTGTCATCCGTTTCGGATGCCCCCAAAAGTTCGTCACCATCCTCCGCCTGCTCCACGACGACATACAGGCCGTGATCCTTATCAACGGATCCATCACAGACCCAATCCATGTCCGGACCGGGGTCAAACAGGGCTGCGTCATCGCTCCAAACCTCTTCTCAATCTTTCTTGCCGCCATGCTCCACCTCACAGTCAACAAGCTCCCCACTGGAGTGGAACTAAACTACAGAACCAGTGGGAACCTGTTCAACCTGCGCCGTCTCCAGGCCAGATCCAAGACCACTCCAACCTCTGTCGTCGAGCTACAGTACTCGGACGACGCCTGCGTCTGCGCACATACAAAGGCTGCACTCCAGGACATATTCGATGTATTTACTGAGGCATACGAAAGCATGGGCCTTGTGCTAAACATCCGTAAGACAAAGGTTCTCCACCAGCCTGTCCTCGACCCCCAGTCATCAAGATCCACAGCACGGCCCTGGACACCGTGGACCACGTCCCATATCTCAGGAGCCTCCTATCAACAAGAGCAGGCATCGACGGAGAGATCAAACACTGCCTCCAGTGCACAAATGCAGCCTTCGGCAGCCTGAGGAAAAGAATGTTTGAAGACCAGGCCCTCAAAACTGCCACCAAGCTCATAGTCTACAGGGCTGCAGTAATATCTGCCCTCCTGTATGGCTCCGAGACATGGACCATGTACAGTAGACACCTCAAGTTGCTGAATAAATATCACCAATGATGTCTCCGCAATATCCTACAAATCCCCTGGGAGGACAGGCGCACCAACATCAGCGTCCTTATTTAGGCTAACATCTCCAGCATTGAAGCACTGACCACACGTGATCAGCTCCGCTGGGCAGTCCGCATGCCAGACACGAGACTCCCAAAGCAAATGCTCTACTCGGAGCTCCTTCATGGCAAACGATCAAAGGTGGGCAGCAGAATCGCTACAAGGACACCCTCAATGCCTCCCTGATAAAGTGCAACATCCCCACTGACACCTGGGAGTCCCCGGCCCAAGACCGCCCGAAGTGAAGGAAGTGCATCAGAGAGGGCGCTGAGCACCTCGAGTCGCAATGCCGAGAGCATGCAAAAATCAAGCACAGACAGCGGAAAGAGTCTGCGGCAAACCAGTCCCACCCACCCCTTCCCTTCCCTCAACGACTATCTGTCCCACCTGTGACAGAGTCTGTAGCTCTCGTATTGGACTGTTCAGCCACCAAAGAACTTATTTCAGGAGTGGAAGCAAGTCTTCCTCGATTCCGAGGGACTGCCTATGATGATGATGAAGAAGAAAAATAAAAATCAGCCAGAGTTCCCACTCGCAATCACTATTGGGATTGTTAAAAATGTCCATTTGTGGATATTGGGTGAGAATAGGATTCAGTTTGGCTCGGTTAGCCATTCCACACTGTCGAATAGCCTTCCCCACAAGCAAATGCATTCATACACACACAAACACATACACACACAGTCCTTATTGAAGGAGGGATATACTTGCACTGGAGGCAGTCCAGAGAAGGTTCACTAGGTTGATTCCCGAGATGTAGGGATTCACTTATTAAGAAAGGTTGAGCCTACAATCATTGCTTTAGAGGTGATCTTATGATACTGAGGGGGCTCAACAAGGTAGATGCAGAGAGGATGTTTCCCCTCGTGGGGAATCTAGAACTAGGGGGCATAGTTTCAGAATATGGGGTTGCCCATTTAGAACGGAGATGAGGAGGAAATTCTTCTGAGGGTGGTGAATCTTTGGAATTCGCTGCCCCAGAGAGATGTGGAGGCTTGGTCATTGAATGTATTTAAGGTGGAGATAGACAGTTTTTTGAGCAATAAGGAGTGAAGGGTTATGGGAAGCGGGCAGGGAAGTGGAGCTGAGCCCAAGATCAGATCAGCCATGAACTTATTAAATGGCGGAGCAGGCTCGAGGTGCCAAATGGCCTACTCCTGCTCCTATTTCTTATGTTCTTACACACACACACACACACACACAGTCTAGGGCCATACATGAGGAATGGCCATGTTCTGGAGGGCTTCTCATACTTGTGGAACCATATCTCAGCATAAGTGCCCTCAGAAGAGGAATGGAAAATAATTAAAAGCAAAAAGAGCTGAAAATGACTCAGAATTTAGAGACACACTTGATGCTAAGTTAATGAAAACAAAGACTGATCAACATCTCACTTTTAACTGAGAACAAAGTTAATTTTTCATTCTCCACGTGACTAAATCCACTAGTTGCAATATCTTAATACTACCTCTGCAAATTCTTCATTTATTAAGTTATGTGGTACACTGATACTGTGCAACAGGATTGTGACATATACACTTTGAGGGATGTGACTTTATTTATCTTTCAAAAGTACAGAACAAGCTTAGAACAACATAGAAAAGTCCTTGTTTTTGAAAATCGATGTGGCACTTTAATGGGACTGACTTAAATTTTTCATCTGTTTTTCAGTGAGAGGACATGAATAATGTATAGCCTTTAGTGCAGGCACTGGAATCACTCAAAGAATCAGCAGGCAGGCTGGATGAAACCAGGCTGTCTACTGTGCCCAGCTTCCTAGAAGCAATCACATCTGGACAATAACAACACTAAAGGTGGGTCAGTAGCGGGTGGACTCCCTGCCGGAGGAGCTCAGGCCTTTTGCCTGGAGCACGACCCATCTCCTCTATCTTGGAGTCGACCTTAGCCCAGACGAGGAAGCCTGGTCGGCGAACTGGCAGGAGCAGGAGGCTAAAGTCGCCGCTCGCCTAAGGCGCTGGACAGGACTGCTCCGCTCCGAGTGCTGTCTTACAGGGGTCGAGCGCTAGTCATAAACCAGCTGGTGGCTGCTATGCTGTGGTATCGGCTGGTCACTTTGACCCCTCCCCCTGCGTTTGTCGCCAAGATACAGAAGTTGTTGGTGGACTTCTTCTGGAACAACAGGAAGCACTGGGTCTCTGCTGCGATTTTGAGTCTCCCGCTTAGGGAGGGCGGTCAGGCGTTGGTGTGCGTCAGCACCCAGCTTGTGACTTTCCATCTTCAGACCCTGCAGAGATACTTCTACGTCGAGCCCCTCCTAGGTAGCATGCGCTGGCGACGTATTTCTTCCGCCAGCAGTACACCTCAATTATGACACGCAGCTCCTGTTTGAGAGCCTGGGGGGCATCAGGACCACTATGCAGCAGGGGCTGCCTGTCTTTTACCAGGAACTCATCAGGGTCTGGAACAGAGTCGTCACCAAGCACAGCTCTCCCCCGTCTGGAGTGGCGGCTGTCCTGCAGGAGCCGCTGCTCAGGAATCCGTAACTCCACAACCGCGGTTTTAGGTGGCAGACGGACCAGGGGGCTGTGGCTGGCGAGGTGACCAGGATCAGGAACCTGCTCGATGGTGGAGGAACGGGCTGGATGGCGCCAGACATGCTGGCATGGCGCCTAAACTGGGCCGGCATACGGCAAATGCCATTGAGTCGCTAAAAACAGCACTGGGCCCTGACTCAAGCACATGGGGAAATCCCGTCCGAACTGACCCCCGTCCGGACGGAATTCCTCATCGGCGCCAAGCCCCGAAACCTCCCTCAGGAGCCGCCGCCTCACAACTTGAGCCTCCTCGGGGAAATCCCCTCCGTGTCTTTCAGTTCTGCGCGGAGGGGTTACCTGTATGGGCTGCTCCTGCACACTCTCCACCTTGCTATCCTCGTCTGCTGTCAGGACACGCCATGGCGCACCATCTTACCATCCGGAGGAGGCAGGGGTCCCCAATGGAGTGCACTCTATGCAGGAGTCCTCCCTCTATTTATTGGGGACTTGGCCTGGAGGGTGTGGCACGGAGCAGTCCCGTGCAATAAGTTTTTAAGTCAGTTCACGGGCTCCCAGGCCGCCTGCAATTTCTGTGGTCTGGAAGAGTCCGTGTTCCATGTTTTTATCGAATGTGCATGGCTGCAGCCCCTGTTCCATTATTTGAAGGGGCTGCTCAAATTCTGGTTGCACTTCAGTCCCACACTCCTGATCTTTGGACACACTGTGCGGAGGAGAGCGGGCAGGTCAGAAGGCCTCCTCGTAGGACTGCTCCTGGGGATGCACAAGGAGGCTAGCAGCCGTTCCAGACAATGGGTGGTCGTTCAGCCCGATTGCCTCTCTTCCACGGTTACATCCGAGCCAGGGTGTCCCTGGAGATGAAGCACGCGGTGTCCACCGGTACGCTCGCAGCCTTCCACGAGAGGTGGGCGCCAGAGGGACTGGAGTGCATCATCACCCCTGGCAACCAAATTTTAATTTGATGATTTAAGTTTAAAGTTTAATTTGCCAGTTTGTGTTTTTCCCAGGAGGCACTTGTATAAATTTCTGTTTTTAGTGCCCTAAAAAAAAAACCCAAAAGGGGGCACTGGAAAAAAAATTATTTTGGAGTGTGACCCCACCTTGCAGGGGGCATTTGTTTAAAGTGCACAACTAAAATAGTTGAAGGTAAAGTATCCTGATGAGCCAATTTTGTGCATCTGTCATGTATGTCAAGTCAAGTATCTAGGTCATGACTCTCAGGCCTGCTTTCTGTTGAACCAATCGCCTTTCTTCTTCCTCATTGGTTAAATGTTTAACTTGCTATGTTTTTTCTGATTTCTAATTGGTTATATTCTGCCTTTGTTATCATTGCATAAAACCTTTCTCCCAGTCACATTCCACCAAAAATTATTCCATCCAATCATATTAGCAAAAAGAATTATCCTCGGTGCAGCTGCCGTGACAGGTCCCCACCCAACACCACATGTTCCTACAGCACCCCATAGGCCCTTTGAACACCCTGGATCATTTCCACCCATACTTCTTGACTGCCATCCAGGCAGCTGACTCCCCTATGCAAGTACCCTGATGAAGAATGAAAAACAAAATGCACATGCGGAAAGAGACCCACACAAGACTATTAGTGTAACTGCCACATTAGAAGTTAATCATTCAGGTCTGGGAGAAGAAACCTCGGTGGAAAGAGAGATCTGAACATGTGGGTAGTTCACATACTTCATCCATTTCCTTTGGAGCTGATGGAATCAATCCAGAACTCAGTCGTGTCGCTCACTAAAATTTCCAACTGTCCCATGCCCAAGTTGACGCCAACAGTAAATGTGGCAGACTTTAGGGAGAGTGGGAACTGGCTCTCGGCACTCTCTCCTCAGAAAGTAAAGAGGCGGCAGCAACAAGCAATAAATAATGAGAGAGCTGACAAAGAAAGATATAGTGAACGCAAGAGGGCACAAGGGAGAAATACTGAGGGGAAGAGAAGCTGAGGTCCATTTTAAATGTCAAATATTTTCCCATCTAAAATTTCATACAAAAAAGATGTAGTAAAGCTCTTATGGTTTGAAGGAAGATGCAGCTATTTTTTCCCCCCCTCAGGCATGGGCAACACCAACAAGACAGCAGTTAATTGCCCCTCAATAGTTATCTTGAATGCATCAAGAGTAAACCACATTGTATGGACAGGAGTCACGTGTGCCCAGACCAAGTAGGTAATAACATATTTATATAGCACATTTCATATAATAAAATGTCCCAAAGCGTTTCACAGGAATGTTATCAAAAATAAACAAAATTTGACACCCACCCATATAAGGAGAAATGAGGGCAGATGACCGAAAGCTTGGTTGAGGAGGTAGGTTTTAAAGAGCGTCTTAAAGGAGGAAAGAGAAGTGGAGAGGCGGAGAGATTTAGGGAGGGAGTTCCAGAGCTTGGGGCCTAGGCAGCTGAAGGCATGCCACCAATGGTGGAGCATCTAAGACCGGGGGTGTTCAAAAGGCTAGAATAGGCGGAAGTCTAGGGGGGGTTGTGGGGCTGGAAGAGATTACAGAGATAGGGAGAGGTGAGGCTATGGAGAAATTTGAAAACAAGGATGAGAATTTTAAAATCGAGACATTACTTAACTGGGAGCCAATGTAGGTCAGCGAGCACAGGGGAGATGGGCGAGTGGGACATGGTGCGAGTTAGCACACAGGCGGCAGAGTTTTGGATGACCTCAAGTTTATGGAGGGTAGAACCAGGGAGGCCAGCCAGGAGTGCTTTGGAATAGTCAAGTCAGTGAATGGAAGGACAGCAGCGAACTGGTCAGGTATTTTATGGCAGTCCAACAGCTTTCATGGTCATTTATTTTTGGTGCTAGGCTACAAATTTATTGAATTCAGTTTTATAACTTTCCATGATGGGATTTGAACGCTACCTCTGGGTTTCTAGTCTAGTTCACAGGACCCCCAAAAAATCATTATACCTTGCATTGAAACCACAAGGCAATAGACCCAGCTGAGACATCAGCCAAATTGCATTGCATAGTGCTATCTTTTCACCAGCCAGAGCAATTCTAATGAAATACACCTTTCAGGGGTGCATGTCCTGTGCACTGCGGAAAGTCCATGGTCCCAGCAGCTGGCACAATTGCTTCTGCTGGACTGGGCTGGGGAGGGAAATATATAAAAGCAAAATACTGTGGATGCTGGAATCTGAAATAATATATAGTCAGGGTTCTGGCTCCAGACTGCTATCCAGTGACACCTTAATGGAAAATCGGCTTGTGGAGTAAAGAGAGGACAGAATCAGACTCAGCTATGACATGGACATCCCACTGTCACTCATTTGCTACGCTCATCATCATCATAGGCAGTCTCTCGGAATCGAGGAAGATTTGCTTCCACTCTTAACTTGAGTTCTTAGGTGGCTGTACAGTCCAATACGAGAACCACAGTCTCTGTCACAGGTGCGGCAGATAGTCGTTGAGGGAAGGGGTGTGTGGGACAGGTTTGCCACACACTATGCTTGATTTCTGCATGCTCTCGATGACGAGACTCGAGGTGCTCAGAGAGCTCCCGGGTGCACTTCCTCCACTTAGGGAGGTCTTTGGCCAGGGACTCCCAGGTGTCGGTGGGGATGTTGCACGCTCAAATTTTTCGTAGCCAATCTTTCCAATTCTTTGCCAGATCACAAACGCCAGAGGTCACCTTGCACACATCAAGGATCACCCTGCGCTAATGCTCTTAGCCAAAAGGCCTAGAGCCCAAGCACCGTTCCTGGAAGTACTGCAATACCAGGTTCGTGCCATGGAGGTGGATGAATCAGCAACCCCACACACCTCCGTGGAGGTGGATGGGTCAAGCCACCCCATCCACCTCCTATTTCCAAAAAGCATAGGAGAACCACCTTCCTGATCCAGGGAGAACCACGTTGGGGTCATGGTTACTCCCCTGTCAGGTCAGTTACGCATGATCTTAGCCAAAAGGCCGAGACGCTCGTACCTGAAGAATGGTCACACAGGTGAGGCATCAGGGATTGGCCAGCATCTGCGGGACCTCACCCCAGAATGAATCAGCGATCTCAGTAGAGCAGGAGAAGCTGGTACATATTATTACTTTATTTAAATAAATTTGACAACAAAACTATGTATTAAAATAACACTACAATGATTTTGTAAACATTTTGAAAAATGGGGCTTTTAAAGCATTGCTCCATCAGAAGTAGGAACGTCACATTCTAATGAATGTTAATTCTACCATCTGTGCTGAGAAATTACATCTATTTATTTTGTGGCTCACTGATGATTCATTACAGATTAATGGAATGCGAAGTTAAATAGATGCAATATCAGCATAGCAAACAACTTTAGTTAACCATCTCTTCTGCTATAGTCAAATAACTCAAAAGCAGGAGGTGGTTTAGAAGTTTCTACAAAAACAGCACAATTTATCCAATGGATTAGTGCCAAAGCATAGCGTGTCTAGCACAGACACGATGGGCACAATGGCCTCCTTCTGTGCCATAAGATTCTATAGCTGGAAGACTTGCATTTATATTGCGCCTTTCGTGACCACCAGACGTCCTACGGTGCTTTACAGCCAATGAAGTACTTTTGGAGTGTAGTCACTGCTGTAATGTGGGAAACGCGACAGCCAATTTGCACACAGCTAGCTCCCACAAACAGCAATGTGATGATGACCAGATAATCTGTTTTTGTTATGTTGATTGAGGGATAAATATTCGCCAGGACACCGGGGATAACTCCTCTTCATAATAGTGCAACAGGATCTTTTACATCCACCTGAACGTGCAGACTTGATTTGACGTCTCATCTGAAAGACGGCACCGCTGACAGTGCAGCACTCCCTCAGCACTGCACTGGGAGTGTCAGCCTGGATTTGTGTGCTCAAATCCTTGGAGTGGGACTTAAAACCACAACCTTCTGACTCAGACAAGTGCGGTATCCACTGAACCACAGCTGACACTGTGATTCTAAGCAGTTTCAACCTTTTTTAAGATCAACCCAACATCTTTGTCTTTACTTTGTTGAATTTTAAGTAGAGAATATTGATGAGAATGCTCTATGGCATGAGGGAGCTGAATGAATGCACACTGTTAAACTGGCACAACTGTTACAGCATCAATTTGCCCAAGTTTCGGGCTGCGCCATTTTTGGACGCCCGTTTTTCGCACCACAAAGTGCGCCTAAAAAAAACTCACCTATTCTCCGGCTCCCTGCAGGTCCTCTGGAGCTGGGCGCGGCGCAGCACGAGCTGTGGGGGGGGCGGAGCCAGGTCCCTGCGCTGAAAACAGTGCCGGAACCTCTGCACATGCGCGCTACAGTGGGTGCGCATGTGCAGCAGCTCCAGGCGCCCAAAACTGCGGGAGGGGCCCGAAGCACGCAACCCCTAGCCCTGGCCGAATGGCCTCACTGGGGCTGCGTGGACAAGGCTCAACTTCCACCCGACCCGACTTGACTCCCGTTCCACGGACCCAACCCGACCCCCGCTCTCCCCACCCCGGCGACCCGACCTCCGCTCCCCCAACTCCGCCACCCCCCACCAGCGACCCGACCTCCGCGACTCTCTCACCCCCCCCCTCCACCGACCTCCGCGCTACTCTCTCCCCCCACCCACCGACCTCCATGTCTCTCTTCCCCACCCCGCGACTCTCTCCCCCCGCCCCCGATTCTCTCTCCCCTACTCCCCCACCCCGCGGCTCTCTCTCCCCTCCTCTCCCGCCCCCCCGGCTCTCTCTCCCCCTCCCGCGACTCTCTCTCCGCTCCTCCCCCACCCCGCGGCTCTCTCTCCCCTCCGCGACTCTCTCTCCCCTCCTCTCCCCCCCGCGACTCTCTCTCTCCTCCTCTCCCCCCCCCCGCGACTCTCTCTCCCCTCCTCCCCCCCCCTCCTCTCCCCCCGCGATTCTCTCTCCCCTCCTCCCCCCGCCGCGACTCTCTCTCCCCTCCGCCACCCTCCTCCACCCTCCCCCCTCCCACCCTCCTCACCCACCCCCACACCCCCCCCCCATCCCTCTCCACTCCCCTCGACCCCCTCCCCTCCCACCCCCTCCACTCCCGACCCTGCCCCCCTCCCCGACCCACTCCCCTCCGCTCCCCCCCGATCCTCTCCCCTCCCCTCACCTGACCCTCTACCATCCCCGCTCCCCCCCGACCACCTCCCCTCCCCACCCCTCACGTGACTCTCTCTCCCCTCCTTCCCCCCCCAGCGACTCTCTCTCCCCTCCTCGCGACTCTCTCTCCCCCCTCCTCCCCCCCCCCCCCCGTGATTCCCTCTCCCCTCCTCCTCCCCCACGACTCTCTCTCCCCTCCTCCCCCCCGCGACTCTCTCCCCCACTCCCCCCCCCGCGACTCTCTCTCCCCCCCCATGACCCTCCCCGCCCGACCCTCTCCCCTCCCCCCGACCCTCTCCCCAACCCCCTCCCCTCCCCTCCCCGCTCTCCCCCCCCGACCCTCTGCCCTCCCCGCTCCCCCCCGATCCTCTGCCCTCCCTGCTCCCCCCCCGATCCTCTGCCCTCCCTGCTCCCCCCCCGATCCTCTGCCCTCCCTGCTCCCCCCCCGATCCTCTGCCCTCCCTGCTCCCCCCCCGATCCTCTGCCCTCCCTGCTCCCCCCCCCGATCCTCTGCCCTCCCTGCTCTCCCCCCACCGATCCTCTGCCCTCCCTGCTCTCCCCCCCGATCCTCTGCCCTCCCTGCTCCCCCCCCGATCCTCTGCCCTCCCTGCTCCCCCCCCCGATCCTCTGCCCTCCCTGCTCCCCCCCCGATCCTCTGCCCTCCCTGCTCCCCCCCCGATCCTCTGCCCTCCCTGCTCCCCCCCCGATCCTCTGCCCTCCCTGCTCCCCCCCCCGATCCTCTGCCCTCCCTGCTCTCCCCCCACCGATCCTCTGCCCTCCCTGCTCTCCCCCCACCGATCCTCTGCCCTCCCTGCTCTCCCCCCACCGATCCTCTGCCCTCCCTGCTCTTCCCCCCCCGATCCTCTGCCCTCCCTGCTCTCCCCCCCCGATCCTCTGCCCTCCCTGCTCTCCCCCCCCCCCCCCCACCCGATCCTCTGCCCTCCCTGCTCTCCCCCCCCCGCCGATCCTCTGCCCTCCCCGCTCTCTCACCCCCCCTCTGATCCTCTGCCCTCCCCGCTCTCCCCCCCCCCCCCGCACCGATCCTCTGCCCTCCCTGCTCTCCACCCCCCGATCCTCTGCCCTCCCTCCCGCCGATCCTCTGCCCTCCCCGCTCTCCCCCCCCCCCGATCCTCTGCCCTCCACACTCCCCCCCCCCCCCCCCCCACCGATCCTCTGCCCTCCCTGCTCTCCACCCCCCGCTCCCCCCCCCCCCCGATCCTCTGCCCTCCCCGCTCCCTCCCCCCGATCCTCTGCCCTCCCCGCTCCCCCCCCCCCCCCCCGGATCCTCTGCCTTCCCCGCTCTCCCCCGCTGACCCTCTTCCCACCCCCCGCTCCTCTCCCTCTCCCCTCCCCCGACCCTCTCCCCTCCCTGTTCTCCCCACGACCCTCCCCTCCGACCCTCTTCCCCCCCCCTCTCTCTCTCCCCTCCCCTCTCTCCCCCCCGGACACTCTCCCCTCGCCCCCCCCTCCCCTCCGACCCTCTCCCTTCCCCAACCCTCTCTCCCCCCCCCCCCCCCCTCCCCGGACCCTCTCCCCTCCCGGACCCTCTCCCCTCCCCCACCTGGACCCTCTCTTTCCCCCCCCCGACCCGACTCTCTCCCCTCCGACCCTTCGCCTTTCCCCCTTCCCCTCCTCCCCTCCCCCCGACCCTTCGCCCTTCCCTTCTCCTCCCCCTCCTTCTCCTCCCCTTCCCACCTTCCTTCCCCCCTCCTCTTTCCCCTCCTCCTCCCCCCCCTCCACCCCACCCCCTCCCCCCTTTCCCTCCTCCTTCCCCCCCCCACCCCTCCCCCTCTTCCCTCCTCCTTCCCCCCCCCCACCCCTCCCCCCTTTCCCTCCTCCTTCCCCCCCCCCACCCGTCCCCCCTTTCCCTCCTCCCTTGTTGGTCTCCAAATCCTCCCTGCACTATAACACACGCTGCCAGCAATGTTCCCTGTAATTATTTTGGGGCCCACCCAGTCCCTTTAATGGGCTGCATGGCCCATTCAAAATACCATGCATGTATGGTTTTTCTATTTAAAAGCCAGCTGCACGGGACCTTCAGACAGCTGCGCCGCTTAAAGGGAACATTGGCTACCAGATCATATTGTGGAACCACTCCCACAGGAAACGATTCGGTGATACTATGTTCAGTTACTCCTCCCAGCCAAATTTCTCAATGAGGTTGACACTCAGCAGATAACTAAAATTTATTCCAGACACAAATGGTAAAATAAAGGCCCCAGGTTTCCACATGATTTGCTCCTGATTTTTAGGAGCAACTGGTGTAGAACGGAGTATCTTAGAAATCGGAATTCTCCACATTTAGTTTTCTGCAGTTCTAGTCAGGTAGAACAGTTTCACTTTGGAACAGAATTTTTTTTTCAAAAAGGGGCGTGTCCGGCCACTGACGCCTGATTTGAAAGTTTCCGCAGTGAAAACGTACTCCAAACTAACTTAGAATGGAGTAAGTGAAGATTTTTGTACGCTTGAAAAAACCTTGTCTACACTTTAAAAAAATCAGACGCAGGTTACAAATTAGGCGTCGGGAACGAGGTGGTGGGGGTGGGGGGGGAAAGGGAAGTCATTAAATTCTACAATCAATCCTTAGTTATACTTATACAAATATTATACAAATAAATCCAACCTGAATAAAAATTTATAAGCAAAGAAAAGATTAAATAAACTATGTTCCTACCTGTGTGAAAGTGCTTCAGGCAGGCCTTTCAGGCAGTGGTGTGGCGTCAGTGTCTCGACAGCAGGCAGCAAGCAGCCTTCAAGCTGAGCTGCGGTGCTTGAGGCAGGCCTTCATTCCCCGCGAAGATGCAGCACCCGGACGGACTTGAGGCCATTCGGCCATGGGATTGCAGCGGCGTCAGTGGCTGGCCGGGAGCCGAAGAATGAACACAGGACACACGCAGCTGCAGATTTAAAATTCTTTAGGCCGTTCGGCCACACTTATGGGGCGGCGTCAGTGGCTCGAAGGCAGCCGAAGAATCAGGAGCGGACGTGAGGCCATTCGGCCATGGGATTGCAGCGGCGTCAGTGGCTGGTCGGGAGCCGAAGAAAGAACAGCAGCAGCCTTTGAGCTGTGAGGGGGACTGACTGAGGCCATTTGGACAGGGAGAGGCAGCCACATCGACATCTTTATATTTAAATTTGCAGACTGGGTGCACCACATATTATGCAATGGTTTGCTTCCTCATGCAAGAAATTCTTTGTTCTTGGTGGAAGTTGATCCATTGCAAAGTTGAATTGGCACTTTTATTTCTCCAAACACACAGTCCTTAATTTGCAGGCACCGGTTCTGCAAGTTTAGCAGTGAAAAGATGAACTCACTGATTTCAGCAGGTGATTTATTCAGCAGTGCTGCTAAAAGCACTCCCTCATGCACACAGATATCAAGAAAATTAAAATACAAGCCGTTGCAGGGGTCCAAGAAACAAATCTTCACTTTTTCTGCAGCACTTTTAAAAATGGCTGAGTGCCAATGTTTACTTCAGACTGCGCGTGCGCGAATGCTCCAACGCGCACGCGCAGGGTTGCCGGCACCAAGAAGCCTCATTTCAATTGTACCTGCCCCCTCCTACTTACAAAATCGGCGCAAGTGGTAGGCTCCGCCCCCTGTGCGCCGCGCCAAGCAGACATCGAGCTCCTAGAATACCGCAGTTTTTTTCCGGCGCCGTTTTCGGCGCGAAAAACAGTCGCCCAGCTCTGAGGTGCGCCTTTTTCGCCGCGTGTGGAAACTTGGGGCCATAGATTCCAGTCCGCAAATCTCCACATAGTGAGCTCTGAACCACAGATACACAGCCAGCAAGATCAACCACTTCCTCACAGGGAAGGGAATGTAGTAATCAGACAGACTTTTCACATTTATCCCAACAGCAGGAGGCTCCTGTGGCCACTAGGATCGCAGTAACGCCAAATGGTGGACATATGAACATTTCGTAATACAGTACGGTCACTTCAACTGTGAGAAATAACTAAGGATTTATACATTGGCCATTAAAACTTGTGTTGTGTCTGCAGATAGCATTTTGAGATGTATAACTGCACAGTGAAGTACTGGAGGTTACATATACGTCCCCGGTGATGATAGTATAGAATCGGCCACCTGAGGAAGAGAGTGTTTGAAGACCAGGCCCTCAAAACTGTCACTAAGCTCATGGTCTACAGGGCCGTAGTAATACCCGCCCTCCTGTATGGCTCAGAGATGTGGACCATGTACAATAGACATCTCAAGTCGCTGGAGAAATACTACCAACGATGTGTCCTACAAATCCCCTAGGAGGACAGACGCATCAACATTAGCGTCCTCATTCAGGCCAACATCCCCAGCATTGAAGCACTGACCACACTTGATCAGCTCCGCTGGGCAGGCCACATAGTTCGCATGCTAGACACAAGACTCCCAAAGCAAGCGCTCTACTCGGAACTCGTCCACGGCAAACGAGTCAAAGGTGGGCAGCGGAAACGTTACAAGGACACCCTCAAAGTCTCCCTGATAAAGTGCGACATGCCCACTGACACCTGGGAGTCCCTGGCCAAAGACTGCCCTAAGTGGAGGAAGTGCATCCGGGAGGGCGCTGAGCTCCTCGAGTATTGTCGCCGAGAGCATGCAGAAATCAAGCGCAGGCAGCGAAAGGAGCGTGCAGCAAACCAGGCTCCCCGCCCACCCTTCCTTTCAACCACTGTCTGTCCCACCTGTGACAGAGACTGTAGTTCTCGTATTGGACTGTACAGCCATAAAGAACTCATGCTAAGAGTGGAAGCAAGTCTTCTTCGATTCCGAGGGACTGCCTTTGATGATGATGAGAATAATACAGCACAGAAGGAAGCCATTTGGGGCAGCGAGTCTGTGCCAGCTCTTACGAAGAGCAATTCAGTTAATCTCACTCCCCGCTCTTTCCTCATATCCCTGCAATTGTTTTCTCCTTCGTTATCTAATTCCCTTTTGAAGGCTACTATTGAATCTGTTTTCGCTACCCTATCAGGCAGTGCATTCCAAATCCTAACCACTCGTTGTACAGAAAGGTTTTTCCTCATGTCATCTCTGGTTCTTAGATCTGTGCCCTCTGGTTATCAACTCTTCAGCCATTGGAAACAGTTTCTCTGAATCCTTGAAGACTCCCAAGTCACCAGTGTGGCAACTTATCAGAAAATCTCAGGTGCTGCATTGCCCCTGATGTTCTGTCCACTGCAATTAATGGAGTGATTTTTCAGTAAGCTGCCAGATACATTTGAGATCCGTGTACAGTATTAGGAATTTCTGCCCTGTATATCTAGTTTAGACATATGTACTGTGTCAGGGCTGGCAGGAACAGAGCTTCTTCCTGCGAGCCTTGAAGTGTAGCAGTTGCTTACTCGGGTCAGTATGCTTTAATATTGTGCATTGTGCAATATTGTGCGATTATTATCGCTCAACCATTGGTGGCCATGCCTTCCGTTGCCACGGCCTCAAGCTCTGGAACTCCCTGCCTAAATCTCTCCGCCTCTCTACCTCTCTTTCCTCCTTCAAGACACTCCTTAAAACCTACCACTTTCATCTGCCCTTTCTCATGTGGCCCGGTGTCAATTTTTAAAATCTTATTAATATTTCTGTGAAGCACCTTGGGACGTTTCACTACGTAAAGGCACTATATAAATACAAGTTTTTGTTTGTTGTTCAGTTCCATTCGCAACTCCTCAGAAAATGAAGCAATCCATGTCCATTGATGGCACTCAGGCTTGGGCTGATAAATGCTAAGTAACATTCGCGCCACCCAAATGCCAGGCAATGACCATCTCCAACAAGCAAGAGTCTAACCACCTCCCCTTGATGTTCAATGGCATTACCATTACCGAATCCCCCACCATCAACATCCTGAGGGTCACCATTGACCAGAAACTTAACTGGACAAGCTACAAATACTGTGGCAACAAGAGCAGGTCAAAGGCTGGGTATTCTGCGGCGAGTGTCTCACCTCCTGATTCCCCAAAGCCTTTCCACCATCTACAAGGCATAAGTCAGGATTGTGATGGAATATTCTCCACTTGCCTGGATGAGTGCAGCTCCAACAACACTCAAGAAGCAAGACACCACCCAGGACAAAGCAGCCTGATTGGCACCCGATCTACCACCTTCAACATTCACTCCCTCCATCACCGGCACACCATGGCTGTAGTGCATACCATCTATAAGATGCACTGTAACTTGTCACAGCTTCTTCAGCAGCACCTCCCAAACCTGCTACCTCTACCACCTAGAACAAGGACAGCAGGCACATGGGAGCACCATCACCTGCAAGTTCCCCTCCAAATTACACACCATCCTGACTTGGAAATATATCACCGTTCCTTCATCGTTGTTGGGTCAAAATCCTGGAACTCCATTCTTAACAGCACTGTGGGAGCACCTTCACCACAAGGACTGCAGCGGTTCAAGGAGACAGCTCACCACCTTCTCGAGGGCAATTAGGGATGGACAATAAATGCTGGCCTTGCCAGTGACACCCACATCCCAGAATGAATTTTAAAACATGCGCATCTTGCATGAACTCTTATTTCATCATTTTAAATTAGTTCCAGAATTCCCACATTTGCTCAGTTTTGAATGAAGATGAAATGAGCCTTGACAATGCATCACAATTCGCAACCTAGGTGTCATATTTGACCATGAAAAGAGTTTCCAATCACATATCCACGACATAACTAAAACCGCCTTTTTCCATCTCTAACATTTCCTGCTTCCGCCCCTGCCTCAGCTCTTCTGCTGCTGAAACCCTCATTCATGCCTTTGTTACCTCTAGACTTGACTACTCCAACTCACTCCTGGCCGGCCTTCCACACTACGTAAACTTGAAGTCATCCAAAACTCAGCAGCCTGTGTACTAACCCGCACCAAGTCAAGATCACCCATCACCCCTGTACTTTCTGACCTACACTGGCTCCCAGTTAAACAATGCCTCGATTTCAAAATTCTCATCCTTGTTTACAAATCACTCCATAGACTTGTCCCTCCCTATCGCTGTAATCTTTTTCAGCCTCACAATTCCACAAGATGTCTGCGCTCCTCAAATTCTGGCTTCTTGAACATCCCTCTATGGGCACAAGTTTTGGCTAGAGTTGCTCCTATTTTTTTGGAGCAACTAGTTTAGTATGGAGTAACTTAGAAATTGCAATTCTCGGTATTTAGTTTGCTCCAATTCTAGTGAATTAGAATAGTTTCATTTTGGAAGTTTTTTCCAAAAGGGGGCATTACCAGCCACTTACGCCTGTTTTGCAAGTTTAGGCAGCGAATACTTACTCCAAACTAACTTAGAATGGAGTAAGTGTAGATTTTTGTATGCTCAGAAAAACCAAGCTTGCATTTTAGGAATTAGGCACAGGGAGCGAGAGATTGAGAGGGGCGGGGGGGGGGGGAGAGAAGGGAAGTTAGGGGATTTTACAAGCATTAAACACTTCACTTTTACCAATAAAGAGCCATCATCAATAATAATTAATAAATCAATAAAATCAAAAAATAAATAAATAAAAATCAATCAATAAATAAAAAATTTAAATTTCTACTGCAGCACCGGGAGCCCTCCAACAGCCTGCTGAAGAGCTGCTCGGGCGGGCCCCGCCGCCAACGAGGACTTCGAACGGGGCTCGCCGCCGCCGAGTTCGGGCGGGGCTCGCCTCCAGGAGATGCCGGGCGGGCCTGCCGCGGAAGAGGTAAGGGCAGTCAGGCCACTCGGCCCAGGATAGGGGCGACGTCCCTTCGGCCAGGGATAGGGTCGTCGCCCGGAGACAGGACGCGCTGGGAGGGCCCGGAGCTACTGCGCATGCGGGCAGCTGCCGGCACTCTTTTTGGCGCAGGGCTGTAGCTCCGCCTCCAGCAGCTCCTGCCGCGCCGCGCCGAGCTGGAAACGGGCCGACATATATCCGACAATCGCGAGCTAAGTATTTGCCGCAATTTCTGTTCCACAAATTAGGCGGGCCTCTCCGATGTGCACCGTTCTAGCAGGGTTCCGAAACTTGAGCCCATTATAACTGCTCAACCATTGGTGGATGTGCCTTCAACTGCCTGGGCCCTAAACTCGAACTCCCTCCTTAAACCTCTACGCCTCTCTACCTCTTTTTCCTCCTTCAAGAAGCTCGCTAAAACCTACCTCTTTAAACAAGTTTTTGATCATCTCTGCCTTAATTTCTTCTGTGGCTCAGTGTCAAATTTATCTGTTTGTCCGCAACATTGTTGTGAAGCACCTTGGGACGTTTTACTACGTTAAAGGCGCTGTATAAATAAGTTATTATTAATAACGGTAGCCTACATGTGTCATGTCATATTGTCTCACCTTTTATTTTTCCAGAATTCCAAAACATTAGATTCTATACACCCAAGCATAATAGTAGAAAACTCCAAATACACAATTCTAGCTCTGTAGCCATGTCTCTATATTTGAAAATTTAAGTTTCTGTATGAATCTGCATTATACTCAAGTCTCTTTGAAACGGTGGCCCAGCCTCAAGTTGCTCCAGGGAACTAGTATTTTATGATTATTGAAATGACTGCAGGAGGGAATACATCATTTCATTACCAAGACAGGTAAAAATAATGCAGTAATGGCATCACTGACATGTTAATGTCATTATGTCACTGCTACAAATTTGAATCTTTGAAGTAAAAACTAACAATGGTGCAATGTGTTGCCGATTTAGTGTCCTGTATTATACAACAATAGATAGATCCTTAATCGCAATGCTGCTATCATGAAAAAGCAACATGCGGAGACCACATATGTTCCATCGGGAAAAGGGAAGAACAAGAAGATGCCACTGAAATTGAACTAAATGCAAAAGCTAGAGCTGTAGCAGATACACTATTTGCTGAAAGAATAAGTTATCCTGAAAGCATTTAGCTGACTCTTTAAAAATAGGCCATTTCTACCTATTCCAGTAGTGTGGCCTTCCCCAAACTCACCAATATAGCAACAAAACGTCTTAAGGGAATAATAGGATACATTGGGGCCAAGTTTCGGCCTGAATTGCTCCTTTTTTTTGGAGCAACTGGTTTAGAATGGAGTATCTCAGAAATTGCAATTCTCAGCATTTAGTTTGCTCCAGTTCTAGTCAGTTAGAACAGTTTCAGTTTGGAACAGATTTTTTTTCCCCAAAAGGGGGCGTGTCCAGCCACTTACGCCCGTTTTGAAAGTTTAGGCAGTGAAAACAGTGTCCATTCTAAGTTAGTTTGGAGTAAGTGTAGATTTTTGTACGCTCAGAAAAACCTTGTCTACACTTGGAAAATCAGGCGTAGGGAATGGGGGCGGGGGGGGGGTTTAAAAGGGAAGTTTACAAACATCAAGCACTTCAATTTTACAAATAAAGAGCCATCATCAATAATAAATGATAAATACATCAATAAATCAACCAATAAAATAAAAAACAATTAATAAAAAATAAATTTAAAAAAAAATCAAATAAAAAACATTTTCTACTTACCGACTGCAGCACCGGGAGTCCTCCAACAGCGTGCTGAGACACCCCCGTGTGTCTCTGTCAGTGTCTCTATCTCTGTCTGTCAGTGTCTGTGTTTCTGACAGCGAGAGGAGGGGGAGGAGGGGGTGAAGAGGAGGAGAGAGGAGGAGGGGGGGTGAAGTATAATGTGGATAAATGTGAGGTTATCCACTTTGGTGATAAAAACAGAGAGACAGACTATTATCTGAATGGTGACAGATTAGGAAAAGGGGAGGTGCAAAGAGACCTGGGTGTCATGGTACATCAGTCATTGAAGGTTGGCATACAGGTGCAGCAGGCGGTTAAGAAAGCAAATGGCATGTTGGCCTTCATAGCAAGGGGATTTGAGTACAGGGGCAGGGAGGTGTTGCTACAGTTGTACAAGGCCTTGGTGAGGCCACACCTGGAGTATTGTGTACAGTTTTGGTCTCCTAACCTGAGGAAGGACATTCTTGCTATTGAGGGAGTGCAGCGAAGGTTCACCAGACTGATTCCCGGGATGGCGGGACTGACCTATCAAGAAAGACTGGATCAACTGGGCTTGTATTCACTGGAGTTCAGAAGAATGAGAGGGGACCTCATAGAAACATTTAAAATTCTGACGGGGTTAGACAGGTTAGATGCAGGAAGAATGTTCCCAATGTTGGGGAAGTCCAGAACCAGAGGTCACAGTCTAAGGATAAGGGGTAAGCCATTTAGGACCGAGATGCGGAGGAACTTCTTCACCCAGAGAGTAGTGAACCTGTGGAATTCTCTACCACAGAAAGTTGTTGAGGCCAATTCACTAAATATATTCAAAAAGAAGTTAGATGAGGTCCTTACTACTAGGGGGATCAAGGGGTATGGCGAGAAAGCAGGAATGGGGTACTGAAGTTGAATGTTCAGCCATGAACTCATTGAATGGCGGTGCAGGCTCGAAGGGCCGAATGGCCTACTCCTGCAACTATTTTCTATGTTTCTATGAGGAGGAGAGAGGAGGAGGGGGGGGGGGTGAAGAGGAGGAGAGAGGAGGAGGGGGGGGGGGTGAGGGAGTGGAGAACGGGGGGGGTGAGGGAGAGGTGGACGGGAGCGAGAAGTGAGGTGGACGGGAGCGAGAAGTGAGGTGGACGGGAGCGAGAAGTGAGGTGGACGGGAGCGAGAAGTGAGGTGGACGGGAGCGAGAAGTGAGGTGGACGGGAGCGAGAAGTGAGGTGGACGGGAGCGAGAAGTGAGGTGGACGGGAGCGAGAAGTGAGGTGGACGGGAGCGAGAAGTGAGGTGGACGGGAGCGAGAAGTGAGGTGGACGGGAGCGAGAAGTGAGGTGGACGGGAGCGAGAAGTGAGGTGGACGGGAGCGAGAAGTGAGGTGGACGGGAGCGAGAAGTGAGGTGGACGGGAGCGAGAAGTGAGGTGGACGGGAGCGAGAAGTGAGGTGGACGGGAGCGAGAAGTGAGGTGGACGGGAGCGAGAAGTGAGGTGGACGGGAGCGAGAAGTGAGGTGGACGGGAGCGAGAAGTGAGGTGGACGGGAGCGAGAAGTGAGGTGGACGGGAGCGAGAAGTGAGGTGGACGGGAGCGAGAAGTGAGGTGGGGGGGAGCGAGAAGTGAGGTGGGGGGGAGCGAGAAGTGAGGTGGACGGGAGCGAGAAGTGAGGTGGACGGGAGCGAGAAGTGAGGTGGACGGGGAGCGAGAAGTGAGGTGGGGGGGAGCGAGAAGTGAGGTGGGGGGGAGCGAGAAGTGAGGTGGGGGGGAGCGAGAAGTGAGGTGGGGGGGAGCGAGAAGTGAGGTGGGGGGGAGCGAGAAGTGAGGTGGGGGGGAGCGAGAAGTGAGGTGGGGGGGAGCGAGAAGTGAGGTGGGGGGGAGCGAGAAGTGAGGTGGGGGGGAGCGAGAAGTGAGGTGGGGGGGAGCGAGAAGTGAGGTGGGGGGGAGCGAGAAGTGAGGTGGGGGGAGCGAGAAGTGAGGTGGGGGGGAGCGAGAAGTGAGGTGGGGGGGAGCGAGAAGTGAGGTGGGGGGGAGCGAGAAGTGAGGTGGGGGGGAGCGAGAAGTGAGGTGGGGGGGAGCGAGAAGTGAGGTGGGGGGGAGCGAGAAGTGAGGTGGGGGGGAGCGAGAAGTGAGGTGGGGGGGAGCGAGAAGTGAGGTGGGGGGGAGCGAGAAGTGAGGTGGGGGGGAGCGAGAAGTGAGGTGGGGGGGAGCGAGAAGTGAGGTGGGGGGGAGCGAGAAGTGAGGTGGGGGGGAGCGAGAAGTGAGGTGGGGGGGAGCGAGAAGTGAGGTGGGGGGGAGCGAGAAGTGAGGTGGGGGGGAGCGAGAAGTGAGGTGGGGGGGAGCGAGAAGTGAGGTGGGGGGGAGCGAGAAGTGAGGTGGGGGGGAGCGAGAAGTGAGGTGGGGGGGAGCGAGAAGTGAGGTGGGGGGGAGCGAGAAGTGAGGTGGGGGGGAGCGAGAAGTGAGGTGGGGGGGAGCGAGAAGTGAGGTGGGGGGGAGCGAGAAGTGAGGTGGGGGGGAGCGAGAAGTGAGGTGGGGGGGAGCGAGAAGTGAGGTGGGGGGGAGCGAGAAGTGAGGTGGGGGGGAGCGAGAAGTGAGGTGGGGGGGAGCGAGAAGTGAGGTGGGGGGGAGCGAGAAGTGAGGTGGGGGGGAGCGAGAAGTGAGGTGGGGGGGAGCGAGAAGTGAGGTGGGGGGGAGCGAGAAGTGAGGTGGGGGGGAGCGAGAAGTGAGGTGGGGGGGAGCGAGAAGTGAGGTGGGGGGGAGCGAGAAGTGAGGTGGGGGGGAGCGAGAAGTGAGGTGGGGGGGAGCGAGAAGTGAGGTGGGGGGGAGCGAGAAGTGAGGTGGGGGGGAGCGAGAAGTGAGGTGGGGGGGAGCGAGAAGTGAGGTGGGGGGGAGCGAGAAGTGAGGTGGGGGGGAGCGAGAAGTGAGGTGGGGGGGAGCGAGAAGTGAGGTGGGGGGGAGCGAGAAGTGAGGTGGGGGGGAGCGAGAAGTGAGGTGGGGGGGAGCGAGAAGTGAGGTGGGGGGGAGCGAGAAGTGAGGTGGGGGGGAGCGAGAAGTGAGGTGGGGGGGAGCGAGAAGTGAGGTGGGGGGAGCGAGAAGTGAGGTGGGGGGAGCGAGAAGTGAGGTGGGGGGGAGCGAGAAGTGAGGTGGGGGGGAGCGAGAAGTGAGGTGGGGGGGAGCGAGAAGTGAGGTGGGGGGGAGCGAGAAGTGAGGTGGGGGGGAGCGAGAAGTGAGGTGGGGGGAGCGAGAAGTGAGGTGGGGGGGAGCGAGAAGTGAGGTGGGGGGGAGCGAGAAGTGAGGTGGGGGGGAGCGAGAAGTGAGGTGGGGGGGAGCGAGAAGTGAGGTGGGGGGAGCGAGAAGTGAGGTGGGGGGGGAGCGAGAAGTGAGGTGGGGGGAGCGAGAAGTGAGGTGGGGGGGAGCGAGAAGTGAGGTGGGGGGGAGCGAGAAGTGAGGTGGGGGGGAGCGAGAAGTGAGGTGGGGGGGAGCGAGAAGTGAGGTGGGGGGGGAGCGAGAAGTGAGGTGGGGGGGAGCGAGAAGTGAGGTGGGGGGGAGCGAGAAGTGAGGTGGGGGGGAGCGAGAAGTGAGGTGGGGGGAGCGAGAAGTGAGGTGGGGGGAGCGAGAAGTGAGGTGGGGGGGAGCGAGAAGTGAGGTGGGGGGAGCGAGAAGTGAGGTGGGGGGGAGCGAGAAGTGAGGTGGGGGGAGCGAGAAGTGAGGTGGGGGGGAGCGAGAAGTGAGGTGGGGGGGAGCGAGAAGTGAGGTGGGGGGGAGCGAGAAGTGAGGTGGGGGGGAGCGAGAAGTGAGGTGGGGGGGAGCGAGAAGTGAGGTGGGGGGAGCGAGAAGTGAGGTGGGGGGGAGCGAGAAGTGAGGTGGGGGGGAGCGAGAAGTGAGGTGGGGGGGAGCGAGAAGTGAGGTGGGGGGGAGCGAGAAGTGAGGTGGGGGGGAGCGAGAAGTGAGGTGGGGGGGAGCGAGAAGTGAGGTGGGGGGGAGCGAGAAGTGAGGTGGGGGGGAGCGAGAAGTGAGGTGGGGGGGAGCGAGAAGTGAGGTGGGGGGGAGCGAGAAGTGAGGTGGGGGGGAGCGAGAAGTGAGGTGGGGGGGAGCGAGAAGTGAGGTGGGGGGGAGCGAGAAGTGAGGTGGGGGGGAGCGAGAAGTGAGGTGGGGGGGAGCGAGAAGTGAGGTGGGGGGGAGCGAGAAGTGAGGTGGGGGGGAGCGAGAAGTGAGGTGGGGGGGAGCGAGAAGTGAGGTGGGGGGGAGCGAGAAGTGAGGTGGGGGGGAGCGAGAAGTGAGGTGGGGGGGAGCGAGAAGTGAGGTGGGGGGGAGCGAGAAGTGAGGTGGGGGGGAGCGAGAAGTGAGGTGGGGGGGAGCGAGAAGTGAGGTGGGGGGGAGCGAGAAGTGAGGTGGGGGGGAGCGAGAAGTGAGGTGGGGGGGAGCGAGAAGTGAGGTGGGGGGGAGCGAGAAGTGAGGTGGGGGGGAGCGAGAAGTGAGGTGGGGGGGAGCGAGAAGTGAGGTGGGGGGGAGCGAGAAGTGAGGTGGGGGGAGGAGCGAGAAGTGAGGTGGGGGGGGAGCGAGAAGTGAGGTGGGGGGGGGAGCGAGAAGTGAGGGGGGGGGAGCGAGAAGTGAGGGGGGGGGAGCGAGAAGTGAGGGGGGGGGGAGCGAGAAGTGAGGGGGGGAGCGAGAAGTGAGGGGGGGGAGCGAGAAGTGAGGGGGGGGAGCGAGAAGTGAGGGGGGGGAGCGAGAAATGAGGGGGGGGGGAAGAGAGAAGGGGGGGGGGGAAGAGAGAGAAGGGAGGGGGGGAGAGAGAAAGTTGGGGGGGGGAGAGAGAAGGGAGGGGGGGGGAGAGAGAGAAGGGAGGGGGGGGGAGAGAGAAGGGAGGGGGGGGGAGAGAGAAGGGAGGGGGGGGAAGAGAGAAGGGAGGGGGGGGGAAGAGAGAAGGGAGGGGGGGGGAAGAGAGAAGGGAGGGGGAAGAGGAGAGAGAGAAGGGGGGTTGAAGAGAGAGAGAGTGAGAGTGAGAGAGAGACAGAAGGGAGGGGGGGAAAGAGAGAGAGAGAGAGAGAGAGAGAGAGAGAGTGTGAGTGGGGGGGGGGAAGAGAGAGAGAGAGAGAGAGAGAGAGAGAGAGAGAGAGAGAGAAAGAAAGAAAGAAAGAAAGGAGAGGGAGGCTGAACGGGCCGGACCCAAGACTTCGGGCTTGGATTTACCGGATTGAAAGGTAGGTGGCGGTGGGTCCGGGTGGTCGGGAGCGCGAGGAGTGGGGGGGGGGGGCGGGGATCATGTCCGGGGGGGGGGGGGGAATCAAGTCGGGTCGGGTCGGGAGGATGCAGGAGCTGGGTGTGGGAGGCAGCCTTATCGACGCAGCCCCAGTGAGGCCATTCGGCTAGGGCTAGGGGCTGCGTGCTTCGGGCCCCTCCCACACAGTTTTGGGCACCTGGAGCTACTGCACATGCGCACCCACTGTAGCGCGCCTGTGCAGAGGTCCCGGAATTGTTTTCAGCGCAGGGACCTGGCTCCACCCGCCCCCCCCCCCCCCCCCCCACCCACCCCAGCTCGTGCTGCGCTGCGCCCAGCTCCAGAGGACCTGCAGGGAGCCGGAGAATAGGTACGTTTTTTTTAGGCACACTTTGTGGCGCTAAAAACGGGCGTCCAGGTTGGGGCTGCGCTGTTCTAAGCGCGACCTGAAACTTGGGTGCATTAGATCATCATTGAAATAACATGCCTCGCTGGTTAGATATGAATAGAGAATGCATGAATATGCTCTCGAAGAAACTAATCCTTTGGAATTTGCATTAAATTTCACATCTGGCATGCGCATTAACCAATCAAGATTAAGACTATATTGTAGCATTTGCTTGATTCTTACATCCGTTGCCTTCTATATAAAGATTTAAACAAGTCAATTCAATATAGTGTGCAATGTCTACAATAGCAGGTTAGATATGCTGATAAAAGGTTTAAATTTTAATCAATTTTAAATATGCATACAAAAATATACCGAGATAATAATGTAGAGCAGGATGTGATCTCACAACTAATCTAAAAGGAGGATTCAGGAGAAGCCATAAACCAGCAGAGTCAAGGTTTGAAATTACTGCTTTCTTTTTAGGTTCATTTATTTCCATATTCTGCCAAATCATAGAACAGCACAGAAGGAGGCCATTCGACCCATCAAGTCTGCACCAGCTCTTTCGAAGAGCACTCCAGTTAATCCCACTCCCCCCACTCTTTCCTTATATCCCTGCAATTTTTTCTCCTTCAAGCATTCATCCAATTCCCTTTTAAAGGCTACAATTGAATCTGTATCCATCACACCATCAGGAAGTGCATTCCAAATCCTAACCACTCGTTCCATTAAAAAGTTTTTCCTCATGTCGCCTCTGGTTCTTTTGCCAATCATCTTAAATCTGTGCCCTCTCGTTATCGACCCTTCAGCCAACGGAAACAGTTTCTCTTTATTTATTCCATCTAAGCCCTTCACGATTTTAAGCACCTCTATCAAATCTCCTCTTAGCCTTCTCTGCTCCAAGGAGAACAAAACGCCACTTCTCCAGTCTCTCCATGTAACTGTAATCCCTCATCCCTAGAACTATTCTAGCAAATCTCTTCTGTACCCTCTCCAAAGTCTTCACGTCCTGCCTAAAGTGCGGTGCCCAGAATTGAACACAACACTCCAGCTAGGGCCGAACTAGTGCTTCATATAGGTTTCGCATAACTTCCTGGCTTTTGTACTCTGCCTCTATTTATAAAGCCCAAATGTTATTTCAAAACTCATATACCCCATATACTTAAATTCTTGGTCTTTTACCCAAAAATGGTGAGGTAAGAAAGCTATTCAAACCTTTTAAGAATCGAAGTAAATTAGAGTATGGGGGATGAAAATTTCTTTCTCCACTTACAGCAACGGAATGATGGATAGAGTGTTTTCTGGGGGGTCAGAATGAGATTTTATTATTTATTTCCTTTTAAATATATTCTTGGGTCATCTAATGACATTACCAAAATAAAACAAAACCAATGTTTTTTTTTGATTTAGAGAACACAAAAATAATCTGCATATAAAAAAGTGACCTTATATGTTTTTAATTCAGTCGTGTGTTAGAAGACCTATTGTCTGTAGTTCCACACTAAATTCACATTCTCATTGCAGTGTGACTCCAACTCATACCAGAGACCTTGAAACTGTGGAATCCTTAGTCCGCCTCAGTCTTCCCTTCATCCTACAAATAACACTATTTTAAAATCCAAGGTCAGCCACCCATAACCACTACTTCACGATTTGCCTGGTCTTTTTCCTACTCTTTTCAAAGTTGGTAATGTCCTGCCTTATAGGCCCCGGCTTTTTACCCAGGATTCTCAGTAGAGGTGCAAGATGTTGAAGGTGGTGATGCCACGGTTAGTGGTTTTCAGTTAGTTCCAGAGAAAATGTATATATAGTGCACATCTTTTATGGAAAATAACAACCTTTATATTTGAATCATGGGACATTAATTCATCGGTGTGGTCCTCACCACAAATCCTGTTCCCTAGCTACCAACTCTATCCCTCTCCCTAGCATCTATCTGAGGCTGAACCAGACTGTACGCAACCTTGGTGCCATATTAGAACCTGAAATGAACTACCGACCACATATCCATGCCATAATCAAGGCCACCTATTTCCACCTCCATATCATCCAACTCCGTCCCTGCGTCAGCTCATCTGCTGCTGAAAACCTCATCCATGGCTTTGTTACCTCTCGACTTGACTATTCCAATGCACTACTGGCTGGCCTTCCACATTCTACCCTACATAAACTTGAGGTCATCTAAAACTCTGCTGCCTGTGTCCTAACTCGCACTAAGTTCCGTTCACCCATCACCCAGTGCTCGTTGACCTACATTAGCTCTCGGTTAAGCAACGCCTCGATTTTAAAATTCTCATCTTTATTTTCAAATCCCTCCATGACCTCGCCCCTTCTTACCTCTAATCTCCTCCAGCTCCACAACCCCCCCCCCCCCCCAACCCACAAGATATCTACGCTTCTCTAATTCTGGCCTTGAGCATCCCTGATTATAATCGTTCCATCACTAGTGGCTGTGCAGTCAGCAGCAAAGACCCTAAACCCTAAATCGCTTTGCTTCTCTACCTCTCTTTCCTCCTTTAATTAGTTCCTTAAAACCTACCTCTTTGTCTGCTCTAATTTCTCCTTATCTCGATGTCAAATTTTATTTGATAATGCTCCCGTGAAGCTCCTTGGGACATTTTATTACTTTAAAAGGCGCTACAAAAATACAAGTTGTTACTGTTGCAAAGCAGCAGTACATTCAATCAGAGCTTGCAGATACTGTTGAACTGAAACAATTTACATGAGAATACATCAATTCACCTTGACAATGATTTATAAGTGCGTGTTTTATTGTTTCCTTGCCTTGGTGTTCAGTATTACGGTTTCTCAGTTCTGTTTGAAATTGATAACCGATCCATTTTATGCTGTTGCATTTTCCAAGGAATATACTTTAGTGCAAGGCAATTTATAATAGTAAATCATAAAGAAAGACTTAACATTTATATAGCACCTTTCATGACCACCAAACGTCTTAAAACACTTTACAGCCAATTAAGTACTTTTTGAAGTGTTATTACGGTTGTAATGTGGGAAACGCGGCAACCAATTTGTGCACAAGCAAGCTCCCACAAACAGCAATGTGATAATGACCAGATAATCTGTTATTTGTTATGTTGATTGAATATTATGCTATATATATAGTAGCAGGAATAATGAATACCTGGGAATGTTTTCAAAATTGTAATTTAATATCGGAATTCACAAGTGATAAGCCTCGAGTTTTCTTCATGTCATTTTTGATACTGTCTAAACTCCTTCAATACACTGCAGCTTTGAAATCACGATGATGTTTTTTCATTACATATAGCATATATTTCACACGGTGCTTTATTCAATTTGTCGATGCTGACTTCCAGTATGCATCACTGAAGCTCAATGACATTCACACTGAAGGATTAATAACAGTTATCATTACTGCAAATTGCTGACAAATTCTATAACCAGTATGCATCATAATCGAGGATCTGGACATGTACATCTTGCTACATAGTGAGTAGACACTATAAAAGCACTATTTTAATTCCACTTTTTGCCATTTTCTACCAATTATGTCCCTCACATCCTCCTCCTCTCCCAAAGGCCTCTATTCCTTATTGGGATACAGACCATGCTGACCATGTCAGTCACCCTCAATCAAGTGGCCAGATGTGAACGTAAGCAGCATGGGTCAGCTATTGAGTTTTTCCTTCCCAATACAAGGATGTTGAAGCCAATAGTACAGTCCTTACAGCTGCTGCAGCAGAGATTAACTGATTCATCAGACAAGAACATGAACCCGGTCTTTGTTTGGTTTACCTACTGACTGTCTTAACTAGCTGAGCCATCAGGAGAGCTTACTGTGCAGATTTAACACCACAATTCATTTCCAGAAAATCTGCCTGAGCCTGTGGATAAAGTGTTATCAGTGGCAAACACAAGCAAGAAGCAAAGCATGATGATCCAAGTTGGTTTTTTAGACAGACAGACAGACTTGCATTTATATAGCGCCTTTCACGACCACTGGACATCTCAAAGCGCTTTACAGCCAATGAAGTATTTTTGGAGTGTAGTCACTGTTGTAATGTGGGAAACGTGGCCGCCAACTTGCGCACAGCAAACTCCAACAAACAGCAATGTGATAATAACCTGACAATTTGTTTTTGTTATGTTGATTGAGGGATAAATATTGGCCAGAACACTGGGGATAACTCCCCTTGCTCTCCTTCGAAATAGTAACACAGGATATTTTACATCCACCTGAGAGCGCAGACGGGGCCTGAGTTTAACATCTCATCCGAAAGACAGTACCTCCGACAGTGCAGCACTCCCTCAGCATTGCCCTGGGAGTGTCAGCCTAGATTTATGTGCTCGAGTCCCTGGAGTGGGACTTGAACCCACAACCTTCTGACTCAGAGGCGAGGGTGCTACACATTAGGCTAAAATGTCAGCTGTGGCTCAATGTGCACAAAGCTGATGCCAGGCTATCTAATGCAACACTTTCTTACTAACAAAATTTTCCAGTTCCACATTCATTGTTGGTCTTAATGATGACATTTTCCCAATGAATCATTCAAGTCAACACTAATTACCGCACTCACGCAAGGATCGCAATGCAAATTTCCAGTCACAAAGTCAACAACCTGAAAAATATGTTCAATGCCACCAAAGAGCATGTTCAGCACATGCACATAGACCCTGAAATGCCTCTAAAATAAAAGAAAAAGCTAAAGCCAAAGCAAAGCTCCTCAACTGACTTTTTTTCCATGTGCCAAGTTCATGCTTCTTCACCAAACTCCAAATTAGCACGCCATACAACAATGTAACCCCGCTGCCTACTGATTATACAGTCCTTTGCAGTACTCAAAGCTCTGAAGTTTTGAACTAATATTCAAAGACATGAGGAAAGAAAAGTTGCAGAATTTACTGTTAATTGATCAGGTTAGAATCCTCGCGCAAAACTCAGAAAATAAGACAAATTAAACATCAATGCGCGTACATATATACTGCACCCGTGAAATGAAGACGGTCCCATCAATGAGCCTTCAATCATAGAGGAAGCTCAATTTCCCTGTGCACTACACATATTGGTACATCATTGCTCCATGGGACCCAGCATAATGAACTAAGTTGCTTAAATGAAAATTTTTGAAGCAATAAACTTCTTCAAGATACAGGTACTCGTAAAGTTTTTCTATGTTAAGAATGGAGCAGGTTGGATTGCATGCTAAGAACAGTGCAATGTAAAAAAACACCCACTGTGTCAAGACTGCCCAGTCAAGTCTAAAGATTTAACAAGTATATGTATCGTACAATTCAAAATTTTTTTTCCTTTTAATTCACTCACAGTAAATGAAAGAAAGCTATTTTACAGCATCACTTTACAATATCCAGAACTGTGCATAATAATTTTAATAAACACAATACCTCACTGAAGGAATACAAGAAATTTATGGGATAGAATAAAGACCACATGGCCGAACAACCCACTCATTATTAGTTGATATCAACCTCAACTTCCTGCCTCCTCAACACTGGATGGAAAATTGGTGTTTTAAAAAAATGACATAAAAGAGAGTTTGGGAAATAAGAAGTTTTACTTGGAGAGGGTTCCTGCTGTTGTCCCAAGTTGAAACAAACAAGATTCTGAGGGGGCTGGACAGGGTAGAAGCAGAGAGGATGTTTCCCCTCGTGGGGGAATCTAGAACTAGGGGGCATCGTTTCAGAATAAGGGGTCGCCTATTTAAAACGGAAATGAGGAGGAGTTTCTTCTCTCAGAGGGTCGTGAATCTTTGGAATTCTCTACCCCAGAGAGCTGTGGAGGCTGGGTCATTGAATATATTTAAAGATGGAGATAAGACACATTTTTGAACAATAAGGGAGTCAAGGGTTATGGAGAGCAGGCAGGGAAGTGGAGTTGAGGCCTAGATCAGATAACCCAAATGGCCTACTCCTGCTCCTATATCTTATGTTCTTATTATGTCCTAAGTTTACTTTTTTTTTTGAATGGGATAGGTGGGGGGCAGAAGAACAATAGCAGGTTGTATCCATGAATTCTATAGATGTTTCAATGTTTGCATTTGTGCAAACTTCATTTTTGATCTACATAATGATTCTATGTTTGAACTGCTGTAATCAGCATTCATCATCATTGACGTAGTAAAGATTTGTACAGTGAAAGATATCAAACAGCTTGTACCATAAGTTATACTTGTGTTACACAGAAGCATTGAAACAGGAATAGGTCGTTCAACCCCTCGAGCCCGTTCTATCATTTAATTAGATCATGGCAAATGTATACTTCAACTTATTTACCAGTCTTTGTTCCATATCCCTTGATAATCTTGCCTGACAAAAAAAATATCAATCTCAGTCTTGAAAATTTCAATTCACCCAGATGTCCACTACCCTTTGTATGAAAATGTGCTTTCTGATTTCACTGGTAAATGGCCTAGCTCTTCAGAATGTGTCCTCTTGTTCTGGAGTCCCTCAGCAGAGGAAATAATTTGTTATCTGCCCGTAGTCATTTTAAATACCTCGGTTAGATAACCCCTCCATCTTCTAAACTCATGGGAATACCTGTACACTCTTTCCCACATTGAACTCCATCTGCCATAGTTTTGACCACTTAGTCTGTCTATGTCCCTTTGCAACCTCCTCCTTGCATCCACGTGGCTTGAGGAGTGGTGCAAGAGGGAGGGATTCAAATTCCTGGGACATTGGAACCGGTTCTGGGGGAGGTGGGACCAGTACAAACCGGATGGTCTGCACCTGGGCAGGACTGGAACCAATGTCCTAGGGGGAGTGTTTGCTAGTACTGTTGGGGAAGGGTTAAACTAATACGGCAGGGGGATGGGAACCAATGCAGGGAGACAGAGGGAAATAAAATGGGGGCAGAAGCAAAAGATAGAAAGGAGAATATAAAAGTGGAAGGCAGAGAAACCCAAGGCAAAAATCAAAAAGGGCCACATTACAGCAAAATTCTAAAGAGACAAAGAGTTTTAAAAAGACAAGCCTGAAGGCTCTGTGCCTCAATGCGAGGAGTATTCATAATGGGCCCAAGTTTCCACATGATAAAAAACGAGTGCCCCTCCGAGCTGGGTGCCCGTTTTTCGCACCTAAAACGGCGCCGGAAAAAAACCGAGCGATTATGGAGCGCTTTGCAGCTCCTTGTCTGCTTGGCGCGGCGCCCAGGGGGGCGGAGCCTACACTCGCGCCGATTTTGTAAGTGGGAGGGGGCGGGCACTATTTAAATTAGTTTTTTCCTGCTGGCAACGCTGCGCGTGCGCGTTGAGCGTTCGCGCATGCTCAGTGTGAAAAAAACATTGGCACTCGGCCATTTTTGTAGTTCTTTGTAGCTGTTTAGTTTTTGAACATTTTTTAATAAAAGTACATTGCCATCAGCACAGAGGCTTCTTGTAGCAGTGAGAAGGGTGCAGGAAGTCTCAGAAAGTTGAGGCAGCCGCTTCCCGACGACCTCCCCCTTTTGCCGTCAGGAAATGGCTCCTCAATTTCTGAGGCTTCCTGCAGCCTTCTCTCTTTCCCGCCAGCCGTCTGGAACGGCTCCATTCCCTTTCCCTCCCCCCCGCGTTCAGTCAGCTCCCTCCCTCCCGCCCATGTTCAGTTGGCTCCCTCCCTCCCCTCCCCTCCCCCCGCGATCGGTCAGCTCCCTCCTTCCCGCCCGCTTTCAGTCGGCTCCCTTCCCTCCACCCCCCCCCCCCCACCCCCCAAACGTTCGGTAGGCTCCCTCCCTCCCGCCCGCGTTCGGTCGGCTCCCTTCCCTTCCCTCCCCCCCTCCTCCCCCCCCCCCCCCGCGTTCGTCGGCTCCCTTCCCTCCCCCCTGCCCCCCCCAACGTTCGTCGGCTTCCTTCCCTTCCCTCCCCCCCCCCCCGCGTTCGTCGGCTCCCTTCCCTTCCCTCCCCCCCCCCGCGTTCGTTGGCTCCCTCCTCCCCCCCCTCGCCCGCGTTCGGTCGGCTCCCTCCTCCCCCGCCCGCCCGCGTTCGGTCGGCTCCCTCCCCCCCGGCCCGCGTTCGGTCGGCTCCCTCCTCCCCCCGCCCACGTTCGGTCGGCTCCCTCCTCCCCCCGCCCACGTTCGGTCGGCTCCCTCGTTTTGTGAGGCTTGCTGCACCATTCTTCCTGGCTGAAGCACTTTCACAGAGGTAGGAAGATGGTTTATTTAATCTTTTCTTTGCTTATAAATGTTTATTCAGGTTGGATTTATTTGTATAATATTTGTATAAGTATAAATAAGGATTGATTGTAGAATTTAATGAGTTCCCTTCCCCCCCCTCCCCCCACCTCGTTCTGGACACCTGATTTGTAATCTGCGCCTGATTTTTTAATGTGTAGAACAGGTTTTTTCAGTTCTACAAAAATCTTCACTTGCTCCATTCTACTTTAGTTTGGAGTACATTTTCACTGTGGAAACTTTCAAATCAGGTGTCAGTGGCCGGACACGCCCCCTTTTGAAGAAAAAATTCTGTTTCAAAGTAGAACTGTTCTACCTGACTAGAACTGCAGAAAAAAAAATGTGGAGAATTGCGAATTCTAAGATAGTCCGTTCTCCACCAGTTGCTCCTAAAAATCAGGCGCAAATCATGTGGAAACTTGGGCCCAATAAGGTGGATGAATTAACTGCGCAGGCAGCTATTAACGATTATGATATAATTGGGATTACGGAGACATGGCTCCAGGGTGACCAAGGCTGGGAACTCAACATCCAGGGGTATTCAACATTCAGGAAGGATAGACAGAAAGAAAAAGGAGGTGGGGTATCGGTGCTGGTTAAAGAGGAAATTAACGCAATAGTCAGAAAGGACATTAGCTTGGATGATGTGGAATTTGTATGGGTAGAGCTGCGGAATACCAAAGGGCAGAAAACACTAGTGGGAGTTGTGTACAGACCACCAAACAGTGGTAGTGAGGTTGGGGATGGCATCAAACAAGAAATTAGGGATGCGTGCAATAAAGGTACAGCAGTTATCATGGGCGACTTTAATCTACATATAGATTGGGTTAACCAAGTTGGCAGCAATGCTGTGGAGGAGGATTTCCTGCAGTGTATTAGGGATGGCTTTCTAGACCAATATGTCGAGGAACCAACTAGAGAGCTGGGTGCTGTGTAATGAGAGGGGACTAATTAGCAATCTTGTTGTGCGAGGCCCCTTGGGGAAGAGTGACCATAATATGGTAGAATTCTTTATTAAGATGGAGAGTGACAGTGTTAATTCAGAGACTAGGGTCCTGGAACTTAAGGAAAGGTATCTTCGATGGTATGAGACGTGAATTGGCTAGAATAGACTGGCGAATTATACTTAAAGGGTTGACGGTGGATAGGCAATGGCAAACATTTAAAGATCACATGGATGAACTTCAACAATTGTACACATCCCTGTCTGGAGTAAAAATAAAAAGGGGAAGGTGGCTCAACTGTGGCTAACAAGGGAAATTAGGGAGTGTTAAATCCAAGGAAGAGGCATATAAATTGGCGAGAAAAAGCAGCAAACTTGAGAACTGGGAGAAATTTAGAATTCAGCAGAGGAGGACAAGGGGTCTAATTAGGAGGGGCAAAATAAAGTATGAGACGAAGCTTGCATAAAAACTGACTGCAAAAACTTCTATAGATATGTGAAGAGAAAAAGATTAGTGAAGACCAACATAGGGTCCTTTGCAGACAGAATCAGGTGAATTTATAATGGGGAACAAAGATATAGCAGATCAATTGATCAAATACTTTGGATCTGTCTTCACTAAGGAAGACACAAATAACCTTCTGGAAATACTCGGGATTAGAGGGTCTTGCGAAAAGAAGGAACTGAAGAAAATCCTTTAGTCAGGAAATTGTGTTAGCAAAATTGATGGGATTGAAGGCCAATAAATCCCCGGGGCTTGATAGTCTGCATCCCAGAGTACTTAAGGAAGTGGCCCTAGAAATAGTAAATGTATTGGTGGTCATCTTCCGACATTCCATGGATTCTGGTTCAGTTCCTATAGATTGGAAAGTAGCTAATGTAACCCCACTTTTTAAAAAAGGAGGGAGAGAAAACAGGGAATTATAGACCGGTTAGCCTGAAATCGGTGGTGGGGAAAATGCTGGAATCAATTATTAAAGATGTAATAGCAGTGCATTTGGAAAGCAGAGACAGGATCGGCCCAAGTCAGCATGGATTTATGAAGGGGAAATCATGCTTGACAAATCTTAGAGTTTTTTGAGGATGTAACTAGTAGAGTGGATAAGGGAGAATCAATGGATGTGGTGTATTTGGACTTTCAAAAGGCTTTTGACAAGGTCACACACAAGAGATTAGCATGCAAAATTAAGGCACATAGTATTAGGGGTAATGTATTGAAGTGAATAGAGAACTGGCAGACAGGAAGCAAACAGTGGGAATAAACGGGTCCTTTTCAGAATGGCAGGCAGTGACTAGTGGGGTGCCGCAGGGTTCAGTGCTGGGACCCCAGCTTTTTACAATATACATTAATGATTTAGACGAAAGAATTGAATGTAATATCTCCAAGTTTGCAGATGACACTAAGCTGGGTGGCAGTGCGAGCTGTGAGGAGGATGCTAAGAGGTTGCAGGGGGGACTTGGACAGGTTAGGTGAATGGGCAAATGTATGGCAGATGCAGTATAATGTGGATAAATGTGAGATTATCCACTTTGGTTGCAAAAACAGAAAAGCAGATTATCTGAATGGTGACAGATTTGTAAAAGGGGAGGAGGTGCAACGAGACCTGGATGTCATGGTACATCAGTCATTGAAGGTAGACATGCAGGTGCAGCAGGCAGTAAAGAAAGCAAATGGCATGCTGGCCTTCATAGCTAGGGGATTTGAGTATAGGAGCAGGGAGGTCTTATTGCAGTTGTACAGGGCCTTGGTGAGACCCCACCTTGAGTATTGTATGCAGTTTTGGTCTCCTAATCTGAGGAAAGACGTGCTTGCTATTCAGGGATTGCAGCGAAGGTTCACCAGACTGATTCCTGGGATGGCAGGACTGACATATGAGGAAAGACTGGATCGGCTAGGCTTATTTAGAAAAAAAAGAGAGGGGATCTCATAGAAACTTATAAAATTCTGACGGGGCTGGACAGGTTAGATGCAGGAAGAATGTTCCCAATGTTGGGGAAGTCCAGAACCAGGGGTCACAGTTTAAAGATAAGGGGTAAGCCATATAGGACCGAAATGAGGAGAAACTTTTTCACCCAGAGAGTTGTAAACCTGTGGAATTCTCTGCCATAGAAGTTGTTGAGACCAGTTTCGTTGGACATATTCAAAAGGGATGTGGCCCTTACGGCTAAAGGGATATGGAGAGAAGGCAGGGGTGGGGTACTGAAGTTGCATGATCAGCCATGATCATATTAAATGGTGGTGTAGGCTCGAAGGGCCGAATGGCCTGCTCCTGCACCTATTTTCTATGTTTCTATATGGTTCTCTATTGTGTTATTTAGTCATTAATACAGGGAATAGTTGAGGCCCCAGCACAGATCCTCTTGGGACACCAATGGTCACTGGGAAAGGTCATCGACCTGAAACATTAACTCTGTTTCTCTCTCCACAGATGCTGCCTGACCTGCTGGAAGTGTTTTCTGTTTTTGTTATCACTGGTCACTTGCTTTCAATTCAAGTACATACCTGTTATGCCTACTCTCTGTCTTCTACTGTCTAACCAATCTCCTAACCAGGTCAATAATTTGCCTTCAATTCCATGAGCTTTCATTTTATCCTCTTATGTGGAACCTTAGGAATGCGTTCTGGAAGTCCATATAAAGTGCATCCATAGACATTGCCTTGCCTACTACATTAGGGGCAGCACGGGCCAGCCCACACTGTGCGCGCTTGGGCTCCAGTCGTCCTGGTTAACCCTTGACACTACATAAAAGCCTAGCTCTGTCGAGCATGTGCGGTGGCTAGTGTGCAACGGTCACCACACGTTAAAAAAAATTCACGCACAGGCATCTTCCACCCCCTCAATTGAAGTTCAGAACTGGAACATCGGGTCCTTCATCGAAACACCTGTGAACTCGTGGAAGCAAGTCATCCTCGTTCGAGGGACGGCCTATGATGATGATTAGTAACTTCCTCAAAAAAATTAATAGTTCACATGATCTACTCTTTACAAATCCATGTTGGCTCTCTCTAATCAGCTTAAATTTCCCCAAGTGCTCAGTCACTATGTCCTTAATTTATAGAATCCAATCACTTCCCCACAACAGATGGTAGACCAACAGGATTGCCCGATTTCTCTCTCACCTTTCTTAAATAATGGAGTTACATTTGTAATTTTACAATCTAAAAAAGGGACAATTCCTGAATCAAGAGTGCTTTGGAAGATTATGGTTAAACCATATGGAACTTCCTTACCTACTTACTTATCTTCTAGAGTTTATCCCTTTAGTTTTTACTCCAGCTCATCCAGCTTTTCGAATGACCATCTTTGATTCTGCTACCTTACATGTAGAAACATCCAAGTGGATGATCCATATCAGCCTCCTCCTAAGGTCCCCACCATCATGGAAGCCAGTCTTCAGCCAATTCGATTCAGTCCACTTGATATTGAGAAACGGCTGAGCACACTGGATACATGGGCCCAGACAACATCCTGGCTGTCATGCTGAAGACTTGTGCTCCAGAACTAGCTGCGCCTCTAGCCAAGTTGTTCTAGGGCAGTTACAACATGGATGTCTACCCGACAATGTGGAAAATTGCCCAGGTATATCCTATCTACAAAAAGCAAGATAAATCCAACCCGGCCAATTACCACCCCATCAATTATCAGCAAAGTGATGGATGGCGTCGTCAACAGTGTTATCAGGTGGCACTCACTCACCAATAACCTGCTCACCGATGCTCAGTTTAGGATCCACCAGGACCACTCAGCTCCAGACCACATTACAGCCTTGGTCCAAACATGCACAAAAGAGCTGAATTCCAGAGGTGAAGTGAGAATGACAGCCCTTGACATCAAGGCAGAATTTAACAGAGTGTGGCATCAAGGAGCCCGAGTAAAACTGAAGTCAATGGAAATCAGGGGGCAAACTCTCCACTTGCTGGAGTCATACCTAGCACAAAAGAAGATGGTTGTGGTGGTTAGAGGTCAATCATCACAGCCCCAGGACATCGCTGCAGGAGTTCCTCAGGGCAGTGACCTAGGCCCAACCACCTTCAGCTGCTTCATAGAAAGAAATATAGAAATTTACAGCGCAGGAGGCCGCCATTTCGGCCCATCGTGTCCACGCCGGCCGACAAAGAGCCGCACAGCCCTTGGTCATCAGCCCTAAAGGTTACATATAAACCTATGAACAATGACAGAAAGACAAAGAGCATCAAGCCCAACCAGTCTACCTCACACAACTGCGACATCCCTTATACTGAAACATTTTACACTCCACCCCAACCGGAGCTATGTGATCTCCTGGGAGAGGCAAAAACCAGATAAAAACCCAGGCCATTTTAGGGAGAAAAAAATCTGGGAAAATTCCTCTCCATCCCATCCAGGTGATCGAAACTAGTCCAGGAGATCACCCTGGCCGTATTCAATTCCCTGCAGCACTTACCATTATAGCTTGTGCAGAGCACGGAGTGCAGCAGCATAGAGTGGCATTTGTGAGTTTGGTAAGTGGGTGAGTTTTAAGGGTTATTCTCTTTAAACCAATTGGAGGCTGAAGTAAATTGTTAGTAGCAATTGCCAGTAGCTTCTCAGTAAGTAGCAGTTTAACTTAAAGGGGAAAAATTAAATAGTTGGGATTCTTTCAGGTTTAGGCAGAGAAAAACAAGGTAACTCTCCAGTAGAAGGCAATTAGCAGCTAGTTAAAACCAGTTCTATAAACGACTGACCAGTAGTGAGTCATCTGACCTAGATACAGTTTAAAAAGAGTAGCTCGTGCAGAGCACAGAGTTTGGGCAAGCGGAGGTGGCAGGTGCTGTTTTGTCATGTTTTTCCCACCAGTGCTGACACTAGAGCAGCTGATAAGGAGAGCAAGAGTAGGAGACAGAGGCCCAGAGACCAGCTGTAAACAAAGATAGAGGGGTGAGAAATCGAGAGGTGACATCAGAGTGCGGGGAGGAGCAGCATCAGCGGCAGTCCAGGATCAGCGCCTACAAAGTCCAGCGGCAGTCGGTGAGCGAGCAGTGCGGGGAGGAGGGACAAGAAATCAAAAAGTGACGTCACAGCCAAGCTGGTAAGTGGTTGGCTGATCGGCTGGTGAGTATAGCTCTTTGATTTTGTGTTCTAATAGATAAGAGGATAAATTACTAAATAGCTGTTTAGTGTGTGTAGTGGGAGTCAGTGTTTTTGCTGGGTAATTTAAGGGTAACTAGTGGGATGGCAGGGCAGCTCGTTCAAACGGAATGCAACATCTGTGCCATGTGGGAATTCCTGGATGCTTCCTGCAATGGGGATGACCACGTGCAGAAAGTGTCTCCAGCTCCTCCAACTCGAGCGCTGAGTCTTGGAGCTTGAGCGAGGACCGGAGGCACTGAGGAGCATCCGAGAGAACGAGAGGTACGTGGATAGCTCATTTCAGGCGTTGGTCACCCCACAGATTAAAAGGGTACAGGAGGATAGGGAATGGGTGACCGTCGCACACAAGAGTATGGCGAGGCAGGTAGTGCAGGAGTCCCCTGAGGCTATCCCGCTCTCCAACCGGTACTCTATTCTGACTACTGGTGAGGGTGGTGATGCCTCTGGGGAGTGCAGCCAGGGCCAAGTCCACAGCACTGTGGGTGGCTCAGCTGCACAGGGGGGAGGAAGAAGACAGGCAGGGCTATAATGATAGGAAATTCAATAGTTAGGGGAGCAGATAGGTGCTTCTGTGGCAGCAAATGTGACATCAGGATGGTGTGTTTCCTCCCTGGTGCAAGGGTCAATGATGTGACTGTAGGGTATTCTGGGGAGGGAAGGGGAACAGCCAGTGGTTGTGGTCCACATTGGTACCAATGACATAGATAGAAAGAGGGGTGAGGTCCTGAAAGCTGAGTTTAGGGAGCGAGGAGTAAGATTGAAAGCCAGAACCTCAAAGGTGGTAATCTTGGGATTACTGCAAGTGCCACGTACTAGTGAGGGTAGAAATAGGAAGGCTAGTCAGATAAATACGTGGCTGGGGCATTGGTGTAGGAGGGAGGGCTTTAGTTTCCTGAACAATTGGGACTGCTTCAGGGGTAGGTGAGATCTGTACAAGTCGGACAGGTTACACCTCAGAGACGGGACCAATGTTCTCGCAGGTGGTTTTGATAGTGCGGTTGGGAGGGCTTTAAACTAGCTTGGCAGGGAGATGGGAACCCAGGAGAGGGCTCTGAGCTAGTTAGAGTGGGTGAGAGCTCAGATGAACAGAACCCCAAGAAAGGATGCAAAAGGAAGGAGACAACAGAGCAGAGTAGCACTGGGGTAAGTGTAAACCACAAGGTGATAGGAAGGGACAATATGTATGAATATAAAGGGGCTGCAGGAGGGGTCAAAACTAAAAATCATGGTTTAAAAACTAGTATTAAAATACTTTACCTAAACGCACACAGCATTCGAAACAAAGTAAATGAGTTGACGGCACAAATCATTACAAATGGGTATGATTTGGTGGCCATTGCTGAAACGTGGTTGCAGGGTGGCCAAGACTGGGAATTAAACATACAAGGGTATCTGACAATTCGGAAAGACAGACAAGAAGGGAAAGGAGGTGGGGTAGCTCTGTTAATAAAGGATGATATCAGGGCAGTTGTGAGAGACGATATTGGCTCGAATGAACAAAATGTTGAATCATTGTGGGTGGAGATTAGAGATAGGAAGGGGAAAGTCATTGGTGGGCATAGTTTATAGGCCCCCAAATAATAACTTCACGGTGAAGCAGACAATAATCAAGGGAATAATGGAAGCATGTGACAAAGGAACGGCAGTAATCATGGGGGATTTTAACCTACATATCGATTGGTCAAATCAAATCGCACGGGGTAGCCTGGAGGAGGAATTCATAGAATGCATACAGGATTGTTTCTTAGAACAGTATGTTACAGAACCTACAAGGGAGCTAGCTATCTTAGATCTGGTCCTGTGTAATGAGACAGGAATAGTAAACTATCTCCTAGTAAAAGATCCTCTCGGAATGAGTGATCGCAGTATGGTTGAATTTGTAATACAGATTGAGGGTGAGGAAGTAGTGTCTCAAACGAGCATACTATTAAACAAAGGGGACTACAGTGGGATGAGGGCAGAGTTGGCTAAAGTAGACTGGGAACACAGACTAAACGGTGGCACAATTGAGGAACAGTGGAGGACTTTTAAGGAGCTTTTTCATAGTGCTCAACAAAAATATATTCCAGTGAAAAAGAAGGGCGGTAAGAGAAGGGATAACCAGCTGTGGATAACCAAGGAAATAAAGGAGAGTATCGAATTAAAAACCAATGCATATAAGGTGGCCAAGGTTAGTGGGAAACTAGAAGATTGGGAAAATTTTAAACTACAGCAAAGAATGACTAAGAAAGCAATAAAGAAAGGAAAGATAAGATTACGAAAATAAACTTGTGCAAAACATAAAAACAGAAAGTAAAAGTTTTTACCGATATAAAACGGAAAAGAGTGACTCAAGTAAATGTTGGTCCCTTAGATGATGAGAAGGGGGATTTAATAATGGGAAATGTGGAAATGGCTGAGACCTTAAACAATTATTTTGCTTCGGTCTTCACAGTGGAAGACACAAAAACCATGCCAAAAATTGCTGGTCACAGGAATGTGGGAAGGGAGAACCTTGAGATAATCACTATCAATAGGGGGGTAGTGCTGGACAGGCTAATGGATCTCAAGGTAGACAAGTCCCCTGGTCCTGATGAAATGCATCCCAGGCTATTAAAAGAGATGGCGGAAGTTATAGCAGATGCATTTGTTATAATCTACCAAAATTCTCTGGACTCTGGGGATTGGAAAGCAGCTAATGTAATGCCTCTGTTTAAAAAAAGGGGGCAGACAAAAGGCAGGTAACTATAGGCTGGTTAGTTTAACATCTGTCGTGGGGAAAATGCTTGAAGCTATCATTAAGGAAGAAATAGCGGGACATCTAGATAGGAATAGTGCAATCAAGCAGACGCAACATGGATTCATGAAGGGGAAATCATGTTTAACTATTTTACTGGAATTCTTTGAGGATATAAATGAGCATGGTGGATAGAGGTGTACCGATGGATGTGGTGTATTTAGATTTCCAAAGGGCATTCGATAAGGTGCCACACAAAAGGTTACTGCAGAAGATAAAGGTACGCGGAGTCAGAGGAAATGTATTAGCATGGATAGCGAATTGGCTAGCTAACAGAAAGCAGAGAGTCGGGATAATTGGGTCCTTTTTGGGTTGGAAATCGGTGGTTACTGGTGTGCCACAGGGATCGGTGCTGGGACCACAACTGTTTACAATATACATAGATGACCTGGAAGAGGGGACAGAGTGTAGTGTAACAAAATTTGCAGATGACACAAAGATTAGTGGGAAAGCAGGTTGTGTAGAGGACAGAGGCTGCAAAGAGATTTAGATAGGTTAAGCGAATGGGCTAAGGTTTGGAAAATGGAATACAATGTCGGAAAATGTGAGGTCATCCACCTTGGGAAAAAAAAAAACAGTAAAAGGGAATATTATTTGAATGGGGAGAAATTACAACATGCTGCGGTGCAGAGGGACCTGGGAGTCCTTGTGCATGAATCCCAAAAAGTTAGTTTGCAGGTACAGCAGGTAATCAGGAAGGCGAATGGAATGTTGGCCTTCATTGCGAGAGGGATGGAGTACAAAAGCAGGGAGGTCCTGCTGCAACTGTATAGAATATTGGTGAGGCCGCACCTGGAGTATTGCGTGCAGTTTTGGTCACCTTACTCAAGGAAGGATATACTAGCTTTGGAGGGGGTAGCGAGACGATTCACTAGGCTGATTCCGGAGATGAGGGGGTTACCTTATGATAGATTGAGTAGACTGGGTCTTTACTCATTGGAGTTCAGAAGGATGAGGGGTGATCTTATAGAAACATTTAAAATAATGAAAGGGATAGACAAGATAGAGGCAGAGAGGTTGTTTCCACTGGTCGGGAGGCTAGAACTAGGGGGCACAGCCTCAAAATACGGGGGAGCCAATTTAAAACCGAGTTGAGAAGGAATTTCTTCTCTGAGGGTTGTGAATCTGTGAAATTCTCTGCACAGGGGAGCAGTTGAGGCTAGCTCATTGAATGTATTTAAATCACAGATAGATAGATTTTTAACCAATAAGGGAATTAAGGGTTATGGGGAGCAGGCGGGTAAGTGGAGCTGAGTCCACGGCCAGATCAGCCATGATCTTGTTGAATGGCGGAGCAGGCTCGAGGGGCTAGATGGCCTACTCCTGTTCCTAATTCTTATGTTCTTATCTGCGCCGTCCAACAAAACGTTATCCAGTCTAATCCCAATTACCAGCTCTAGGTTCATAACCCTGCAGGTTACGGCACTTTAAGTGCCCACCAAACCATCTCTTAAGTGGCGAGGGTTTCTGCATCTCCCAATCATCCAGGCAGCGAGTTCCAGATCCCCACAACCCTCTGCGTAAAGAAGCCCCCGCCCCCCCCCTCAAATCCCCTCTTAACTTTCCACCAACCACCTTAACGCTATGCCCCCTCATAATAGACCCCTCCACCAATGGAAATAGGCCCTTACTATTCACTATGTCCAGGCCCCTCTATTTTGTACACCTCAATGAGGTCTCCTCTCAACCACCTCTGTTCTACTGAGAACAAACTCAGCCTATCCAATCTGTCCTCATAACTAAGATTCTCCATTCCAGGAAGCATCCTAGTAAATCTCCTCTGCAATCACATCCTTCCTATAATACAGCGACCAGAACTGCACACAGTACTCCAGCTGTGGCCTAACCAAAGTATTATACAATTTAAGCATAACCTCCCTGCTCTTATATTCTATGCCTCGGCCAATAAAGGAAAACATTTTGTATGCCTTCTTAACCACCTGACCACCTACTTTCAGGGATTTGTGGACAAGCACTCCAAGGTCCCTTTGTTCATCTACACTATTAAGTGGCCTACTGCTTAATGTGTATACCCTTTCCTTATTAGCCCTCCCAAAGTGCATCACCTCACACTTCTGAATTAAATTCCATTTGACACTGCTCTGCCCACCTGCCCAGTAGATTGATATCCTCCTGCAGCCTATGCCTTTCCTCTTCATTATCAACCACACAGCCAATTGTAGTGTCGCCTACAAACTTCTTAATCACACTCCCTGTGTTCAAATCTAAATCGTTGATATATACCACAAAAGGCAAGGGACCCAGTACTGAGCCCTGTGCAACCTCACTGGAAACATCCTTCCAGCCACAAAAATATTACCCTTTGCTTCCTACCTCCAAGCCAATTTTGGATCCAACTTGCCATTTTGCCCTGGATCCCATGGGCTTTAATCTTCTTGACCAGTCTACCACGTCATCATCATCATAGGCAGTCCCTCAGAATCGAGGGAGACTTGCTTTCACTCCTGAAGTGAGTTCTTTGGTGACTGAACAGTCCAATACGAGAGCCACAGACTCTGTCACAAGTAAGACAGATAGTCGTTGAGGAAAGGGGTGGGTGGGACTGGTTTGACGCATGCTCTTTCCGCTGCCTGCGCTCGACGTCGAGACTCGAGGTGCTCAGCGCCCTCTCGAATGCACGTCTTCCATTTAGGGTGGTCTTGGGCCAGGGACTCCCAGGTGTCAGAGTGCGACATCCCCACTATCAGGGAGGCTTTGAGGGTGTCCCTGTAGCGTTTCCACTGCCCACCTTTGGCTCGTTTGCCATGAAGGAGCACAAAGTAGAGCACTTGCTTTGGGAGTCTCGTGTCTGGCATGCGAACTATGTGGCCTGCCCAGCGGAGCTGATCGAGTGTGGTCAGTGCTTCAATGCTGTGGATGTTAGCCTGGATGAGGTTGCTGATGTTGGTGCGCCTGTCCTCCCAGGGGATTTGTAGGATCTTGCGGAGACATCATTGGTGATATTTTTTCAGCAACTTGGTGTCTGCTGTACATGGTCCATGTCTCTGAGCCATCCCGCGTGGGTGTATGGAGAGTCCTTCTCCGTTTCGGATGCCCCCAAAAGTTCGTCACCATCCTTCGCCTGCTCCACGACGACATGCAGGCCGTGATCCTTATCAACGGATCCATCACAGACTCAATCCACGTCCGGACCGGGGTCAAACAGGGCTGAGTCATCGCCCCAACCCTCTTAATCTTTCTTGCCGCCATGCTCCACCTCACAGTCAACAAGCTCCCCGCTTGAGTGGAACTGAACTAAACTACAGAACTAGTGGGAACCTGGTCAACCTGCACTGTCTCCAGGCCAGATCCAAGACCACCCCAACCTCTGTCGTCAAGCTACAGTATGCGGACAACACCTGCATCTGCGCACAGAGGCTGAACTCCAGAACATAGTCGACGTATTTACTGAGGCGTATGAAAGCATGGGCCTTACGCTAAACATCTGTAATACAAAGGTCCTCCACCAGCCTGTCCTCACCGCACAGCACTGTCCCCCAGTCATCAAGATCCACGGCGCAGCCCTGGACACAGTGGACCACTTCCCATATCTCAGGAGCCTCTTAACAATAGCAGGCATAGACGAGATCCAACACCACCTCCAGTGTGCCAGTGCAGCCTTCGGCCATCTGAGGAAAAGTGTGTTTGAAGCCCAGGCCCTCAAAACTGCCACCAAGCTCAAGATCTACAGGGCTGTAGTAATACCTGCCCTCCTGTGGGACCTTACTACCATGTGGGACCTTATCAAAAGCCTTGCTAAAGTCCATATATACTATATCGTACACACTGCTCTCACCAACCCTCTTAGTTACCTCCTCAAAAAATTCAATCAGGTTAGTCAAACACGATCGTCCCTTAGCAAATCCGTGCTGACTGTCCCTAATTAATCCTTGCCTTGCCAAATGTAGATTTATCTGGTCATTCAGGAATTTTTTCAATAATTTTCCCACCACTGAGGTTAGGCTGACAGGCCTGTAATTACTCGGCCTATTCCTTTCTCCCTTCTTAAACAAGTATACTACATTAGTAGTCCTCTAATCCTCCGACTTCCTCTTTTACTTCGCTCAACCTGGGATGTCTTTCATCTGGGCCTGGGGACTTATCTACTTTCAAAGCTGCTAAACTCCTTAATACTTCCCCTCTCACTATATTTATTTCATCCAGAATATCACACTTCTCCACGATAGCAGTATCTGCATTGCCCCTTTCCTTTGTGAAAAGATGCAAAGTATTCATTAAGACCCGCACCAACATCTTCCACTTCCACACAAAGATTACCCTCATGGTCTCTAATAGGCCCTACCCTTTCTTTAGTTACCCTCTTACTCTTAAGATGTTCTATAAATATGTTAAGAGTTTTCCTTAATTTTAATGGCCAAGAATTTCTCGTGCTCTCTCTTAGCATTCCTAATATCCTTTTAATTTTGCCTCTTAACTTTCTATATTCCACTAAAGATTCTATAGTATTTAGCCGTTGGTATACGACATAAGCATCCCTTTTTTTCTTAATCCTCCCCTATAAGTCCCTAGACATCCAGGGGGCTCGAATTATTTTTCCCAGCCTTTTTCTTTATGGGCACATGTATGGCCTGAGCTTTCCGGATCTCCTTCTTGAATGCCTCCCACTGTTCCGACACTAATTTACCCACAAGTAGCTGTTTCCAGTCCACTATGGTCAAATCACTCCTTAACTTAGTACAATGAGCTTTTCCCCAATTCGGAACTTTTATCAATCATAAGGTCAGAAGTGGGGATGTTCGCTGATGACTCTAGTGTTCAGTGCCATTCGAAACTCCTCAGATAATGGAGCACGCCATGCCCGCATGTGGCAAGATCTGGACGACATTCAGACTTGGGCTGATAAGTGGCAAGTAACATTTGCGCCACACAGGTGCCAGGCAATGACTATCTCCAACAAGCGAGATTCTAACCACTGCCCCTTGACATTCAATGGCATTAAAATCACCAAATCCCCCATCAACATCCTGGGGGGGGGGGGGGGGGGTCACCATTGACCAGAAACTTAGCTAGACCAGCCACAAACACTGACAACAAGAGGTCAGAGTGTCTCACCTCCTGACTTCCCAAAGCCTTTCCACCATCTACTAGGCACCCCTTAAACATACATTCACTCCATCACCGGCATACCATGGCTGCAGTGTGTACCAACTATAAGATGCACTGCAGCAACTAGTCAAGGCTTCTTCGGCAGCACCTCCCAAACTCACGACCACTACCACCTAGAAGGACAAGGGCAGCAAGTGCATGGGAACACCACCACCTTAACGTTACCCTCCAAGTCACACACCATCCTGACTTGGAAGTATATAACCATTCCTTCATCGTGTGGCTCAATGTGAGAGTACCTTCACCACACAGACTGCACACGAAAAAAAAAGTCAAGTCCGGAGGTTACAAAGGCACGGACAAGGGTTTCAGCAGATGAGCTGAGACGGGGCGGAGTCGGGTGATGTTACCGAGGTGGAAATCGGGGGTTTTGGTGATGGAGCAAATACGTGGTCAGAATCTCATCTCGGGGTCAAACATGACACCAAGGTTGTGAAATGCCTACTTCAGCCTCAGACAGTTGCTAGTACAATTTCAAATATCGAGCATGAGCACACTTGTTGGAACCCCGCGTGACAACATGTCCCATCCTCAGTCAAACTCTTCTCTGGGCACCAGCTGACTTGGAAACTCAGCTGTCAGTCATGTTACTGCAATAACATCTGAGGAATGTAGGCAAGTCAAACAAAGCCATTATTTCACACAGCAATGTAAAATTGACCCTGGACAGCAAACGCTGTATCTTTTAATTTCTAGTGGGTTTCTACAGTGGTGAACAAGCAAGTTTTTGCTGAATGTCCACAAAATCGACTTGGAATCTTATAGCACCAAAGGAGGCTTTTTGAAAGAGCAATCCAATTAGTCCCGCTCTTTCCCTGTAGCCCTGCAAATTGTTCCTTTTCAAGTATATATCCAATTCCAAAATAATAATCCAACAGGCTAAAACAACTGCCACGTTCAATAATCGTTTTGAAAGTGAAGCTACTCAAATTCTAAACTACTTCTAGATGTACAGCCTCACCTTTTTTAAATTCTTCCAGCACCGCATCCAGTTTTGCGTCATTGAACACGCAATGCAGTGGATAGTTGTAAAACTTGGTCATCGTTGCTAAAGGCATGTCGTCATCGGGGTCCACAAACGCCAGGTCTTTCACGTAAAGTATGTGAACAATGTTTGAGCGCTCGTTTTGATAAACAGGAATCCTCGTGTAGCCACTCCGCATGATATCCGACATCGTGCCGAAATCCAGTATGGCCTCGGAGTTCAACATAAAGCAATCGCTCAGAGGGGTCAGGACGTCCTCCACCGTCTTGGTCCGGAGCTCGAGGGCTCCCTCGATGATGTTGAGCTCCTCTTTCACTAGGTCGTTGTAGGGATCCGTCGCCCGGAGCATCTGGACCAGCTTCTCCCGGCTGTAGAAATTGCTGATCTGCTGGTGCAGGATCACGTCCAGGAGCTTGCTGATTGGGTAGGAGGCCGGGAAGGTGACGATCATGAAGAACTTGGTCACCCAGATGGTCTTAGAAGCCAGCGCCAGGCCGTGCCGCGAGCAGACGGCGTGCGGGATGATCTCGCCGACGAAGAAGATGCAGCCGGTGCAGACCAGGATGGTCAGCCAGGTGCTGTGGAAGATCTCGCACAGCCACACCGCCAGCGAGCAGTTCATCAGCACGTCGCCCAGTATCAGCGTGCAGAGCAGGTAGTTGCCGTGCTTGCGCACCGACTCGATGCGTTCAGAGTACTCCTTCTCCTTGGCCGTGCCGCTGTTCTGGATGACCCGCAGCTCCACCGGGTCGAGCGCCATCAGGCTGATGTTGAGGCCGCTGAAGAGCGAGGAGAGGCAGACGAAGAGGACGGTGATCAGCACCTGCAGGCGCAGGGATTTGCGCTGCTCTTGCTCCACCACGGCCAGCTGGAAGTCGGGCGTGCTGAAGTGAACCCAGTCGCGGGCCCACCGGCCGCCCACCCGCGCGCACAGCGAGTAGCGCTTCATCTTCTCGCCTTTCCTCAGGTACAGCGCCTCCAGCTCCACCAGGGCCGAGCGCTCGCTCAGCGTCGAACCCAGGACGGCGATGTCGGCGCTGGGCTGCTGACACAGCTCCTGCTGCCGGCGGCGGTGGTCGTGGTGACCGCGCCCCCCACCCGCCGTGTCCACCAGGCCGCCGCTCATCTCGATGAACGACAGGCCGCGGCTTGCTGGCCCTGCCGCCCCGCCGCCGTCTACTCCTCCGTCGCCAAGCAACCCGCTGCGCTGCAGCCCGCTGCCGTACAGTCGCAGCTTGAAGCGCGTCCCCTCCGCCACCTTCAGCAGGCCACCTTCCAGGTACACGCCGCCCGCCGACGTGCTGTCGGGCCGCATGCTCAGCAGCTCGGTGGTCGGCGGCGGCTGCCAAGCCGTCTGCCCCGCCGCCAACCCGCTCCACAGCCACAGGTAAACGGCCAACGATGGCCGGCTGTACGGCGCCGCCATATTGCTGAGGCGAGTGCGCCTGCGCGCTGGCTGGCGGGAGGGTGGGGCTCGCACTGAGTGCGCCAGCGCACTGCCTCTGGGCGGGTTGCTGACACCATGTGACCGACCCATTTCCCCCCAACTCCTCGTTTCACCAATCAACAACAACTTGTATTTACATAGTGCCTTTGACGTTGTGGAACATCCCAAGATGAATATTATGAGACTGAAAATTTGACAGCGAGCCGTATAAGCAGAAGTTAACGCAGGTGGTCAAAGAAGTAGGTTTTAAGGAGTGTATTGAAAGAGCAGTTTAAGCAGGGAGTTCCAGAGCTTGGGGCCTAGGCAACAGAAGGCACGGCCACTAATGGTTGAGTGATTATAATCCAGGATGCTCAGGAGGGCAGAATTAGAGGAGCGCAGACATCTTGGGGGCTTGAGGCTGGAGGAGATTACAAAGGTAGGAAGGGGGCGAGGCCATTGAGGGATTTGAAAATACAGATGAGAATTTTGAACCGAAGCGTTGCTTAAGCAGAAGCCAATGTAGGTCAGCGAGTACAGGGGTGATGGGTGAGCGCGACTTGGTGCGAATTAGGATCACCTTTATTTTTATGTAGGGTAGAATGTGGGAGGCCAGCCAGGAGTGCATTGGAATAGTTAAGTCTAGAGGTAACAAAGGCATGGATGAGTGCTTCAGCAGCAGATGAACCGAGGCAAGGACGGAGACGAGCAATGTTATGGAGGTGGAAATAGGCAGTCTTAGTTATGCTGCGGATATGTGGTTGAAAGCTCATTGCAGGGTCAAATATGACACCAAGGTTGTGAACAGTCTGGTTCAGCCGCAGACAGAAATTGGAGAGAGGGATGGAGTCAGTGGTTGGGGAACGGAGTTTGTGGCGGGAACCGAAAACAATGGCTTCGGTCTTCCCAAGATTCAATTGGAGAAAATCCTACAGGGAACAGATTTATTCTGCATGGGATGTGGGGAATCATTCTGCAAATATACTGCAAAAATAAATCTTAAAATTGATCTGTTGCATAATAGGTGCAAGCTTTGCTATTGTCCAAAGGTGTGTTTTTTTTCATTTAAAAAAAAACTAGAATGTAGGTGGTTAAACACATAGGACTAGAATGGAATGCTGCACTTGCAATAGTATATATAGAAAATAAATACTTGCATTTATATAGTGCCTTTCACCGGGCATCCCAAAGTGATAATGACTAGATCATTTGTTTTTTTTAGTGATGTTGATTGAGGAATAAATATTGTCCAGGACACCGGGGATAACTCTCCTACTCTTCTTTGAAATAGTGCCATGGGTTTTTTTTACGTCCACCTGAGCAAGCAGGTTTAACATCTCATCTGAGAAACGGCACCTTCGACAGTGCAGCCCTCCCTCAGCACTGCACTACTGTATAAGATAGGGATAGGTCCATTAAGGGATGAGCATGATAAATAGGGCCTCGGTTTAACGTCTCATCCAAAAGACGACCCCTCTGTACTCCCTCAGTACTGCACTGGAGTGTTAGCCTATGTTCTTGTGCTCAAGCATCTGGAGTGGAACTTGAACCCACAGCCTTCAGACTCAGGTGAGAGTGGTACCAATTGAGCCACGACTGACACTATTCTAAATGAGATATTTTAAATTTATCATACAGATTTAAAAAATGGTCATGCTTGCAAAACATAACCACTTGTTGCATATATTTATTCCTGTTATGTTATGCAACATAGTTATCTACTAAATAAAAGATGCTTGCTTTATAACTGCAAAAAGTAGACAATATGTACATATGCACACAACAATAACTTGCATTTGTATAGCACCTTTTAACTGAGAAAAAAATGACCCAGAGGCATAGTCAGAAATTAAATGGACACCAAGCCAAAGAGATGGTGGGAGCAGTGACCTAAAGCTTGCTCAGAGATGTGTTTTACAGAGCATCTTAAAAAGGAGAGGGAAATGGAAAGGTGGAGGGGCATAGGCAGAGAATTCCAGAGCATGGGATCTGAGCAGCTGAAGGCTGATCATGGGGTAAAGGGAAAGGGGGGATGTACAAAAAGGTAGAGCTAGTGGAACAGAATATGGTTGGAGGAAACTACAGAGATAGGGAGGGGCAAGACCATGGCAGGATTTAAACACCAGATAGTGAGAATTTTAAATTATTGGTGTTGGGGTACTGGGAGCCAATATAGATAGAAATTTACAGTGCAGAAGGAGGCCATTTCGGCCCAGTGTGTCTGTGCCGGATGTCAAAGAGCCACACGGCCCTCGGTCAGCAGTCCTGAAGGTTACATATAAACCAATGAACAATGAACAAAGGCGGAAAGGCAAAGAGCAACCAGTCCGTCCCACACAACTGGGACACCCCTTATACTGAAACAATCTGCACTCCACCCCAACCAGAGCCATGTGATCTCTTGGGAGAGGCAAAAACCAGATAAAATCCCAGGCCAATTTGGGGGGGGGGAAATCTGGAAAAATTCCTCTCCGACCCATCCAGGCGATCAAAACTAGTTCAGGAGATCACCCTGGCTGTATTCGATTTAGATCAACAAGGATAGGAGTAATCAGGACTTTATGAGTTAAGATATGGACAGCAGAGTTTTGGATGAGCTGAAGTTTATGAAGGGTATAAAATATGAGGCCAGCCAGAATGGCATTGAACTAGTAGAGTGTGGAAGTGACAAAGGCATACATAAGAGTTGGAGCAGCATATGTGCTGGAGTAAGGATGCTGATGGATGATGTTAGAGGTGGAATCAGATGTTCTTTGTGATGGAGAGTATATAGGATTGGAAGCTCAGCTCAATTCAGCAATATTTTCGATGAGCTTAAAAAGTTTTTGGAGAATGGAAGATAGGAGAGCCTTGAATAGTCGTGGTTTGGAAGTAACAAAAGTGTGGATGAGGGATTTCAGCAACAGATAAGCTGATGCAGGGGTGGAGACGGACGATGTTACATAGATGGAAGTAGGCAATCCTTGTGATGGAGAGGAATGTGGGGTCATGTCTTTGGAATTATGTCACCGAGGGGCAACATGTTCCTTGGGGAACTCCAGAGGTGACTGTGTGGGGGGTGGGAAGAGAAGACCATTGCAGGAGATTCTTTGGCTATGACTGGATAGGTAAGAGCAGAACCAGACAAGGGCAGTCCCACACTCAGCTGGTCACTGGAGGAAAGGCATTGAAGGAGGATGGCTTGGTAGACTGCATCAAAGGCTGTAGAGAGCAAGATGTATAAAGAGGGATAGTACATCACAGTTAGTCACATAGGGTGTCATTTATGACTTTAATTAGGGCCTACTAGTGTCAATGTGGCAACAGAATAGTGCAACCTGCTCACAGCAGTCTAAAGCAGGTACCTATGTGATACCTAAGGAAAGGCACATTTAGATTATTGAATAGAATAAGCTAGTTGGCATTATATAGAATTATAATAAGTAGTTGAGCTAGCATTCTGCAAGGTTAAGCTTAAAACACACTTCAGACAGACACACAGATGTACCAGGCAGGCTCTTCTGTACAGCAGGGGTGAGTGAGAGAAAGGAAAGTCGATTGCTGAATGGACTCCAGGGTGGCTAGAAAATAAATCCCTTTTGCAATAAAGATCGGAAGAGATAAGGGTTTAAAGGCTGCAGAGAATAGTAATGAGCTCTCGTGCATGGGGAACATCCACAGGCCAATAAACCTTTAAATGACATTAATTGACATGTGGACTGAATGATTGCGGCTTCACTTAACCACTGAACAAGCTGCGATATCAAAAGCATGTGCACTGAAGGTAATGAGATATTGGACCCAATAGTTAACCATATAGGTACAGGCTACATTGCTGTACTTTAGGAACTCTGTGTAGTCTGACCAGGACTACTGTGAGTGGTGGAGACAACTTGCCAGTCTTGATGAGTTCTTTGTCTCTGACTATTGCGCATCAATCTCATGGACACTGCGCGTAATGGGTTGTATTAGTGTGTTTCTAAATAAAAAGATATTAATCAGGCGTCTCTATATTTCCTGGTCCTTGAATCTGCATTGCGGTGAAGGATAGCGAGTATCTAAAAACCACATACATCTTCAGTGTAACTGCAGCATAATAATAGATTGATAAGTGCCTTGGAGTATCTTACAAAGATGATACTCAATCAAAAGTTCGCAAATTAACTTCAATATAGATATATGAGAGGTGGTACATTTTGGTATGAAGAAGGAGCAGGCTACGTACTCCTTGGAAAATGAGGTGGAGAAATTCGGCTACTTTGTGCCTACCGTTAACAACTGGGGGAGGGCGGTAACTGGTCGCTAAGGGGTTACTGACCGGGTCCGGCAAATTCACCGACGCCCGTGAACTTCCCTGGTGGTTTTGCGCTGGTGCCCTGTAGATCGTGATGTCATCCAGTGCGCAACATTAAAAAAACTTAAGAATAATAACCTTACCTCACATCTCTATTAAAACAAAAGGAAAATACCGTAGATGTTGGAAATCTGAAATAAAAACAAAAAATGCTGGAAAACGCTCAGGAAGTCAGGCAGCATCTGTGGGGAGAGAAACAGTTAACGTTTCAAGTTGATAACCTTTCATTAGAACTGGAGAATGTTCAGAGTGATTATTTGCAAGGGGTCTTCTGCATCCTTCCCACCGCCACCGGAACCACGCATGCGCACCCAACGGTGTGGCTGTGCATGCGCACAGGAGGTACCAAACTTGCATGTGCCTAGCCACAACTATGTTTTCCTCCCTGTGGAGAAGGTCAGGATCAGAGGTGTTAGAAAAAGGATCAGAGGGGGGAGGGGAGATGAACTAGGAGGGGGAGAGGAGAGGAGAGGGGATCGGAGGGTGGGGGGCGGGGGGAAGAGGAGAGGAGAGGAGTTAAGAGAGAGGAGAGAAAGAAAAGAAAGATTTGCAGTTATATAGCGTCTTTCACGACCACCGAATGTCCCAAAGCGCTTTACAGCCAATGAAGTACTTTTGGAGTGTAGTCACTGTTGCAATGTGGGAAATGCGGCAGCCAATTTGCACACAGCAAGCTCCCACAAACAGCAATGTGATAATGACCAGATAATCTTGATTGAGGGATAAATATTGGCCAGGACACTTGGGATAACTCCTCTGCTCTCCTTCAAAATAGTGCCATGGGATCTTTTAGAACCACCTGAGAAAGCAGAAAGGGTGTCGATTTAACGTGTCATCTGAAAGACAGCACCTCCGACAGTGCAGCACTGGAGTGTCAGCCTAGATTTATATGCTCAAGTCTCTGGAGTGGGACTTGAACCCACAACCAGAGGGGATCGGAGGGAGGAGAGGGGATCAGAAGGAGAGAGGAGAGGAACTCTGAGGGGGAAAGGAGAGGAACTCGGAGGGGTGGTGAAGGTCAGGAGCTCAGGGTGGGGGTTATTAGAATACGGAGGGAACAGTGGGGATGGGGGAAGAATGCGATCCAGGTCTAGGTGGGGTGGGTGGTAGGGGAATGAGAGCAAGAACGTGTTCCAGTTGGGAAGACGGATCATGTTCTCCCCCCTCTGTTCGATGTGGATCACTTTCTTCCAACCGGATAACTTAGTAAATCCCTTCTTACACACTGAGCAGGTGAAATGCCTTTCCCCAATGTGAACTCGCTGGTGTATCAGTAGGTTGGATGACTGAGTGAATCCCTTCCCACACACAGAGCAAGTGAACATCCTCTCCCTGGTGTGAACTCGCTGGTATGTCAGAAGGTAGGATACGCACATGCATCGCACGCACGCATCCCGCACACACCTCAAAGCAGTGTGGCACGGGAGGGGGCTCGCCAGAGGTCATCGAAGTGACTGACATCGAGGAGCGTATCTTGGCGTTGGTGGGTGACCATCCCTGTGCCACCACAGATGGTTGTGCCGATCCCGTGCTAGAGCATGGTAAGTTTATACGACTCTCCAGTCTGTGTTACGCTCATGTCATGCAAGGTCATGTAATGTGATGTCAAATGCATTTTAATGTACTGTCTCAGCCATTTAAGGTGTGGTGATGTAGCCATGGTAGTCCTTGAAATAAGACTGACACTGAAATGTTGTCTTGTACTTGCAGATGATGAATTGGAGAGCACCGACTTAGGCGCACCCCATCCAACTCTGGCTCGCAAAGACAATGTGCAACACCAACACCGTCCACCTCGATCTCATCAGGAGCTCGCCACAGTAGCTCCTTCCGCCCCCTCCACCCAACCCCCCCTCAACATCCTCCACAGGCCCCGCATCCAACTCCGCAACCCACAGAGACGAAGACCAGGAAAAAGAGCAGGGAGAAGGCCCAGAGTTTATTCCACTTGAGCTCGAGGAGGTGTCCATCCTATTGACATGTGTGCCACCTGTGCGGCCAACATTGGTATCTGGGTCCGAGTTTTTGGGCTTCGAATCGGAGGAAGCGGGACCAAGTGTTGTGAAGCATAGTATCCGTGCTGTTAAAGCCACCAAGCCACATCCACCCAGGTTGATGCAGCAAGGAGATGATGATGCAAGACGGGTGGAAGCAATGCAGGAAATAGATCAGCTGTCTAGGACGAGCATCGACCTAGGTCGAGACCTCTAGGCCATGGCTGGGATAGCTGCCAACATCGCCTCGTTTGCAGAGCAGCATACCAACAGTATGTCGCAGCTGATCACTGCGGTGCAGCGAACCGTCGAGTCTGTCGATGCCATGCGGCAATCGATGGTCTCGGGCTATGGCATGGAACCCTCCGATGCCATACCAGCCAGGCGGACAGAAAGAGAGGGTCCGGAGATGCTAGCATCTTCCATCTCAGCGCCTCCGTTCTCTCCCCGACGAACACGACAGCAGCGCTCCGGGTACACTGCTGCACCACATGCTGGTACCGATGTGGTGAGGGGCAGGGGTGCGGGTCGGCGTGGGGATGGGCAACCCATCAAGATGAGAATGGGGCTCACTTGGAGGGTGGTGGGGGGGGAGAAAGAGAGGTGATGGGAGTGGGTAGAGGGTTGGGTGTTGGTGATGTTTGTATATATTGTTCATGTTGGTCTTTAAGATGTTTCCTTTTGATGCTAAACATACTATTTTTTGAAATACTGTTGAATATTGTGCTTGACACGTTTGAATGTTCTGCCACTTTTGAATGTTGTACAATTTAATACAGATACATTTTTAACCACTCTTGGTCAGTGTCCAACTTTTAGATAATGAGGGATATGTGCTGAGAAACATACAAATGTCCTTTAAATGTAGTGCAGTGTGATAAATATTTTGCCTTATTTATGATGCAACTTTTTAATGGGTCCTGACATCACATCATTTAGCTAAGACAAGTAAGGGTTACCAATCCAGGACAGGTGGCTTTGAAGGACAGATAGTTCCAGAACTTGGAGGCCAGACATTATGGTTGGCATTTGAGTGTACAGTTTCTTAGGCAACAGAACGCCGAATCCCACCCCTATCATTACATGTTATTCAGTCAAATTGTAACACTCATGCATATATATGAATTTGCATCTTCTGTATTTGAGCAAATGTTCGTGTCCGGATCAGAGAAACTTACAGGATTTTATTATTGGCTATATACTTTCACATGAGCTCATTACCTCTGGAGACTCACAGGATATGACTAAATTTCTTCTGCATGCAGTTGTGTCAAGACCTTTATACCACAAGTCCATGGAGCCTTTACTGTAATTGGGAGCTCATGTCCACTTTCTACCCCACACAAGCCCTTCAACGGAGCATTTTAACTTCAGTGTATCATCTTTTTCTGCGGGTCAAATATTGCTGCAGCGATTTAAATCTGACCTGGGCTCTACTGCTCTGGACCGATTTGCGCCATTGTGTCTACTGTCCGTTCAAGATCCAGGTAATACCACCTTTTTCACAAGTCTTTCTGACGGGCGGTAACGGGATCTTACAGGATCCTAAGGACGAAACTTGCATTTTTGCCGATTTTTGCATGGGCGGGCAATATGGACAACTGCTGGGGGTACTTCTCTGATGAATTTCCTGCCGGGCGGTAGTTGGGCAGTAGGTCGGCGGTACCTGAGTTTTTTCCGCAAAACTGACATTTTTGAGCAGTAGCTCAGCGGCTGTGGGTGGTAGGTTGACCAAATTCGGGCCCAAAGTCTTTTATTTTATTAGCCAAGGACAACTATAATTATAGAACACTAGATAACAGAGGATCTTCACAAAGCTAACTACAGTTCTACTTTCTGTAGCCTGACAAGACTGGATCAAATTACACAATGCAGGGTTGTCTACAGTCGGCAGGATCAAATTACACATTCCAGACAAATTTTTGGGTGTGTCTTGTCCTCCAAAGGGACCAAGCAGAAATCTGGTCCAACTCACTGGTGTTGCAAATAAACACAGCTGAGAATTAACAGTTTTTAAGCAAGTACAGAGCCAGTGAAGAAGGACGGCATTGGGGCGGGGTGGGGGAGGGGTGGAGTGGCAGGAAGGAACAATGCGGAAGGTCTGTGATAGGGTGTAGGACAGGAGTGATTAAATCGCAAAAGGGATGAGGGTGCAAGGCAAAAGTGGGTGGTAACGGGACAAGTTTTAAAAAAAAAACTAAATCTGCCCTCTCAGTTGTACGTAAAAATCCCATGGCACTATTTCAAAGAAGAGCAGAGGAGTAATTTGCGGTGTCCTGATCGATATTTATCCCTCAGTCAACATAACATAAACAAGATTATCTGATCATTTTCACATTGCTATTTGTGGGAGCTTGCTGTGCGCATTTGGCTGCCGTGTTTCCCACATTAGAACAGTGACTACATCCCAAAAGTACTTCATTGGCTGTAAAGTGCTTTGAGACGTCCGGTGGTCATGAAAGGCGTTATATAAGTGCAAATCTTTCTTTAAAGGTGGGTCCAGGGGAGGTGTGAATAACAGAGGGGGAGAGAAAGATGTAAAAGCTAGCGGGTTGCCATGGTCTGGGAATGTGGCAGAAGGAATTCAGGTAGACCCCAAAAAGTGCGGACCACCCCGCTGGCCATAGGGGATCTCCCCCCCCCCCCCCCCCCCCCCAAACACCCCGCAGGTCTATCTGCCTTTCACTATCAATTTCATGATAACCAGAAAAGCACAGTTCATTCGTTTACAGGATATTCATACATTCCTAATTTGGAGCAAGCCTCAAGCATCCATCTTCAGGCTCACACTTCAGACGTGCCATCACTTTGCATGGGCTCCTGGCGCAGAACCAATTTCCCCCCTCCATATGTTCAATTCTGCAGTGGAATATTGACCATACAACCTTCTGAAATCAGAGGCAAGTGTCCTCCTAACTGAACCAAGGTGATAATGCAGACAAAATTACAGTTAGTGCAGTGGGAGCAGCCAGAAAATATGCAGTAAAACAGTAGCTGTGGAAAAAATCTATTATTCATTCCAGCGGGAGTGGAAGAAGTGATAATTAAAGCACAGGAGCTGGAGGAATTTGTTTTTATAGAGCAGTAATGTTCAGAAATAGCTCTTAAACCTTGAGAGCAGTAGGCTTTTGTTTTTTTTTATAGCCAGAAGCAGTAGGAAACCCATTTTATTTAGGATTACATAAAGAAATCAAAACAGACAGTGCGAGGCTTTTACGGTTACATCAGCAGTACAACATAGATCTTGCAGAGCTACGGACATTGGGCGGGCAAAGGATCAAGCTTGAATCAATATAGATTTCTGAAGACAATTAGAAGAAAATACAAACATTAAAATGGGAGAACAAAAATGCAGAATTGTATTGTTCAAACTGCAACCTTATTGTTTTACCACATTACTGTTGTTATGTCTTGAATAAAGAGTCAGACTAGATACTGCAAGCTCAAAGTAAGTGTGACCGTAGTCCTTTATTACAGATCTCGAAGAATGCCTCTCCAGCCTGTGAGGCCTCCTTATATACAGCCGCTTCCAAGGGATTGTGGGATCCCTTGGGACTCCAGAGAATAAGCCCTCTGGTGATTAGACATGGTAATTACAGGTTTACATACATAACAACACTCTCCCCCAAAGTCAATAGTGTAACTACAATGTGAGTCGATCTGAGGCCTTCCTTTCCCTGGTTGATCATCTCGGTGCAAATGCTGGTGTTGGTGAGTCGTTTGTTGGGCCTTTGCTGGGCTGCTGCGCAGCTGGCCTTGCTGGGCTGCTGGGGGTGATGGTTCTGCTTCATGGTCAACCGCTGGATCGGTTGCCACTTGTGTGTGTGTTGGGGGGTCGAAAAAGGTAGAGACTATTGTGGGTTGTTCTGGATAGTCCGTAAATCTGAGTTTGGTTTGGTCCAAGTGTTTTCTGCAGAGGAGTCCATTTGTGAGTTTGACCACACTCCTCTCTTTGGCCAAAACAGTGCCAGCAATCTTGGGACCTTGTCCATAGTTCAACACAAATACAGGATCATTTACTTCAATTTCTCGTGACACATTTACGTGATCATATGTGTTTCTGTTGAAGCCGCCTGCTCTCTACCTGTTCGTGTAGATCAGGGTGGACTAACGAGAGCCTTGCCCTTTTCATGAGCAGTTCAGCGGGAGGGACGCCGGTGAGCGAGTGGGGTCTTGTGCGGTAACTAAGCAGGACTCGGGATAAGCGAGTCTGCAGTGAGCCTTAAGTTACCCTTTTCAAGCTCTGCTTGATTGTTTGAACTGCTCGTTCTGCCTGACCATTGGACGCTGGCTTAAATGGGGCAGACGTGACATGTTTGACCCCATTGTGGGTCATGAATTCCTTGAATTCGGCACTGGTAAAGCACAGCCCATTGTCATTTGCACCAGGCAGGCCGTGCATGGCAAACATGGCCCGTAGGCTTTCAATGGTGGCAGCAACCATGTTTGCCGAGATTATCACACATTCAATCCACTTGAAGTACGCATCTACAACCAGTAAAAACATTTTTCCCAAGAATGAGCCTGCATAGTCGACATGAACCCTAGACCACGGTTTGGAGGGCCAAGACCATAAACTTAGTGGCGCCTCCCTGGGTGCATTGCTTAACTGGGAACATGTATTATATTTATGCACACAGGTCCCTAAGTCTGTATCGATACCAGGCCACCACACGTGGGATCTGGCTATCGCTTTCATTACAATGCCTGGGTGGGTACTGGGGAAATCACTACTGAAAGTGTCCCTGCCCTTTTTTGGCACAACCACCCGATTACCCAATAGTAGGCAGTCTGCCTGTATAGACATTTCATCTTTGCGCCGGTGGTATGGCTTTATTTCTTCCTGCATCTCTAACGGGACACTAGACCAACTCCTGTGGAGCACACTTTTTTTTACTAAGGACTGTAAGGGGTCCTGACTCATCCAGGTTCTAATCTGTTGGGCGGTAACAGGTGATTGCTCACTCTCGAATGCTTCAATTACCATAACTTGATTTGCAGGTTGTGCCATCTCCACCCCAGTGGTGGACAGTGGTAGCCTACTGAGAGCATCCGCATAGTTTTCTGTGCCTGGCCTGTGGCAGATGATGTAGTTGTATGCGGACAACGTGAGCGCCCATCTCTGGGTGCGGGCCGATGCATTCGTATTTATCCCTTTATTTTCAGAAAAGAGGGATATAAGCAGCTTATGGTCGGTTTCCAATTCAAATTTGAGCCCGAATAGACATTGATGCATTTTCTTTATCCCGTAAATACACGCTAATGCTTCTTTTTCGATCATACTGTAGGCCCTCTCGGCCTTAGATAGACTTCCGGATGCATAGGCAACCGATTGCAATTTCCAAATTCATTAGCTTGTTTCAATACACACCTGACCCCGTATGACAACACATCACATACTAGTACCAAACGTTTACATGGATCATACAACACAAGCAATTTGTTTGAACATAACAGCTTCCTAGCTTTCTCAAAGGTATTTTCTTGGCTTTTACCCCATAGCCATTCATTTCCTTTACGCAGTAAAGAGTGCGTGGGTTCTAACAATGTGTTAAGACCCGGTAAGAAGTTACCAAAGTAGTTCAGGAGTCCTAGAAATGGCTGCAGCTCCGTCACGTTCTGTGGTCGTGGTGCGTTTTTGATTGCCTCCGTCTTCGAATCGGTGGGCCTGATGCCGTCCACTGCAATTCTTCTCCCCAGGAACTCCACTTCAGACGCCAGAAAAACGCACTTCGAGTGTTTTAGCCTGAGCCCCACACGATTAAGTCGACTAAGAGCCAACTTCAGGTTCTGCAGGTGCTCGATGGTGTCCCGACCTGTAACCAAGATGTCATCCTGGAAGACCACCGTGCATGGGACCAACTTCAGCAAGCTTTCCATGTTCCTCTGGAATATCGCCGCGGCCGATTGAATCCCAAACGGGAATGTAAATGAAGAGACCTTTGTGCATGTTGATGCAGGTGAGGCCTTCCGAAGATTCCTCCAGCTCCTGCATCATGTAGGCCGAGGTCAAGTCCAGTTTCGTGAACATTTTCCTTCCTGCCAGCGTCACAAATAGGTCGTCTGCCTTTGGTAGCGGGTATTGATCCTGCAGTGAGAAACGATTGAGTTATTTTGTAATCACCACAGATTTTGATGGTGCCGTCTCCCTTGAGGACTGGAACAATCGGACTGGCCCACTCATTGAATTCGATTGGTGAAATGATGCCCTCTCGTTGTAGCCTGTCCAGCTCGATCTCCACGCTCTCTCATCATTTAAGATACCGCTCTCGCCTTGTGATGGATGGATCGCGCCCCCGCAATCAAATGGATCTGCACTTTTGCTCCTTGGAACTTCCCGATGCCTGGTTCAAACAGCGCGGGGAACTTGCTTAGTATCTGGGCACATGAGGTGTCATCGACGGACAAAAGCGCTCGGACATCATCCCAGTTCCAGCCTATCTTTCCCAGCCAGCTCCTGCCGAACAGCGTGGGACCATCGCCCGGTACCACCCAGAGTGGTAAATCGTGCACCGCTCCATCGTAGGAGACCTTTACGGTAACACTGCCAATTACGGTAATCGGTTCCTTGTGTACGTTCTAAGTTTGGTATGAATGGGAGTCAGGACTGGCCTTGAAGCCTTGTTGCACCACGACTTATCGAAAGTCTTTTTATTCATTATGGACTGTCTTGCGCCCGTGTCCAGCTCCATGGACACCAGGAGTCCATTTAATTCAACGTTCAGCATTATCGGGGGACACATTGTGGTAAATATGTGCACCCCATATACCTCTGCCTCCTCAGCCTGAGGCTCTGGTTCGTCATGATCCACCGTGGATCTGTCCTCCTCTGCAACATGTTGGTTTGCAGGGTTTGCAGCTGGTCTGCACATGCGTTGGAGCTGTCCCATTGTTCCACAGCCCTTGCAAGCGTATCCTTTGAAGCGGCATGAATGGAATTGATGACCACCCCTACAGCGCCAACAAGGTATTAATTGCCTTGTATTCACCACCCTTGATGGCGGGCTCTGAGTCATCTGCAGACGTGCAGCTACAGGCATCTAAGTCCTGCCATGTGCAGCACTAGTGTGCTGGGAAATTTGTTTGGTAATGTCACTGGTGGAGATAAATGCCTGGGCTATCACTATGGCTTTACTCAAGGTTTGGATCTCTACAGTCAAAAGTTTGCGAAATATTACTTCGTGGCCAATGCCAAGTACAAAGAAGTCCCTGAGCATATGCTCCAAGTGTCTTTCAAATTCGCAATGTCCTGCAAGGCGCTTTAGCTCGACGACATAGCTCGCCACTTCCTAGCCTTCAGACCTCTTGTACGTGTAGAACCGATAGCTCGCCATCAGAACGCTTTCCTTTGAGTTTAGATGCTCCCAGACTAGTGTGCACAACTCATCGTATGACTTGTCTATGGGTTTTGCTGGAACGAGCAGGTTTTTCATGAGGCCATACGTTGGTGCCCCACAAACGGTGAGGAGGATCACCCTGCGTTTGGCAGCGTTTCCTTCTCCTTCCAGTTCGTTGGCCATGAAATATTGGTCAAGTCGCTCCACGAAGGTTTCCCAATCATCTCCCTCCAAAAATGTCTTCAAGATGCCCTTGGTTCTCTGCATTGTTGCATTGAGGTTCGTCATCTGTATCTCGTCGTCAGTTATGTCTTGAATAAAGAGTCAGACTAGATACTGCAAGCTCAAAGTACGTGTGACAATAGTCCTTTATTACAGATCTCAGAGTTCTCCTCCAGCCTGTGAGGTCTCCTTATATACAGGACTCCAGGGGATAAGCCCTCTGGTGGTTAGACTTGGTAATTACAGGTTTACATACATAACAACCGTTATCTTTCTTCATTTGACTTATTTTTTTTAAATGTTTAAAAAAAATGTTTTGTTGCTTTTAATATTCTCTCTCACTCCCCTTGAAGGCAGTAACTCTAGACAGGGTATGGTTGCATGGGCACCTCTTACTTGGTGATGCCTGATGACCTTGCAATGGCGGTTGGTGTCCTTCTGGACAGGTGAGGCACGCCCACCTTGTTGCCATGGCAACCGGGCCTCTGCCCGGGTGTGACGCGAAGTGCTGCGCTTTCTGGTTGACAGCAATTATTCTAAAAGAATGCAAGGGTCAAAGGAGAGTGAGGTGGGGCCGGAGGTAGATGGGAGAGGAGGAAGACATTTTAATAAATACCTTGGCAACGCCGGCTCCTTTTTTCCAACTATGGCCCTAAAAAATGCCTAATGCCCAGGTCCAGGACCAGCCGCTATTAAGCCACTCAAAAGAACAGCTTATCAAGAATGTAACTCAACTCATCAGATGTTCTGATGACAACGCTTGCTGGAATTCACCAGGTAAAGAGAAAAATAATTATTCTAGTCAGCCTAGTCAAATCAATAGGAAACTTGTACACAATCTTATCTACTCAGAATTCTAAAGCCAGGCACTTAGAATCAGAGAATGGTTACAGCACAAAAGGAGGACATTCAGACCATCGAGCCTGTGCCGGCTCTCTACATCAGCACTTCAGCTAGTCCCACTCCCCGCCCTTTCCCCGTAGAATGATTTTCCTTCAGGTACTTATCCATCTCCCTTTTGAAAGCCGTGATTGAGTCGGCTTCCAGAATCCCTTCAGGCAGTGCACGCCAGCTCCTAACCATTCGCTGCCTAAAAAAGCTTTTTCTTATGTAGCCTTTGGTTCTTTTGCCAATCATAGAAACATAGAAAATAGGTGCAGGAGTAGGCCATTCGGCCCTTCGAGCCTACACCACCATTCGATAAGATCATGGCTGATCATTCCCTCAGTACCCCTTTCCTGCTTTCTCTCCATACCCCTTGATCCCTTTAGCCGTAAGGGCCATATCTAACTCCCTCTTGAAAATATCCAATGAACTGGCATCAACAACTGTCTACGGTAGGGAATTCCACAGGTTAACAACTCTCTGAGTGAAGAAATTTCTCCTCATCTCAGTTCTAAATGGCCTACCCCTTATCCTACGACTGTGTCCCCTGGTTCTGGACTTCCCCAACATCGGGAACAATCTACCCGCATCTAACCTGTCCCGTCCTGTCAGAATCTTGTATGTTTCTATGAGATCCCCTCTCATTCTTTTAAAGTCCAATGTATAAAGGCCCAGTTGATCCAGTCTCTCCTCATATCTCAGTCCAGCCACCCCAGGAATCAATCTGGTGAACCTTCGCTGCACTCCCTCAATAGGAAGAACATCCTTCCTCAGATTAGGAGACCAAAACTGTACACAATATTCCAGGTGAGGCCTCACTAAGGCCCTGTACAACTGCAGTAAGACCTCCCTGCTCCTATACTCAAATCCCCTAGCTATGAAGGCCAACATACCATTTGCCTTCTTTTCCGCCTGCTGTACCTGTATGCCAACTTTCAATGATTGATGAACCATGACACCCAGGTCTCATTGCACCTCCCCTTTTCCTAATCTGCCGCCATTCAGATAATATTCTGTCTTCGCATTTTTGCCCCCAAAGTGGATAACCTCACATTTATCCACATTATACTGCATCTGCCATACATTTTCCCACTCACCTAACCTGTCTAAGTCACCCTGCAGCCTCTTAGCATCCCCCTCACAGCTCACACCGCCACCCAGCTTAGTGTCATCTGCAAACTATTACACTCGATTCCTTCATCCATATCATTGATGTATATTGTAAAGAGCTGGGGTCCCAGCACTGAGCCCTGCAGCATTCCACTAGTCACTACGTGCCATTCTGAAAAGGACCCGTTTATCCTGACTCTCTGCTTCCTATCTGCCAACCAGTTCTCTATCCACGTCAGTATATTACCCCCAATACCATGTGCTTTGATTTTGCACACCAATCTCTTGTGTGGGACCTTGTCAAAAGCTTTTGAAAGTCCAAATATACCACATCCACTGGTTCTCGCTTGTCCACTCTATTAGTTACATCCTCAAAAAATTCCAGAAGATTTGTCAAGCATGATTTCCCCTTCATAAATCCATGCTGACTTGGACCGATCCTGTCACTGCTTTCCAAATGTGCTGCTATTTCATCCTTAATAATTGATTCCAACATTTTCCCCACCACTGATGTCAGGCTAACCGGTCTATAATTACCCGCTTTCTCTCCCTCCTTTTTTAAAAATGGTGTTACATTAGCTACCCTCCAGTCCATAGGAACTGATCCCGAGTCGATAGACTGTTGGAAAATGATCACAAATGCATCCACTATTTCTAGGGCCACTTCCTTAAGTACTCTGGGATGCAGACTATCAAGCCCCGAGGATTTATTGGCCTTCAATCTCATCAATTTCCCTAACACAATTTCCCGCCTAATAAGGATATCTTTCAGTTCCTCCTTCTCACTCGACCCTCGGTCCCCTAGTACTTCCAGAAGGTTATTTGTGTCTTCCTTCGTGAAGACAGAACCAAAGTATTTGTTCAATTGGTCTGCCATTTCTTTGTTCCCCATTATAAATTCACCTGAATCTGACTGCAAGGGAACTACGTTTGTCTTCACTACTCTTTTTCTCTTCACATATCTATAGAAGCTGTTGCAGTCAGTTTTTATGTTCCCGGCAAGCTTCTTCTCGTACTCTATTTTCCCCCTCTTAATTAAACCCTTTGTCCTCCTCTGCTGAATTCTAAATTTCTCCCAGTCCTCAGGTCTGCTGCTTTTTCTGGCCAATTTATATGCCTCTTCCTTGGATTTAACACTATCCTTAATTTCCCTTGTTAGCCACGGTTGAGCCACCTTCCCCGATTTATTTTTATTCCAGACAGGGATGTACAATTACTGAAGTTCATCCATGTGATCTTTACATGGTTGCCTTTGCCTATCCACCGTCAACCCTTTAAGTATCATTTGCCAGTCTATTCTAGCCAATTCACGCCTCAAACCATCGAAGTTACCTTTCCTTAAGTTCAGGGCCCTAGTTTCTGAATTAACTGTGTCATTCTCCATCCTAATAAAGAATTCTACCATATTATGGTCACTCTTCCCCAAGGGGTCTCGCACAACAAGATTGCTAATTAGTCCTTTCTCATTACACAACACCCAGTCTAGGATGTCCAGCTCCCTGGTTGGTTCATCAACATATTGGTCTAGAATACCATCCCTTATACACTCCAGGAAATCCTCCTCCATTGCATTGCTACCAGTTTGATTAGCCCGATCAATATGTAGATTAAAGTCACCAATGATAACTGCTGTACCTTTATTACATGCATCCCTAATTTCTTGTTTGATGCTGTCCCCAACCTTACTACTTGGTTCGCCTTAAATCTGCGTCTTCACTTGTCTCACCTGGTACTTTGTCCAAATAATCATTCCTCCTATGTGTCCAGACAGTAGACTCCCAAAATAAGCGCTCTACTCAGAGCTCCGACACGGCAAATGAGTCCCAGGTGGGCAGAGGAAACACTTCAAGGACATCCTCAAAGCCTCCTTGAAAAAGTGCAACATCCACACCGATACCTGGGAATCCCTGGTCCAGGAACACTCAAACTGGAGGAGCAGCGTCCGGGAAGGCACCGAACGCCATGAGTCTCTTTGCTGGGAACACATGGAAGCCAAGTGCAAACAGCGGAAGGAGCATACGACAACTCAAGCACCCCACCCACCCGTCCCTCCAACCACCCTCTGCCCCACTTGTGACAGAAATTGTAGATCCTGCATTGGACTCATTTTCACCTTAGAACTCATATTAGTGTAAAAGCAAGTCATCCTCGACTCCGAGGGACTGCCTAAGAAGAGAAGTGTCTAAACAGAGGGGTGATGGGCATATAGGGCGTTTATGTGGAGAGAGCAGACAAAGTAAATGCTAATAGAGAGTGAATCCCGGATTAACCTTGTTTTATTTTGTCTGGAAAGACAGACACTTTTTTGGCTTATGAACATTTGTTGATATTAAGACATCAATCTGTACGAAACCAACAGATATCTTTACATGGAAAACGCAGGAGAAAACTAAATTGAGAGAGTAGGAGAATTTTGTTTATGTGTAGATCACCTTCAAAGCTTGAAAAAAATCTTTGGGGTCTCTATATCTGCAGTATATCAATTTCCTGTTGCTGCAACTTCCACTGATGCTGGGGAGTCCCACAGGCATTCAGCCACTGTAGGGCAGCACTGTGAAATGCAAAGTAGGAATTTGCAGGAGCACTGCAATATCCAGCAAGTGGCGCTGCTGAAAACATTTTGATAAGGTTTGAGAGACAGAACAGGCACAAACAAAATAACACAGAACAGACCTCAATAACACAGGACAGACACCAATAACACATAACTGTTCCCAATAACACAGGACAGACCCCAATAACACATTACTGTTCTCCAAAACACGGCACAGACCCCAATCACATATATTACAGACTGCAAAAACACAAATTACAGACCCTAACACAAATTACAGACCCCAACAACACAGGATAGACCCTAACAACACAAATTACAGACCCCAAATACACAAATTACAGACCCCAATAACACAGGATAGACCCTAATAACACAAATTACAGACCCCAATAACACATTACAGACCCCAATAACACATTACAGACCTCATAATACATGACAGACACCAATAACACAGGACATACCCCAATAATAAGAAACAGACTCATATAACACTGGATAGACCCAAATTACTTAGGATTGAACCATGTAACAAAGGTAAGGTTAAGACCGAGAAATGGGCAGTCAGCCCATTAAAGCCATTCTTCCACGTAAAGGTATCCATGAAAGCATCCAGCCTCCTTGGAACATTCTTACCATTTTTGCCTCATTACACCACCTGGCAGATTGACCCAAACATTTAAAGTAAAATTGTTTTTCCTAACATCTGTTAGGAAAATCAATTTTACACTAATTTAAATGCTCATCCTCTAGTACAGCTTTTCCGGTTTATTTTGCAATAATATTCAGATTTACCATATCTAAACCATTGTTTAAATTTTTTTGCTGAGATTCTTAATTAACCTCCTTCCTTTATTCTAAACAGGATAACTTAAGCTTCTCTAATTCTTCTCCATAGCTCATCCTCTTTACACTCCGAGTCAGTATTGTTGATCTTCTCTGCACCCTTTGTAATGCTTGTACTTTTTTCGTGTGACCAGACATAATGCTCCAAATTAGATCCAACCGATACACTTTTTACTCTACTCTTCTGGTTATATATTCCCATATTCTGATAACTACTTAATTCCCTCACAACATCATCAACTATCATCCAGGTCTCCTATCTCCCTCCGACATTTCAGTCCCATTCATTGTGCACTTATAAAGCACATTATTATGACCAATACGCAATATTTTACATGGAAAATATACGATACTTTAGCAAACCGACCCAAGAATGCAAGGCAAAACCAGCTAATATAGAATAGATCCAATAACACTGGACAGACCTACTAATACAGGATAGTCCTAATTAACAGAGGGGAGTCCCAATAACCTTATAAGAAAAACTTAGATTTATATACCATAGACGGTCCCTCGAATGAGGATGGCTTGCTTCCACACCAAAAGGGATGAGTTCACAGATGTTTCAATGAAGGACCCGATATTCCAGTCCTGAACGCCAGGGATGGAAGATGCCTGTGCGTGGATTTTTTTAATGTGGATGACCATTGCACGTCAACCACCACACGGACTTGACAGAGCTAGGCCTTTATCCAGTGGCAAGGGTTAACCAGGACGACTGGAGACCTGCTCTGCTGCATGAACCTAGTGCGCACACATATCGCAGTGTGGGCTGCCCTGTACCCTCGTTTGCCACACCTCCGCCACGATATCTTGCCGCTCCTCCGCCACAAACATTCACCGCACCTCCGCCATGATTTCTTGCCGCTCATCCGCCCCAACCTTCCCGCTCCTCTGCTGTACCTGGGCCCCGCCGATGTTTCTGCCTATGCTCTAAACGGCGACCTGGGCCTTGATGATGTCACCCAGTCGCCCACCTGGAAATCGTCGCACACTTGGAACGACTCGCACTGGATGTTGTATTTAATCAGCTTCAGCTCTTTTATGCTCCCAGCCTGCTGTGGTGTCCTCTTGCAGATCGGAGTGGGCCACGATGTGAATTTATACACCACCTTTCATGATCACCGGACGTCTCAACGTTCTTTACAGCCAATTAAGTACTTTTGGAGTGCAGTCACTGTTGTAATATAGGAAACACTGGAGCCAATTTGCGTACAAACAAGCTCCCACAAACAGCAATGTGATAATGACCAGATAATCTGTTTGTTTTGTTGATTGAGAGATAAATATTGGCCAAGATACCAGGATAGTGCCATGGGATCTTTTACGACCACTTGAGAGGGCAGATGGGATCTTGGTTTAACGTCTCATCCGAAAGTGCTACCTCAGCATTGCACTGGAGTGTCAGCCTAGATTTTTTTGTACTCAAACCCACAACCTTCTGACTCAGAAGGCGAAAGTGCTACCCACTGAGCCACAGTTGACACTGTGAAAGCAAACAAAAAAACACATAGGTCGAAGACAAATAACAAACAGAAGACCCAAAACACAGGACATGACCAAATAACAAGAGATATACCTAAACACAACAGACCCCAAAAGGCAGGACTCAACAAAAACACAGGACTTGCCTAAATATTTTTTATTATTCGTTCCTGCAATATGGGCGTCGCTGGCAAGGCCAGCACTTATTGCCCATCCCTAATTGCCCTTGAGAAGGTGGTGGTGAGCCGGCCGTCATGAACAGCTGCAGTCCCGTGTGGGGAGTTCCAGGATTTTGATCCAGTCACGATGAAGGAACGGCGATATATTTCTAAGTCAGGATGGTGCGTGACTTGGAGACTGACTTGCAGTTGATGGTGCTGCCATGCGCTTGCTGCCCTTGTAAGACACAGCCAAAGCACAGCACATACCCAAATAAGAGACACATGACAGACCCAAAAACGCCAGACTGACCAGAAAGCAGAGAGCTTTCACGGTCATATCGCGGGAGTCTGAGAACGAGGTCCATGAAATAAGACGCAACCATTAATGTGTGATTAAATAATGAGCACCTCGTTACATCCAACACTTGGCAGAACAATTTGACAGATAATTGAGTTCGCCCAGTAAGGCGATCGGTTTAGTTTGTGTTGGAAACGAAATAAACAAAAAGAAAACACCAGTTCTGAAAACAAGGCGCTTTTTCTGTTCTTGCACAGGCGGCTAAACCTAACGAGGTTTGAATCGCAATACGATAGAAATTAAGCAGCAGCCGCCGAAACAGGAAACAAAAATAAAGAAACAATATTAGACTTATGTTCATCATTTATTAACTATTTTTGAGGACCGCAAGCCCGGTGATAGCTCGTTAGACAAAGTACCACCGATTGATCCATGAGCGTTGGTTTGGGTTCGCGCTGCCTGGATTGGCTTGGCAAAATCGATCCGTGAGGAAAAATACAATGAAAGGGGAACGGTGGTGGCAGGTCTGATCAGAAAGACAAGTTCAGGGTTTGGAGTGGGACCATTCCTCAGCCAAAAGCTAAAAGGGTCCTAGTGCTGTGGTCGACCTGATGTGCCACATTTCTCGTCTCTGCTCCTTTGATGCTGTGCCTCTTCTCTATGGGAGGAGTCTGGACTGTTGAATTCATGTATAAGGTGGCGCGGGGGTGGTGGGCAATGAATATGTTGGCTTTTAAACGGAGTCTGGCTTTGCCGACAAGAATGGGACGGTGCCTGGGGCTTGTAATCGGCGTTACAGTCTGGTAGAGGCTTATCTTAAAGGGAGGGGGCTGGGTGTGTGTGTGCTGGAAGAGGCTGGCGGAGAAGGGAGGCGTGGAGCTGCTAACCATGCCATCAAAACATTGTAAACCACATACACACACACACACACACACAGGGGCAAGATAAAGAAATAATTCACTCTGGCCACCGGCTTGAAAGTTCCCCTGCCGAGCATTGGGTCGATTTGATTTGATTTTTTTCTCTCTCTCTCTCCCTCTGCCTCCCTCTCTCAAACCACGATGCCCCCCCGTGCCTTGACTCTGAGTCTCCTTCACTGCAGCCTCCCTGGGATCTTGTACTTCTTCGCATCGCTCCCCATGCTCGCTCACCTCCCGGCCGGAGCTCACATCGGAGAGCGCAGTGCGGCGGCTGCGGGTCTCGGTCCAGCCAGGGGGCAGCCGAAGGAAATGAAAACACTCATCCTCTTGGATGTGAGCATCAGGAGCTCGATTCGGACCGTCAGCGAAAACTTTCTGTCCATCCAGCTCGACCCCGCTGTGGTGCACAATGGCTGGATCGATTTCCTAAGGTAAAATTTTATTTATTCTGAGAGCCAGGGTAGTTTTTGTTTGTGTGTGTCTGTGTGTTGAAATATTTTTTCTCTCGGGTTAATAATCTCCAACATGAAATTGACACGCTTTTTTTTCATTCGGGTTAATTTATTTTATTTACTTTCAAAAGCGCGCGGCATCGAATTGCCTGAAACTGATTGGAAATAGATTAGGATCAACTTTTAAAAAAAATTAACATTTCGCTTCTGTGCATTCGACGTGGCACATTTCATATCTAATCTAGGCTGATTAAAGGGCCATTTTTATGGTCCGGATTATTCAGAAAAACATTCAACTTTCATACTGTTGGGACAACAACTATAAACACATCTTCATATTTTAACCTGTGAAGCGATTTTTGGAGAGAAAAAAAAACGCGACTTAATTTCAAGAAACTGAAATGCCGTTAAATTCGATAAAGCGAAACCAGATTTTTTGTTTTTTAAAATCAGGAAATCGTTTATAAAGCGCCGGTTAGCACTCGCTGGAATTATACACCCAAAAAATATTTCGGATAGAATGAACAGGTTTTTACATAGGACATCGAAAAAAGAATCTCAGTTCGGCGAATCGACGGCAACATGTTCTATTTTTTTAAATTCAGAAATCAAATTATTCAAATAAAAAAGAGTAGCTGAATATTTGACGGGGGTGGGGGAATTGCCAGCGCTCAGATTTCCCACAAATCTGGCGAGCTGGTAAATAAAACCGCTCGTTTCTCTCGTGTCCCTTTCATGGGGTTTCGTTTTTTTTAAGGACTTAAAACAAATATATATATGTAAGATCGATTTCACACAATGATAGCGACCCACCTAAAACCTTGCTGTAAATACTGATCGAGACTAGGCAGGATTTGAAAGCAGCGGGGATCAAACCCTGGTGATAACACACGGTTTAAAACTTGGCTGTCTGTGGAATTCATTCGGTCCATGTAAGTTTAGAAGGTTGAGTGTGAAATCAATTTTGTTTATAAAAAAGGAGCCAAAATGTTTGTTTCTTGGAGCGAGAGTCCCATGTGTCCTATTTTACGTTCCTCATAATTTTAGATTCCTACTCCCAACTGGTCGCCCTCAGTGTTGTAACCAATATTCGGTTACTGTGCGTGTGTATGTATAACCGAGTTCAGTGTAACACTTAAAAGCAGAAACTCTTTCCCTCCCCCGTGCATTATTCTCACTAAATTTACCATTTTCACTATAGCGAGCACTCCTGAATTGGGGCGAAAAAAAATAGAACTCGTCCCTTGGAAAAAAAAATCCTCGATACAAACCCGATACATATCCGTTTATTCAAGTCTAATGGCTCAAGCTTGTCTTCCAATCTCGGCAGTCTCTGTATAAAGACTCGCATTTATCCAGAAACTACCCGCATCATCCCAAAGCGCTTTACGTACAATTGCTGTTCAAATGAATAACATTGCACGAATGCATTTAAGAGAAAGTGAGTTACTCTTAAACACGAAACTCTTTTGTAATGACACCCCCGCTTTATGTTTAATGTACGGCTCGCGCAAACAACGTGCCTTGATGTGAGATGCTTTACACACACAAGCTTAGGTTAAAAATTAAGTTTTACAAGGGTCCCTGAAAATGAAACGTGTCTGTGTGTGTGTGTGCTTTTCCACAGTTCCAAAAGGCTGGTAACGCTGGCGCGAGGGTTGGCTCCGGCCTTTCTGTGGTTCGGTGGGAAAAGGACGGATTTTCTACAGTTCCAGAATCACCGCAATCTAGCAAAGCACAGGGGAGAGCTGGGGCCAGATTACTACCTGAAAAACTACGAAGACGGTATTTGCATCTTTTTTAAAAAAACGCCTCTGATCCCTCGGCACTGCTGTCAGTGCAATCTCCTCCTGTCACCCGCCCCTTGCTAACACCACTAACACCAAATGTTGTTTCAATGCCGCTCGATGCAGAAAGTATAAATACACGTTTTATAATTTGTGCACTGGCATGTTAGACAAATAATGCATAAAAGGTACCGAAGAATGTTTAACATTAATTATATTTGAAGCACTTTATATCTGGCATTTTGTATCTGTATATAATATATGCACATACATATAATGAAACATATGCATATTATATACATGTACTCTCCCTATATATTCTTTCTACACACTATCTCTGTATATATTCTCTCTGCATCTTTACAAAAATTTCGGTTGACACTCCAGTGCTGAGGGAGCACTGCACTGTCTGAAGTGCTGTCTTTCGGATGAGAGTTAAACCGAGGCCCCGTCTGCTTTCTTAGGTGGAGGTTAAAGATCCCACGGCACTATTTTGAAGAAGAGCAGAGGAGTTTTCCCCATGTCCTGACCGATATTTAATCCTCAATCAATATAACAAAAATACCCAGATTATCTGGTAGTTATCACATTGCTGTTTGTGGGAGCTTGCTGTGCGCAAATTGGTTGCCACGTTCCCTACATTACAATAGTGACTACACTTCCAAAAACTACTTCATTGGCTGTAAAGTGCTTTGAGACGTCCTGTGGTCGTGAAAAACGCTACATAAATGTCTTTCTAGTACAACATATAAATTTGCCGCATTTCCTGCTGCATATGCCATGTGCAAATATCCGTTACATGTCAAGCTGTTTATAATGTAATAAACGTATATAATGATTGCAGGGATTGCCTATACAAATCGCAAATTGTTAATGTTATAGTTACAAAAGGCATGTTACCTGTCACACTTTGCGCATATTTCATAATATTTCATAAATCTACTAAACTTTTAAAAGGTCATCATCATAGGCAGACCCTCGGAATCGAGGAAGACTTGTTTCCACTCTTAAAATGAGTCCTTAGGGGGCTGAGAGGTGTCAGCTCATTATATCCCCGGCGTCTGGTTGGGAGATGGTGTCAAAATCGTGGTAAAATATCCCATGTGGTTCCCTGGATGGGATTTCTAATGTAAACGAATTTTTAATTTGAAGATTTTTTTTTAAAATCCTGTTAATTCTCTGTGTTGAGTGATCAGAGATTCAGTTTGGGGGAAGGGGGCGGTAAGGGGTGATAAGTGTCAGAACAGTCATTTCAAGCACACTCTGAGGATTTTGTTTCAAATTGCAGACATTGTCCGCAGTGACATCGCGCTGGACAAGCAGAAGGGCTGCAAAATCGCGCAGCACCCGGACATTATGCTGGAGTTACAGAGAGAGAAAGCGTCGCACATGCAGATGGTTCTGACCAAGGAGCAATTCTCCAACACCTACAACAACATCACAATAACAGGTAGGAAGAGCAGGCCCGGCCCGTGCTGGGACCTTTGGGGGCGGAGGTGGAGGTGTGGAGGTGTTTTTTGATTGAATAGAGTTCGGCTGAACGAGGGAGAGACTGACTTGAGGCAAGAGTGTTCGATTACTTCTCCCCGGAGCTCAGTGACCGCGCCATTCATTCTTTGGCAATTTTGTGCGGACATTTCGATTTCCGTGCTGAATGTCATTTCCGAATCCAGGTACTTTTGCATCTTACAAGAAACTTCTCATTGTAGACTTCAGTTTGCAAAGGAACGGGAAGTAAAAACGAGGATTTAAATATAAAAACATATTATTTGTAACAATTGCTACCAATTAAATAGCGTTCAATGCGGTGGTTTGCCAATGTCCGATTTGATTTCAATATTTCTTGCATTACTTTTAAAGAAACTCTGTGAAAAATGCAACGTATTAAACACGGATAAGAAGGAACGTTTTAAATTTAACAAATTAGCGTGTGCACAATGCATGTAATGTATCAGTTGCATGTAGTGTACCTCATAGAATCATAGAAATTTACAGCACGGAAGAGGGCCATTTCGGGTGTCCAGGCCCAGCCTAATCCCACTTTCCAGCTCTTGGTCAGTAGCCCTGTAAGTTACACTTTAAGTGCACATCTAAGTATCTTTTAAATCTGGTGAGGGTTCCTGCCTCTACCACCCTTTCAGGCAGTGAGTTCCAGACTCTCACCACCCTCTGGGTGAAGATATTTCCCCTCATATCTCCTCTAAACCTCCCCCCCATCACTTTAAATCTATACCCTCTGGTTATTGACCCCTCTGCCAAGGGAAACAGGTCCTTCCTATCCACTCTTTACAGGCCCCTCATAATTTTATACACCTCAATCAGGTCTGCCCTCAGCTTCCTCTGTTTCAAAGAAAACAGACCCAGCATCCCCAATCTTTCCTCATAGCCAAAATTCTCCAGTCCAGGCAATATTCTTGTAAATCTCCTCTGCACCCTTTCCAGTGCAATCACATCTTTCCTGTAACATAGAAACATAGAAAGTAGATGCAGGAGTAGGCCATTCGGCCCTTTGAGCCTGTACCACCATTCAATATGATCATGGCTGATCATGCAACTTCTGTGCCCCATTCCTGCTTTCTCTCCATACCCTCTGATCCCTTTAGCCATGAGGGCCACATCTAATTTTCTTTTGAATATATCTAATGAACTGGCCTCAACAACTTTCTGTGGTAAAGAATTCCGCAGGTTCACAATTCTCTGAGTGAAGAAGTTTCTCCTCATCTCGGTCCTAAATGGCTTACTCCTTAGACTGTGACCCCTGGTTCTGGACTTCCCCAACATCAGGAACATACTTCCTGCATCTAACCTGTCCAATCCCGTCAGAATTTTATATGTTTCAATGAGATCTCCTCTCATTCTTCTAAATTCCAGTGAATATAAGCCTAGTCGATCCAGTCTTTCTTCATATGTCAGTCCTGCCATCCCAGGAATCAGTCTGGTGAACCTTCGCTGCACTCCCTCAATAGCAAGAATGTCCTTCCTCAGATTAGGAGACCAAAACTGCACACAATACTCAAGGTGTGGTCTCACCAAGGCCCTGTACAATGGCAGTAAGATGTCCCTGCTCCTCTACTCAAATCCCCTCGCTATGAAGGCCAGCATGCCATTTGCTTTCTTTACTGCCTGCTGTACCTTCAATGACTGATGTACCATGACACTCAGATCTCGTTGCACCTCCCCTTTTACTAATCTGTCACCATTCAGATAATAATCTGCCTTCCAAAGTTTTTGCCACCAAAGTGGATAACCTCACACTTATCCACATTCTACTGCATCTGCTATGCATTTGCCCATTCACCTAACCTGTCCAAGTTTCCCTGCAGCCTCCTAGTATCCTCCTCGCAGCTCGCACTGCCACCCAGCTTAGTGTCATCTGCAAACTTGGAGATATTACATTCAATTCCTTCGTCTAAATCATTAATGTATATTGTAAATAGCTGGGGTCCCAGCACTGACCCTGCGGCACCCCACTAGTCACTGCCTGCCATTCTGAAAAGGACCCGTTTATTCCCACTCTTTGCTTCTTGTCTGCCAACCAGTTCTCTATCCACGTCAATACATTACCCCCAATACCATGTGCCTTAATTTTGCACACTAATCTCTTGTGTGGGACCTTGTCAAAAGCCTTTTGAAAGTCCAAATACACCACATCCATTGCCTGGTAACATGGTGATCAGAACTGCACACACAGTACTCCAGCTGTGTTTTATACTGTTCAAGCATAACCTCCCTGCTCTTGTATTCCATGCCTCGACTAATAAAGGCAATTATTCCATATGCCTTCTTAACCACCTTATCTACCTGGCCTACTACCTTCAGGGATCTGTGGACTTGTACTCCAAGGTCTCTTTTGTTCCTCTACACTTTTCAGTGTTGTACCATTTAATGGGGCCGAAATAGGTCGACATACCGCTGCATATTGCCCGTGGACCGCCAGCGTTCCGTCCAAAAGGGCGATTTTGGTCAGAAAACAGCTACATACTGCTGACATACCGTTCAGCGGAATATTCATCAATGACGGTGATGCACACCGTCCGCCCAAAAAGTGCGATTTTCATTGCATACCGCCGAAATACCACCGGAGCTGCATATCGTCCTGGAAAAGGTGGTTTTACCCGATGGTAAGTGGCCGGGAATGGGCGGAGTGCACAGAACCACCATTTTGGAAATCGGGAACTGTCAGCTAAAGCAGCAGCTCTGTATCTCTGAGGTGAAAAGTGATTTTAGAGTGCGATTATGATTGGAAAAGGTATATTTACTATTACTGAGCAAATTATTAAGATAGAAAGGCATTTTATTAATTTTTTTGATAAAAAAATATTGTGGAGATTTAAGAAGAATGGGGCCTGTGTTATCTCAGCCTGTATTGATGGAGGAACCAGATGTGAGGAGGTTTATTGAGCAGAGTTACAAGTCTCATGGAAGACGTCACAGAATGGTGAGGAGGAGGAGGCCTTATCCACAAAGGATCTTCAGGGAGAAGTGTTCATACTTGGACCTGATCGATCGAAGGCTGCGTTTCCGTAAAGAGGACATCACTGAGATTTGCCAGCTCATTAAGGCAGACCTGCAGTCCGGTTGCAGCAATATTACTGCACTCTTTGTCGAGATGAAGGTGACTGTGGCGCTTTCCTTTTATGCATGTGGGTCTTTTCAATCATCATATGTGCTATTTCTCAGTACGCTACTCATCAGTGCATTCAACAGGTAACCGAAGCACTGTATGCGCGCCGGACGCAATTTTTTAAATTCCCAATGACGAGGGAGGTTCAGAGTGACAGGACTTTGGGATTTGCACATATTGCCGGCTTCCCCAAGGTGCAGGGTGCTTTTGACTGTACTCATATTGTCCTGCGAGCACCATTACAGGAGGTGGAGGTGTATCGAAACCGGAAGGGATTTCACTCCCTCAACGTGCAGCTGGTATGCGACCATACACTGTGGATAATGGCAATGAATGCCTACTTTCCAGGGAGCATTCATGATGTGCATATCTTGCGGGAGAGCACTGTGTTTGGCCTGTTGAAGTCTGAGCCACAAGGTAAATGCTGGACACTGGGGGACAAAGGGTATGGCCTCGCCACCTGGCTCTTGACCCCCCTGTGGAACCCTCACACAGAACCTGAGCAACGGTACAATAAAAGCCATATAGCCACACGTAACATAATTGAAGGTGGCAAACCAGTCTGACCCACGCCTTCCCGCAACGGCTATCTGTCCACCTGTGACAGGGACTGTGGCTCTCTTATTGGATTATTCAGCCACCTAAGAACTCATTTTAAAAGTGGAAGCAAGACTTCCTCGATTCCGAGGGACTGCCTATGATGAATTGAACGACAATTGGAGTGCTGAAGCAGCGCTTTCAATGCTTGGACCAGTCAGGAGGCAGACTGCAATACTACCCTGAACAGGTTGCTAAGTTCACTGTGGTGTGCTGCATGTTGCATAATTTAGCAATCATGCGGGGACAGGAATTGCCACAGGGGACTGCAAGACCACCTGAGGAGAGAGTGCAGGAGACGGAGGAGGAAGAAGAGGACAATGCAGGAGGATGACGAGGAGCTTGCAGATGAACCCATGGCACCACCTCCAACGCCACAGCGGAGGGCATGCGGAGCGTATGCCACTGCAAAATTGTTACGTCAGTAGTTCATAAATGAATGCTTTGCTTGAATGTGGAGAGCTATATTTTGGGACCATCATGACTGTTACCCCAAAAGTTTGACACAGTTCAAGAAATTCAATTCAACCGTTTATCAAAAAAAATTAAATATATACAACAATTTCAAAACTTTATAAAAATTTACAACTGCTACAACTTTAATAAAAACTTTAACAAAACTTACAAAACTTTAATACCAAATTTAACAAACTTTTTATAACTTTAATAACAAATCCTTTCGTTTCCCCGTCTACGCCCTCTGCCCCTTCTGCGGCCGCATGGTACACCACCCTTGGGACTATTCCCCCCTTTCTTACTGCCACCCTTCCCTTTCCCAGTGCCCATGGGCACGGACCTCCCCAGGTTTATACCAAGCTGCCGTCCAGCACCGCACCCCAAGTGCCATTGCTGTCATTTGGGGGGTTGGGGGGCAGTAGTGAGACATTGCAGGTGCAATAACTGGGGCCTCAGGAGAAGCTCGCGATGTGGAAGGTGAGGCTTCTGAGCTGGGAGATGATGTCAGCTCCCCACCCTCAGATGCTGTCGACCTGACTACTATGGCACGTGGGGGTTCTGCGTCATACCCCGATCCTGTCGATTGCTGCATGGCTTCGACGCCGTCAGCGGTTCGCTCCATCGCGGCGATCATACGCAACCTTTCCTCCGATTGCCGCGTTGATAAAGCCGCGACGTTAGTGGCTATCGCAGTCATGGTTTTGAGCAGCTCTGGACCTATGTCGACGCTGGCCTGTGACAGACGCACCATGTCCTGGTACACGCCTACAGCAACCGACCTTTCCTGCACCAATCTCCATCACTGTGGCAAAGGCGCTGCAATACTGGGGGTGCCTTGCTGCGCACCAATTGGTCCGGCAGAATCAGAGGACCCATGGGGGATTCCCCTGAATCTAGACTCCGTGGTGGTGGAGGATGTTCCAGCTGTCCCACATGGAGCTGGTGCATCCTCCTCCGTCTCCACCACCAGCTCCACTCCACTGGCTGCTGGATCAGCTGCTCTTCCTATTCTTCTTCCTCTTCCTCGTCAGGAGAGGCCTGGGTGATGCCAGAGGTGGAGGCAATGGGTCTGTCGTCGGTGTCACTGTGGTTTGAATCATCGGAGTCTGGAAGTACAAGACAACATTTTAAAAAGCTTGGCAGCAGGGAAGGGGTGAGGGTTACATTAGTACATAGTACAGTGACATATCGCAGTCTTATTTAAATGTCCACCACTGCTGCAGTACTGCATTATATGTCGCAGACAGAATACATATATGCATTGCGTTACATGCCCCCGACATTGCAGTACATCCCATGAGGCCAACATTACAGTGCAATAAACTTACTTTACATTACATCAGGCCAACATTACAGTTACAGTTAGATTACATGACATGATAGGATCGCAACACAGACTGCATTTTATTCAACTTACCATCTTGTGTGAGTGGGTCAGCTCCAATGACGGTGATGGCACGGTTGCTATACCCAACCAGGGACAGGGCACAGATCTCAATATCTGTAAGCGGCTCCTGGGTTGTGGGGCAGCCCCCCCCTGCGACGCTGATCGTCGGATGCTATTGCAGATGTCTTCCTCTGCAGAAAGGAAAGTAAATCAAAGTATAAATCTTCAGTCCATTTAACATGGCACAGACACACACACACAAACACACACATTAAAAGAGCGCTGCGTTGATCCTCTTGTCATTGCCTGAAAAGCACGAATACATCGCCATAACCTTAAGATAAGTAACATCATCCGTGTGACATTGAACCTACATTTACATGGTACATAGCACATGGGGGGAGGGGGGGTGGCATAAATAAAAGCATTACTTACTCTTGCAACCCTCACCAGGTCGTTCCATCTCTTATGGCACCTTTCCCCAATGCGTACTATCGTACTTTTCGAGGACACAGCTTCCCCGATCTCGTCCCAAATTGGGTTGTATTCCTTTGGGAGGGGCTTTCCACGACCACCCTTGAGGTCGGAGTACCTCTCTGTGATGTACTCCAGAACTCCGTTTCATCGAAGGCAGGCGCCCTCAACCTCCCCTCCTTCTTGATATTCCTGTGCTTGGATGTTTTCTTTTACATTGGCATAATTTTTTTCTGGCTATTAAGTTTCCCTTCTTAAATATCTGTTCTTGTGATGAAATTATTAGTTGCTACCAATTTTTTTCCACTGGCCTTCGACTACCTTGCTGCTCCTTCTCATTCTCTCTCTCTCTCTCCTTCTCAACTCACTGCGCATACGTGAGTGACCCCTGACCCCCAAAATCCCAGGTAAAACGCTTGTGAAAAAAATTGGGAATTTTTTTTTTTTGCACATGCGCAATTCCGTCCATCGAACAGAGAGTCGATCGATCTTGATCGACTACTAAGATGCTTACCGCCCGATGCAGACTGCTGACATACTGCTGATATAATGCCAAAATGTTTTTCACCAATTTTGCCTTCTTCGGTCTCGGCGGTATCCCGGTGGTATGAAACGACATACCGCCGAGACATGGGCGGACCATCTGTATCGATCAAATTCGGGCCCAATGTGTATTCCCTTGCCTTGTTAGACTTCCCCAAATGCAATACCTCACACTTATCCAGATTGAATTCCATTTGCTACTGTTCTGCCCACCTGACCAGTATATTGATATCTTCCTGCAGTCCGCAGCTTTCTTCTTCATTATCAACCACATGACCAAGTTTAATGCCATCTGCAAATTTCTTAATCACACCCCCAACATTTAAGTCCAAGTTATTGATATATACCACAAAAAAGCAAGGGACCCAGCACTGAGCCCTGCGGAACCTGACTTCCAGTCACAAAAACACCCATCAACCATTACCCTTTACTTCCTGCCTCCGTACCTGTTGCATTTAGTGTACCAGTTGCATGCATTGTACTATTTGCATTTAGAGTACTAGTTACATGCAGTGTACTAGTCACATGTGGTGCACCAGTTGGGCTGACTGAGTGGGACAAAGCAACAGAGACTTTGTTCTGAAGTGACCCATCAGCTATTTTTCTTCCAATGATTTCACTTGTTGGCTGATTACAGTTTGTCAAAATGACTGGGAAATCTGCTACACTTTTGTATTAAATGCACCCAAGTACTGGGATTTCAAATTTCCAGAATGCACGGAACACATTTAAATAATTATGTTGGGCCGTATCAGAGAGTTAGTGGCCCAGAGATCCCAGTCGGCTGCTTCCCGCGGGCGATTAAGGGAAAAACTGAAAAAAGGTGCGCACCTACCTGTTCCTGCTGCGCCCACGTGAGTTCCCGATTCTGAGGCCTCCACTTACTGCGCGTCAGAGCGTGTGCACGTCAGGACGTGCGCAGGGCTGGAGCTGCAGTCACATGGCTCTGGGCAGCCAATTAAGGTATATTCTCATTCATAATAGTGGGAACTCCGTAAATTGGATTCCCATTATTATGAATGAGAAACCTCCCCCAAACACACAAAACTCTAATAAGAAATAGAAAAAATACATCACATAATTTTATTAATTTAAATTAAAGTTATTTATGTATTATAAAAAAGTTTTTAAAATTATGGTTTAAAACAAACTTACCGTAGTGGGGAGGGTTTTTAATAATAAAATGTGTTTTTATAATTTTATTTTAAAATGTTTTTGTGTATTTTAAAACTCTTACACCCGTAAAAGCTTTTATCAGGTGCAAGAGTTTTCAGGATATTTGCTGGGCAAGATATGGGTAAATACTGCAATCATCATCATCATAGGTGGTCCCTCGAATGAGGATGACTTGCTTCCACGAGAGTTCACAGATGTTTCAATGAAGGACCCGATGTTCCAGTCCTGAACTCCAGTTGAGGGGGTGGAAGATGCCTGTGCATGAATTTTTTTAATGTGTGGTGACCATTGCACATCAGCCACCACATGGGCTTTGACAGAGCTAGGCCTTTACCCAGTGACAAGGATTAACCAGGACAACTGGAGACCTACTCTGCTGCACGGATCTAGTGTGCACACATATCGCAGTGTGGGCAAGTCAGTGCTACCTCTGGGCTCTCGGCTCTTCTGGGCCTCGTACACTCATTCGCCGCAACTCTGCCACGATGTTCCAGGGCCTGGCGCTCCAGCTCTATTTATAGACCTGACCTGCGGTGGTGTTCTCACACAGGTCAGGGAGGCCCACGATGTTCCAAGGCCCGGCGCTCCAATCTTGCCCATGCAAATTTCCTCGCACCCGATATGCTCCAGCTTGACAGATCGGAAAAGCTGGTTTTCAGCGCATGCGCATTGTGCGCTGAAAACCGGCTTTTGCGATGCTTTCCCGGGTCCGTAGACACACCGTACAGACCCAGGAGGCAGGAATTTCTGGGCCATTGTTATTGAATGGAGTCTCATTCTGAAGTAAAAGCACTGCAAGATGTTATTCTCATGTAATGGTGAATATTCTTATAAAATTTACCCTCTGTCTCAAAATATCAAAGATCTGATCGTAATTAGTCTAGAAATTTTGCTTTAAATGCATAGTTGTCCTTCAGAATGGTATTTGTGAGCAATTCGTGGTTGGCAAATCTGGGTTATACTGCTGACTGCGGGATGCCCTGAGATCAGTGATGAAGGAGCCGTGCACACACATGTTTGGGGACAGGCACAGAGCTTTGCTACCAGGTGGCTAATTTGTAACATTGAGAAAAAGCAGGTGGGAGAGCAGCCCTGTGCTGTGATGAAAAAACATGGAGCAGTAAGCTTATAAAGTTCTCAGGAGGCCTAGGGGACCGATTTGGGCAGTTTTAAAATGCGGCTTTTTGCCACATCTGGTGTGAACTCAAACCGACGTGAGTCAGGGCTCTCAAACCACTTGGCTTTGCAGACTCGAGAACCAGATTGGGATCTGTCTATTCAGTTATATTTCCAATTGTGTACAAATGCACATCCTAAATCATTTGGCAAGAGCATGAAAGTAGCAGTATAACATTACTGTAATATTTGGATTATTGAAGCTTTACCATCCAGCTCCTACACAGACCTCTGTGTAAATCCTAGTACTATATTGTGAAGCAGGTGGCAGACTTAATAAAAATTGTATTTAAAGCATTGTTGAGCAAATATTCTCAACATGTACTATAACATGTGCACAACCACTTTATTTATGAAGATGCATGCCACAGTTTTTGTAATTATTTCTTAGACTATTAATTGAATTTGAAAATAAATGCCTTTGTATGCTCTTATCCCTCAATCAACATAACAAAAACAGATTATCTGGTAATTATCACATTGCTGTTTGTGGGAGTTTGCTGTGCACAACTTGGCTGCTGCGTTCCCCACATTACAACAGTGACTACACTCCAAAAGTACTTCATTGGCTTTAAAGCACTTTGAGACGTCCGGTGGTCATGAAAGGTGCTATATAAATGCAAGTCTTTCCTTCCTTCCTTCCTTCCTTCCTCCTTCCCTCCCTCCCATCCATCCATCCAATGCAGGCCTATGCAGTGGGTTAGCACATTGTCAGTTAAAATGAGCAGTGTAGGTTTAAATTGAGCCTAGGCTGATGGGATGAAAATATACTCTGGCCGCTGCCTGTAAGGTTCCCCCATGCAATAGAAATGGGCAGTATCACTCCAGTTCCTAGTAGGCATGGGCCCACAGCACAAAACATCCCCTAATTCAGCACTAAATTGGTAATATCACTCAGAATGGTCACAGGTTAGCTGGTGCGGGAATTTGAAACATGTTACTCTGGTGCAAAGGGCATCTACTTGATGTTGGGGTTGAAGTACAAAATTTGACAAAGCAGCCCGCTTGATTGGCATCCCATTCACTATCTTCTGAAGGGGCTTGACAGGGTAGATGCTGAGAGGATGTTTCCCTTCGTGGGGAAATCTAGAATTAGGGGGCATAGTTTCAGAATAAGCAGTTGCCCATTTAAAACGGAAATGAGGAGGAATTTCTTCTCTCAGAGGGTCGTGAATCTTTGGAATTCTCTACCCCAGAGAGCTGTGGAGGCTGGGTCATTGAATATATTTAAGGTGGAGATAGATAGTGTAAAGACTTTGGGGAGGAGTGATGTTATGTATGTAAGCATTGTAACTGTGTAAGACCTGCCACCAGAAGGCGTAACTGTTGGAGGCCCAAGGGTCACCTGCATACCTCGTGCAAGGGAATATAAAAGGTTGTCTGCCATGCTGCTTAGGCACTCTGGAGTTGTATTAAAGTGACTAAAGTCACATCAGTTTTAGCTCACGGTACTCAGTCTTGTGGAGTTCTTCCATACCTAACAATTGCCGATGAGTAACAGATTGCGAACTTTCATGCGGTCATGGCTGCTGTTGGTATTATAGAGAGATTTGTAGAGGGTGATGATTGGGAAGTCTTTGTTGAGCCTCTCGACCAGTACTTCGTGGTCAACGAGCTGGATGGGGACGGTAAAGCGATCAAGCGCAGGGCGATTCTCCTCACCGTGTGTGGGTCCACAATATACGGCCTCATCAAGAGTCTGCTAGCACCGGAGAAACCAGTGGAGAAGACATATACAGAGCTGTGTACGCTGGTTCGGAACCACCTCAAACTGATGGAGAGTGCCTTAATGGCCAGGTATCGCTTCTACACGCACCACTGCTCCGAGGGCCAGGACGTCGCGAGTTATGTCGCCAACCTGAGACGCCTTGCGGGAACTTGCGAATTTGCTGGATTTTGGGGGGAAATGCTGCGGGACTTTTTTGTGCTTGGCATCGGCCACGAGGTCATTCGTTGCAAGCTGCTGTCCGCCGAATCCCTAGTCCTGAGCAAGGCCATCACGATAGCCCATGCATTCATATACATGAGCGATAATACCAGACAGATACCTTCCCAGCATTGAAGCTCACTGGCAAGTAATGTGCATAAAATAACGTCGCTAGCAGGCAGAACTGCATATGGCAGGACCTACACGTCTGCAGCTGCAAGACCTAGGATGACTCAGAGTCCGCCATCAGGCGTGAATGCAAATCCATTAGCATCATGTTGGCGCTACAGGGATAATCATCGAGCCCATCAATGTCAATTCAAACACTACATGCACAAAGGCTGCGAAACAATGGGGCACCTCCAGCGAATGTGCAAGAGTGTTGCGACTCACCATGTGGCAGAGTCGGCAGAGGATGATCGATTCGGCGTGGATCACGCAGAACAAACGAGAGGCAACTCAACCCGAGGAAGAAGTCAATGGGTTGACACCTTCACCACCAAGAGCCCTCCTATCATGCTGAAAGTCAAATTGAACGGTATCCTGGTATCAATGGAGTTGGACATGGGGGCGAGTCAGTCAATTATGAGCCAGAAGGTTTTTGAGAAACTGTGGGGCAATAAGGCACAAAGGCCCAAACTGAGCCCGATTCAGAAAAAGCTATGCACCTACACCAAAGAGCTCATACCTGTCATTGGCAGTGCGGCAGTTAAAGTATTGTACGTTGGAGCTGTGCATGATTTATCACTGTGGATTTTACCAGGCGATGGCCCAACGCTATTCAGCAGAAGCTGCTTGGGAAAGATTTGTGGAACTGGGATGACATCAAAGCACTATCTTCAGTGGATGATGCCTCGTGCGCCCAAGTGCTGAGCAAGTTTCCGTCGCTATTTGAACCAGGCATTGGCAACTTCACAGACGCCAAGGTGCAGATCTATCTAGTTCCCGATGCAAGGCCCATTCATCACAAGGCTTGAGCGGTTCCATGTATGATAAGGGAGAAAGTCGAGATCGAACTGGACAGACTTCAACGAGAGGGAAACATATTGCCAGTCGAGTTCAACGAGTGGGCCAGTCCGATTGTTCCGGTGTTGAAAAGCGATAGCACGGTCAGAATCTGCGGAGACTACAAGGTAACGATCAACCGAGTCTCGTTACAAGACCAGTACCCGCTACCCAAGGCGGATGATCTGTTCGCAACGTTAGCGAGGGGGACGTCGTTCACCAAGTTGGACCTAACCTCCGCCTACATGACACAGGAGCTGGCTGAATCTTCGAAAAGATTGACGTGCATCAACATGCACAAAGGACTGTTTATATACCACAGGTGCTCTTTTGGGATTCGCTCGGCTGCTGCCATTTTCCAGAGGAACATGGAGAGTCTGCTGAAATTGGTTATGCGCACCGTTGTGTTTCAAGACAACATCCTGATCACCGGCCATGACACCACCGAACATCTACACAATCTGGAAAAAGTTCTAAGTCACCTAGACAGAGTGGGACTCAGGCTGAAACGCTCCAAGTGTGTTTTCCTGGCGCCAGAGGTCGAATTTTTGGGGCAAAAGATTGTGGCAGATGGCATCAGACCCACGGACTCAAAGACAGAGGCCATCAAGAATGCATCCAGACTTCAGAATGTGACAGAGCTGCGTTCGTTCCTGGGACTCCTCAACTATTTTGGTAACTTTCTACCTGGGCACTTTGCTGGAACCGTTGCACATGTTGCTACGTAAGGGTGACGACTGGGTTTGGGGTAAATCTCAAGAGACAGCCTTTGAGAAGGCCAGAAGCCTACTTTGTTCTAATAAGTTACTTGTACTGTATGACGCGTGTAAACGATTAATGTTAGCTTGTGATGCATCTTCGTACGGGGTCGGCTGTGTGTTACAGCAAACCAATGTATCGGGCAAACTTCAACCGGTTGCATACACGTCTAGAAGTCTGTCTAAGGCTGAAAGAGCCTACAGTATGGTCGAGAAAGAGGCGTTAGCATGTGTATATGGGGTTAAGAAAATGCACCAATACCTATTTGGACTTCGGTTTGAGCTTGAAACCGACCACAAACCGCTCATTTCGCTATTTTCAGAAAGCAAAGGTATAAACACCAATGCTTCGTCCCACATCCAAAGATGGGCACTAACATTGTCTGCCTATGACTATGTTATCTGCCATAGACCAGGCACGGAGAACTGTGCTGATGCCCTCAGTCAGCTACCATTGCTACTGGGGTGGAAATGGCGCAGCCCGCAGACTTGCTTCTGGTCATGGATGCTTTTGAGAGCAAGGGGGTCACCCGTCACTGCTCGCTAGATCAGGACCTGTACCAGCCAGGATCCTGTACTATCACTTGTAAAAAGTTGCGTCCTCAATGAGAGTTGGTCGGCCGTTCCCGGGAAACGCAAGATGAAATTAAGCCGTTTCACCAACGCAAAGATCAAATGTCCATCCAGTCGGAGTGTCTCTTATGGGGTAATCGCGCAGTTTTGCCAAAAAAAAGGCAGGGAAACGTTTATACACGACCTACACAATACCCACCCAGGCATAGTCATGATGAAGGCTATAGGCAGGTCGCATGTTTGGTGGCCCGGCATTGACTCGGACTTAGAGTCATGCGTACACCAGTGCAACATGTGCTCACAATTGAGCAATGCACCAAGGGAGGTTCCATTGAGTCTGTGGTCATGGCCCTCCAAACTGTGGTCCAGGATCCACGTAGATTTTGCTGGCCCCTTTCTCGGAAAGATGTTTTTAGTTGTAGTGGATGCTTACTCTAAATGGATTGAATGTTGTAATCATGTCATCCAGCACATCCACTGCCACCATTGAAAACCTCCGGGCTATGTTCGCCACCCATGGCTTGCCCAATGTCCTTGTCAGTGACAATGGACCGTGTTTCACCAGCTCAGAATTCAATGAGTTTATGACCCGCAATGGCATCAAGCATGTCAGGTCTGCCCTGTTTAAGCCCGCATCCAATGGTCAAGCGGAACGGACAGTCCAACTATCAAGCAGAGCCTGAAACGCGTGACGGAAGGCTGCTTGCAGACCCGCTTATCTCGGGTTCTGCTCAGCTACCGGACGCGACCATACTCACTGGGGTTCCCCCTGCAGAATTGTTAATGAAAAGAGCACTCAAAACCAGGCTCTCCCGAGTCCACCCGGATCTAAATGATCATGTGGAAACCTGGTGTCACTGGCAAAACATGTACCACGATCGCCGGCTGTATCACGTGACATTGATGTTAACGACCCTGTGTTTGTCCTTAATTACGGTCATGGTCCTAAATGGGTCACTGGCACTGTCTTGGCCAAGGAGGGGAATAGAGTGTTTATAGTCAAACTATTGAAATGGACAAATGTGCAGAAAGCATTTGGATCAGACCAAACTGCGGTTCACTGACAACCAGGAACAACCTGAAGAGGTCATAGAAACATAGAAACATAGAAAATAGGTGCAGGAGTAGGCCATTCGGCCCCTCGAGCCTGCACCGCCATTCAATGAGTTCATGGCTGAACATGCAACTTCAGTACCCCATTCCTGCTTTCTCGCCATACCCCTTGATCCCCCGAGTAGTAAGGACTACATCTAACTCCTTTTTGAATATATTTAGTGAATTGGCCTCAACAACTTTCTGTGGTAGAGAATTCCACAGGTTCACCACTCTCTGGCTGAAGAAGTTTCTCCTCATCTCGGTCCTAAATGGCTTACCCCTTATCCTTAGACTGTGACCCCTGGTTCTGGACTTCCCCAATATTGGGAACATTCTTCCTGCATCTAACCTGTCGAAACCCATCAGAATTTTAAACGTTTCTCTGAGATCCCCTCTCATTCTTCTGAACTCCAGTGAATACAAGCCCAATTGATCCAGTCTTTCTTGATATGTCAGTCCCGCCATCCCGGGAATCAGTCTGGTGAATCTTCGCTGCACTCCCTCAATAGCAAGAATGTCCTTCCTCAAGTTCGGAGACCAAAACTGTACACAATACTCCAGGTGTGACCTCACCAAGGCCCTGTACAACTGTAGTAACACCTCCCTGCCCCTGTACTCAAATCCCCTTGCTATGAAGGCCAACATGCCATTTGCTTTCTTAACCGCCTGCTGTACCTGCATGCCAACCTTCAATGTCTGATGTACCATGACACCCAGTTCTCGTTGCACCTCCCTTTTTCCTAATCTGTCACCATTCAGATAATAGTCTGTCTCTCTGTTTTTACCACCAAAGTGGATAACCTCACATTTATCCACATCATACTTCATCTGCCATGCATTTGCCCACTCACCTAACCTATCCAAGTCACTCTGCAGCCTCATAGCATCCTCCTCGCAGCTCACACTGCCACCCAACTTAGTGTCATCTGCAAATTTGGAGATACTACATTTAATCCCCTCGTCTAAATCATTAATGTACAATGTAAACAGCTGGGGCCCCAGCACAGAACCTTGCAGTACCCCACTAGTCACTGCCTGCCATTCTGAAAAGTACCCATTTACTCCTACTCTTTGCTTCCTGTCTGCCAACCAGTTATCAATCCACGTCAGCACACTACCCCCAATCCCATGTGCTTTAACTTTGCACATTAATCTCTTGTGTGGGACCTTGTCGAAAACCTCCTGAAAGTCCAAATACACCACATCAACTGGTTCTATCTTGTCCACTTTACTGGAAACATCCTCAAAAAATTCCAGAAGATTTGTCAAGCATGATTTCCCTTTCACAAGTCCATGCTGACTTGGACCTATCATGTCACCTCTTTCCAAATGCGCTGCTATGACATCCTTAATAATTGATTCCATCATTTTACCCACTACCGATGTCAGGCTGACCGGTCTATAATTCCCTGTTTTCTCTCTCCCTCCTTTTTTAAAAAGTGAGGTTACATTGGCTGCCCTCCACTCCATAGAAACTGATCTAGAGTCTATGGAATGTTGGAAAATGACTGTCAATGCATCCGCTATTTCCAAGGCCACCTCTTTAAGTACTCTGGGATGCAGACCATCAGGCCCTGGGGAATTATCGGCCTTCAATCCCAATAATTTCCCCAACACAATTTCCCGACAATAAGGATTTCCCTCAGTTCCTCCTTCTTACTAGACCCTCTGACCCCTTTTATATCTGGAAGGTTGTTTGTGTCCTCCTTAGTGAATACCGAACCAAGTACTTGTTCAATTGGTCTGCCATTTCTTTGTTCCCCATTATGACTTTCCCTGATTCTGACTGCAGGGGACCTACATTCGTCTTTACTAACCTTTTTCTCTTTACATATCTATAGAAGCTTTTGCAGTCCGTTTTAATGTTCCCTGCAAGCTTCCTCTCGTACTCTATTTTCCCTGCCCTAATCAAACCCTTTCTCCTCCTCTGCTGAGTTCTGAATTTCTCCCAGTCCCCGGGTTCGTTGCTATTTCTGGCCAATTTGTATCCCTGATTTCCCTTGATAGCCACGGTTGAGCCACCTTCCCTTTTTTATTTTTACGCCAGACAGGGATGTACAATTGTTGTAGTTCATCCATGCGGTCTCTAAATGTCTGCCATTACCCATCCACTGTCAACCCCTTAAGTATCATTCGCCAATCTATCCTAGCCAATTCACGCCTCATACCTTCAAAGTTACCCTTCTTTAAGTTCTGGACCATGGTCTCTGAATTAACTGTTTCATTCTCCATCCTAATGTAGAATTCCACCATATTATGGCCACTCTTCCCCAAGGGGCCTCGCACAACGAGATTGCTAATTAATCCTCTCTCATTACACAACACCCAGTCTAAGATGGCCTCCCCCCTAGTTGGTTCCTCGACATATTGGTCTAGAAAACCATCCCTTATACACTCCAGGAAATCCTCCTCCACCGTATTGCTTCCAGTTTGGTTAGCCCAATCTATATGCATATTAAAGTCACCCATGATAACTGCTGCACCTTTATTGCATGCACCCCTAATTTCCTGTTTGATGCCCTCCCCAACATCACTACTACTGTTTGGAGGTCTGTACACAACTCCCACTAACGTTTTTTGCCCTTTGGTGTTCTGCAGCTCTACCCATATAGATTCCACATCATCCAAGCTAATGTCCTTCCTAACTATTGCATTAATCTCCTCTTTAACCAGCAATGCTACCCCACCTCCTTTTCCTTTTATTCTATCCTTCCTGAATGTTGAATACCCTTGGATGTTGAGTTCCCAGCCCTGATCATCCTGGAGCCATGTCTCTGTAATCCCAATCACATCATCTCCGTTAACATCTATTTGCACAGTTAATTCATCCACCTTATTATGGATACTCCTTGCATTAAGACACAAAGCCTTCAGGCTTGTTTTTTTAACACCCTTTGTCCTTTTAGAATTATGATGCAGTGTGGCCTTTTTTGTTTCTTGCCTTTGTTTACTCGGCCTTCCACTATTGCTTTTTACCTTTCTACCATCTGTTTCTGACTCCATATTACTTTACCCTGTCTCGCTGCATAGGTTCCCATCCCCCTGCCATATTAGTTTCAACACTCCTGAACTGCATTAGCAAATGTTACCCCTAGGACATCTGTTCCAGTCCTGCCCAATTGCAGACTGTCCCTTTTGTACAGGTCCCACTTTCCCCCAGAACTGGTTCCAGTGTCCCAGGAATTTGAATCCCTCCCTCTTGCACCACTGCTCAAGCCACGTATTTATTCTAACTATCCTGCTCCCTCTACTCTGATTAGCACATGGCACTGGTAGCAAGTCATCACCATCATCGATCCACCAACACACACCCAACCAGTAATCGACCTCGCTGTCAATCAAGAGGATGAACCCACCATTCCTAACAGTCCTGTCAGACCAGCCACGCCGCAGTGCAGCAGTGGTCCGACCAACTCACCCATGCTAGAGTTTGAACTCAAACGATCAACCAGGGAGCGTAGGGCCCCAGATCACCTCAACTTGTAAATAATTTGTATCAAAGACTTTGGGGGGGAGTGATGTTATGTATGTAAACATTGTAACTGTGTAAGACTTGCCACCAGTGAGCGCAACTATTGGAAGCCCAAGGGTCACCTGCACACCTCGTGCAAGGGAGTATAAAAGGTTGTCTGCCATGCTGCTTAGGCACTCTGGAGTTGTATTAAAGAGACTAAGGTCACATCAGTTTTAGCTCATGGTACTGAGTCTTCTGGAGTTCTTCCGTACCTAACAGATAGATTTTTGAATGATAAGGGAGTCAAGGGTTATGGGGAGCAGGTGAGGAAGTGGAATTGAGGCCAAGATGAGATCAGCCATGATCTTATTGAATGGCGGAGCAGGCTCGAGGGGCCAAATGGACTACTCCTGCTCCTATTTCTTATGTTCTTATGTACCTTAAACATTCACTCCTTCCACCACTGGCACACTGTGGCTGCAGTCTGTACGATCTACAAAGTGCACTGCAGCAACTCGCCAAGGCATCTTCAGCAGCACCTCCGAAACCCACGACCTCTACCACCTAGAAGGACATGGGCACACCTGGAAATCCAGGAAGCACTGTGGGAGTTCCTTCACCACATGATCTGCAGCGGTTGAAGGCGGCAGCTCACCACCATCTTCTCGAGGGCAATTAGGGATGGGCAATAAATGCCGGCTGTGCCAGAAATGCCCACATCCCATGAGAGCAGTGGCAGTACTGCTTGATCCTGAACGTGCAGACTTCAAGCAACTGGCTGCAAGTTGAATGTAAATCTGCCAGGACACACCGAGATCAAATGGCCAGCTAGATTCATTCTTAATGCTATTAGGCCGTCAATCTTAGCAAGCCCTGGCAGTTTTACATTTAGCTTCTGGGAACCAACTGCACCAGCACAGGTCTCACAGAAAGTGAAAACAGATAACGCGATACAGTTAACCTGGAATTACTTGATGCTGAAATTCGGTGCTTGATTCTTTCATTCTCAACACTAACACTACGGAGAGTTAGACTGAACTCCTTTTGTGTGTGGATTTGTTACCAGGCGAGGTTATTTAAAGATAAATAGATTCAAGAGACAGCTAGATGCATTTCGAGAGGGAGAAGGATAGGGCAGAAGGTGGGTTTGAGATCTATCAAAAACATTTTTGGATCCAGCAGCCTTTTTTTCTGCTCCCAAAAGTTATTTATGTTCTTAATTAATAGCACATGATTATTACATTAAAATACGAGGAAAAAACATTTTGTTCTTATTTATCACTTGAAACCCGAAATGACAATGCATGCCACTTATGAGCTGACATAATTCAAACATAAACAACGCACATCATCAAAGGAATGTTCTGATCTTAAAGCCAACTCTTAATTAAGATGAGTGCATGGTGCTTCTTGTGGAGCGCTGAATGTTAATGAGTCTGTCAACATCAGAAACTGCGTGGGAGCCATGGAATAAAGCATTTGTCGCCTTATTTCTTTAAATTTGGGATTTAGGTTTTTTGGAAGAAAGCACCGATGCCACAGAATTTGATTACAGCGACCAGTGAGAGATGGCTAGCAGTCCCCCCAATAATTTTAATTTGCACCCTGCCAATTTGTGTTTAATTGTTATTCATCTGCCATGTGAGTATAAAAACATGTATCTGCATGAACAGCTTGATGCAATAAGTAGCACAGTTCTCAATTCACCTCCAGTTAGTCCAGAATTTTGGTGCTGCAGGTCACTTCAACCTGCCTGCCAGAGTGTGTCTCTTCTTAGCTTAGCAGACAGGTGGAATGCCTCTCCAAAGGAGGATAGATGGACTTCAGCTCCATCGGGCAGTAATAAAAAGAAAGAAAGAAAGGCTTGGATTTATATAGCGCCTTTCACAACCACCAGATGTCTCAAAGCGCTACGAAGTCCTTTTGAAGTGTAGTCACTGTTGTAATGTAAGGGGGAGCCAATTTAAAACCGAGTTGAGAAGGAATTTCTTCTCCCAGAGAGTTGTGAATCTGTGGAATTCTCTGCCCAAGGAAGCAGTTGAGGCTAGCTCATTGAATGTATTCAAATCACAGATAGATAGATTTTTAACCAATAAGGGAATTAAGGGTTATGGGGAGCAGGCAGGTAAGTGGAGCTGAGTCCACGGCCAGATCAGCCATGATCTTGTTGAATGGCGGAGCAGGCTCGAGGGGCTAGATGGACTGCTCCTGTTCCTAATTCTTATGTTCTTATGTTCTTATGAAATGCGGCAGCCAATTTGCGTCCAGCAAACTCCCACACACAACAATGTGATAATGGCCAGATAATCTATTTTCTTGATTGAGCGATAAATATTGACCAGGATAACTCCCCTGCTCTTCTTCGAAATAGTACCATGGGATCTTTTGCATCCACTTGAGAAAACAGATAGGGCCTTGGTTTAACGTCTCATCTGAAAGACAGCATCTCTGACAGTGCAGTGCTCACTCAGCACTGCACTGGAGTGTCAGCCTAGATCTTTTGTATTCAAGTCCCTGGAGTGGGACTTGAACCCACAACCTTCTGACTCAGAGGCAAGAGTGTGACCTACTGAGCCACAGCTGACACTCACAGTAATAATATAATGATACTCGGGCAATAAATAGAAGGGCAGCAAATTGCTCCTTGGGCCAGGCATAAAGGGGCTGCGTGATTGACTTAATATGATTGTACAAGGAAAAGCCGGGTAAAAATTTAAGGGAACTCCATTGCTCTCTTAACCTTCTTCAATTAGAAAAATAAAGATTATTCAACAGATAGATTGTGTCGACTGATTAAATTTCAGTTTCCATAAGATGTCTGTTGAAAAGGCACACTACATCATTAAATAATTTTAGTGTGTATGAAAGCTAGGCTGAGATCTCAATAATACCCAGACCTATGTCAGGTGTCAGGTACTAGAGCTCGTTGCAGTGTGGTGATCTTCCATCAGTCTCTCCGCAACTTAAGAACATGAGAAATAGGAGCAGGAGTAGGCCATTTGGCCCCTTGAGCCTGCTCCATCATTCAATAAGATCATGGCTGATCTGATCTTGGCCTCAACTCCACTTCCCTTCCCGCTCACCATAATCCTTGACTCACTTATCCTTCAAAAATCTATATATCTCCACCTTAAATATATTCAATGACCCAACCTCCACAGCTCTCTGAGGTAGAGAATTCCAAAGATTCACGACCCTCTGAGAGAAGAAATTCCTCCTCATTTCCGTTTTAAATGGGCGATTCCTTATTCTAAAACTATGCCCCCTAATTCTAGATTCCTCCACGAGGGGATGCATCCTCTCTGCATCTACCCTGTCAAGCCCCCTCAGAATCTTATACGTTTCAAGAAGATCACCTCTCATTCTTCTAAACTCCAATAGGCCCAACCTGCTCAGCCTTTCTTCATAAGACAACCCCTTCATCACAGCAATCAACCTCGTCAACCTTCTCTGAACTGCCTCCAATGCAAGTATATCCCTCCTTAAATAAGGAGACCAAAACTGCACGCAGTACTCCAGGTGTGGTCTCACCAATGCCCTTTGTAGTTGTAGCAAGACTTCCCTACTTTTATACTCCATTCTCCTTGCAATAAAGGCCAACATTCTATTTTCTTTCCTAATTACTTGCTGTACCTGCATGCTAACTTTTGTGTTTCATGTACAAGGATCTCCAGATCCCTCTCTACCTCAGCATTTTGTAATCTCTCCCCATTTAAAAAATAATTAGCTTTTTTATTTTTCCTACCAAAGTGGATAACCTTAGATTTTCCCATATTATACTCTATTTGCCAATTTTTTGTGCAGTAACTTAGCCTATCTATATCCTTTTGCAGATTATTTGTGTCCTCCTCACACCCATCTTTGTATCATCAGCAAATCTGGCTACATTACACTCGGTCCCTTCATCCAGGTCATTAATATAGATTGTAAATTGTTGTGCTCCCAGCACTGATCCCTGCGGCACCCCACTAGTTAACATTTGCCAATCTGAAAATGACCCTTTTATCCCAATGCTGTGCCCAGGTCTCTCTCACACAACCTTTTAAAAAATTCATTCCGGGATGTGGGCATCGCTGGCAAGGCCATCATTTATTGCCCATCCCTAATTGCCACCTTCTTGAACCGCTGCAGTCCATGTGGTGAAGGTGCTCCCACGTTGCTGTTAGGGAGGGAGTTCCAGGATTTTGACCCAGCAATGATGAAGGAATGGCGATTAAAGATGAAATAGCAGCGCACTTGGAAAGTGGTGACAGGATCGGTCCAAATCAGCATGGATTTATGAAAGGGAAATCATGCTTGACAAATCTTCTAGAATTTTTTGAGGATGTAACTAGTAGAGTGGACAAGGGAGAAACACTGGGTGTGGTGTATTTGGACTTTCAAAAGGCTTTTGACAAGGTCCCACGCAAGAGATTAGTGTGCAAAATTAAGGCACGTGGTATTGGGGGTAATGTATTGACGTGGATAGAGAACTGGTTGGCGGACAGGAAGCAGAGGGTCGGAATAAACGGGTCCTTTTCAGAATGGCAGGCAGTGACCAGTGGGATGCCGCAGGGCTCAGTGCTGGGACCCCAGCTATTTACAATATACATTAATGATTTAGATGAAGGAAATGAATGTAATATCTCCAAATTTGCAGATGACACTAATCTGGGTGGCGGTGTGAGCTGTGAGGAGGATGCTAAGAGGCTGCAGGGTGACTTGGATAGGTTAGGTGAGTGGGCAAATGCATGGCAGGTGCAGTATAATGTGAGGTTATCCACTTTGATGGCAAAAACAGGAAGACAGAATATTATCTGAATGGTGACAGATTAGGAAATGGGGAGGTGCAACGGGACCTGGGTGTCATGGTACAGTCATTGAAGTTTGGCATGCAGGTACAGCAGGTGGTGAAGAAGGCAAATGACATGTTGGCCTTCATAGCGAGAGGATTTGAGTATAGAAGCAGGGAGGTCTTACTGCAGTTGTACAGAGCATTGGTGAGGCCACACCTGGAATATTGTGTTCAGTTTTGGTCTCCTAATCTGAGGAAAGGCGTTCTTGCTATTGAGGGAGTACAGCGAAGGTTCACCAGATTGATTCCCAGGATGGCAGGACTGACATATAAGGAGAGATTGGATCAAGTGGACTTGTATCCACTGGAGTTTAGAAGAATGAGAGGGAATCTCATAGAAACATATAAAATTCTGACGGGATTGGACAGGTTAGAGGCAGGAAGAATGTTCCTGTTGTTGGAGAGTTTCAGAACCAGGGGTCTCAGTCTAAGAATAAGGGGTAAGCCATTTAGGACCGAGATGAGGAGAAACTTCTTCACTCAGTGAGTGGTTAACCTGTGGAATTCTCTACTGCAGAAAGTTGTTGAGGCCAGTTCGTTAGATATATTCAAAAGGGAGTTAGATATGGCCCTTACAGCCAAAGGGATCAAGGGGTATGGAGATAAAGCAGGAAAGGGGTACTGAGGTTGAATGATCAGCCATTATCTTATTGAATGGTGGTGCAGGCTCGAGGGGCCGAATGGCCTATTCCTGCACCTAATTTCTATGTTTCTATGTTTCTATATTTCCAAGTCAGGATGGTGTATAACTTGGAAGGGAACTTGCAGGTGATGGTGCTCCCATGCTGCCCTTAACCCTCTAGGTGGTAGAGGTCACGGGAAGAGATCGCAGGTTTGGAAGGTGCTGCCGAATAAGCAGTGGCGAGTTGATGCAGTGCATCTTGTAGATGGTACACACTGCAATCACGGTGCACCAGTGGTGGAGAGAGTGAATGTTTAAGGTGGTGGATGTGGTGCCAATGAAGCGGGCTGCTTTGTCCTGGATGTTGTCGAGCTTATTGAGTGTTGTTGGAACTGCACTCATCCAGGCAAGTGGAGAGTATTCTATCACACTCCTGACTTGTGCCTTATAAATGGTGGAAAGGCTTTGGGGAGTCAGGAGGTGAGACACTTGCCATAGAATACCCAGCCTCTGAGCCGCTCTTGTTGCCACAGTATTTATGTGGCTGGTCCAGTTAAGTTTATGGTCAATGGTGACCCACAGGATGTTTATGGTGGGGTAATTGGCGATGGTAATGCCATTGAATATCAAGGGGAGATGGTTAGACTCTCGCTTGTTGGAGATAGTCATTGCCCGGCATTTATGTGGCGCGAATGTAACTTGCCACTTATCAGCCCAAGCCTGAATGTCATCCAGGTCTTGCTGCAGGCGGGCATGGACTGCTTCATGTTTCCTTTTACTGGGTTGCCTCCTTGGCATGTAGCCTAAGCATTGCAGTGGCTGGACACCACCGCAGGTTGGGAGTATAAGAGCTGGAGTGTGGGCCCCTGCGACATCATGGGGCACCCCGACCTCCGCAGGTTGGGAGGATAACCGCTGGAGCATGCCACTACAACTTCCAGCGCGAGCCGCTCCAAGTGTGCGATGGCTTCAAGGTGGGCGACTGGGTGACGTCATCAAAAGCTGTTTGGAGTGTGGGCAGGAACATTGGCGGGGCCCAGGTACAGCGGAGGAGCGGGAAGGTCGAGACGGATGAGCGGCGAGAGATCGTGGCGGAGGTGCGGCGAATGATTGAAGTGGAGAAGCGTTGAGAGATTGAGGCAGCAATGCAGCCGATGATCATGGTGGAGGAGCGTTGAGGGATCGTGGCTAACATTCGACGAGTGATCGTGGCGGAGGTGCGGCAAATGTTTGGTGTGGAGGAGCGGTGAGAGATCATGGTGGTGGTGTGGCTAATGTTATGTGGCGGAGGAGCGGCGAGAGATCGTGGCGGATGTGCGTCAAATGTTGGTGGCGGAGGTGCGGCGAGAGATTGTGGCGGAGGTGCAACGAATGTTTGTGGCGGAGGAGCGGTGAGAGATCGTGGTGGAGGTGCGACAAATGAGGGTACGAGGCCCAGAAGAGCCGAGGACCCAGGGGCAGCACGGGCCAGCCCACACTATGATATGTGTGCACACTAGGACCGTGCAACAGAGCAGGTCTTCAGTCATCCTGGTTAACCCTTGCTACTGGATAAAGGCCTAGCTCTGTCAAGCCCATGTAGTGGGTGGTGTGCAACGGTCACCACACGTTAAAAAAATCCACGCACAGGCATGTTCCACCCCTGGAGATCAGGATTGGAATATCGGGTCCTTCATTGAAACATCTGCAAACTCATTCCTTTTCATGTGGAGGAAGTCATCCTCATTCGAGAGACCGTCTATGTTGATGATGATGGTGGCAGTGTCATTGCAGTTGCTGCATCCCTCTTCAGGGTGGGTATTGCTGCCTGCCTTTGGAGGCAAAGTGGCAGCGGCGGAAAGATTAAATGGCTACTGCTGCTGCTACTGGGCATCAAGTATTCTGTGGTGGGAAAACCATTGTCCTGTGGGCCGCCTGTCAGCTGATCACACCATGGCAGCATTGACAAGATCCACAGAGAGACTTCTTGTCCATCTATTTCACCACGTCACCCTGACTGGCTGAGGAAGCCAGGCAGTCAGCACCAGCAGTGGGGGATTTTAAACAGGGCGAAAGTGGGGGAGAGGGTGAGGACAAAAATTGAAATAACGCTACAGATACAGGTTGAGCGAAAATTCCGAATGTTCCTGTCATGTATGTAACCTTCATGTAATACACTACAATACTGTATATACTTGAGGAATGCACACCTTGACCACAGGGGGTGAACTTATGGGAGACACTCCTCACCTGGTTATCCAGGTATATAAAAAGGGAGGTCCCACACAGGATCAGCACTTCTTGGTCCTGTGAATAAAGTTTCAGGTCACAGAGTGACCTCGTCCATAGAATGTGCCTCATGTGGATTTGTGGCATTGTGTAAGGACTTTACAGTGACAACGTGAAACGGGAATCAACGACCCACGAGAATGGCCACCGGTAGCACAGAGGAACGGTACTGTGTTGGTGAGGACTGGGACGATTTCATTGAGAGGCTTCACCAGAGCTTTGTCACGAAGGACTGGCTGGGAGATGCAGCGGCCGACAAGCGAAGGGCTCATCTCCTGACCAGCTGTGGATCTAAGACTCACGCGCTCATGAAAGACCTGCTAGCACCCAAGATGCCGGCGGACAAAACCTTTGAAGAGCTCAGCAAGCTAATCAGTGAGCACCTCAAACCGGCGAGTAGCATACACATGGCCCGACACAGATTTTATACCCACCGACGTCGGAAAGGACAGAGCATACCGGACTTCGTTGCGGACCTCCGGCGCTTGGCCAGCCTCTGTAAGTTCACAGTCGCCTGCAGGGGGGAGACGCTAAGGGATTTCTTTATTGAGGGCATCGGTCATGCCGGGATTCTCAGAAAGTTAATCGAGAACAAGGATTTGACCTTGGAAGCGGCTGCGTTGCTTTCTCAGACTTTTATGGCGGGAGAGGAGGAAACCAAGATAATATACGTGTACAATTCTGACTCCAATGTGACGATGGATCAGGGGGTCAATATCATAAATGCGACTCAGAGCCCAGCAGGCAGGCAAGGGCAGTTCTACATACCCAGGCAGCAATAGACCCCAGAACAGGTTTCCAACACAGACAATGGCAGGCTGAACGGACATTTACACCATCCCAGTGGACAATGTGTTCTGGGATGGGGCCATTGACACCCACTAACAGGGTACTCAAGAGCAGTCAAAGGGACAATCAGCGAGGAATGCCTGGTCATAGCTCTTTTGTTCACAACAATGGGAATCTCAGTTCGTGCTAGAGGTGTGGGGGCAGACATGCTGCTAGGACTTGCAGGTTTCAACAGTTCGCCTGCAGAATTTGTAACCTCACTGGCCATTTAGCTAGAATGTGCAGGAAGCCTGCGACCAGGCTAATTTATGAGGCGGATGGATCAGAAGAGGGGTCTGCGAGGCAGGATGACGCGTGGGGCAAATCAATGGACGCTGAAGTTCAGCGGGTTCATGTAACAAACATTCACAGCTCATATACCAAAACGGCACCTATGATGATGAAGGTCCTATTAAACGGCATCCCGGTACGCATGGAACTGGACACGGGGGCCAGCCAGTCACTCATGAGCGTTCAACAATTCGAAAAGCTATGGCCACTCAAAGCCAGCAGACCCAAACTAGAATGCATTGAGACTCAATTACGGATGTACACCAAAGAAATCATTCCAGTGCTAGGCAGTGCAATGTTGGCTGTCACACACAATGGATCAGTGAACCGGCTACCGCTCTGGATTGTCCCGGGCAATGGTCCTGCACTGTTGGGGAGGAGCTGGTTAGTTGAGATGAACTGGAAATGGGGGGATGTGCACGCAGTGTCATCTGTGGAGCGAAGTTCATACTCACAGCTCCTACAGCAATTTGAGTCGCTATTCCAACCTGGCGTCGGGACGGTCAAAGGTACCAAAGTAGTGATTTGCATTACCCCGGACGCCAGACCAGTGCACCACAAAGCCAGAGCTGTGCCGTATGTGATGCGGGAGAAAATTGAAAGCGAATTGGACCATTTGCTGAGAGAGGGCCGTTGAATTCAGTGACTGGGCGAGCCCCATTGTTCCCGTCCTAAAAGCGGATGGCTCAGTCAGGATCTGTGGCAACTACAAGGCCACTATCAACCGGGTGTCCGTACAAGACCAATACCCGCTTCCGAGAGCGGAGGATCTTTTTGCCACGCTGGCAGGCGGCAAGCTGTTCATCAAGTTGGATCTCACTTCAGCCTACATGACCCAAGAACTGGCCGACGAATCCAAACTACTGACCACAATCACCACGCACAAGGGACTGTTTGTTTACAACAGGTGCCCGTTTGGCATTCGATCAGCATCCGCGATCTTTCAAAGAAACATGGAAAGCCTGCTTAAATCCATTACTGGAACGATCGTATTCCAGGACGATATCCTCATCACGGGTCGGGACACCGCGGAACACCTCCATAACCTGGAAGAGGTGCTACACCGACTGGACCGGGTAGGCCTGCGACACAAGAAACCTAAGTGTGTGTTTTTGCCTCCCAAAGTCGAGTTTCTGGGCAGGAGGGTTGCTGCAGACGGGATTCGGCCTACCGAATCCAAAACAGAGGCGATTCGGTGAGCGCCCAGGCCCTGCAACACATCGGAGTTGCGTTCATTTCTGGGACTCTTGAACTATTTCGGGAACTTTCTGCCGAACTTAAGCACATTGTTGGAGCCGCTACACGTGCTCCTGCATTAGGGTTGCGATTGGTTTTGGGGGGACTGTCAAGAACGGGCTTTCAATCGGGCACGTAACCAACTCTGTTCAAATAAGTTGTTGACCCTGTACAACCCCTGTAAGAAATTGGTTCTAACATGTGATGCATCGTCCTATGGGGTTGGGTGCGTGTTGTAGCAGTGCAATGTTGAGGGGCAACTCCAACCTGTGGCTTATGCCTCCAAGTCGCGCTCTCAAGCAGAACGTGGATATGGGATGGTTGAGAAGGAAGCACTCGCATGTGTCTATGGGGTGAAAAAAATGCACCAGTACCTTTTTGGCAGGAGGCTCGAATTAGAAACGGACCACAAGCCGTTAACATCCCTGTTGTCAGATAGCAAGGCTGTCAATGCCAATGCGTAAGCTCGCATACAGCGATGGGCTCTCACGCTGGCTGCGTATGACTACACCATCCGGCACCGGCTGGGCACTGCAAATTGCACTGACGTGCTCAGCAAGCTTCCACTGGCCACCACTGAGGGGGCAGCGGAGCAAAGCGCTGAGATGGTCATGGCTGTCGATGCCTTTGACAGTGCAGGCTCCCCCAGCACAGCCCGCCAGATCAAAATCTGGACCAACAGAGATCCCCTCCTATCTTTGATTAAGAAATGTGTCCTGACTGGGGATTGGGTGCCCGCACACGGAGCATTCCCTGAGGAGGTCAGACCATTTCACAGGCGGATGGATGAGCTCTCCATCCAAGTCGACTGCCTACTATGGGGCAGCCGAGTAGTCATGCCCCAGAGGGGCATGGAAGCTTTCATCAGGGAATTCCACAGCGAGCACCCAGGCATCGTGTTGATGAAGGCCATTGCCCGGTCACACGTTTGGTGGCCGGGAATTGATTCAGACCTGGAACACTGTGTTCGCAGGTGCACGACGTGTGCTCAGCTGGGAAATGCCCCCAGGGAGGCCCCGCTCAGCCCGTGGCCCTGGCCCACCAGGCCATGGTCATGTGTTCACGTAGACTACACGGGCCCGTTCATGGGGAAAATGTCTCTCATCGTGGTTGATGTGTACTTGAAATGGATCGAGTGCATCATTTTGAATTCGTGCACGACATCCACCACTGTGGAGAGTCTACGTGCGGTCTTTGCGACCCACGGTTTGCCGGACATTCTTGTTAGCGACAATGGCCCATGTTTTACGAGCTACGAATTCCGGGAGTTCATGTTGGGTAATGGCATCAACCATGTCAGGACAGCACTGTTCAAGCCGGCCTCCAATGGCCAGGCAGAACGTGCAGTCCAAATCATAAAACAAGCCATGCTCCGGATTCAAGGGCCCTCCCTTCAATGCCGCCTATCGCACCACCTGCTAGCCTATAGGTTCCGACCACACTCGCTCACGGGGGTCCCGCCCACGGAGCTCCTTATGAAACGTACACTCAAAACTCAGCTGTCTCTCATTCATCCTGTCTTGTCCGACATTGTTGAGGGCAAGCGCCAGTCCCAAAATGAGTACCATGACTGTAATTCAAGGGGGGATGTATAGAAATTGGTGACCCCGTATTTGTTCTCAATCACGCTTTGGGGCCCAAATGGCTTGAAGGTACTGTAATAGACAAAGAGGGGAATAGGGTCATCATGGTTAAACTTAACAATGGGTAGATATGCCGCAAGCATCTGGACCAAGTAAAAAAAGGTTCAGCATGGACACAGAGGAACTTGAGGAAGATCATGAGATGGTACTCACACCACCGCCAGTGAATGAGCAACAGTAACATTCAGCAGTATGCACAGTCCCTGCAGTTAGCCCGGACAGGCCGCAATCACCACAGGGGACAGACACGCAGGCCAAGGCTCAACAGCCAGAGCCCCAACTACGGCACTCCACGAGGGAGCGCAGACCACCCGAAAGACTTAACCTGTGATCCCAATAAGACGTTGGGGGGGGGGAGGTGATGTCAAGTATGTAACCATCATGTAACAATACTGCAATACTGTATATACTTGAGGAATGCACACCATGACCACCGGGGGTGAACTTGTGGGAGACACTCCTCACCTGGTCATCCAGGTATATAAAAAGGGAGGTCCCACACAGGATCAGCACTTCTTGGTCCTGTGAATAAAGATACAGGTCACAGAGTGACCTCGTCCATAGAAAGTACCTCGTGTGGATTTGTGGTATTGTGTAAGGACTTTACAGTTCCGGAATCCGGACACCAGGCCGATCCGTGGCGGGGTCATCTGGAAACCGGAAAATGTTCCGAAATCCGGACTCCCCCGCCTCGGCGGCTCGACCTCGCTCCGGTCCTTGGCGGCTCGATTTTGCCCCCGGCCTCAGCGGCCCGACCGCCCCGCCTCAACCTCGCCCCGGCCCTCAGCGGCTCGACCGCGCCCCGGCCTTCAGAGGCTCGACCTAGCCCCGCCTCAACCTCGCCCCGGTCCTCGGTGGCTCGATTTTGCCCCGGCCCTCAGCAGCGTGACCGCCCCGCCTCGACCTCGCCCCGGCCCGACCTCGCCCCGGCCCTCGGCGACCCAACCCACCTCCACGCCCCGATCTTGCCCCGCCCTCAGTGGCCTGACATCGCGCAGCCCCGACCTCGCCCTGGCCCTCAGTGGCCCGAGCTTGCCCCGGCCCTCAGCGGTCTGACCTCGCCTAGCCCCGACCTCGCCCCGGCCCTTGGCAGCCCGACCCACCCCCCCACCCCGACCTTGCACCGGCCATCAGCGGTCTGACCTCACCCAGCCCCGACCTCACCCTGGCACTTGGCGGCCCGACCCACCCCCACCACCCTGACCTTGCATGGCCCTCAGCGGTCTGACCTCGCCCAGCCCCGACCTCACCCCGGCCCTCGGCGGCCCAACCCACCCCTGCCCCGACCTCGCCCCAGCCCTCGGCGACCAGACCTCACCCCGGCCCGAGCTTGCCCCGGCCCTCGGCGGCCCAACCCACCCCTGCCCCGACCTTGCTCCGGCCCTCGGCGACCAGACCTCACCCCGGCCCGAGCTCGCCCTGATCTTCAGCGGCCTGACCTCGGCTCCCACCGCCGCGTTCCCCCCCCCCCCCCCACGTCAATGGGGCCGACCTCGCCCCCTTACCTCGGCTGCCTAACCCCACCTACCTCGGCCCAGGCAAAAATGTTCCAAAATCCGGAAATACCCGGAATCCGGAATGGCCTTGGTCCCAATGTTTCTGGATTTCAGACGCTCAACCTGTATACCAATGCTTGAATTCACTGGTCCAGTGGAAAAGATACTAAAACTTTCAAACTCCTATTGCTTTATCTTTCATGACAGTACACTATATCCGAGCTTGAAGTTACTGTATTTCATACACATGGGGAGATTACCAGTAACAGCTGTCCAACCCAGTATGAACTAAATATACTACTTTGCCAAATGAAAGAAGTTTGGCTCCCTTATAACTCAGTCCGCATTGAGACAATCTCTAAAGGAACAGATGGCTTGAAATGTGTGCTTCATTGACACTGCTCTGGGATGGTCCTTACTTTGTGGTTCTGCCCAAAGGAAATTGCCAGTTTCGCTCAGTTGGCAACACTCTTGCCTCTTCGTGACAAGTTTATGGGGTGAGGCTTCATTCCAGGACTTCAGCACATGATGTAAACCTGACTTCTCACCTTGGTGCTGAGGGAGTGTTGTATTGCTGTTGCGTTTTGGATGAGATGTTAAACAAAGACCTCCCTCTGCCTGTTCTGCTAGTTCAAGTGGTTGTAAAAGATCTCATGGCGCTATTTCAAGAAGAGCATGGCATTCTTCCCAATATCTTGGCCAACATGCCTCCCTCAACCAACACCTCCAAAAACCGATTAACTGGTGTTTAACATAATTTGGTGTTTGTGGGACCCAGCTGTCGTGAGGTGAAATCTGCTTTTATATTGTTCTTTTAATTCAGATCATGGGAGGCTAGTGCCCATGATGATCTAGCTCCTGCCGTCTATGCTGTTACGAGTGTCTATGCCACCGGTCTGCAGGGAATGGATTTAAAGAAAGAAAGACTTACATTTATATAGCGCCTTTCACGACCATCGGATGTCTCAAAGCGCTTTACAGCCAATGAAGTACTTTTGAAGTGTAGTCACTGTTGCGATGTAGGAAACGCGGCAGCCAATTTGCACACAGCAAGCTCCCACAAGCAGCAATGTGATAATGACCAAAAAATCTGTTTTTGTTATGCTGATTGAGTGATAAATATTGGCCCCAGGACACCGGGGATAACTCCCCTGCTCTTCTTCGAAATAGTGTCATGGGATCTTTTATGTCCACCTGAGAGAGCAGATGGGGCCTCGGTTTAATGTCTCATCCGAAAGACGGCACCGCCCTACAGTGCAGCGCTCTCTCAGCACTGCACTGAGACTGTCAGCCTAGATTTTTGTGCTCAAGTCCTTGGAGTGGGACTTGACACTTCTCACTCAGAGGCAAGTGTGCTACCCACTGAGCTACAGCTGACATTTAACAGAACAATCACAGGAAGCAGCTTTGTAGTTAGACTTTTGCCTCTTAAGTCAGAAGGTTCTGGATTCCAGCTCCACTTGAGGACTTGAGCACATTTTAAAAAAAACACTAAGCTAATATTTCAATATTAAGGAAATGCTGTATTATTGGAGATTTGATTGATATGCCCTGTCTTGTTGTTCAGCCAGTTAAAAATCCTGTAGCACTATTTGAGGAGAGTTCTTCTTCAAATAGAGTATTGGACCCTTCAACCTCAGCCACCTGAACAAGTAGGCTGGACCGGTCTAAAAGCTGAAAAGGCACTTTGCCTCCAAAGGCAGGGAGCGAGACTCACTCCTAAGAAGGGTTTCGGCAATTGAAATAGCACTGCCACTGCACGGTTCTCTTGGTGTCCCGGCCAAAGTTTCGATCTCCACCAAAAACAAATTGAGTGGTCATTCACCTCATAACCATTTGCTGGTTGTAATCAATTGTGGCTGCGTTTCAAAGTAGTTAATTGTATATGAGGTGCTTTGATGCTTAGTGGGTGTTTCTGAGAGACATTTTATAAATACAAGGCTTTCAAACTATTCATTCTGATTGTCTCAGATGATCATGAGCATGGCACAAAGCCTGCATCTAATGGATGAGGGCACTACTGAACAGGCAAAGACATTACTACAAGCTAGACAGTAATGTTGGACCGTATTTGTGAATAGTTAGGTGCAGTTGGGATTTATCCTGCTCTATCCAGTCTGCCATCACGATTTCCATCTCCGTAACATCGCCCATCTCTGCCCCTGCCTCAGCTCAGGGGTGGGGGAGCTGAGCCCAAGATCAGATCAGCCATGATCTTATTGAATGGCGGAGCAGGCTCGAGGGGCAAAATGACCTTCGCCTGCTCCTGTTTCTTATGTTTATTGCGGGTGAAACCCTCATCCATGCCTTTGTTATCTCTAGACTCGATTATTCCAATGCACTCCTGGCCAGCCTCTCATGTTCTACCCTACGTAAATTTGAGGTCATCCTGTTACATATGTAAACCTGTAAATATCTTGTGTAACCACCAGAGGGCTCATCCCCTGGATTCCCAAGGGATTCCACAATCCCTTGGGAGCACCTGTACTTAAGGAGATCTCACAGGCTGGAGAGGCACTCTGGAGACCTGCAATAAAAGACTAAGGTCACACTTTACTTTGAACTTACAGTATCTGCTCAGACCCTTTATTCATACATAACAACTGGCAACGAGATACAGATGACGAACCCAATGATGCAGAGGACAGTGAGCATCCTGGAGAAATTTTCAGAGGGAAATGATTGGGAAGTCTTCGTGGAGCGACTCGACCAATACTTCGTGGCCAACGAGCTGGAAGGAGAAGCAAACACTGCCAAACGAAGGGCGATTCTCCTCACCGTTTGCGGGGCACCAACATAAGACCTCATGAAAAATCTGCTTGCTCCAGCGAAACCCACAGAGAAATCGTACGATGATTTGTGCACACTGGTCCGGGAGCATCTGAACCCGAAGGAAAGCGTTCTGATGGTGAGGTACCGGTTCTACCCCTACAAAAGATCTGAAGGCCAGGAAGTGGCAAGCTATGTCGCCGAGCTAAGACACCTTGCAGGACATTGCGAATTTGAAGGACATTTGGAGCACATGCTCAGGGACTTCTTTGTACTTGGCATTGGCCATGAAGTGATACTTCGCAAATTTTTGACTGTAGAGACCCCAACCTTGAGTAAAGCCATAGCAATAGCCCAGGCGTTCATTGCCACTAGTGACAATACCAAGCAAATTTCTCAGCACACGAGTGCTGCTACAAGTACTGTGAACAAAGTGATGTTGTTTTCAAATCGCAATGTACAGGGCAGGCCTCACATGCCTGCAGCTGCACGTCCACAGATGTCTCAGAGTCCACCATCAAGGATGATGAATGCAAGGCCATTAACACCTTGTTGGCTCTGCAGGGATGATCATCATTTCCATTCATGCCACTTCAAAGGATACGTTTGTAAGGGCTGTGGAACAATGGGACAGCTCCAACGAGTGTGCAGGCGAGCTGCAAACCCTGTTAATCCTGCAAACCACCATGTTGCAGAGGAGGACAGATCCACGGTGGATCACGACGAACCAGAGCCCTAGACCGAGGAGACAGAGGCATGTGGGGTGTACACATTTACCACAAAGTGTCCCCCGATAATGCTGAAGGTTGAATTAAATGGACTCCCGGTCTCAATGGAGCTAGACATGGGCGCGAGCCAGTCCATTATGAGCAAAAAGACTTCCGATAAATTGTGGTGCAGGAAGGCCTCAAGGCCAGTCCTGACTCCCATTCGCACTAAATTGAGAACTTACACAAAGGAACTGATTCCCATAATTGGCAGTGCTACTGTAAAGGTCTCCTACGATGGAGCGGTGCACAAGCTACCATTCTGGGTGGTACCGGGCGATGGTCCCACGCTGCTCGGCAGGAACTGGCTGGGAAAGATACGCCTGAACTTGGACGACGTCCGAGCGCTCTCGTCCGTTGATAACACTTCCTGTGCCCAGGTCTTAAACAAGTTCCCCTCGCTGTTCGAACCAGGCATCGGGAAGTTCCAAGGAGCAAAAGTGCAGATCCACCTAATTCCGGGGGCGCGACCTACCCATCACAAGGCGAGAGCGGTACCGTACATGATGAGAGAGAGGGTGGAGATCGAGCTGGACCGGCTGCAACGAGAGGGCATCATTTCGCCGATCGAATTCAACGAGTGGGCCAGTCCGATTGTTCCAGTCCTCGGCACCATCAGAATCTGTGGTGATTACAAAGTAACTATCAATCGTTTCTCCCTGCAGGATCAATACCCACTACCAAAGGCAGACAACCTTTTTGTGACGCTGGTGGGAGGGAAAACATTCACGAAGCTGGACTTGACCTCGGCCTACATGACGCAGGAACTGGAGGAATCATCGAAGGGCCTCACCTGCATCAACATGCACAAAGGTCTCTTCATTTACAACAGATGCCCGTTTGGGATTCGATCAGCCGCGGCAATATTCCAGAGAAACATGGAAAGCTTACTGAAGTCGATCCTGTGCACCGTGGTCTTCCAGGACGATACCTTGGTTACAGGTCGGGACACAATCGAGCATCTGCAGAACCTGGAGGAGGTTCCTAGTCGGCTCAACCGCATGGAGCTCAGGGTAAAATGTTCGAAGTACGTTTTCCTGGCGCCTGAAGTGGAAAGTCCAGTTCCTTGAAGAACGCTCTGTCAGGTTTGGTAATCCCGCTGGGATGCCTGGTCTTGTTGCTTGAAGTGGTCATGATGGTAGATTTCTGGCCAGGGTGGTGGGTTCGGTCAATGCATCCAATGTTGGGCTGGTTGCCTGATTTGGCAATGTTATTGGGTTGCCTGGTCTAGTTATCGTGTCAGCATACTGACTGGGCTGCCTGTCTAGTCTGATGATCGTGTCAGTATGTGGACCCCGGCTGCCTGATCTGGTAATCGTGCCCGGATGCCGACTGGGCTGCCTCTCTGGGCTGCAGTAGTCTTGTTCAGGTTGCTGACTGGGCTACCTGGGTATGGTGCATGAATCATAGAATCATAGACTCGTCGCAATTTACAGCATGGAAGGAGGCCATTTTGGCCCATCGTGTGCGCGCCGGCCGACCAAGAGCTATCCAGCCTAATCCCACTTTCCAGCTCTTGGTCCATAGCTTTGCATGATCTGGTATTTTTGCCAGGATGTTGCGCGAGCTGCCTCGTTGGGAAGTCGCGTCAGCATCCTGGTTGATGATGTGGAAGCTGCGGTAATATGATTCTGGCTTCCACAGCTGCAAGATCATACGAGCGGTATGAAAATAAATTTTATTTTCCGTGGTTTCTGGGTCCACATGGGTGTAATAAATTGTAACGATCGCTCTTTGAACCCACATCCACAATTAATTTGCATTCATCCATTTAGGGAATTTCTATGACCTCCAAAGGCAGTTATTTGAGTGGAAGTTTTTTTTAAGTAAAGAATTGACAAGGGCAAAGGGTTAAGGGAATGAAAAGCATATGTCCGAAAGCATAAAGCTTTTATGTGCTATAATTTTCTTTCGGCAGTGTAATGAACTGGCAGGTTGTAATCATAAGAACATAAGAACATAAGAATTAGGAACAGGAGTAGGCCATCTAGCCCCTCGAGCCTGCTCCGCCATTCAACAAGATCATGGCTGATCTGGCCGTGGACTCAGCTCCACTTACCCACCCTCTCCCTGTAACCCTTAATTCCCTTATTGGTTAAAATCTATCTATCTGTGACTTGAATACATTCAATGAGCTAGCCTCAACTGCTTCCTAGGGCAGAGAATTCCACAGATGCACAACCCTCTGGGAGAAGAAATTCCTTCTCAACTCGGTTTTAAATTGGCTCCCCCGTATTTTGAGGCTGTGCCCCCTAGTTCTAGTCTCCCCAACCAATGGAAACAACCTCTCTGCCTCTATCTTGTCTATCCCTTTCATTATTTTAAATGTTTCTATAAGATCACCCCTCATCCTTTTGAACTCCAACGAGTAAAGACCCAGTCTACTCAATCTATCATCATAAGGTAACCCCCTCATCTCCGGAATCAGCCTAGTGAATCATCTCTGTACCCCCTCCAAAGCTAATATATCCTTCCTTAAATAAGGTGACCAAAACTGCACGCTGCACTCCAGGTGCGGCCTCACCAATACCCTATACAGTTGCAGCAGGACCTCCCTGCTTTTGTACTCCATCCCTCTCGCAATGAAGGCCAACATTCCATTCACCTTTCTGATTACCTGCTGCACCTGCAAACTAACTTTTTGGGATTCATGCACAAGGACCCCCAGGTCCCTCTGCGCCACAGCATGTTGTAATTTCTCCCCATTCAAATAATATTCCCTTTTACTGTTTTTTTTCCCAAGGTGGATGACCTCACACTTTCCGACATTGTATTCCATCTGCCAAACCTTAGCCCATTCGCTTAACCTATCTAAATCTCTTTGCAGCTTCTCTGTATCCTCTACACAACCTGCTTTCCCACTAATCTTTGTGTCATCTGCAAATTTTGTTACACTACACTCTGTCCCCTCTTCCAGGTCATCTATGTATATTGTAAACCCAATGGGGTTTGTAAACCCTATGTGGTCCCAGCACCGATCCCTGTGGCACCACTAACCACCGATTTCCAACCCGAAAAGGACCCATTTATCCCGACTCTCTGCTTTCTATTAGCCAGCCAATTCTCTATCCATGCTAATACATTTCCTCTGACTCTGCGTACCTTTATCTTCTGCAGTAACCTTTTGTGTGGCACCTTATCGAATGCCTTTTGGAAATCTAAATACACCACATCCATCGGTACACCTCTATCCACCATGCTCGTTATATCCTCAAAGAATTCCAGTAAATTAGTTAAACATGATTTCCCCTTCATGAATCCATGTTGTGTCTGCTTGATTGCACTATTCCTATCTAGATGTCCCGCTATTTCTTCCTTAATGATAGTTTCAAGCATTTTCCCCACTACAGATGTTAAACTAACCGGCCTATAGTTACCTGCCTTTTGTCTGCCCCCCTTTTTAAACAGAGGCGTTACATTAGCTGCTTTCCAATCCGCTGGTAGCTCTCCAGAGTCCAGAGAATTTTGGTAGATTATAACGAATGCATCTGCTATAACTTCCGCCATCTCTTTTAATACCCTGGGATGCATTTCATCAGGACCAGGGGACTTGTCTACCTTGAGTCCCATTAGCCTGTCCAGCACTACCCGCCTAGTGATAGTGATTATCTCAAGGTCCTCCCTTCCCACATTCCTGTGACCAGCAATTTTTGGCATGGTTTTTGTGTCTTCCACTGTGAAGACCGAAGCAAAATAATTGTTTAAGGTCTCAGCCATTTCCACATTTCCCATTATTAAATCGCCCTTCTCATCTTCTAAGGGACCAACATTTGCTTTAGTCACTCTTTTCCGTTTTATAAACCTGTAAAAGCTTTTACTATCTGTTTTTATGTTTTGCGCAAGTTTACTTTCGTAATCTATCTTTCCTTTCTTTATTGCTTTCTTAGTCATTCTTTGTTGTCGTTTAAAATTTTCCCAATCTTCTAGTTTCCCACTAACCTTGGCCACCTTATACGCATTGGTTTTTAATTTGATACTCTCCTTTATTTCCTTGGTTATCCACGGCTGGTTATCCCTTCTCTTACCGCCCTTCTTTTTCACTGGAATATATTTTTGTTGAGCACTATGAAAGAGCTCCTTAAAAGTCCTCCACTGTTCCTCAATTGTGCCACCATTTAGTCTGTGTTTCCAGTCTACTTTAGCCAACTCTGCCCTCATCCCACTGTAGTCCCCTTTGTTTAAGCATAGTACACTCGTTTGAGACACTACTTCCTCACCCTCAATCTGTGTTACAAATTCAACCATACTGTGATCACTCATTCCGAGAGGATCTTTTACTAGGAGATCGTTTATTATTCCTGTCTCATTACACAGGACCAGATCTAAGATAGCTTGCTCCCTTGTAGGTTCTGTAACATACTGTTCTAAGAAACAATCCCGTATGCATTCTATGAATTCCTCCTCAAGGCTACCCCGTGCAATTTGATTTGACCAATCGATATGTAGGTTAAAATCCCCCATGATTACTGCCGTTCCTTTTTCACATGCCTCCATTATTCCCTTGATTATTGCCCGCCCCACCGTGAAGTTATTATTTGGGGTAGCCTATAAACTACGCCCACCAGTGACTTTTTCCCCTCGCTATCTCTAATCTCCACCCACAATGATTCAACATTTTGTTCATTAGAGCCAATATCGTCTCTCACAACTGCCCTGATATCATCCTTTATTAACAGAGCTACCCCACCTCCTTTCCCTTCTTGTCTATCTTTCCGAATTGTCAGATACCCCTGTATGTTTAATTCCCAGTCTTGGCCACCCTGCAACCACGTTTCTGTAATGGCCACCAAATCATATCCATTTGTAATGATTTGTGCCGTCAACTTATTTACTTTATTTCGAATGCTGCGTGCGTTTAGGTAGAGTGTTTTAATACTAGTTTTTAACCCATGATTTTTAGTTTTGCAGCCCCTTTATATTCAGTGGCCCTTTTTGTTTTTTGCCTTGGGTTTCTCTGCCCTCCAATTTTACTTATCTCCTTTCTGTCTTTTGCTTTTGTCTCCTTTTTGTTTCCCTCTGTCTCCCTGCATTGGTTCCCATCCCCCTGCCATATTAGTTTAACTCCTCCCCAACAGCACTAGCAAACACTCCCCCTAGGACATTGGTTCCGGTCCTGCCTAGGTGCAGACCGTCCGGTTTGCACTGGTCCCACCTCCCCCAGAACCGGTTCCAATGCCCCAGGAATTTGAATCCCTCCCTGCTGCACCACTGCTCAAGCCACGTATTCATCTGAGCTATCCTGCGATTCCTACTCTGACTAGCACGTGGCACTGGTAGCAATCCTGAGATTACTACTTTTGAGGTCCTCCGTTTTAATTTAGCTCCTAGCTCCTTAAATTCGTCTCGTAGGACCTCATCCCTTTTTTTACCTATATCGTTGGTACCAATGTGCACCACGACAACTGGCTGTTCACCCTCCCTTTTCAGAATGTCCTAGGGTTAATCAAACAATATAATTATGATCCGGCAGAAAGGAAAGATTACGTTTACCAATAAATCACAAGATCAGTTGAGCCATATCACGGTCAAATGATAGAACATAAGACTCTACTGCCGAGGCCCATCGGATAACTCCCAAGTGACAGTGGTGAGAGATGATGCAGTGATCCTCATCAGCAGACATTGGGGCTGAAATTGGTCGATGTTCCGCCCGCATTCGCCGAGGTCTCACCGCAAACGTCGGTTTTCTGGGCAATTCCTCCGGAATCGCCCATCTGTCGTTGAGGTCCCGCCCAGCAGAAGATTGGTGGGGAAGGGTTCCGCCGACATCAGATTGTGCCGCCCGCCCATGCAGGATGTTGGAAAAGTGTCATTTTCATCAGTTATGCTGGCCTCCGGTCGACCTGCCGCCGCCAGAAGGACCACTCGGGAAAAGCAGGTCTGACCTGGATAGCAGTCGGCCAGCAGTGAGATCAGGTGGGAGGGAGAGAGGGAAAGGAGGATGGCAGTCGGCCAGCATGGAGAGCGGGTGGGAGGGAGGGCGAGGTGAACGTCAGTCGGCCAGCAGTGAGATCGGGAGGGAGGGGGGGGCGAGGTGAACGTCAGTCGGCCAGCATGGAGAGCGGGTGGGAGGGAGGGCGAGGTGAACGTCAGTTGGCCAGCAGTGAGATCGGGAGGGAGTGGGGGGCGAGGTGAACGTCAGTCGGCCAGCATGGAGAGCGGGTGGGAGGGAGGGCGAGGTGGACGTCAGTCGGCCAGCATGGAGAGCGGTTGGGAGGGGGGGCGAGGTGAACGTCAATCGGCCAGCATGGAGAGCGGGTGGGAGGCGGGGGGCAAGGTGAATGTCAGTCGGCCAGCAGTGAGATTGGGAGGGAGGGAGGGCGAGGTGAACGTCAGTCGGCCAGCAGTGAGATCGGGAGGGAGGGAGGGCGAGGTGAACGTCAGTCGGTCAGCAGTGAGATCGGGTGGGAATGAAGTCTGACCTGGATGATATTTGGCCAGCAGTGAGAGTGGGTCATCATAGGCGGTCCCTCGAAATGAGGATGACTTGCTTCCACGTCAAAAAAGGATGAGTTCACAGGTGTTTCGAATGTAGGACCCGAACTACAACCTCAAGGGTGGAAGAGGCCTGTGCATGGATTTTAACATGTGGTGGCCATTGCACACCAGCCACCACACGGGCTTGACAGAGCTAGGTCTTGGTACAGTGGCAAGGATTACCCAAGATGACTGGAGACCAGCTCTGCTGCACGGACCTAGTGCGCACACATATCACAGTGTGGGCTGGCCCGTGTTGCCCCTGGGCCCCTGGCCCCGAACTCACGCCTCCCCTGGGCCCCGATCACATCCCTCCACAGTCTCTCGCCGCTCCTTCGCCCCGACCTCGCCGCTCCTGCTGTGTCTGCCCATGCTCCAATCACCGCCCTGGGCCTTGATGACATCACTCTTCCCTGCCGTCGCTCTCCTGCACCAGCTCGCGCTGCTCCCTGGAGTAGTATGCCTCCATGCTGCTCCCAGGCCCCGACCACTGTACCATCCAGGTATTGTAAACATACCCATCCTTGATATTCATCCTCCTTTTCATCAAAAACTGTCCGCTTTTAAGAACTGTTCGCTCCCATCCTCTCTCACCTCTGATACATTTAAGAAGGAGCCGAGCCGCTGGCATTCCTTAGTTGCTTCAACACAAGGAGATCGGGTGGGAGGGAGGGCAAGGTGGACGGCAGTCGGGCAGCACGGAGAACTGGTGGGAGGGAATGCCGGAGGCCATCACATCACGGCAGCCGGGCGGATGCTGCACCATATCAGTGGACTGCTGGAAAAAAGTTAAGTGCATGTTGCATTATTTTATTGCTGATGGTGATGTTTAAATTGGATGTAGTAAAAGTGACTGAAATGTATCTAAGCTGATGGACACTTTTTTGTTGGACCTTGCTGAAAGTCCTTCATTGAAAAGCCCAATGGCGAAGGGAAAATTATTATGAGTAACTGAAAAGTGTTCAACATGTCACATTTTGTACGTCCAAGCTGATTCATTAATTGCATCACACAATGTACTGCAATGTAACTGATGACCATGTCATCTCAGGCATGGCACTCCTCCATGTTTGGCCTCGAAAAAATAGCGTCGATGTGCAATCCTTAAGGTCTGCCCTGCAAGTAGGTAAACTGAGAGTAATTGAATGGCAGGCTTCCTGCATTGGTGACCCTTCCTTGTCGTCTTGCGATGGCCTGATGACAGGACCCATTATACACTGCAGTCAGATGTGGATGGGAAGATATTCCTGATGAAGCAGATGATCTGAGGGACAGAAGTGTGTTTCTCGCAACGCACCACACATGACGTTAAAATGACACACGCACCAACAGAGGGTCAGCAATGTGAATGTATTTACAGGTGCACAATAACAAAGGTTATATAAGATTATTATATTTACATAAATTTACAGGAGCAACACCCACTCCTCTACCCGGCACCGCCACCTCTCTTCCTTCCCCTCCCCTTGCAGCGATGCCCGATGTTGTCTTCCTCCCCACGCCTGCACAACGGCGTGGCACTCCCCTGCCCATCACTGCCTGTGGTTGAGGAGGTTGTGCAGGAGGGCAGCAGGATGTCTGCAGACGTGTGCGTCTTGGTGAAAAGGTAGGGCACGGGACGGAAGGCGCCGGGATCTCCTGCCCCTCCGCATCTGCCTGCCTTGAGGGTAAGGGGTCGGGGGCTTGCACTATGTGTGCAAAAGCCATTTCTTGCCTCACGGCCTCAACGCTTTCCGTTGTGCATTCCAAAACTGTAATGAGCCGGTCCATCCTCTGATCATACTGCGAGGTGAAGGAGGCGATGCTGCCAGCTATCCCAGCCATGGTCTGCAGCATGTCGCGACCTATCTCCACCCTGGTGCTTGATAGCTGCACCATCTGGTTGAGTACAGAGAGCCATGATGTATCCGCAGGTGGTTGCTCGCTGCTTCTAGGCTCTGGTGCCTTGCTTCCCTTTGAGCCATGGCCTTTGCGATTGGTAGAGTTTGCAACTGTGGAGTCCATTGGAAATCCCAGGAAATCTGAGCCCGACGCCGAGGTTCTGCGGACACTTGGCTCACATGGCAGGTGGCTGATGTCAGCCGCTTCCGGCACCTCCAGGTCAAGGGGCAGAAAGATGGACCCTTCTCCCTCCTCTCCTGTTCTTCCTGGCCCTGGGTGGTGGAGGTGACAGCGGTGGAAATGGGTGATCTGGGGGTGGACAGGGGGGAGGGGGGCTGCAGGAAGGATCCGGTGTCTCCAGGTGTGGAAAATGTCAGGGTGGGAGATGCTGGGGTCTGACGGCTTCTGTGCTGTCCGATTCATCATCTGCAAGTGGAGGACAACATTTCAGTCTGTGGGGGAGGGGGGGGAGGTGGTGCGGTGGTGGTGGTCAAGCTGAGATGTGAGCCATTCCATCTCACATTATGCCAGCAAGGAGTTCTATCTCTACTTGTCCACACCAATAATGGGCGACAAAGTGTGTGTTCAACCGCGAGTGCCTTAATATTGCATGTACTTTCACGCCGTGAGCATCGCTAACACCAGAGATGAGTATAACCTTACCACGCGGTAGCACCGGATCTGTATCAAAGTCTGTGGTTGCACAGCGGCGGTCACCCACCAATGCCAATGCACGCTCCTCCAGTATGGTCAATTTGATCACCTCTGCTGGGCCCCTCCGGTCGCACTCAGGCTTGCTTGGTTGGCTGCTTGTTTTTTCTGCACAAAGAAATGTTGCAGCCTTTAGCCCCTTTGCTGATGCCTCCGCCTTTTCGAATGCTTTGGCGAGGTAGGTTAGTGCTGTGAATTTCCATTTCCATGACCTGCTCGCATCAAGAATTCTCAGGTTTGGTATAATGCTCAACCCTTGCCCCATCAACATGCCTCAGCCCCAACCTCAGATGAGCAACCCCCTACTTCACCAGTGTGACAATTTTCCCTGCTTGCTACACCAGCTGCCATCTTGTGGCCTCTCTGAGTAAGATCGGCAATTGACACAAAGGTAGGGCTACTGACCAGTCTTCTTCTTCTTAGGCAGTCCCCCGGAGTCGAGGATGACTTGTTTCTACACTAATATGAGTTCTAAGATGATTAATGAGCCCAATGCGGGATCTACAGTCTCTGTCACTGGTGGGGCAGACGGTGGTTGGAGGGACGGGTGGGTGAGGTGCTTGGGTTGTCGTGCGCTCCTTCTGCTGTTTGTGCTTGGCTTCCGCATGCTCCCGGCGAAGAGACTCGAGGAGTTCGGTGCCTTCTCTTGGGCCAGGGATTCCCAAGAGTCGGTGGGGATGTTACATTTTTTCTAGGAGGATTTGAGGGTTCCTTGAAGTGTTTTCTCTGCCCTCCTGGAACTCACTGACTAGTAGGAACTGGGTTATGACTGACTGAAGTCATGTTGTGCAGGATCCATACAGCAAACAGACAGAGGAATCTTTTCATCCCATCAGACACCAAGTTAAGTGGCACAGTAAGTAGTGTGGATGGGATCAGAAAGTTGCGAAAGAACATTGATAGATCAAGTGAGTGGGAAAAATTGTGGCAGATGAAGTTTAACATGTGGAAAAAGACAAGGTAATGCACCTTGGACCTAAGAAAGATCTTTTTTAAATGGTGAGAAGATAGGAACTGTGGAGAAGCAGCGAGATTCAGTTATTCGTGGACAGGTCCAAAAAAATAATGAAAAATGTTAAGGGAATGTTAGCCTTCATCTCAAGGGGGCTGGAATACAAAGGGGTGAAGTTACGCTACAATTGTATAAAGCTTTGGTTAGACCGTATCTGGAGCACTATGTTCAGTTCCAGGCACCGCACCTCAGGAAAGATATATTGGCCTTGGAGGGGGTCCAGCACAGATTCACCAGAGCGTTGGGGCTAAAAGGGGTTGTAAAGTATGCACCTGTGAGTATGCTCACAGGTTTATAGAGCTGTTGTTGACTTTCAGCCGTGGCTCAGTGGGTAGTACACTTGCCTCTTAGTCAGCAGGTTGTGGGTTCAAGTCCCACTCCAGGGACTTGAGCGCAAAAAAGATCGAGGCTGACACTCCCAGTGCAGTGCTGAGGGAGTGCTGTACTGTCAGAGGTGCTGTCTTTCGGATGAGACGTTAAACCGAGGCCCCGTCTGCTCTCTCAGGTAAAAGATCCTGTGGCACTATTTCGAAGAAGAGCAGGGGGGTTATCCTTGGTGTCCTGACCAATATTTATCCCTCAATCAACATAACAACAAAAAAACAGATTATCTGGTCATTATCACATTGCTATTTGTGGGAGCTTGCTAATCGTAAATTGGCTGCTGTGTTTCCCACACTCCAAAAGTATTTCACTGGCTGTAAAGCGCTTTGAGTTGTCCGGTGGTTGTCAAAGGTGCGACGTAAATCCAAGTCTTGACTCAGTAGTCGTGGCTGAGTGGTTAAGACGATGGACTAGAAATCCATTGGGGTTTCCCCGCACAGATTCAAATCATACCGAAATGTGGTTAAGATAAGAAATGGGAGCAGCAATAGACTCGTTAAACACTAAAGCTCCTGTTTATGAGCTTGGGGGGCATCAGGACCGCCGTCCAGGAGCTGCCTGTCTTTTACAAGGAACTCACCAGGGTCTGGAACAAAGTCTTCACCAAACGCAGCTCTCCACCGGCTGGAGTGGCGGCTGTCCTGCAGGAGCCACTGCTCGGGAATCCGTACCTCCACGACCGTGGTTTTAGGTGGCAGTCGGACGAGAGGGCTGTGGCTGGTGAGGTGACCAGGGTCAGGGATCTGCTCGATGGCGGAGGAACGGGCTGGATGGCGCCAGACATGCTGGCGCGGCGCCTAAATTCGGCCGACGTCCGCCGCGCGGCCGATGCCATCGAGTCGCTAAAAACAGCTCTGGGCCCTGACTCCGTTAGGTGTGTCGAGGAGGCTCAAGCATGTGGGGAGATCCCGTCCGAGCTGACCCCCGTCCGGACGGAATTCCTCATCGGCGCCAAACCCCGGAACCTCCCTCGGGAGCCGGCGCCTCACAACTTGAGCCGCCTCGGGGAAATCCCTTCCGTGCCTTTCAGTTCTGCGCGGAGGGGTTTCCTGTACGGGCTGCTCCTGCACGCTCTCAACTTTGCCATCCTCGCTTGCCGTCCGGAGGAGGTGGGGGTCCCCGATGGAGTGCACTCTACGCGGGAGTCCTCCCATTATTTATCGGGGACTTGGCCTGGAGGGTGGTGCATGGAGCAGTCCTGTGCAACAAATTTTTAAGCCGGTTGACGGGCTCCCAGGCCGCTTGCAATTTCTGCGGTCTGGAAGAGTCCGTGTTCCACGTTTTTACTGAATGTGTGAGGTTGCAGCCCCCGTTCCACTATTTAAAGGGGCTGCTCCTGAAATTCTGGTTGCACTTCAGTCCCACACTCCTGATCTTCGGGCACCCTGTGCGGAGGGGAGCGGGTAGGTCTGAGGGCCTCCTCGTAGGACTGCTCCTGGGCACGGCCAAGGGTGCCATCAGCCGGTCCAGGCAGCGGGCGGTCGAGGGGGTCGTTCAGCCTGACTGCCTGCCTCTCTTCTGCGCCTACATCCGGGCCAGGGTGTCCTTAGAGATGGAGCACGCGATGTCCACCGGTACGCTCGCGGCCTTCCGCGAGAGGTGGGCGCCGGAGGGACTGGAGTGCATCATCACCCCTGGCAACCAAATTTTAATTTGATTTTATTTCTTTTAAAGTTTAATTTGTTTTAATTGCCGGGTTTTGGTGTCCCCCTCCCCTTTTATTGGGGGCACTTGTAAATTATATGATTTTAATGCCCAAAAAAAAATCACAAAAGGAAAAAAAAACACAAAAAAAAACAAGGAAAAAAAAAAAGAGGGCCGGTATAAGTGTCTGGAGTGTCCCCCAGATCCGGGGGCACTCGATCTAATGTTTGTTTTGTACTCCCTAAAAGAGTTATAGAGCTGTTGAATTGGGAGCGCCTTAGCCAGTCACGTGATGCTCACAAGACTCAATAAAACCCCAGCCAGTTGGGTTCGGGGGATCCACAATGAGGCAGGTGGTTGTGAGCCCGGTGGATGAACTGGTAGTGTGTAGTGTAATTGTTAAACCTTTTGCTAATAAACCAACTAGTTCTTATAGCAATTTGTTGCTATGAATTCTTAAGCAACGAACCTGTTATATATTTAACCCCTTAGAACCTGCATCACACCTGAGCACCAGGTGGGCTACCTCTTGGAGTCCCAAGGGATCCTAGCATCCCTTGGGAGCACAGTATATAAGCAGGCCACCCACGAGGTACCTGCACTCTGGAACCTTAATAAAGGAGCTAAGGTCACACTTGCTCATTACACACAGTACTCAGTCTGACTATTTATTATGAGTGTAACAGAACCCATGAGGCAAATACATTTCAAAAACATTACAGGGGTCAATTATGAAGACAGGTTGCATAGACTGGGCCTGTATTCCCTCGAGTGCTGAAGAGTAAGGGGTGATCTAATCGAGGTGTTTAAAATGATTAACGGAATTGATGGGGCAGATAGAGAGAAACTATTTCCTCTGGGGGTGGGGTGTGGGAGCGGGGGGCGGTGGGGGGAGGCGGCGGCGGGGGGGAGTCCAGAACTATGGGGCATAACCTTAAAATTAAAAGGAGACCATTCAGTGGTGATGTCTGGAAGCACTTCTTCACACAAAGGGCAGAGGAAATCTCGAACTCTCTCCCCAAAAAAGCTGTTTGAGGTTGGGGGATCAATTGTAAATTTCAAAACTGAGATGGATAGCTCTTTGTTAGGCAGGGGTATTAAGGGATATGGAACCAAGGCGGGTAGATGGAGTTAGGTCACAGATCCACCATGATCTAACTGGGACAGGCTTGATGGACCAGATGGTCTTTACCTGTCTGTCATCTTTTGTATGTTCGTATGTTCATATGTAATGGTGGAACAGCCTTGAAGGCTGAATGGCCTTCTCTTGTTCCGATGTTCTAATCTGGAAGGGATTTGAACCCGAGTCCTGACAGTGAAAGGCCATTGGCCAACTCGCTCTGCTGCCCAGTGCCCCTAAGTACAGCCTGTGATATTTCTGTGTTGTAATGTATGCACCTGTGAGGATGCTCACAGGTGTTTCTGTAGTGTTGTGATAATCACGTTCGCCTAACGTGCGAAAGGTCCCCAGTTCGAATCCAGTGAAAACATTTAGCGGTTTCTGTAGTGTAGTGGTTATCACGTTCGCCTCACACGCGAAAGGTCCCTGGTTCGAGCCCGAGCGGAAGCATTTACAACAAAATAGTTTTGGAGCTGCTGCTGCCGCCTGTAATTTCTGCGGTCTAGCGGAGTCCGTGTTCCATGTATATATTGAATGTGTGAAGTTGCAGGCCGTCTTCCAATATTTGAAGGGGCTGCTCCTCAAATTCTGGTTGCACTTCAGCCCCACACTCCTGATCTTTGGGCACCCTGTGCGGAGGGGAGCGGGCAGGTCCGAAGGCCTCCTCGTAGGACTGCTCCTGGGCATGGCCAAGGTGGCCATCAACCGGTCCAGGCAGCGGGCGGTCGAGGGGGTCGTTCAGCCCAACTGCCCGCTTCTCTTCCGCGGTTACATCCGAGCCAGGGTGTCCCTGGAGATGGAGCATGCGGTGTCCACCGGTACGCTCGCGGCCTTCCGCGAGAGGTGGGCACCGGAGAGACTGGAGTGCATCATCACCCCTGGCAACCAAATTTTGATTTAATTTAAGTTACTGCCAAAATTTAGTTTGTTTATTGTGTCGGGTTTAGTGCCCCCCTCTTTTAGCCAGGGGGCACTTGTATATTTGCAGGGGGCACTGGAATGAAAATTTCTAAAGTATGACCCCCCTTTAATCAGGGGGCACTTGATTGGTTGCAACAAAATAGTTGTAGAACAGTTGCCTCCCAGGCCGCCTGCAATTTCTGCGGTCTGGAGGAGCCCGTGTTCCATGTGTATGTACAGTGTGTGAGGTTGCAACCCCTCTTCCATTATTTGAAGGGGCTGCTCCTCGATTTTTGGCTGCACTTCAGTCGCACGCTCCTGATCTTTGGACATCCTGTGCGGAGGGGAGCAGGCAGGTCGCAAGGCCTCCTCATAAGACTGCTCCTGGGCCTGGCAGCGGGCGGTCGATGGGGTCGTTCAGCCCGACTGGCCGCCTATCTTCCGCGGTTACATCCGAGCCAGAGTGTCCCTGGATATGGAGCACGCAGTGTCCACCGGTACGCTCGCGGCCTTCCGCGAGAGGTGGGTGCCGGAGGGACGAGAGTGCATCATTTCAACAGGGAACAACATTTTAATTTAATTAGAGGTTCTCTTTAATATTTACTTGTTAATCTGTGGATTTTGGTGCCCTTAAAAAAGGGGGCACTTGATTTAAAAGTTTTACCAAAATAGTTGTAGAGCTGTTGCATTGTGAGTGGCTTAGCTGGTCACTTGATGTTCACAAGACTCAATAAAACCCCAGCCAGTTGAGTATAGGTCATCCCCAATGAGGTATGCAGTGAGTGATGAACTGGTAATGTGTAGTGTGATTGTTAAACCGTTATTAATAAACCAACTAGTTCTTAATAGCAATGTGTTGCTATGAATTCTTAAGCAAAGAACCCATGAAGCAAAGATATTACACCAGTACCACACAGTAACATGAAAATACACTTAAAAAGTCTACAAATGTTGTAAGTCTAAAATAAAAACAGGAAAAGCAGAGCAAGTCGGTCACCTACGGAAAGAGAAAGAGAGGTTAATGTTTCAGGTGGGGACCTTTTCCTCAAGCATTCTGATAAAACTTGTTATAGGCTCACACACAATGAGAGACCACTTGAGCAATGTGGTGATCATAAAACTATAGCCCAGCACGAGTCACCACTATTAATGGAAAAGGGAGAAACATACGAACAATGACGGACAGGTAAAGACCATCTAATCCATCGAGCCTGTCCCAACAATTGCGATACCTTGTGTATCCCAACATATACTCTCCACCCCGCCCGAAAGCATGTGATCTCCTGTGAGAGGCAAAAAACCCATAAAAAACCCAGGCCAATTTCGGGAAAAGAATCTGGGAAATTCCTCTCCGACCCATCTAGAGGCGATCAAAACTAGTCCAGGACATCACTCTGGCCAATAAATTCCCTACAGTACCTACCTTTTGTAAGAGGTGATCTCCGCCGCAGCCAGAAACAAGTCCAGCTTTCGCTTAAAGGAACTCAGTGAGTCTGCATCCACCACATGAGAGGGCAGCTTGTTCCAGAGGTCTACTATTCTCTGGGAAAAGAACCATCTCCTGACGTCTAACCTAGATCTAGCCCTGTACAACTTAAATTTGTGACCCCCGGTGCTGCCTAACCTATTTAATTGAAACATGAAAAAGAATGCAACCGATGCTTTCATCCTTGATATAAATTCTTCCCAACTGTAAGGGGGTGGTCCCGGGGTCAGGTTTACCTCTGACCAACTTGAGCGGTTCGAATCGCTCCCACTCCCTTGGGTTCTAGACTCTGGATTTATTTGGGGGATGTGATAAAATGCAAAGGACAACTGGTTTGGTGCAAAAGAACTTTGATTTTATTAAAGACAAGAAAATACAATGCCAGACTTACAGTTACTCGAATAAGGAACAATACAAAAAAGATACAATGTCAAACTTATAATCACTCTAATAAAGAACCATATATTACACATTCAAAGGGGGTTACAGTAAAAATTACACCTCCCACCTCCCAATACCTAATTCTATCTAGGTTAGACTCCAGGGCAGGCAGGGACTATGCTTACCAATCCTTTCTGGTCAGTTAGCGGTAGTTCGCTATTTTGGGGTTCGTTGAAATCTGTAGGTTCTGCTTGTCGTACCCCGAACATCGGAGAAGACTTCTAGCTGCGCAATCTTCAGTTGGGTCGAGTCTGCTGATGCGGTAAGGCACGTTTTGGATCTATGGGATAAGTACACGGTTTTCATCGTTAGAAATAGGTTCAAAGTCTCTTTAGGTAATGTTTTCACCTGTTGGTAGTCAGGCCTTAGATTGTAGAGTGGAAACTTTCGATTCTTCGGTTTCTTCCAGTTGGAGTTTTGTTTTGAGTTTGGTCGATCGCAGTGGTCTTTCGTTAGCACCACGTTGGCTGTGATCGGTTGTTGCCGCGATGGTGATGTTCTTCCTTCCTTCAGGACTTCGAGGCTGGAGAAATTAGTTTACAACTGTTACGTTGGTTTCTCTCCTTGTCTTGATGGCATACTCGCAGTATAGCACCTGGTGTAGTATGGCATACCCTCTGTTGAAACAGGGGGCCAGTTATACGGTTTGAGTTGTTCTAATCTTAGCGCCAAATCAATTCAGAATTCTTTGTTTAAATTTTGCGGGCTTGACTCTTCTTTGTAATATTTTGGTGGGCTCGTTAAAAGTTAATATGTTTTGGGTGGGTTGATGTTCGAAAACTGTTTCCTGATGGAAATATTAGCTTGGTAATCCTTTTGTGGGTTGATGTTCGAAAACTGTTTCCTGATGGAAATATTAGCTTGGTAATCCTTTTGTGCTTAGTTTTTCGCATACAGGCTGGATTGGGCCTCTTTGTGATGTATGTGCTGAAACCATTTTCCAGATTCATGTTGATGGTTAGCTATCTCTGGGTTATTTGTTGTAATGTTAATGTCTCTTGTGGAGAAGGATTCTTGAATACCCATTTCTCCAGACAAGTTAACTTAGTCCCAACACCCAGACAATCCTAATAATCAAGTGGGCTTCTGTTAGTTCTTTAGGCCCGCCCACAGCCTTGAATTTGTCTTTTAAAAGTCCAACATTCGATTAAAGTTCGTAGTTTCTTCCATAAGCACGTTAGGATTTCTAACTTTCCGGTAGATAGTCCCAAATTAAATTTCCTTTCGAATGAACCCAAACACTGGGGGGGGGGGGGGGGGCGGGGTCTTGTGAATTTTGCATCCTTTCAGTCCCCCCTGTTGACATTCCACACTGTTGATTGACAATCAAGGTAAGCAAAATTCCTGCTCCCGAGAGTCAACCTTCCCTGCATCTATACTAGCTAAACATCAACGTGCATCCCCCGTTGAAATGCAATGCAATTTACAGGCGAATACAATCACTACAATTCACTTACAGCATAGAGGGGGTACGATGCCCCTCTTTTACTCGGGTTTCACAGTAAAATAACGGTATACAGTCAAACACAACTTTAAGTAAAGTAAAATAAAAGCACATAGTCAAACACATTCTCAAGTAACATAAAGGTCCATAGTCCAACATATTTTGAATAATATTCTTACAACACTCGACATTTGCGGTTGACAGCAGGTAAAACCAAACACAAATTAAACATGGTAGTATGGTGTCAGCCCTCCCTGCGCGATTCCCAAGTTCGGCCAAGGAGCGTACAGCATCCTTTGATGCCTGACCTGATGGCCTCTGCGTTTCACTCAGCAAGTGAGACACCATAAATAAAGAATAATCGCGAGTTGACAGATAACTAAAGTGTGGGAAGCGATTCGGATCCAGACCGGGACTTCTATATTTCTGAAAAGGTTCCACCAAGGCGGAATTGTGATCTCGAGAATTTTTTTCCCGATCTCAATGGTTTTCTGTTCTAGAGTGTATAACTGATTTTGTGAGATAATTACAGCCTTTAGCAGAGTGGTAAGATGTTCGGATAGAGGGGGAATTGCATAGCCAAAATGTACAACATAATCCTGCAGGTTTGTAATGTTTTCCTTCACAGTGAGGTGGACAGTGGAGGGCTCAGGAATGGGGACAATCCGTTCCTGGGCCACTTGAACTGATGCCTCAAGTTTGAAGCAATAACTGCTGTCACTCACCGGACACCAGAAGTGTCCATGTTGGTAGTGGGACACACTGGTGGTGACACAATATGTCCCACCCCCTATGTATGCTACCCGTGGAGGGACATGGTCTTGTGCCATTACCTCCATGGTGCAATTAATAGGCTGTGTGCCAGCAGCTTTAAGCTTTAAACCTGCACTGTGACTTTGAATGGGCACTCAAGTACTGGGGACACAGTATTATGTGTGCACCCCGGCTCCGGCACCCGGAGAGGTCAGTACCCATAACAGCGTGCTCCCACTTTATGACATAGGGTGGGACCGCTGCGAAACGAATGTGTGCACCTCCCTGAATAACTCCAATGTTCTGCATCCGGTATACCAGTGCGGGTCGGGCTGTCCCACCCATGACCGGCATCCTTAGTATGATTCCCATAATGGTGTGGTTCGATTTCCCACAGTCTACTGGGACAGGGTAGGCTTCAGAGGCTAGGCGGAGCTGGCACGGGCTTAGTGAATTGCTGTACGGGTGGAAGGCTGCGAGGTGCTTGTTCCTGATCCAGGAGGGGACTAAACCTTGTTTTAAATCCTCGCCCAACAACCATGCCCCATACAATACACACACCTCATTCTGTGCAGCCTGGTCAGAAGCGTTTCTATCCTCCCATATGAGTGCATTCACTGCCTGTGCATGTTTTTCCAGCTCAGCCACTATTTCTTTTAAATGGACAGTCATAGCCTGGTCCTCGTGTAGTTCTGAACCTACTACTGTGTTCTCTTGTTTCAGGATTTTTCTCAATTGGTTCTTTAAACCGTTGATCTGTGTTTGTAGTGCTATGTCATCTAGGCTATTTATGACAGAGGATCCTGTATTGTAGGCAGTGAAAACGTCGTTTATGATTCCCCTTCTTAATCTCCCCGAACCCATGGTGTCCCTAGCGTTTAGGGTGTATAGGTCTGCTTTGTCTACATTTCCAAAGACTATCTCATAAAATTTCTTGAACATGTCTCTAAGTAGGGCCTGGTATTGCAGCTGTTTCCTTCGGGCACCCTGCAGGTAGGTGTACCTCGGTAAAGTTTAAAATTACTGAAGCTACTGCCTAATGTACCCCCTGGTATAACACCTTTTCGGTCGGTACCAATACTAATCCGTTCTCAGGTCCCTTAGAATAGGACCCCTTTCTATTACTGTGCGTATTGGCGGGGTTGAGGGCAGGGGTTTCTTAATGTGTGCTCTTAGTTTAGTGGCGTTAATTGGGAGTGGGGAGTGTGGAACTGCACACCCGTGTAGGCTAGAGTCCCACCCCATCCCTTCCCCTTCATCTTGCCATTGCCTGGCGAAGGCAATCAATATGTCTGCGGGACAAATACTCTCTGATCCCCACATGCAAACATAAATTCCTTGTTCGGAGTCCCACCATTTGTCCCAACACACTTTCACTCCCCCCCCGTGTCCCCGTGATGGTGCGGTACCTATCATTACCGAATCTTTCCCAGTCCGATTCCTGGTCCCATGCGTTCTTGCTGAGTTTTCTGAGCCACCACCTTCTTCCCAGGGGAATGTTTCCTTTTCAAGTCAAACATACACGTTTTCCCTCTGTAACACTGACACGGGCAGCGATGATCCGTAATCAGGGGCATGGAACTGAGGCCTCCCCGTAGGTAAACCCTTCCTGGCTGGAGTAGCAGGTAGAATTAGATCCCAGCCACCCTGGCCATCTTCCCTCGTGCGCTTAAACGACGAGTTCTTCCATGCCTGGGGTGCCACCCCCGGTGGTTACGATCGGTGCTCTTCCTCCTGAACTCCTGTAAATGAGGGATTTTTCCATGCTCCTCGGTTGCCGCTGCTCATCCTTATCAGGGCAAGCAGGAACAGGATCCTTTCCATACTGTTCTCTTTCCTGTAGGGGCACATAAAACAGATAGTCTAGCCCTGAGAAAGCTCTCTGGTTTGACAAAGGTGACCGAGTTCCAATTTGGGCTCATAGTCTTTAATTGACTGGCTGTCTTATTCAGTTGCTTGTGGACTAATGTCTGCTGCTAACTTTTATCTCAGCCATTTTACTCTTATCTTACCGGTGCTTCCCTTAATACCGGTAGATTTCTGTTACTCTCGGGTATTACCCGGCCTGTGCCTCTTTTAACAGCTGCATGGGTAGATTCTTTTCCTTACCCTAGTTACTTAATACATATATACTTATCATAACACATAATCTTATACTACTCTAAATTATTCACTAAACATACTTAAATTCATATCGTACTATATATGTACATCTGCCACCCGTCTCCGGGTGGCCAGGTTAATTCCTGCCTTCTTTGTTTCTTCTTCTTCCGCTGGGTGTCCAGCGAGGTTGGTAATAGGTCGGCCTGCACCGCCGGACCCAGAATGTCCTGACCGGTGGTGGGTTTGAGTCCCACACTATCGGGGGAATGTCCCCTCCAGTGCTGCAGCACACCGCTCCTTTGGGGGTGGCTGCCTGGTTTGTTTCTTCTCTTGGGGGTTCTGCCTTGTTGAGGGCTACGGCTGGGGACTCCCACTTGGTGGCTGGTCCACCGCTATCTCTTCTGAGGGTCCCTCGTTGCCCGAGGTAACCGGCTGGGTGTCCCTGCTTGCGGGCTGGTCCCTTTCCCGGGGCTGAACCATTCAAATTGGAGCGCTGGTGACCACGGTGTCTTTGGCCATGGTGTGCGGGGATGCGTCCGAGTCCCAAATGATTGGCTCCTCCAATAACACTGTCCATCGCCCCTCTAGGTACAGTCTGTGGGTCTGCCACGTCCCCTGTGGGATTTCAACTGTCGGGAGCTGCTAGCTGTGGGTCCCTGTCTTTAGTATGGTTTATAGTTTTTGGCTGTCCCTTACGTTTTGCTGCTGCCCCTGGGTTGAAAAGTTTGCACTGATTTATGTGGAACCACTTTGTTCGGCGGGGCAATTTTATGGCATAGACCATGGGGCTTGTCTTGTTGACAATGTGATACGGTCCCATGTACAGTCCCTCAAAGACACCTATTCTAGCATAGTTCCTCACCATAGCCTGGTCCCCTATCTCCCGTTCATGGTGTTTGCGGGGCTCTAGCAGCAGTTGGTTGCTCCGATGCTGTTTTCCCATGTTGTTGGCAGCCTGTCAGTGAATCTGTTTAAGGTATTCAAACAGATTCCTGACAAAGCTGTCCTGGTTCACTTCCCTAAGCTGACCTTCCGTGAGTACTGGGGCTAACACATGGGTGGGGGTCCGCATGGCTCTGCCGGTCATGAGCTCGTACGGGGAGTACCCCGTTTCCTTTGACTGGCTAGCCTGGATCCCCATGAGGACCAGTGGTAGGACCTCTGCCCACCCTTTGGGTGAGTCCCCTGTCTCTTTGCGCAGCCTTTCTTTGATGGTGCGGTTTAAATGCTCCACAGGCCCGGATGACTGCGGGTTGTGGGAGACATGCCATTTTCCTTTGATGCTGAGTACCTTAAGGGTCTCCTGCATCACCTGCCCGGTGAAGTGACTCCCCTGGTTGGACTCCACGTATTGTGGTAGTCCCCAGCGGGAGAACGTCCTCCTTTGGCTTCATGGTGCACACCGTCCCTTTTCCCTGTTTTCCCGGGATAACCATCACCTCACTCTCCTGTCCTGTACAGACTGACCCCCCAAAGACAGTGGTTTCTTAAATCCACTAGGATCCCGTGGCCTAGGATGAAGTCAGCCCCCAGGATCCCTCTCCCTTCCTGCTCCCACTTTATCAGGACACAAGTCCACTTAGTGTGGAGTGTACCCAAATGAATGGAGAGCAGAATGGAGAATGACCAAGTCTGTTCAGTGCCTGTGAAACCCACCAAGCTGTAGGGGATCCTGTTAGATAGAGGTGAGGCGGTGGGGTTAGCTGCATAGACAAGGGTGCTTGAAGCACCGGTGTCCAGCAGGTAAGTCCCTTTCACCTTTTCCACTTGCATCTGAACGGTCGATCTCCCCAATGCATCATACTCGAGGGCACACAGGTGGATAGGCTGTGCCTGTCCTAGTCACGGTTTTGGTTGGGAGGGGGCAGATGGGATTTCGGTGCCGATGGTGGTGGCTACCTTCCCAGGACCATCTAACATGGTTCGGAGTATCGAATGAGTGGGGAGGGACTGGCTTATCTGTCTCGGCCCTTTTGGCCGGGGCTGGAGAACTCTTTCCTGCGCTACTTTTCCAGGGATTTCTACAATCCTTTCTTCAGTGCCCACTTTTTCCGCACCCGAAGCAGGTACGTTTTGTATCGGAGGGGTTGCCCCCCTCGTGGCGCCATTCCCTCTTATCTTGGCTAGGTCGGATCTCGTGAACCCTTCCCTTTTGTGGGTGCTCTTCCGTCCCTCTGCCGTTCCGGTAAGCTAGGGTCAGTTGCTTGACCACTCCCTGTTCGGTGGCTTGGGGATCTCTTGGGTCGAACCAGGCCTCAGCCTTGGTTCTTATTCGGGGTAAACTGTTAGCTACTAGGCGTTGCAGCCAGTGTGCTAACTCATCCGGGCTTAAGTGATCTCTGTCTATGTCCCCACTACAGGCGTTTTGGTACACAGGCCACAGTCGATCTGCGAACACCTGTGGGGTTTCCCCTGCGAGCTGCACCGTTTTCTCCACTCTGGAGAAGGGACTCTCGTCATTGCAGCCCATGGCTTCTAAAATGTCTTTCTGGACGGCAGCAAGTGTTTTCCGTCCCCTTTTGCTCTCAGTAGAGAGGGACTGGTATAGCTTGCTGTCCAGGGATAGGAGAAGCATCTTTGCCATTTCTGCATCATCGCACCCATTAATATCCCCTGCATATTCCACCTCCATAAAGTGAACTGAGGGGTCTCCCTTTGTAGTTAGCTTTCCCAGGTGGCTTATCATAGCCCTGAGCTGTTGGGGAGTGTGGGGGACCACAAACTGACTTTCCAGGGGCCCTGGACCCCAGGCAAGGGTGGGCGGGCCAAGCTTCTGTTGCCGGACCAGGCACATTGGCCCTGGTTCTGGCTCTCCCTGTTCTGGCTCGCCTACCTCTCCTCCCTGCTACCAAGCCGAGCTGAACCTCGGTGCCACAGGTGGTGGTGGTTCACTATCCCTGTCTGCCCCGCAACTGATTTGCCCCTCCTGCTGCTGAACCGGTGTGGTCACCGGTACCACAGGTGGTGGCCGGGTAGTTTCCTCCTTCTCTTCCAGGTTTACCTTAGGCGTACCCGGGCTTATTAGGCATACCATGCCTTTTGCCTTGAACAGAGCAATGTTTAAACTTTTTAATTTGTTGCTGGCAGGGACCGTGGTCTCCCGATTCAAACCCATTAGTGCTAGCTACTTTATACGCTGCCTGCACATCTTTTAATCTTTCCTGGAGCTCTTTTACTTGTAGGGTGAGGTGAGTGCTTTCCTCCCTCAGTGACTTTTCATTGCTTTTGGCCTCGGTAACCTGACATTGAAAATAGTCCTGACTGTTTTTAAACCTTTCCATTATCTGGGTCCTTTCCTGTTTTAGCCTACGGAGTTCTCCCCATAATCTTTCTTCTGACATAACCCTTTCCTGATAGTTCTCTGCGCATTCCCATAACTCTGCCTGTACTGTCTCATTGGTTTTATCTAGGAGTTGGACCTGTCGTTGTAGACAGACCAAATTGTCTTCTATACTGCTTCTTTGTGATCCTTGGTTGCTGTCCATTGGGCTGCAGCATCAGCTGGACGCTCAGCATGCAATAGACTAAGCACCAATTCTTGTGTGACATTCATTTTCTTATACACATCGGAGGAAATTCTGTCTTCCATCTTGGTTCTTTGCCCCAAACCAGCACTCTCTGCATCACACCCCTTGTACAATGCCGCGGTCGCCATTTTGTAAGGGGGTTATCCCGGGGTCAGGTTCACCTCTGTCCAACTTGAGCGGTTCGAATCGCTCCCACTCCCTAGGGTTCTAGACTCTGGATTTATTTGGGGGATGTGATAAAGTGCAAAGGACATCTGGTTTGGTGCAAAAGAACTTTGATTTTATTAAAGACAAAAAAATACAATGCCAGACTTACAGTTACTCTCATAAGGAACAATACAAGAAAGATACAATGTCAAACTTATAATCACTCTAATAAAGAACCATACATTACACATTCAAAGGGGGTTACAGTAAAAATTACACCTCCCACCTCCCAATACCTAATTCTATCTAGGTTAGACTCCAGGGCAGGCAGGGACTATGCTTACCAATCCTTTCTGGTCAGTTAGCAGTAGTTCACGATTTCAGGGTTTGTTGAAATCTGTAGGTTCTGCTTGCCATACCCCGAACATCGGAGAGCAATCTTCAGTTGGGTTGAGTCCACTGATGCGGTAAGGCACATTTTGGATCTATGGGGTAAGTACCCGGTTTTCTTCGTTGGAAATAGGTTCAAAGTCTCTTTAGGTAATGTTTTCACCTGTTGGTAGTCAGGTCTTAGATTGTAGAGTGGAAACTTTCGATTCTTCGGTTTCTTCCAGTTGAAGTTTTTTGAGTTTGGTCGATCGCGGTGGTTTTTCATTAGTACCACATTGGCTGTGATCGGTTGTTGCCGCGATGGTGATGTTCTTCCTTCCTTCAGGACTTCAGGACTTCGAGGCTGGAGAAATTAGTTTACAACTGTTACATTGGTTTCTCTCCTTGTCTTGATGGCATACTCGCAGTATAGCACCTGGTGTAGTATGGCATACCCTCTGTTGAAACAGGGGACCAGTTATACGGTTTGAGTTGTTCTAATCTTTGCACCAAATCAGTTCAGAATTCTTTGTGCAAATTTCGCGGGCTTGGCTCTTCTTTGTAATAATTTGGCGGGCTCGTTAAAAGTTAGAAGGTAGATAGTCCCAAATTAAATTTCCTTTCGAATGAGCCCAAACACTGGGGGGGTTCTTGTGAATTTTGCATCCTTTCACAACTGGTGTTCTTGAAAATTAATATTATTATTTTAAATTAAGGCCTTTTGAATTTCATAGCTTTTACATAACAAGCAGGGGGATGAAACAGAAAATTCAATTATATTAGAAAAGAATACCAAGCTACAAATCAAATTTCTCCACTATAATAATTGTTGTGCATGGTGAAAGAGCCAGACTGAACACAGTGAGCTCAAAGTAAAGTGTGACCTTAGTCTTTTATTACAGGTCTCCAGAGTGCCTCTCCAACCTATGAAACCTCCTTAAATACCTGTGCTCCCAAGGGATTATGGGATCCCTTGGGGCTCCAGGGGATGAGCCCTCTGGTGGCTGTCCAGAGTAAATACAAGTTTACATATATAACAACACTCCCCCCCACCCACCCCCAAAGTCAATAGTGTAACTATTTACAATGTGAGTTGATCTGGGGCCCTTCTTGCCCTGGTTGATGGTCTCGGTGTGAAAGCTGGTGTTGTTGAATCATTTGTTGGGCCCTCGCTGGGTTCCTGTGCAGCTGGTCTTGCCTGATGCTTTGGGCCCTGCTGGGCTGCTGTGGATGATGGGTTCTGCTTCATGGTCAACCGTGGTGCCGGTTGCCAATTGGTGTGTATGTTGGGGGATCAAAAAAGCTAGGGTCCAAGGTGGGTTGCTCAGGATAGTCCGTGAATCTGAGTTTGATTTGGTCCAAGTGTTACCGGTGAATGAGTCCATTTGAAAGTTTGACCCAAAACACCCTGCTCCCCTCTTTGACCACGACAGTGCCGGGAAGCCACTTGGGACCTTGTCCATAATTTAATACAAATACAGGATCATTGATTTCAATCTCGCGTGACACATTTGTGCTGTCATGGTATGCACTTTGTTGAAGCCGGCTGCTCTCTACCTGTTCATGGAGAGCAGGTTGAACTAACGAGAGCCTTGTCTTAAGTGCTCTTTTCATGAGCAGTTCAGCAGGTGGGATTCCAGTGAGTGAGTGGGGTCTCATGTGGTAGCGAAGCAGGACTCGGGATAGGCGAGTCTGCAGTGAGCCTTCAGTTACCCTCTTCAAGCCTTGCTTGATGGTTTGCACTGCTCTCTCTGCATGACCATTGGACGCTGGTTTAAACGGGGCAGATGTGACATGTTTGATCCCGTTCCCGGTCATGAATTCTTTGAACTCAGCACTGGTAAAACATGGCCCATTGTCGCTCACCAGGACATTGGGTCGGCTGTGTGTGGCAAACATGGCCCGCTGGCTTTCAGTAGTGGCAGCGGACGTGCTAGCCGACATTATCTCACATTCAATCCACTTGGAGTACGTGTCTACAACCACAAGGAACATTTTACCCAAGAACGGGCCTTCATAGTCGACCTGTACCCTAGACTACGGTTTGGAGGGCCAAGACCATAAACTTAGCAGCGCCTCCTTGAGAACATTGCTTAACTGCGAGCATGTATTACATCTGTGAACGTAGGACACTAAGTCCGCATCGATACCGGGCCACCACATGTGGGATGTGGCTATCGCTTTCATCATTACGTTGCCTGGGTGGGTACTGTGTTGGTCCTTGAAAAAGGTGTTTCTGCCCTTTTTGGGGGCCATTACTCGATTGCCCCACAGAAGGCAGTCTGCCTGTATAGACATTTCAGCTTTGCGCCGCTGGAACGGCTTTGTCTCTTCCTGCATTTCCACTGGGACACTGGACCAGCTCCCGTGAAGCACACAGCTTTTGACTAGAGATAATAAGAGGTCCTGGCTTGTCCAGGTTTTGATCTGCCGGGCAGTGATGGGTGATTGCTCACTCTCAAATGCTTCCATAACCATGGCTAGATCTGCGGGCTGCACCATTTCCAACCCTGTAGTGGGCAATGGCAGTCTACTGAGAGCATCGGCGCAGTTTTTTGTGCCTGGCCTGTGGCGGATAACATAGTTGTATGCGGCCAACGTGTGCGCCCATCTCTAGATGCGGGCTGATACGTTAGTATTTAGCCCTTTACTCTCGGAGAACAGGGATATAAATGGCTTATGGTCAGTTTCTAATTCGAATTTTAGCCCAAACAGGTATTGATGCATTTTCTTTACCCCATAGACACACGCTAACGCTTCTTTCTCAATCATGCTGTAGGCTCTCTCAGCCTTAGACAGACTCCTGGATGCATAAGCAACCAGTTGCAGTTTCCTAAAATCATTAGTTGGTTGCAATACACACCCGAAGCCATATGACGACACATCGCATGCTAAGTACCAAACGCTTACATGGATCATACAACACCAGCAATTTGTTTAAGTATAGCAATTTTCTCGCTTTTACAAAGGCATTTTCTTGGCTTTTGCCCCAAACCCATTCACCCCCTTTTCGTAGTAAGACATGCAGTGGTTCTACCAGTGTGCTGAATCCCGGTAAGAAGTTGCCAAATTAGTTCAGGAGTCCCAGAAACGACCGCAGCTCCGTCATGTTCTGTGGCCTTGGTGCGTTCTCGATTGCCTCCATCTTCGCGTTGGTGGGCCTGATGCTGTCCGCCGCATTCCTCCTTCCCAGGAACTCCACTTCAGGTGCCAGGAAAATGCACTTCGAGCGTTTTAACCTGAGCCCCATGCAGTTGAGTCGACCAAGAACCTCTTCCAGGTTCTGCAAATGCTCGACTGTGTTCTGACCTGTGACCAAGATGTCATCCTGGAAGACCACGGTGTGTGGGACCGACTTCAGTAAGCTTTCCATGTTTCTCTGGAATATCGCCGCCGCTGATCGGATTCCAAACGGGCATCTGTTATAAACAAAAACCCCTTTGTGCGTGTTGATGCAGGTGAGGGCCTTCGATGATTCCTCCTGCGTTATGTAGGCTGGAGTCAGATCCAGCTTCGTGAACGTCTTTCCTCCTGCCAACATTGCGAAGAGGTCGTCGGCCTTTGTAGTGGATATTGGTCCTGCAGGGAGAAATGATTGATAGTTCCTTTGTAATCGCCACAGATTCTGATGGTGGCGTCTCCCTTGAGGACTGGGAAGATAGGACTAGCCCACTTGTTGAACTCGATCGGGGAAATGATGCCCTCTCTTTGCAGCCGGTCTAGCTCGATCTCTACCCTTTCTCTCATCATGTACTGTACTGCTCTCACCTTGTGATGGATGGGTCGCGCCCCCGGAATTAGGTGGATCTGCATTTTTGCTCCTTGGAATTTCCTGATGCCTGGTTCTAACAGCGAAGGAAATTTGTTTAAGACCTGGGCACATGAAGTGTCATCAGCAGGCGATAGCGCTCGGATGTCGTCCCAGTTCCAGCGTATCTTTCCCAGCCAATTCCTGCTAAGCAGTGTGGGACCATCGCCCGGTACCACCCAGAGTGGTAGCTTGTGCACCGCTCCATCGTAGGAGACCTTTATGGTAGCACTGCCAATTACTACGAATCAGTTCTTTCGTGTAAGTTCTTAGTTTCATGCGGACTGGAATTAAGACTGGCCTTGAGGCCTTGTTGCACCACAACCTTTCGAAAGTCTTTTTGCCCATGATGGACAACTTCATTGACACCGGGAGTCCATTTAGTTCAACATTCAGCATTATCGGGGGACAATTCGTGGTGAATGTGTGCACCCGATGTACCTCTGCCTCCTTGATCTGAGGCTCTGGTTCGTCGTGATCCTCAGTGGATCTGTCCTCCTCTGCAACATGGTGGTTTTCAGGTTTAACAGGCTTTGCAGCTCACCTGCACACTCGTTGTTGGTGTCCCATTTTTCCACAGCCCTTGCAAACGTTCTCTTTGAATCGGCATGAATGGATCACCCCCACAGCGCCAACAAGGTGTTAATGGCCTTGCATTCATCACCCTTGATGGTGGACTCTGAGACATCTGCGGACATGTAGCTGCATGTATGTGTGACTTGCCCTGTACGTTACGACTCGAAAACAACATCACTTTGTTCACAGTACTTGTAACAGCACTTATGTGCTGAGAGATTTGCTTCGTGTTGTCACTGGTGGCAATGAACGCCTGGGCTATCGCTGTGGCCTTACTCAAGGTTGGGGTCTCTATAGTCAAAGGTTTGCGAAGTATGGTTACGTGGCCAATGCCAAGTACGAAAAAGTCTCTGAGCATGTGCTCCAAATGTCCTTCAAATTCGCAATGTCCTGTAAGGCATCCATCAGAACACTTTCCTTCGGGTTCAAATGCTCTCGGACCACTGTGCACAAATCGTCGTACAATTTCTCTGTGGGTTTCGCTGGAGTGAGCAGATTCTTCATGAGGCCATACGTTGGTGCCCCACAGACGGTGAGGAGGATCGCCCTTCGTTTGGCAGCGCTGTCTTCCCCATCTAGCTCGTTGGCCATGAAGTATTGGTCAAGTCGCTCCACAAAAGTTTCCCAATCATCTCCCTCAGAGAATTTCTCCAGGGTGCCCACTGTTCTTTGCATCTTTGGGCTCGCTATCTGTATCTCGTCGCCAGTTGTTGTGTATGGAGAAAGAGTCAGACTGAACACTGTGAGCTCAACCTAAAGTGTGACCGTAGTCTTTTATTGCAGGTCTCCAGAGTGCCTCTCCAACCTGTGTAGACTCCTTAAATACCTGTGCTCCCAAGGGATTATGGGATCAGTTGGGACTCCAGGGGATGAGCCCTCTGGTGGCTGTACAGAGTAAATACAAGTTTACATATATAACAATAACTATCACTATTTATGACTTAATCTCTCAGATTCTTGAACTATAGGGGCGTCAAGGGTTATGGGGAACAGGCAGGAAAGTGGAGTTGAGGCCAAGATCAGATCAGCCATGATATTGAATGGCGGAGCAGGCTCGAGAGGCTGTATGGCCTACTTCTGCTCCTATTTCTTATATTCTGATATCTGCTAAATTGGGTGTAACGCGCATTATTATTACCTGTAATCACCAATTCTGATCAGCCAACAAGACTTGCTATCATCTGATTGCTGACTCCCCAACGTGAGGAAGTAATCCTATTTTCCCTATCAAAACACGTCATAATAAAAAAAAAAATCTCCCCATAGCCATCTCTGCTCCAGTGGAAATAATCCCATTATTTCAAGTCTGTCCTCGTATCTTTGACAAGGTGTCAGCCTTTGCTCAGTGGGTAGCACTCTTGCCTTTGAGTACGATGGTTGTGTGCTCACACCCCACTCCAGAGACTTGAGCACTTAAACTAGCCTGAGGGAGTACTGCACTATCAGACGAGTTGTCTCTTAGATGTGATATTGAACCGAGGCCCCATCCACCTCTCAGCTGGACATAAAAGATCGAAGAAGAGCAAAGGAGTTCTCATCATCATCATAGGCGGTCCCTCCAAATCGAGGACAACTTGCTTCCACTCTAAAAGTAAGTTCTTAGGTGACTGAATAGTCCAATATGGGAATTACAGTCTCTGTCACAGGTGGGACAGACAGTGGTTGAAGGAAAGGGTGGGTGGGGAGTCTGGTTTGCCGTACGCTCCTTCCGCTGCCTGCACTTGTTTTCTGCATGCCCCCGGCGACGAAACTCGAGGTGCTCAGCGCCCTCTGTTAACAAAAAGCCCGGACAACCCCTGCTACACATTATGCTGGGTGTAATGCATGCAACTGTGAGTATGCTCACAGGTTTGTGGAGCTGTTGAACTGAAATAGTTTTAGAGCTGTTGAGTTGTGAGTGGCTTAGCCACTCACGAGATGTTTACATAACTCCATAAAACCCCAGCCAGTTGGGTTCAGGGAATCCACAATGAGGCAGGTGATTGTGAGCCTAGTGGATGAACTGGTAATTTGTAGTGTGATTGTTAAACCTTTGTTAATAAACCGATAGTTCTTAATAGCAATGTGTTGCTATGAATTCTTAAGCAAAGAACCCATGAAGCAAACACATTACACAGAGATTATCTGAGTATATGCGTTTGCGAAATAAAGGGACTGCCGAGACTGTAGAGTGAGTGAGACATAATGGATATAGAAACATAGAAACATAGAAATCTACAGTGCAGAAGGAGGTGATTCGGCCATCGTATCCGCGCCGGCCAATAAAGAGCCACACGGCCCTCGGTCAACAGCCCTGAAGGTTACATATAAATCTATAAACAATGAACAGTGGCGGAAAGGTAAAGAGCATCCGGCCCAACCAGTCCACCCTACACAACCGCGACACCCCCTGCACCGCAACATTTTACACTCCATCCCAACCAGAGTCTCCTAGGAGAGGCAAAAAAACAGGTAAAAAACCCCAGGGCAATTGGGGAAAAAAAACAGGGATAATTCCTCTCCGATCCATCCAGGCGATTGAACCTAGTCCAGGAGATCATCCTGGCTGTATTCGATTCCCTGCAGTACTTACCATCGTATCTGCGCCAGCCAACAAGAGGTTATCCAGTCTAATGCCACTTACCAGCTCTAAATTCGTAATCCTGCAGGTTATGGCACTTCAAGTGCCTATCCAAGCACCTTTTAAATGTGGTGAGGGTTTCTGCATCCAACATCCTTCCAGGCAGTGAGTTCCAGATCCCCACAACTCTCTGCGTGAAGAAGCCTCCCCTCAAATCCCCTCTAAACATTCCACTAACCACCTTAAAACTATGCCCCCTCGTAATTGACCCCTCCAGCAAGGAAAATAGGCCCTTGCTATCCAGGTTCCTCAAAATTTTATACACCTCAATGAGGTCTCCGCTCAGCCTCTTCTGTTCCAATGAGAACAAACCCAGCCTATCCAATCTGTCCTCATAGCTAAGATTCTCCATTCCAGGCAGCATCGTAGTGAATCTCCTCTGCACCCTCTCCAGTGCAATCACATCCTTCCTATAAAATGGCAACCAGAACTGCACGCAGTACTCCAGCTGTGGCCTAACCAGAGTATTATACAATTTAAGCATAACCTCCCTGCTCTTGTATTCTATGCTTCGGCCAATAAAGGCAAGCATTCTGTATGCCGCCTTAACCACCTTATCCACCTGGCCTGCTACTTACGGGGATCTGTGGACAAGCACTTCAAGTTCCAATTGTTCATCTACACTTTTAATTGGTCTATCATTTAATGTGTCCTTAATGTTTCCTTATCAGCCCTTCCCAAGTGCATTACCTCACACTTCTCCGAATTAAATTCCATTTGCCTCTGTTCTGCCCACCTAACCAGTAGATTGATATCCTCCTGCAGTCCATGACTTTCCTCTTCATCAACCACACAGCCAATTTTAGTGTCATCTGCAAACTTCTTAATCATACTCCCTATATTCAAATCTGGATCATTTGATGTATACCACAAAAAGCAAGGGACCCAGTATTGAGCCCCGCGGAACCCCACTGGAAACATCCTTCCAGTCACAAAAACATCCATCAACCATTACTCTTTGCTTCCTACCTCTAAGCCAATTTTGGATCCAACTTGCCACTTTGCCCTGGATCCTATGAGCTTTAAACGTCGTGACCAGTCTACCATGTGGGACTTTATCAAAAGCCTTGCTAAAGTCCATATACACTACATTGTACGCACTACCCTCATCGACCCTCCTGGTTACCTCCTCGAAAAATTCAATCAGGTTCGTCAAACACGATCTTCCCTTAACAAATCTATGCGGGAGTGATTATGACACGGCAATTTTGCCTCCGTTTTTTGATGAATACTGTTGGTCTATAAACCTGTCGAGCGTTTCTCTCACTGTTTATGTCATCTGCTGAGGCAGAAATTCCTGTTTACAGAATGCCCATGAGGTTATTGTTCTTAAAGAATGACCCAGCTGGAGTTAATATCAGCGATAACAGCAGACACATTGAACCTGCAATGATTTTTATGTTAGCTGGGTCTGAACAGTTTTAAAAGTAAGGTCAAGAACAGATATTTTATGAAGATCCTGTTTTGATCATGCCAAAACTGTGCCTGATTTAATGGGGCCTTTACACTGCACAGCTGCTTCAGGCAGATGCGGTTCTGCAGGCTACTGGGAGACGTCAGGATCTACCCAGCTCTTATTGCGGGCACGGGTGCCAGCAGAGGAGGAGACTGTTGTTTAGAAGTCCCGAAATCCAACTTTATTTCTGGCTGCAGGCCTTCCCCACTGCCTGAGGGCTGTCGCTGGGTTAAAAATGGCAGCCTGAGCCAAGCTTATGGTAGCGAATGGCCGACTAGGCCAACATCCCCAGCATTGAAGCATTGACCACACCGCTGGGCAGGCCACATAGTTCGCATGCCAGACACGAGACTCCCAAAGCAAGCGCTCTACTCGGAAATCCTTCATGGCAAAAGATCCAAAGGTGGGCAGCGGAAACATTACAAGGACACCCTCAAAACCTCCCTGATAAAGTGCAACATCCCCACTGACACCTGGGAATCCATGGCCAAAGACCGCCCTAAGTGGAGGAAGTACATCTGGGAGGGCGCTGGGCACCTCGAGTCTTGTCGCCGAGAGCATGCAGAAATCAAGCGCAGGCAGCGGAAAGGGCATGCAGCAAACCAGTCCCACCCACCCCTTCCCTCAGCAACTATCTGTCCCACCTGTGACAGAGACTGTTCAGCCATCTAAGAACTCAGTTTAAGAGTAGAAGCAAGTCTTCCTCGATTCTGAGGGACTGCCTATGATGAGGCCTGGACTAATCGTCCAGAGAACGCGAGTTCAAATCCCGCTGTGAAAATTTAAATTCGGTTCAGGGCTGCGAGTCTTTGGAATCTTGTTGTGCGAGGTCCCTTGGGGAAGAGTGACCATAATATGGTAGAATTCTTTATTAAGATGGAGAATGACACAGTTAATTCAGAGACTAGGGTACTGAACTTGGGGAAAGGTAACTTCGATGGTATGAGACGTGAATTAGCTAGAATAGACTGGCGAGTGATACTTAAAGGGTTGACGGTGGATAGGCAATGGCAAACATTTAAAGATCACATAGATGAACTTCAACAATTGTACATCCCTGTCTAAAGTAAAAATAAAAAGGGGAAGGTGGCTCAACCGTGGCTAACAAGGGAAATTAGGGATAGTGTTAAATCCAAGGAAGGGGCATATAAATTGGCTAGAAAAAGCAGCAAACCTGAGGACTGGGAGAATTTTGTAATACAGCAGAGGAGGACCAAGGGTTTAATTAGGGGGGGGAAATAGAGTTATGAGAGTAAGTTTGCTGGGAACATAAAAACTGACTGCAAAAGCTTCTATAGATATGTGAAGAGAAAAAGATTTGTGAAAACAAACGTAGTTCCCTTGCAGTCAGATTCAGATGAATTTATAATGGGGAACAAAGAAATGGCGGACCAGTTAAACAAATACTTTGGTTCTGTTTTCACAAAGGAAGACACAAATAACCTTCCGGAAATGCTAGGGGACCGAGGGTCTAGTGAGAAGGAGGAACTGAAGGATATCCTTATTAGGCGGGAAATTGTGTTAGGGAAATTGATGGGATTGAAGGCCAATAAATCCCCGGGACCTTATAGTTTGCATCCCAGAGTACTTAAGGAAGTGGCCATAGAAAGAGTGGATGCATTGGTGATCATTTTCCAACAGTCTATCGACTCTGGATCAGTTCCTATGGACTGGAAGGTAGCTAATGTAACACCACTTTTTAAAAAAGGAGGGAGAGAGAAAACGGATAATTATAGACCGGTTAGTCTGACATCAGTAGTGCGGAAAATGTTGGAATCAATTATTAAAGATGAAATAGCAGCGCATTTGGAAAGCTGTGACAGGATCGGTTCAATTCAGCATGGATTTGTGAAAGGGAAATCATGCTTGACAAATCTTCTGGTGGTGTATTTGGACTTTCAAAAGGCTTTTGACAAGGTCCCACACAAGAGATTGGTGTGCAAAATCAAAGCACATGGTATTGGGGGTAATGTACTGACGTGGATAGAGATCTGGTTGGCAGACAGGCAGCAGAGAGTCGGGATAAATAGGTCCTTTTCAGAATGGCAGGCAGTGACTGGTGGAGGGCTCAGCGCTGGGACTCCAGCTATTTACAATATACAATATACATTATGATTTAGATGAAGGAATTGAATGTAATATCTGCAAGTTTGCATGTGATACCCTAAACTGGGTGGCGGTGTGAGCTGTGAGGAGGACGCTAAAAGGCTGCAGGTGACTTGGACAGGTTAGGTGAGTGGGCAAATGCATGGCAGATGCAGTATAATGTAGATACATGTGAGGTTATCCATTTTTTGGGGGCAAAAACACAAAGGCAGAATAGTATCTGAATGGCGGCTGATTAGGAAAGGGGGAGGTGCAACGAGACCTGGGTGTCATGGTCCATCAGTCATTGAAAGTTGGCATGCAGGTACAGCAGGCGGTGAAGAAGGCAAATGGTATGTGGCCTTCATAGCTAGGGGATTTGAGCATAGGAGCAGGGAGGTCTTACTGCAGTTGTACAGGGCATCGGTGAGGCCTCATCTGGAATATTGTGTTCAGTTGTGGTCTCCTATTCTGAGGAAGGACGTTCTTGCTATTGAGGGAGTGCAGCGCAGGTTCACCAGACTGATTCCCGGGATGGTGGGACTGACATAGGAGAGGCTGGATCAACTGGGCCTTTATACACTGGAGTTTAGAAGGATGAGAGAGGATCTCATAGAAACTTACAAGATTCTGATGGGACTGGACAGGCTAGATGCGGGACGAATGTTCCCGATGATGGTGAAGTCCAGAACCAGGGGACACAGTCTTAGGATAAAGGGTAGGCCATTTTGGACTGAGATGAGGAGAAAGTTCTTCACTCAGAGAGTTGTTAACCTGTGGAATTCCCTACCGCAGAGAGTTGTTGATGCCAGTTCATTGGATATATTCAAGAGGGAGATAGATATGGCCCTTACGGCTAAAGGGATCAAGGGGTATGGAGAGAAAGCAGGAAAGGGGTACTGAGGGAATGATCAGCCATGATCTTATTGAATGGTGGTGCAGGCTCGAAGGGCTGAATGGCCTACTCCTGCACCTATTTTCTATGTTTCTATGTTTCTATGAATTCTCTACCCCAAAAGGTCCCTGGATGCTGAAGCATTGAGTATATTCAAGGCTGAGATACGCAGGTTTTTGGACTCTAGAGGAATCAAGGGCTATGGGGAAAATGGAGTTGAGGTCAAAGATCAGCCATGATCTCATTGAATGGCGGAGTAGGCTCGAGGGGCCGTAGCGCCTACTCCTGCTCCTAATTCTTATGTTCTGATGTTTACTAATAAAATCTGGAATTAAATAGCTGGTAAAAGTGACAATGAAGTAGGTGAATTGTCATTTCGGGAAGAAAACCTACCGTCTTTACCTGGCCTGGGCTTTATGTGACTTCAGACTCACACTAATGTGGTTGACTCTTAACTGCCCTCTGAAGTGTCCGAGTAAACCAATCAGTTGTATCAAACTGCACATAAACTGCAGCGGTTCAAGAAGATAAGAAAGACTTGCATTTCTATGGCGCCTTTCACGACTGCCAGATGTCTCAAAGCTCTTTACATCGAAACATAGAAAATAGGTGCAGGAGCAGGCCATTCGGCCCTTCGAGCCAGCACCGCTATTCAATATGATCATGGCTGATCATGCAACCTCAGTACCCCACCCCTGCCGTCTCTCCATACGCACTGATCCCTTTAGCTGTAAGGGCCACATCTAACTCCCTTTTGAATATGTCCAATGAACTGGACTCAACAACTTTCTGTGGCAGAGAATTCCACAGGTTCACAACTCTCTGGGTGAAAAAGATGCTCCTCATCTCGGTCCTCTCTGGCTTACCCCTTATCTTTAGATTGTGACCTCTGGTTCTGGACTTCCCCAACATCGGGAACATTCTTCCTGCATCTAATCTGTCCAGTCCCGTCAGAACTTTATAAGTTTCTATAAGATCCCCTCTCATTCTTCTAAATTCCAGTGAGTATAAGCCTAGCCAATCCAGTCTTTCCTCATATGTCAGTCCTGCCATCCCAGGAATCAGTCTGGTGAACCTTCACTGCACTCCCTCAATAGCAAGCACGTCCTTCCTCAGATTAGGAGACCAAAACTGCACACAGTACTCAAGGTATGGTCTCACCAAGGCCCTGTACAACTGCATTAAGACCTCCCTGCTCCTATACTCAAATCCCCTCGCTATGAAGGCCAGCATGCCATTTGCTTTCTTTACCGCCTGTTGTACCTGCATGCCTACCTTCAATGACTGATGTACCATGACACCCAGGCCTTGTTGCACCTCCCGTTTTACTAATCTGTCACCATTCAGATAATAATCTGCCTTCCTGTTTTTGTCACCAAAGTGGATAACCTCACATTTATCCACATTATACTGCATCTGCCATACATTTGCCCATTCACCTAACCTATCCAAGTCCCCCTGCAGCCTCTTAGCATCCTCCTTGCAGCTCGCACTGCCACCCAGCTTCGTGTAATCTGCACACTTAGAGATATTCCATTCAATTCCTTCATCTAAATCATTAATGTTTATTTTAAATAGCTGGGGTCCCAGCACTGAACCCTGCGGCACCCCACTAGTCACTGCCTGCCATTCTGAAAAGGACCCGTTTATTCCCACTCTTTGCTTCCTGTCTGCCAACCAGTTCTCTATCCACGTCAATACATTTATAGCCAATGGAATACTTTTTGCAGTGTAGTCACTGTTGTAATGTAGGAAACGCATTAGCCAATTTGCGCATAAGTAAGTTCCCACAAACAGCAATCTGATCGTGAGCAGATAATCTTTTTTTTTGTTATGTTGATCGAGGGTTAATTATTGGCCCAGGATAACTTCCCTGCTCTTCTTTGAAATAATGCCTGTAGGGATCTTTTACGTGCACCTGAGAGCGCAAACGGGGCCTCGGTTTAATGTTTAATCCGAAAGATGGCACCTCCGACAGTGCAGCGCTCCCTTAGCACTGCACTGGAGAAGACACAACATCACCGTTTCAAGGTAACTAGGGATGTGCAATATTTGCCACATCCTGAGCATGTATAATCAAAAAATACATTTGTTGTGATGATGCTGCTGCTGTCAGAGAGGCAAGCTATTGCAAAACTCTTGACATTGATTTCCGTTCCCCCAAAAGCAGTTCCCTGCCTCATTTTACATTACAGTGCATTTGAGTTGAGATTTATTGTAAGTAGTATAAAAATTCAAATAAATCAGCCTTGTCTTAATTGTGGACAGATTCTATTGTGTTGGCAGTGTGACAAAAATGAAGCATTATTGTCCATAGTCTATTATTTTATTGCTTTTCTTGGGTTACGGTGCACACAATTAAAATTAAGTAACTATCATAGAATTTTGCATACACACTGGTAGCATTTCCTCTTCACCACATGGGCAGTAATCTGGCAGGGTGGTTCAGCCATCCGTTGTACAATCTTTCCGATTTTCATTACATTGGAATCAAATGGAATGAAAATTGTCATGTTCTGTGAAGGGCAGATGATTATAAAGGAGCAGTGCTCGAGTGCTGGGGCGGGGGGGGGGGGGGGGGCGTTATAAAGGAGCAGTGCCCGAGAGGGCGACAGAGTGATGTGGGGGATTTATAAAGGAGCAGTGCCTGAGAGGGGGACAGAGCGGGGCTTGGGGGGGCAGGGGAAGTATAAAGGAGCAGTGCCCGAGAGCGGGGACAGAGCAGCAGCAGCGGCGAGGGGGAAAACACACAAGGCGTGTCGTCACAAGATAGCTGGTAACTGGTTGTTAAAGGTCACGTCATTTTTCTTTGCTATTCAGGTTCGGGGCCGGTAAGTATCACTGTTTTTTTGCCTGTTTGTCTTGTAGTCTTTAACTAAGGGCCGAGGGGTATACTAAAAACTTCAGTTAATTAATCTAGTAAATAGAGTCACGGCAGGGCAGCTCAGTCCCATGGAGTGCACATCCTGTGCCATGTGGGAAGTCCTGGACGCTTCTCAAGGCCTGGGTGACCATGTGTGTGGGAAGTGTCGCCAGCTACGGCAGCTCGAGATCCGCGTTTCAGAACTTGAGCGGCAGCTGGAGTCACTGCAGGGCATTCACGAGGCTGGGAAGTTCGTGGATAGCTTGTTTCTAGAGGTGGTGATCCCGCAGCATAAGAGTGTGCAGGCAGAGAGGGAATGGGTGACCGCCAGACAGAAGAGGAGGACCAGGCAGGTAGTGCAGGAGTCCCCTGGGTGCATCTCATCTCCAACCCATATACTGTTCTGAGTACTGGTGGTTCCTCTGGGGAGTGCAGCCAAAGCCAAGTCCAGGCACCACGGGTGGCTCAACTGAACCGGGGGAGGAAGAAGAGCGAAAGAGCAATAGTGGTAGGGGATTCGATAGGGGAGTAGACAGGCGTTTCTGCAGCCGCAGATATGACTCCAGGATTGTATGTTGCCTCACTGGTGCCAGGGTCAAGGATGTCACCGAGCGGCTGTAAGACATTCTGAGGGGGGAGGGTGAACAGCCAGAGGTCATGGTCCATATCAGTACCAATAACAGAGACAACCTCAACTCCGAGGGACTGCCTGAGAAGAAGAAGAAAGGGGGATGAGGTCCTGCAGGCAGATTTTAGGGAGCTAGGAGAGAGATTAAAAAGCAGTACCACAAAGGTAACAATACCTCAAAGGTAGTCGTCCCCCTTCTCCCGGTGCCACGTGCTAGTGAGTACAGAAATAGAAGGATAGAGCAGATGAATATGTGATTGAAAAGATGGTGCAGAAGGGAGGGCTTTAGATTCTTGAGACATTGGGAGCATTTCTGGGGAAGGTGTGACCTGTACAAACTGGACGGGTTGCACCTCAACAGAGCTGGGACCAATATCTTCGCAGGGGTGTTTGCTAGTGCTGTTGGGGAGGTTTTTAACTGGCAGAGGGATGGGAACCTGAGAGTATATTCAGAAGGGGAGGGGCGAAGCAAAGCTGGAATTGTAAAGCAGAAAATTAGAAAGTGAATTTGGAAGGCAGAGAAAGCAAAAGCTAGAAAATAGACAACAAGGGAGTTTGGCTAAATGGTATTTACCTCAATGCAAGAAGTCTAAGGAATAAGGCAGATGAACTGATAGCACAGATAGACACTTGGGAGTATGATATTATAGCTATTACTGATACATGGCTGAAAGAAGGGCAGGTATGGCAGCTCAACATTCCTGGTTACAGTGTTTTCAGACGAGATAGAGAGATGGGTAAAAAAGAAGGGGGAGGGGGTCGCAGTTTTGATTAAAGAAACAATTACACCTGTGAGGAGGGATGATATGTTTGAAGGATCATCAAATGAGGTCATATGGGTTGAATTTAAGAACAAAAATAGGGCGATTACATTGCTGGGAGTGTACTATTCACCCCTAAACAGTCAGCGGGAGATAGAAGAGCAAATATGTAAGCTAATTTCTGAGAAGTGCAAAAACTATAGGGTAGTAATAGTAGGGGATTTGAATTACTCTACTATTAATTGGAATAGAATTAGTGTGAAAGGTATAGAGGGTGCAGAATTCCTAAAATGCATTCAGGAGAACTTTTTTAGCCAGTATGTATCAAGCCCAACAAGGGAGGGGACGGTTCTGGACTTAGTTTTAGGGAATGAAGCTGGGCAGGTGGAAGGGGTATAAGTGGGAGAGCATTTTGGTGCTAGTGATCATAATTCAGTTAGATTTAGGGTAGTTATGGAAAAGGACAAAGATAGACCAGGAATAAAAGTTCTCAATTGGGGAAAGCCAATTTTACTAAGCTGAGATGTGATTTAGCCAAAGTGGACTGGAAACAGCTACTTAAAGATAAATCAGTGTCAGAGCAGTGGGAGGCATTCAAGGGAGAGATATTGATGGTTCAGAGCAAGAATGTTTCCTTAAAGAATAATAAATCTAGAGCCCCCTGGATGTCAAGGGGCATACAGGGTAGCATAAAGAAAAAAAGGGAGACTTATGACAGATACTGAGAGCTCAGTAGTGCAGATACCCAAGAGGAGTATAGAAAGTGCAGGGGTAAAATTAAAAAGGAATTAGGAAAGCAAAGAGATACTATGAAAAAATGTTGGCAAGTACAATGATGGAAAACCCAAAGAGGTTTGAAAATACATTAAGAGCATGAGGATAACAAAAGAAAGAGTAGGGCCTATTAGAGACCATAAAGGTAATGTGTGTGTGGAGGGGGAGACGTGTGTATGGTTCTTAATGAATACTATTTTCACAAAAGAGAGGGGCGATGCAGACATTGCAATCAGGAAGGAGGAGTGTGAAATATTAGATGAAATAAACATAGTGAGAGAGGAAGTATTAAGGGGGTTTGCAGCTTTGAAAGTGGATACATCCACAGGCCCAGATGAAATGTATCCCAGGCTGTTTAGATAAGCAAAAGAGGGAATAGCAGACCATTATTTTCCAATCTTCTCTGGCTACAGATGTGATACCAGAGGACTGGAGGACTGCTAACATTGTACTTTTGTTTAAAAAAGGAGAAAGGGATAGACAGAGTAATTACAGGAGTCAGCCTAACCTCAATGGCGGGAAAATTATTGGAAAAAATTCTGAGGGACAGGTTAAATCTTCATTTACAAAGACATGGCTTAATCAAGAACAGTCAGCATGGATTTGTTACGGGAAGGTCGTGTCCGACTAACTTGATTGAATTTTTTGTGGAGGGGTGCTGTTGCAGCTGCGTTCGTCTGGGCGGGTGGTGAGTTATTCCAACACGCTCCCTGAGCCTTGCAGATAGTTTGCGATCATTGCAGATAGCAGCGGCGAAGCATTGAGGGATGTCAGGGGAGACGAGTCATTACTGGCAGTAAATTGGCCAGACTGTGAATGGGTCGTGCCTGCTGCCATGTTCGACGTCCCGATTAATGCTCTTGGCATTCGGCGCACTCTATCGTAAAATCCACTCCAAAGGGACGGCAGCACACTTCACAAATCTAATTTCAGCCAATGTTGCAGCTGGAGTATTACAATTGACTTCAGCGCCTCAAGGCTAGAAAAGAGGGGGGGGGGTGGGAATCTTGCGTCTGATCGCTATCCACTGACCCCGGCTGGTAAGTGCAAAGCTGCTGCCTCTGTTCAGTGTTTGCTGTGGTTTTTTTTAATGAGATTAAATTGCTAGAATAAATGATTAAATGGACTGTGGCACAAAGAGAAGCAATTTGCCTGTGTTTGTCTGGAGCTCTGAGCAGCCTTGATCCAAGATCTTGATCGGTACTTGACAAACTAGTTAAACGTTTATGAGGATTAAGCTGCAGTGATGTTTTGTCAAGCAAGCAGAGATTAGATTTAACAGATTCCACTGTATTACAGTCTATGATCCTGCTCCATGATACTTTTTTTCTTTAAACAAATGAATCTTTCGGAGAAGCAGCTCCCATGATGCCTCGGTTGGTAAGTGCACTGCCCAGTGTGGAACTGACTCACACAGTCCCTGGTCTGTGCTGACTGAGCTCAACGTAGCCAGCTCAGCATTAAGGACATTGCAGGGGTCGAAATTTGGTCCTGCCATTTTTGACGCGGTGACACCAGCAGAGTGCTTAAGCCTCCTTGATAAAAATGCAACATCTCCACCAGCACCTGGGAGCCCCTGGCCATAGACCCCCCTAAGTGGAAGAAGTGCATCCGGGAGGATGCTGCGCACCTCGAGTATCGTCGCTGAGAGCTTGCAGAATAAAAACGCAGGCAGTAGAAGGAGCGTGCGGCGAACCAGACTCCCCACCCACCCTTTCCTTCAACCACTGTCTGTCCCACCTGTGACAGAGACTGTAATTCCTGTATTGGACTGTTCAGTCACCTAAGAACTCACTTTTAGAGTGGAAGCAAGTCTTCCTCGATTTCGAGGGACTGCCTTTGATGATGGTAATGCTGATTTTAACGGCCGACGGTAGGTGCCGCCTCAAACTGTGCAAAATTCAGTTTTACCGCCCAAAGATGAGAGAGCAGCGCTAAAAGTGGCGTTGCACACGCACCCTCGAGGGGCAACGGGGCGGCATCTCAGGAGGCCGACCGAATTTCCCCACGGTCGGCTGCCGGCATACGTGTCAAAAAAAATGAAAAACAAGAAGTTTCCAATTTTCCATTGCTTTCCCTCACCCAGACTTCCCCACTGGTCCCATTAATCATTATCATTATCATAGGGGGTCCCTCGAACGAGGATGACTTGCTTCCACAAGAGTTCACAGATGTTTCAATGAGGGACCCGATATTCCAGTCCTGAGCTTCATTTGAAGGGGTGGAAGATGCCTGTGCGTGGATTTTTTTAACGTGTTGTGACCATTGCACACCAGCCACCACATGGTCTTGACAGAGCTAGGCCTTTATCCAGTGGTAAGGGTTAACCAAGACGACTGGAGACCTGCTCTGCTGCACAGACCTAGTGCACACACATATCGCAGTGTGGGCTGGCCCTTGCTGTCCCTGGGCCCTCGCCTCTTCTGGGGGCATACCTTCATTTGCCGCACCTCCGCCATGATCTCTCGCCGCTCCTCCTAAATACCTAAATGCTAAATCCCCGATGTCCCACCACCTTTCCCAGGCTGTACAGATGCCTGCTGGTAAGGACACCGTACTCACCTAATATTGCAGCTGCAGCGCCAAGGGGACGATGCACGTTCCGTGACGTCACCACCAAACTAAATTTACAGTCAGCCCAGGAACCCAGTCGCCACCCCTCTCCGGCGGCAACAGGTGGCATTAAAAAAAACAAATTTCGACCCCTTATATATTGCCACTGCTTTACTGTAGATCGCGGGAGAATGGCATCCACGTACTGGCTCCCCGCATTTAAAAAGAAACAAAAGCACTTGCATTGATGTAGTGCTTTTCACAACCTCAGGACGCCCCTAGAGCACTTTGCAACCAACTTTAAAGTAGGGTCGCTGTTGTGATGTAAAGAAGCGCAGCAGCCTCTTTGCGCACAGCAAGCTCCCACAAGCAGCAAAGACTGGGCATCCACAGCCCTCTGAGTATATTCAGGACTGAGATCGATAGATTTTTTTTTGACTCTAAGGGAATCAAAGGATATGGGGATCGGGCGGGAAAGTGGAGTTGAGGTAGAAGATCAGTCATGATCTTATTGAATGGCGGAGCAGGCTCGAGGGACCGAATCGCCGACGCCTGCGCCTATTTCTTATGTCCTTACGACACTGCTGCAAACAACACGGGAGAAATCATAGGGGTTTTGAACAATATTAGCCTAGAAATCCCGGTCGGCTGCTTCCCGCGAGCGATTGGCTACAAAAGGAAAAAATGATGCGCACTTACCTGAACCTGCTGCGCCCACGCGAGTTCCCGGTCCTGAGGCCTCCACTGACTGCGCATCGCAGCGCATGCACGTCGGGACATGCGCAGGGCTGGAGTTGCAGTCACATGGCTCTGGGCAGCCAATCCAGGTCAAGTATATTCTTATTCCTAATAATGGGATCTCCGTAAGTTGGAGTTCCCATTATTATGATTGAGAAACCTCCCAAACACCCAAAACACTAATAAAAAATATAAAAAATACACCACATATTTAACATTAATTTAAATTAAAATTATTTATGTCTAATATTTAACATTAATTTAAATTAAAATTATTTATGTCTAATATAAAAAAATACTTTCCCAATTTTTTAAAAGGTTTTTTTGATTACAGTTTAAAATAAACTTACCGTAGTGGGGAGGGTTTTTAAACAATAAAATGTGTTTTTTAAATTTTATTATGTTTTTATGTGTTTTAAAACTCTTACGTCTGTAAAAGTAGGCTATGCGGCTGCTTTTATCAGGCGCAAGAGTTTTCAGGACATTTGCTGGGCAAGATATGGGAAAATACCGCAATCTTGCCCTTGCAAATGTCCTCACTCCCGAGATACGGAGGATCTGTCAAGCCAGAAACTTGACAGATTGGAACAGCCGTTTTTCAGCACATGCGCATTGTGCGCTGAAAACCGGCTTTTGCGATACTTTCCCGGATCCGTATACACTCCGTGAGGACCCTGGGGAGGCCGGGATTTCTGGGCCATTGTGTTTTTTTCATTTTCTTTGAACATGTTTATAAAAATATTGAAGATGGGGGAAAAAAAGGCTGTTTCATTCTCAGTCAAAATGAACTGTTCGCTTTATAATTGGAATGGGACGGCAGGATAAACCAATGGTGGGAGTGTCGGGGGGTGCTGGGGTGGTTTGTGGCTGGAGGTCATGTATCCAGGGATACACCCAACCAGAGTTAACACCCCTTCATTCACTTCATTCATTCAATCTTTGTGAAAGTGGTTGGTTGATCTGAACTTATGATCTCTGCCTGCAAGTTCTACCATGTTTTGGGCAACAAATAACATTGGGACCACCGATTTCTGGGAAAGATCTCGTGCACAATTGCCGGATTGGCAGCCGCCCAGCTAAAACAGTCGTTAGGCCCCTTCATTAATCAGGGTCCCTACGCCCGTTTTAGAACACCTCTCGCAAATTCCTTTTAAACCAGGCAGAGCCACGCACCATGCAAGCTCCGCTTCATTTTTACGGATTTTCAGCAGTCGAGCCAGTGGTTCTTGAAGTGACCGTTGGAGGCCGCTGACAGAATGGTAAGCTATCGTGTTTTTCTGTACTTATGTTAATGTGGAGTCAGGCAGAGGAGCCATGCCTCTCCAGGCTGCACTGTAGTACTGCTGGCCGCTGTCAGTCCAGGCTCGCCCTTCTCCACATCGCCTCCCCTCACTCCAGGGCATCCTATTGTCATCCATAGCCGGTTTAATGCGGGTGAGGCCCCGAGGCCCAATTTCCAACGAGCCTCAATCAGACCTCTCAATGCACAGCCTCCCACCCGCACACTCTCTGATCATCATTATCATAGGCGGTCCCTCGAACGAGAATGACTTGCTTCTACATGGGTTCACAGATGTTTCAATGAAGGACCCGATATTCCAGTCCTGAACTCCAATTGAAGGGGTGGAAGATGCCTGTGCGTGGATTTTTTTAATGTGTGGTGACCGTTGCACACCAGCCACCACACGGGCTTGACAGAGCGAGGCCTTTATCCAGTGGCAAGGGTTAACCAGGACGACTGGAGACCTGCTCTGCTGCACGGACCTAGTGCGCACACATATTGCAGTGTGGGCTGGCCCGTGCTGCCCCTGGGCCCTGGGCTCATCTGGGCCCCGTACCCTCATTTGCCGCTCTCTGATACCCAGTAGTTACAGGACGTGCCGAGGGGATTTACGCAACCGGGAAAACGCCAACCAACTTGAAATGTTCACTTTGCACCTCGTTCTGCTTTGATTTGATTGGTTCTCACCCCCAGGGGTCCAGTGACCAGCCTTCTGGCAAGCATGACACTCATCTGCGGTCAACTATACGGCGAGCCTCAGCCTGATGTCATGGGCTATTCGCTACCTTCACATCGGGTTTCTGGTGCTATTCCAATTTCTCAACCAGCCTGTTTTAGTGATGTTGGTCGAGGGGTAAATGTTGGCCAGGACACCGGGCTCGGCTTGCACTAGTGCCATGGGACCTTATACACTCACCTGGGAGAGCAGGCGGGGCCTCGGTTTTAACATCACCTTTGACAGTGCAGCATTCCCTCAGTCCTGCACTAAAATGTCAGCCTAGATCTTGCGCTAAAGCCCTGGAGTGGGGCCTGAACCCACAACCTTTTGACTCAGAGGCAACAGTGCTACTTGCATTGGAGGCTATTCAGAGAAGGTTCACTAGGTTGATTCCGGAGCTGAGGGGGTTGACTTATGAAGATAGATTGAGTAGGTTGGGCCTATACACATTGGAGTTCAGAAGAATGAGAGATGATCTTATTGAAACATATAAGATAATGAGGGGGCTCGACAAGGTAGATGCAGAGAGAATATTTCCACTCATAGGGGAAACTAAAACTAGGGGCATAGTCTCAGAATGAGAGGCTGCTCATTTAAAACTGAGATGAGGAATTTCTTCTCTCAGAGGTTTGTAAATCTGTGGAATTCTCTGCCCAGAGAGCTGTGGAGGCTGGTTCACTGAATATACTTAAGGCGGAGACAGATAGATTTTTGAGCGATAAGGGAGTAAAGGATTATGGGGAGCAGGCAGGGAAGTGGAGCTGAGTCCATGATCAGATCAGCCACGATCTTATTGAATGGCGGAGCAGGCTCGAGGGGCCAAATGACCTACTCCTGCTCCTATTTCTTATGTTCTTACCCAATGAGCCAAGGCTGACACCATTTTAAACATACGGGGATAGACACAGCTGGGCGGGCAAATGGTACTATTGGATTGGCTGCAAGTCACATACCCCACCCATTGAAGTCAATGGAAGGGAAAATCTGCCGAGGTGTTTAACAGCAAGACAATCCTCGATCACCAGTTTTCTGCCCGACAGTGTAAGTTACAATCTATCCCCATAAGTTTAAAAATGTTAACTCAAGTGTTTAAAACACATTTCCTGATGACATAATCATAGGAATATAAGAAATAGGAGCAGGAGTAGGCCATTTGGCCCCTCGAGCCTGCTCCGCCATTCAGTAAGATCATGGCTGATCTGATCATGGACTCCACTTTTCTGCCTGCTCCCCATAACCCTTGACTCCCCTGTAGTTCAAAAACCTGTCTATCTCCGCCTTGAATATATTTAACGACCCAGCCTCCACAGCTCTCTGGAGTAGAGAATCCCACAGATTCTGAGGGAAGAAATTCCTCCTCCTCTTCGTCTTAAATCATAGACCCAGATTGCTCCTGCGTCTAAATTTCTCCCACTAGGATCAGGGTTTTGGATTTAGCAATGTTGACCCAGAGAACTGGATTTAAAGAAAGAAAGATTTGCATTTATATAGCGCCTTTCATGACCACCGGACGTCTCAAAGCGCTTTACAACCAATTAAGTACCAATTAAGGAGTGTAGTCACTGTTGTAATGTGGGGAACACAGCAGCCAATTTGCACACAGCAAGCTCCCACAAACAGCAATATGATAATGACCAGATAATCTGTTTTTCTTATGTTGATTGAGGGATAAATATTGGCACCAGGGCACCGGGGATAACTCCCTGGCTCTTCTTCGAAATAGTGCCACGGGATCTTTTACGTCCACCTGAGCGGGGCAGACGGAGCCTCGGTTTAACATCTATTCAAAAGTCAGTACCTCTGACAGTGCAGCATTCCCTCAGCACTGCACTGGAGTGTCAGTCTAGATTTTTGTGCTCAAGTCCCTGGAGTGGGACTCACACCCACAATCTTCTGACTTAGATGCAAGAGTACTACTCACTGAGCCACAGCTGACATTATTTAGCAATGTTAACCCAGGAAGATGGATTATAGCAATGTAAACAATCACACCCATAGTAAACCCCATTGTGAACATGAAATGAGCCATGGATAAACTATAATTTATTTTATGTGGAACGAGGCAAGATTAGACATCTAATTGCATGCTATTAAGTAAATTACTGAGGTGTACCATTGTAAATGCAGGAAGCTGGTTTTATCAGTGTAAACCCAGAGAACTTTTTCCATTTTCCTTTCCAGCTTTTGATTGGCATCCATTATTTTGCAAGGCACTGTGACCTGCACTATTGAAATATAAATTGTTAAACACTCGGGGGATAAAGTTCAACCAAAATGTAGACGCAAGTAAACAGCGGGGCAAGGGCAGTAGGAAGCAAGAACTGACTTTACCTACATTTTGGTGCCAATCAGAGTGTTGCTCCTTTGCTGATCTGTGCAGTCAAAGGCCAGCCCATAAAAATAATCTGTACCGTGGACCATCAAAGCCTTGATAAGAGCCAGTCGTGAACCATTCTGGCATATGTACTTGGGGGAAATAAATATAAAGATCGCGGCCATTATTATGAGTTGGTTTTGCAATCATCATAGGCAGTCCCTCGGAGTCGAGGAAGACTTGCTTCCACTCTAAAAATGTGTTCTTAGGTGGCTGAACAGTCCAATACAAGAACCACAATCCCTGTGAACTGTGGGACAGACGGTTGTTGAGGGAAAGGGTGGGACAGGTCTGCCGCACGCTCTTTCCGCTGCCTGCGCTTGATTTCTGCGTGCTCTCAGCAATGAGACTCGAGGTGCTCAGCGTCCTCTCGGATGCACTTCCTCCAATAAGGACAGTCTTTGGCCAGGGACTCCCAGGTGTCGGTGGGGATGTTGCACTTCATCAAGGAGGCTTTGAGGGTGTCCTCTGCCCACCTTTGGCTCGTTTGCCGTGAAGGAGTTCCGAGTAGAGCGCTTGCTTTGGGAGTCCCGTGTCAAGCATGCAAACAATGTGGCCCGCCCAACGGAGCTGATCGAGTGTGGTCAGTGCTTCGATGCTAGGTATGTTGGCCTGGTCGAGGACGCTAATGTTGATGCATCTGTCCTCCCAGGGAATTTGCAAGATCTTTCAGAGACATCATTGGTGGTATTTCTCCAGCGACTTGAGGTGTCTACTGTATATGTTTTGCAAAGAAAGATGACGAATATTAAATAGTGGCAGATTTAGGGGTGATGTAGCTGTACCCCCCACCATTAACCAAGGTCTCTAAATTGTCAGACCACTTGTCCGACATCCAGTTCTGGCTGAGCCGAAATTTTCTCGAATTGAATATTGGGAAGACCGAAGCCATTGTTTCCAGTCCATGCCATAAACTCCGTTCCCTAGCCACCGACTCCATCCCTCTACCCAACTTCTGTCTGAGGCTGAACCAGGTTGTTTGCAACCTTGGTGTCATATTTGACCTTGAAATGGGCTTTCGACTACATATCCGCAACATAACTAAAACCGCCTATTTCCACCTCCGTAACATCGCCGTCTCCACCCTTGCCTCAGCTTATCCACTGCTGAAGCACTCATCCATGCCTATGTTACGTCTAGACTTGACTGCTGGCTGGCCTTCCACATTCTACCCTATGTAAACTAGAGGTGATCCAAAACTCGGTTGTCCGTGTCCTAACTCGTACCAAGTCCCGCTCACCCATCATGCCTGTGCTCGCTGACCTACTTTGGCTTCTAGTTAAGCAACGCATTTGATTTCAAAATTTTCATCCTTGTTTTCAAATCTCTCCATGGTCTCTCCCCTCCCTATCTCTTTAATCTCCTCCAGCCCCACAATCCTCCCTCCCCTCCCAAGATGTCTGCACTCCTCTAATTCTGCCCTTCTGAACATCCCTGATTATAATCGCCATTGGTGGCCATGCCTTCTGTTGCCTCGGCCCCAAGCTCTGGAACTCCTTGCCTAAACCTCTGTCTCTCTACCTCTCTTTCCTCTTTCAGACACTCCTTAAAACCTACCTCTTTGACCAAACTTTTGGTCACCTGCGCTAATTTTTACTTATGCAGCTCGGTGTCAAATTTTTATCGCATAATACTCCTGTGAAGCGCCTTGGGACGTTTCACTACGTTAAAGGCGCTATATAAGTACAAGTTGTTGTTGTTGTTAATCTCGCAGCCCCAACTCAATTGAACTCCTGATGGCTGCCCAATCGGATACCTCCTCAAGCCTTCACCCAATTTTCAGTGTAAAGCTGGTGCAACATTGAGCGAACCCCATCTTATCCTCTGTTGGTAAGCCCAATATGACTCCTACTGACCCAACTGTATTTCTGCTGGCAGACTTGATTCAGCTTCCCCATTGGATACCCAATGCAATTCCTGCTGGCAGCCCAGAACCTGAGTCCGAGATTGATCAAGATTGTTCACTGGATTGATCCCTGCAATGAGAGGGTTGTCCTATGAAGAGAGATTGAGTAGATTGAGCCGATACTCTCTGGAGTTTAGAAGAACGAGAGTTGAGTGCACTGAAACATAAGATTCTGAGGGGGATTGACAGGGTAGATGCTGAGCGGTCGAGTCCTCTGGCTGGTGAGTCTAGGGGGCCGAAATTCAGGGTCCGGATAAGGCCCGTTTCCGCCATTTTGCGGCGGCCATGTGGTGGAATCGAGTGACTGCCGCGGTGCAGTCCATTGGCCGTCCCGACCCAAATTCAGCTCGGGGATTTTTCGGCCTGTCCACACTTCCGCCCTGCTGCCGCTAACCGCCGCAAGTGCGCACCGCCTCTCTCCCTCGCCTGAATAGTACTGCGCCCCAAATTTAGTGGAAAAAAATCATTCCCCCACCGCGCGGTGCCCCCGACAGCTTTCTCTGTCGGTGCACCTTGTCCTCACTGTGTGCAGCCCGTCAGCGCGGCGGCCCTTCAAGTGACCCACTGCCGCGGCCACCATGTCTTTATTTTTGCCGGCTGACTTCCCAATCGGCTGGCAAAATAATGTCCACGGGTTCGGCCGGGCCGCCAACAGGCAGCCTGGCACCCCCTCTTGGGTACCGGGCTGCTGACCCGGCTGAAACCCTCCCTGGTGGCCCAGTGGCCGAAGATAAAAAATGCCCGATTATCTCCACTTTAATAGAGGGGAGAGACTGTGGTGATGCACACGTGCTGCGCTGCTGAGTGACAGTGGCGGAGTCTCGATCCCGCCCCAACTTCCACCCCCCAGCCTCACTTACCGACTTCCGGTCCAACGCCAAAAAAACTACAAAGTCCCGAAAATTGACGGAAAGGCAGCCTCAACAATCTCGGCAAAGCAAAAGGTAGGTGCGCCAACTTTCTGGCAGCCCTGAATTTCGGCCCCTCGAGTAGGGGGCACAGTCTGGGGATAAGGGGTTGGCCATTTAGGACTGAGATGAGGAAGAATTTCTTCACTCAGAGGGTTGTGAATCTTTGGAATTCTCTACCCCAGAGAGCTGTGGATGCCGAGTTATTAAGTATATTCAAGGCTGATAGCGATAGATTTTTGGTCTCTGGGGGAATCAAGGGATATGGAGATTGGGCGGGAAAGTGGAGTTGAGGTCGATGATCTTATGAATGGCGGAGCAGGCTCAAGGGGGCTACTCCTAGTTCTTATGTCCGGCTGGTAAAGCCAATGCAACCTGACTCCTGATGGCAGACCCAACTCAGCTTCCATTGACTTGACCTAATTTCCTTTGCACCTCGATCCAACTCCCATTGGCAGAACTGATTGCAACTCTTGTTGGAAGCTGTGAAGTAACTCGACCTGCTGTGGCACACCAACCTAATGCCCACTGGCAGCCTTGCCACCACTTCCAATGCCACGTCACGTTCGTAAATGAATGAATTCGCAGCTGACACATTAACCGGATGTTTACTGATTTGAGGATGTATTTTCCTTATTTCGCTCCTGTAATGTATGCACCTGTGAGTATGCTCAAAGATTGGGAGAGCTGTGGAGTTGTGAGTGTTCGGGCGGGCCCTGTCGCGGAGGAGGTGTTCAGGTGGGCCCTGTCACAGAGGAGGTGTTCGGGTGGGCACCGTCGATGAGGTCGTCGGGCGGGGTCCTGTCGCGGAGATGTTCAGGTGGGCCCCGCCATGGTGGAGCTGCTCGGGCGGGCCCTGTCACAGAGGAGGTGTTCAGGCGGGCCAGCGAGGAGGCCTCCAGGTAAGGGCAACAGTGGCGAGCGAGGCGAGGGTCGGTGAGGCGAAGCCCAAGGTCGGGCAGGGCGGGACCCCGAGATCGACGGGTCCGGATTCTGGAACATTTTACGGATTCTGGACGACCCTGCCACTGATCAGTCCGGAGTCTGGAGTCCAGATTGCGGAACATTTCATATTCCGGAACTTGGATTTTCGACGCTGCACCTGTACTTGTAACAGACACAATGCATGAAATCATGCACAGCTGATATCCAACAGCTCCCATGATGTGCCTGCTGCCACGATATGCCTTGTTATTCAGGATGTTGGCGGCAATTCTGGGCTTGTAGAGGAACCTCAATTGATGACATAATTAATAATTTACTATGCGCCTTATGTGCAATGGATCAGTAGAACCATTGGAATGAACACCCCACAAATCTACAAGAACAAATACAGAAGTCCCGCATTGAGGACAGCTGGTGATTTTTGGCAGAGACTGCCCTGCATTAGATATAGCTTCTCTTCTAACTCCCTCACAGCAGGTAAATATGCCTTGCTATTTCTGCCCGTGTGACCAACTTTTTCTCCGAACTTTTTATTCAAGTTTAAAAGAAGAGTAGAATCTCACGAAAAGAAACTATGAAATGAGAAGTTCAGGTGATAATGAGATGAACGAGGGTGAGGCTGAGGAGGAATCAAGGATGGGATCAAAACTGGATGAATAAAGTTCACAACATGCAAAGCCAACCAGTCATATTCAGCGAGGGTGGTGAAGCAACCAATTGGGGCAGATTTTCTGCACCTGGCGTGAGCAATCGCCTGGGGTGGAGTGCAGAGAAGAAAGTTGGGGTTGTGGGGGTGGGGGTGCGGGGTTGGGAGTGGCGGGGTGGGTGGGGGGGTTCGCAGGTCCGGGACACAACAGCCTGATTTTCCGTCCATTTAAATTAATAAATGGGAAGGCTGCATGCATGACCAGTGTGAGATGCTCCCCCTGCCCGATTTCCCCCTCTGCGCACTGCCCAGTACTTTCTTTAAGTTGCGTGCCATCACAGGCAAATCTGTCTTGTTGCGACTTGCTTGAGTGTACTGAACTACTACAACAACAACAACTTGGATTTATATGGCGACGTAGTAAAACATCTCAAGGCGCTTTGCAGGAGCGTAATCAGACAAAAAATTGACACTGAGCCAAAGGCAGAGACAGCAGGACAGGCCACCAAACGTTTGATCAAAGAAATAGGTTAAGCAGCACCTCGATTTAAAAATTCTCAGCCTTGTTTTCAAACACCCCATGGCCTCACCCCTCCCTATCTCTGTAATCTCTCCCCCACCGCCCCCCAAGATGACTGCGCTCCTCGAATTCTGTCCTCCTGAGCACCCTCGATTATAATCGCTCAACCATTGGTGGCCATGCATTCTGTTGCCTCGGCCCCAAGATCTGGAATTCCCTGCCCAAACCTCTCCACCTCTCTTTCCTCCTTCAAGACGCTCCTTAAACCTACCTCTTTGACCAACCTTTTGGTCATCTGCGCTAATTTCTACTTATGCGGCTCGGTGTCAAATTTTTATCGCATAATACTCCTGTGAAGCGCCTTGGGACGTTTCACTATGTTAATAGGCGCTATATAAATACAAGTTGTTGCTGTTGTTGTTAAATGAGCATCTTAAAGGAGGAGAGAGAGGTGGAGAGATTTAAGGCATCAGAGGGTGGGGGGGGCGCGTGCAGAGTTAACAATTCCCCCCATCTCCTGGTGCGTTATGAACTTTAGACACATATCCCACATTTGAGGGCCGTGTTGTTTGCAAAGATTATTTTTTTTTCATTTAATTTCCTTTTTACCATCTGAGCTGGCCTCCGAATGAATGGTTTACACTTTGGATGTCACTAGTAGCTGGTCCCTGTAATGGATTCCTATGTAGCGCGGGCTCTGGTTAAAGGATTACCTAGAAAGAACTTAAAAAATACCAGATGGAGATACATCTGTCTGCAATCCCTCGAAGTCAGGCAATATCTGCGGAGAAGTGGGCCAAGCTGGCATGGCAGCTTTTGCAAAATGGAGCAGTGCCTGTCATAAGAACATAAGAAATAGGAGCAGGAGTAGGCTATACGGCCCCTCGAGCTGCTCCGCCATTTAATACGATTGTGGCTGATCTGATCATGGACTCAGGTCCACTTCCTTGCCCACTCCCCAGAACCCCTTATCCCCTTATTAGTTAAGAAACTGTCTATTTCTGACTTAAATTTATTCAATGTCCCAGCTTCCACAGCTCTCTGAGGCAGCGAATTCTACAGATTTACAACCCTCTGAGAGAAAACATTTCTCAGCTCTATTTTAAATGGGCAGCCCCTTATTCTAAGATTATGCCCTCTAGTTCTAGTCTCCCCCATCAGTGGAAACATCTTTCTCTGCATCCACCTTGTCAAGCCCCCTCATAATCTTATACGTTTCAATAAGATCACCTCTCATTCTTCTGAATTACAATGAGTAGAGGCCCAACCTACTCAACCTTTCCTCATAAGTCAACCCCCTCATCCCCGGAATCATGATGATCAAGTTGCCACTTGTCCACTTCAGAACCACTTGTCAGGCTAACGGTCGTTGCCACACGAGACACAAGCCGAGTGAGTGCGCCATAAGGAAAACAGTTCGAATGTCATGCCCGGCAACCAGCCCGTTTGACTGCACTCGTATTCAATAATTTGATATTTTTTCACCCTCTGAGGGAGGTTAGAAGCTGGTTAAGCATTGACCGTAGCTCAAAATCAAACTAGAAGCTGGATGTCACTGGAAATCTAGTACAAAGAAAGCTTTTATGTTCAGAATAATTCCACAAGACTGTATATCTTAAGCTCAAACTGTTGTGACTTTGGTCTCTTTAATGTAACTCCAGAGTGAGGTAGCAGCATGGTAGACTGCCTTTTATACTTGCTTGCCCGGGGTGTGCTGGTGACCCTTGGGTCTCCAACAGGTGCGCCTCCTGGTGGCAAGTCTTACACACTAGTAAGGTTTACATACATAACATCACTCCCCCCAAGGTCTTAGATACAAGTTATTTACAAGTTGAGGCTATCCGGGGCTCTACGTTCCCGGGTTGATCGCTTGAGTTGAAGTCCTGGCATGGGTGAGTTGGACGGATCATTGCTGCCCTGCAGCGCAGCTGGTCTGATCAGACTGTCGAGCATGGTGGGTTCATCCTCGTGGTTGACAGCAAGGTCAGTTGTTGGTTGGGTGTGTGTTGGTGGATCAATGATGGTGATGTCCTCTTCAAATTGTTCTTGGTTGTCAGTGAATCACAGTTTGGTCTGATCCAAATGCTTTCTGCACGTTTGTCCATTCAAAAGTTTGACAACAAACACTCTATTCCCCTCCTTGGCTAAAACAATGCCAGCAGCCATTTGGGACCATGACCGTAATTAAGAACAAACACCAGGTCATTAACCTCAATGTCACGCGATACAGCCGCGCGATCGTGGTACACGTTATGCCAGTGACACCGGGTTTCTACATGATCATTGAGATCCGGATGGACTAAGGAGAGCCTGGTTTTGAGTGCTCCCTTCATTAACAAATCTGCAGGGGGAACACCAGCAAGCGAGTAAGGTTGTGTCCGGTGGCTGAGCAGAACCCGAGATAACCAGGTCTGCAGGGAACCGTCCGTCACGCATTTCAAACTCTGCTTGATAGTTTGGACTGCCCATTCCGCTTGACCATTGGAGGCGGGCTTAAACGGGGCAGACCTGACATGCTTGATGCCATTGCGGGTCATGAACTCGTTGAATTCTGAGCTGGTGAAACATGGTCCGTTGTCACTAACAAGGATGACAGGGAAACCATGGATGGCGAACATGGCCCAGAGGCTTTCAATAATGGCAGTGGACGTACATGATGACATTATTATACATTCAATCCATTTAGAGTAAGCGTCCACTGCTACTAGGAACATCTTTCCCAGAAAGGAGCCAGCGAAGTCTACGTGGACCCTGGACCACGGTTTGGAGGGCCATGACCACAGACTCAATGGGGCCTCCCTTGGTGCATTGCTCAACTGTGAGCAAGTGTTACATTGGTGTACGCATGACTCCAATTTTGAGTCAATGCCGGGTCACCAAAGGTGCGACCTGGCAATAGCCTTCATCATGACTATGCCTGGGTGGTTACTGTGTAGGTCGTGTATAAACGTTTCCCTGCCTTTTTTTGGCAAAACCAAGCGATTCCCCCATAGCAGACAATCCGAATGGATGGACATTTCATCCTTGCGTCAGTAAAATGGCTTAAATTCGTCTTGCATTTCCCCGGGAACAGCCGACCAGTTCCCCTTAAGGACGCAGCTTTTTACTAGTGATAGCACAAGGTCTTAGCTGGTCCAGGTCCTGATCTGGCGAGCCGTGATGGATGACCCCTCGCTCTCAAAAACATCCATTACAAGAAGCAAGTCTACGGGTTGCGCCATTTCCACCCCGGTGGTGGGCAATGGTAGCCAACTGAGGGCATCAGCACAGTGCCTGGTCTGTGTCGGATTACACAGTCTTACGCATGCTAATGCTTCTTTCTCAACCATAATGTCGGCTCTTTCAGCCTTAGATAAATTTCTGGATGCATATGCAACCAGTTGCAGTTTGCCTGACACATTGGCTTGCTGTAAAACACAATCGACCCCGTACGAAGATGCATCACGAGCTAGTACTAAACGTTTAAATGGGTCATACAATACAAGTAATTTGTTAGAACATAGCAGGTTTCTGGCCTTATTAAAGGCTGTCTCTTGAGATTTTCCCCAAACCCAGTCGTCACCCATGCGTAGCAATAAATGCAAAGGTTCCAGCAAAGTGCTCAACCCCAGTAAGAAAGTTACCAAAATAGTTGAGGAGTCTCAGGAACGAATGCAGCTCCATCACATTCTGTGGTCTGGGTGCATTCTTGATGACCTCCATCTTGGAGTCCGTGGGTCTGATGCCGTCTGCCGCAATCTTTCTCCCCAGAAATTTGACCTCTGGCGCCAGAAAAACACATTTGGAGCGTTTCAACCTGAGTCCCACTCTGTCCAGTCGCTTTAGAACCTCCTCCAGGTTGTGCAAGTGTTCGGTGGTGTTGCGACCAGTGATCAGGCTGTCGTCTTGAAACACCATGGTGTGTGGAACCGATTTCAGCAGACTCTCCATGTTCCTCTGGAAGATGGCTGCAGACGAGCAAATCCCAAAAGGGTATCTGTGGTATATGAACAGTCCTTTGTGCGTGTTGATGCACGTCAATTTTTTCGAAGGTTCAGCCAACTCCTGTGTCATGTAAGCAGAGGTTAGATCCAGCTTGGTGAACGACTTCCTCCCTGCTAGCGCTGCGAACAAGTCATCCGCTTTGGGTAGTGGGGACTGGTCCTGTAACAAAACTCGATTGATCGTTACCTTGTAGTCCCCGCAGAATCTGACCGTCCCATCGCTTTTCAACACCGGAACAATTGGACTGGCCCATTCATTGAACTCGACTGGCGATATGATTCCCTCTCGTTGAAGTCTGTCCAGCTCGATCTCGACTTTCTCTCGCATCATATATGGAACCGCTCGGGCCTTGTGATGAATGGGTTGTGCATCAGGGACTAGATGGATCTGCACTTTGGCCTGTGAAGTTGCCAATGCCTGACTCAAATAACGAGGCATCATCCACCAAAGACAGTGCTTTGATGTCGTCCTAGTTCCATCGGATCTTTCCTAGCCAACTTCTGCCGAACAGCGTTGGGCCATCGCCTGGTACAGTCCACATTGATAAATCATGCATAGCTCCATCGTATAATACCGTCACTGCCGCACTGCGAATGACTGGTATGAGCTCTTTGGTGTAAGTGCGCAGCTTTGTGTGAATCGGGCTAAGTTTTGGCCTTTGTGCCTTGTTGCCCCAAAGTTTCTCAAAAGCCTTCTGACTCATAATTGACTGACTCGCCCCGTGTCCATTTCCATGGAGACTGGAATGCTGTTTAATTTGACTTGGAACATTATAGGAGGGCTTTTGGTGGTGAAGGTGTGTACCCCATACATTTCATCTTCAGCCTCGGGTTGAGTTGCCTCTCTTAGTCGTTCAGCGTGATCCGCGACGGATCGGTCATCTTCTGCCGACTCTGCCACGTGGTGAGTTGCAGTACGTTTGCACATTCGCTGGAGATGCCCCATTGTTCCACAGCCCTTGAACATGTAGTGCTTGAATCGACATTAATGGGCCCGATGATTACCCCCGCAGCGTCAACATTGTGTTAATGATGTTAATGGATTCACATTCACGCCCCACAGCGGACTGTGAGTCATCCTAGGTCTGGCCTCTGCAGGTGTGTAAGCCGTGCCATGTACAGTTTTGCCTGCTGAAAACGTTATTTTATGCACAGTACTTGCCGGTGAGCTTCGATGCTGCAAAGATATCTGTTTGGTGTTATCATTCGTGAACATGAAAGCCTGGGCTATCATGATGACCTTGCTCAGATCTAGGGATTCGGCAGGCAGCCGTTTGCGAAGGATGACCTCGTGGCCGAATCCAAGCACAAAAAAGTCCCACAACATTTCCCCCAAAAATCCAGCAAATTCACACGGTCCCACAAGGCGTCTTAGGTCGGCGACATAGCTCGCCACGTCTTGGCCCTCGGAGCGATGGTGCATATAAAAGCGATACCTGGCCATTAAGATGCTCTCCTTCGGCTTGAGGTGTTCCCGAACCAGCGTGCGCAACTCTGCATATGCCTTGTCCATAGGTTTCATTGGTGCTAGCAGATTTTTGATGAGGCCATATGTCGTGGACCTACAAACGATGAGGAGAATCGCCCTGTGCTTGATCGCGTTACTGTCCTTATCCAGCTCATTGGCCACGAAGTACTGGTCAAGACGCTCAACGAAGGCTTCCCAAGCATCACCCTCAACAAACCTCACAGAATACCAATGGCAGCCATAACCACGTGAAAGTTCGTGATCTGTTACTCGTCGCCAATTGTTATGTTCATAATAACTCAACAAGACTGCATACTGTAAGCTCAAACTGTTGTGACCTTGGTCTCTTTAATGTAGCTCCAAAGTGAGGAAGCAGCATGGTCGACTGCCTTTTAGACCTGCTTGCCCGGGGTGTGCAGGTGACCCTTGGGCCTCCAACAGGTGTGCCCCCTGATGGCAAGTCTTACACACTAGTAAGGTTTACATACATAACAAAAGCAGAACGCGCGGCGATAGCTATCTGTTGCCAGAATCACAGCTGGTTAAACATCTGAATACACAGCTTCAGTGCCGGAATGCAAAAAGAGAGAAAGACTTGCATTTCAATAGCGACTTTCATGGCCACCGGACATCTTAAAGCACTTTACAGCCAAGTAGTCACTGTTGTAATGTGGCAGCCAACTTGCGCACAGCAAGCTTCCACAAACAGCAATGTGATAATGACCAGATAATTTGTTTTTGTTATGTTGATTGAGATATAAATATTGGCCAGGAAACCAGGGATAACTCCCCTGCTCTTCTTCAAAATAATGTCACGGGATCTTTTACATACACCTGAGAGAGAGCAGATGCAGCGTCGGTTTAACGTCTCATCTGAAAGATGTTAGCTCCGACAGTGCAGCGCTCCCCTGAAGTGTCAGCCTAGATTTATGTGCTCAAGTCCCTGGAGTGGGTATTGAACCCTTTACCTTCTGACTCAAGAGGTGTGTGTGCTACCCACTGAGCCACAGCTGACACCTGAATGCAAACAGAGACCAGACAAAAGCAGGAGTAGGAATACAAGAAAGCATGGAATGAGGAACTTCGACTTCTCTCAATAAACCATGTACCATCTTCAAAGCACTGACTACACTTGATCAGCTCTGCTGGGCAGGCCACATAGTTTGCATGCCAGACACGAAACTCCCAAGTGCTCTACTCGGAACTCCTTCACAGCAAACGAGCCAAAGGTGGGCAGCGGAAATGTTACAGGGACATCCTCAAAGCCTCCCTGATAAAGTGCAACATTCCCCACTGACACCTGGCCAAAGACCGCCCTAAGTGGAGGAAGTGCATCCGGGAGGGCACTGAGCACCTCGAGCCCCATCGCCGAGAGCGTGCAGAAATCAAGCGCAGGCAGCGAAAAGAGTGTGCGGCAAACCAGTCCCACCCACCCCTTCCCTCAACGACTATCTGCCCCACCTGTGGTTCTCGTATTGGACTGTACAGCCACCTAAGAACTAATGTTAAGAGTGGAAGCAAGTCTTCCTTGATTCCGAGGGACTATGATGATGATGATGATGACCACATAACGTACTCTGCCCGACCCATTTATTCTGAGGAGTTAGAACATAAGAACATAAGAATTAGGAACAGGAGTAGGCCATCTAGCCCCTAGAGCCTGCTCCACTATTCAACAAGATCATGGCTGATCTGGCCGTGGACTCAGCTCCACTTACCCGCCCGCTCCCCGTAACCCTTAATTCCCTTATTGGTTAAAAATCTATCTATCTGTGATTTGAATACATTCAATGAGTTAGCCTCAACTGCTTCCTTGGGCAGAGAATTCCACAGATTCACAACCCTCTGGGAGAAGAAATTCCTTCTCAACTCGGTTTTAAATTGGCTCCCCCGTATTTTGAGGCTGTGCCCCCTAGTTCTAGTCTCCCCGAACAGTGGAAACAATCTCTCTGCCTCTATCTTGTCTATCCCTTTCATTATTTTAAATGTTTCTATAAGATCACCCCTCATCCTTTTGAACTCCAACGAGTAAAGACCCAGTCTACTCAATCTATCATCATAAGGTAACCCCCTCATCTCCGGAATCAGCCTAGTGAATCGTCTCTGCACCCCTTCCAAAGCTAGTATATCCTTCCTTAAGTAAAGTGACCAAAACTGCACGCAGTACTCCAGATGCGGCCTCACCAATACTCTATACAGTTGCAGCAGGACCTCCCTGCTTTTGTATTCCATCCCTCTCGCAATGAAGGCCAACATTCCATTCGCCTTCCTGATTATCTGCTGCACCTGCAAACTAACTTTTTGGGATTCATGCACAAGGACCCCCAGGTCCCTCTGCACCGCAGCATGTTGCAATTTCTCCCCATTCAAATAATATTCCCTTTTACTGTTTTTTTCCCCAAGTTGGATGACCTCACATTTTCCGACATTGTATTCCATCTGCCAAACCTTAGCCCATTCGCTTAACCTATCTAAATCTCTTTGCAGCCTCTCTGTGTCCTCAACACAACCCGCTTTCCCACTAATCTTAGTGTCATCTGCAAATTTTGTTACACTACACTCTGTCCCCTCTTCCAGGTTATCTATGTATAGTGTAAACAGTTGTGGTCCCAGCACCGATCCCTGTGGCACACCACTAACCACCGATTTCCAACCCGAAAAGGACCCATTTATCCCGACTCTCTGCTTTCTGTTAGCCAGCCAATTCTCTATCCATGCTAATATACTTCCTCTGATTCCGCGTACCTTTATCTTCTGCAGTAACCTTTTGTGTGGCACCTTATCGAATGCCTTTTGGAAATCTAAATACACCACATCCATCGGTACACCTCTATCCACCATGCTCGTTATATCCTCAAAGAATTCCAGTAAATTAGTTAAACATGATTTCCCCTTCATGAATCCATGTTGCGTCTGTTTGATTGCACTATTCCTATCTAGATGTCCCGCTATTTCTTCCTTAATGATAGCTTCAAGCATTTTCCCCACTACAGATGTTAAACTAACCGGCCTGTAGTTACCTGCCTTTTGTCTGCCCCCTTTTTTAAACAGAGGCATTACATTAGCTGCTTTCCAATCCGCTGGTACCTCCCCAGAGTCCAGAGAATTTTGGTAGATTATAACGAATGCATCGGCTGTAACTTCCGCCATCTCTTTTAATACCCTGGGATGCATTTCATCCGGACCAGGGGACTTGTCTACCTTGAGTCCCATTAGCCTGTCCAGCACTACCCCCTAGTGATAGTGATTATCTCAAGGTCCTCCCTTCCCACATTCCCATGACCAGCAATTTTTGGCATGGTTTTTGTGTCTTCCACTGTGAAGACCGAAGCAAAATAATTGTTTAAGGTCTCAGCCATTTCCACATTTCCCATTATTAAATCCCCCTTCTCATCTTCTAAGGGACCAACATTTACTTTAGTTAACGGAGATGGAGCAAGTTAAAACGTTACGGTGCAATGGCGTACTGGGGACAGGGTGCTGACTAAGATAGCAGATTAACAAATGGCAAGGCGTGTCCAGTAATGGAATAGGACTGAAAGTAGATTAAAGGACAATTTTTATTTTCAGTCTCAGCTGTGACTCAGTGGGAGCTTACTGTGCGTAAATTGGCTGCCGTGTTTCCCACATTACAACAATGACTATACTTCAAAAGAACTTTGTTGGCTGTAAAGCGCTTTGAGACATCCGATGGTCATGAAATGCAAGTCTTTCTAACAAGGAGGTAAATCTAATGCAAAAGCAAAGTACTCTGGATGCAGGAAATCTGAAACAGAAACAGTGAATGCTGGAAATACTCAGTGGGTCAGGCAGCATCTGTGGAGAGAGAAACAGAGTTAACATTTCAGGTCGATGACCCTTCGTCAGGACTAGTGAAGAGGTTCTTCATACAAAGAGTAGCCAACATTAAACAATGTTTTCTGACATTTTCAATGCTAAATTATAACAAGAGACCATTAGGTACCACACAGCTAGCTGTGAAACACCAGAAAACATTTGCAAATAAGTCGATTTTTTTGTGAAGCGCTGTAATGTTTTCTGAAAGGGAAATGGTTCTGAAACCAAATGTAGCTCCCAACCCCACCTACTATCTCCTTTCAACTTCTAGTTATTCTTTGATCTCCATTCATCTTCATGTAACCTTCAAGTCAACATAATATAATATGAAAAGTCAAAGAGAAATGAGAAGGTAATAGTGCAGGGTAGCGATAGGGGTAATGATAACCAGAGTGTGACAGGAAGGGACAGAGCGTATAAACATAAGTGTGCATCAAAAAGTGGGGTCGGGGTAAGGAAAGCTGGTAAAAAGACAAAATTAAAAGCTCTTTATCTGAATGCACGCAGCATTCTTAACAAGATAGATGAGTTGGTAGCACAAATAGAAATAAATGGGTATGATCTGATAGCCATTACGGAGATGTGGTTCCAAGGTGACCAAGGCTAGGAACTGAATAGTCAGGGGTATTTGCCATTTCGGAAGGATAGGCAGAAAGGAAAAGGAGGTGGGGTAGCTCTGTTAATAAAGGATGATATTAGTGCAGTAGTAAGAAATTATATTTGCTCAGAAGATCCAGATGTAGAATCAGTTTGGGTGGAATGTAAGAAATAATAAGGGAAAGCGGTCATTGGTGGGAGTGGCCTATAGGCCCCCTAACAGTAACTGCACTGTAGGACAGAGTATAAATAAAGAAATAATGGTTGCTTGTAAGAAAGTGATGGCAATAACCATGGGCAATTTTAATCAGATTGATTGGACAAATCAGGTAGCCTTGAGAAAGAGTTCATAAGTATTTGGGATGGTTTCTTAGAACAAGATGTTGTGGAACCAACTAGGGAGCAGACTATTTTAGATCTGGTAATGTATAATGAGACTGAATTAATTAATGATCTCACAGTAAAGGATCCTCTTGGGAAGAGTGATCATAGCATGGTAGAATTTCAAATTCAGTTTGAGGGTGAGAAAACTAGGTCTCAAACTAGTGTCCTGAACTTGAATAAAGGTAATTACAAAGGTCTGAAGGCAGAGTTGGCTAAAGTGGACTGGGAAAATAGATTTAACGGTAAGACAGTCGATAAGCAGTGATAAACATTTAAGAAGATATTTCATAACTTTCAGCAAAGATCTATTCCAGTGAGAAAGAAAGACTCTACGAGAAGGATGAGTGATCCTTGGCTAACTAAGGAAGTAAAGGATGGTATCAAATTGAAAACAAAGGCATACAATGTTGTGAAGAATAGTGGAAGGCCAGAGGATTAGGAAATTTTTAGAAACCAGCAAAGGATGACTAAAAAAATAATAATGAGAGAGAAGATAGTTTATGAGAGTAAACTAGCAAGAAATATATAAACAGACAGTAACATCTTCTACAGGCATATACAAAGGAAGAGAGTAGCTAAAGTAAACGTTGGTCCCTTAGAGGATGAGACTGGGGAATTAATAATGGGAAACAGGAAAATGGCAGAGACTATGAACAAATAATTTGTATCAGTCTTCATGGTCGAAGACACTAAAAGCATCCCAATAATTGATAATCACGGGGCTATTGGGAGGGGGATCTTAAAACAATCACCATCACTAGAGAAAAAGTACTAGGCAAACTAATGGGACTAAAGGTGGACAAGCCCCCTGGACCTGATGGCCTGCATTCTAGGGTCTTAAAAGAAGTGGCTGCAGAGATACTGGATGCATTGATTGTAATCTACCAAAATTCACTGGATTCTGGAGGTGTCCCAGTGGATTGGAAAACCACAAATGTAACACCACTATTTAAGAAAGGATGGAGACAGAAAACAGGAAACTATAGACCAGTTAGCCTAACATCTGTCATTGGGAAAATGCTGGAGTCCATTATTAAGGAAGTAGTGGCAGGATATTTATAAAATCATAATACAGTCAAGCAGAGTCAGCATGTTTTTATGAGAGGGAAATCATGTTTGACAAATTTGCTGGAGTTCTTTGAGGATGTAACGAGCAGGGAGGATAAAAGAGAACCAGTAGATGTCGGGTATTTGAATTTCCAGAAGGCATTCGATAAGGTGCTACGTAAAAGGTTACTGCACACGATGAGAGCTCACGGGGTTGGGGGTAATATATTAACATGAATAGAGGATTGGCTAACCAACAGAAAACAGAGAGTCAGGATATATGGGTCATTTTCAGGTTGGCAAATAGTAACTAGTGGGGTGCCATAGGGATCAGTGTGGGGCCTCAACTATTTACAATTTATATTGATAACTTCGATGAGGGGACCGAGTGTAACGTAGCCAAATTTGCTAATGATACAAAGATAGGTGGGAAAGCAAGTTGTGAGGAGGACGCAAAGAATCTGCAAAGGCATCAGGATAGGTTAAGTGGGTGGGCAAAAATTTGGCAGATGGAGTATAATGTGGAAAAATGTGAGGTTATCCACTTTGGTAGGAAAAATAAAACAGCTAATTATTATTTAACTAGCGAGAGATTACAAAATGCTGCAGTACAGAGGGATCTGGGGCTCCTTGTACATGAAACACAAAATCATCATCATCATAGGCGGTCCCTCGAAGCGAGGATGACTTGCTTCCACGCCAAAAAAAGGACGAGTTCACAGGTGTTTCAATGAAGGACTTGAACTACATCCTGAAGGTGGAAGATGCCTGTGCGTGCACTTTTTTAATGTGGGGTGGCCGTTGCACACCTGCCACCACACGGGCTTGACAGAGCTAGGTCTTGGTCCAGTGGCAAGGGTTACCCAAGACAACTGGAGTCCAGCTCTGCTGCAAGGTCCTAGTGCGCACACGTATCGCAGTTTGGGCTGGTCCGTGCTGCCTCTGGGCCCCTGGCCCCGAACTCGCGCCTCCCCTGGGCCCCGATCACGTCCCTTCACGGTCTCTCGCAGCTCCTTCGCCCCGACCTCGCTGCCCCTGCTGTATCTTCCCATGCTCCAATCACCGACCTGGATCTTGATGACGTCACTCTTCACAGCCGTCGCCCTCCTACACCAGCTCGCGCTGTACCTTGCAGTGGCCTCCACACTGCCCATGGCCACCGTTCGCCGCTCCTTTTATGGCCCCGACCTGCCGCTGATGTTCCCTCACAGGTCGGGGCCTCCATTGCTGTGCATACATCGGCTGCTGTGTTTCCTACATTACAGCAGTGACTGCACTTTAAAAGTACTTCATTGGCTGTAAAGCGCTTTGGAGCGTCTTGAGGTCATGAAAGGCGCTATGGAAATGCGAGTTCTATATTTTTCAGAGAGATTTAAGGCAATAGCGCAGCGTACTAGGATGCAGCTTGCTTTAACCTTGCTCAATAGCTTGGTGGATATAGAGACCACCGGTTGTGGTACAGAGCTCGGCAGATCAGGAGGGTCTCAGATTCAGCCTGTGCCTGAAAATATTAGCATGCAGGTACAGCAAGTAATTAGGAAGACGAATGGAATGTTGGCCTTTATTGCAAGGGGGATGGAGTATAAAAGTAGGGAAGTCCTGCTACAACTGTACAGGGTGTTGGTGAGACCACACCTGACCACAGTTTTGGTCTCCTTATTGAAGGAGGGATATCCTTGCATTGGAGGAAGTTCAGAGAAGGGTCACGAGGTTGATTCCTGAGATGAAGGGGTTGTCTTATGAAGAAAGGTTGAGCAGGTTGGGCCTATACACATTGGAGTTTAGAAGAATGAGAAGTGATCTTATTGAAACGTATAAGATTCTGAGGGGGCTTGAGAGGGTAGATGCAGAGAGGATGTTTCCCCACGTGGGGGAATCTAGAAATAGGGGGCATAGTTTCAAAATAAGGGGTCACCCATTTAAAATGGAAATGAGGAGGAATTTCTTCTCTCAGAGGGTCGTGACTCTTTGGCATTCTCTACCCCAGTCATTGAATATATTTAAGGTGAATATAGACAGATTTTTGAATGAAGGGAGTGAAGGGTTATGGGGAGCAGGCAGGGAAGTGGAGTTGAGGCCAAGATCAGATTAGCTATGATCTTATTGAATGGCGGAGCAGGCTTGAGGGGCCTCCTCCTGATCCTATTTCTTATGTCATGTTAAAACATTAATTTCTCCTTTGACAATGTGGTCCAACATCAAGGTGGGATAAAACTTGTCAATGGATGAAGTAATATCGAAGTGGAAATCAAAAAAATTTTTACCATTGACTGGAGTGGACTTAAATTTGATCTAAATATTATCATTAGGCCCAATGGTTAACCTACATTCAGACTGAGGCAGATTGATTGTTTTTCGGGATTATGTTGTAGCTTTTCCACCATTATCAACAACACCAACAATTTGCATTTATAAAGTGCTTGTAATATAGTAAAACGTCCCAAGGTGCTTCATAGGAGCGTTATCAAACAAAATTTGACACTGAAGCACATAAGGAAATATTAGCACAAGTGACCAAATGCTTGGTCAAGCATTACATAGGATTACACAGGATATACGGCACAGAAACAGGTCATTCGGCCCAGTCAGTCCATACCGGCGTTTATGCTCCACTCAAGCCTCCTCCCGTCTTTCCTCATCTAAATTAATCTGCATAACCCTCTATTCCCTTCTCCCTCATATGTTTGACTAGCCTCCTCTTAAATGCATCTATACTATTCGCTTCAACCACTCCCTGTGGTAGCGAGTTCCACATTCTCACCACTCTTTGGGTAAAGAGGTTTCTCCTGAATTCCTTGTTGGATTATTTGGTGATTATCTTATATTGATGGTCTCTAGTTATGTTCTTCTCCACAAGTGGAAACATTCTCTCTTATCCACTCTATCAAAACCTTTCATAATTTTAAAGACCTCTCAGCCTTCATTTTTCAAGAGAAAAGAGACCCAGCTTGTTTATCCTTTCCCGATATGTATACCCTCGCATTTCTGGTATCATCCTTGTAAATCTTCTCTGCACCCTCTCCAGTTCCTCTATATCCTTTTTATAATACAGGTGCAGCGTTCAAAACCCGGAGTTCCGGAATCCGTAAAATGTTCTGGAATCCGGATCCTGCCGACATCGAGGAACTGCCGCCACACCACCGCTTGCCACTGCCCGACCTCGGGCCTCACCACATACCGCCACTCGCCGCCACTGCCGGACCTCGGGCCTCACCTTGCCGCCACTGCCCGACCGCGAGGCCTCCTCGCCGGCCTGCCCGAACACCTCCACGACGGCCGGGCCCCCCCCCGAACACCTCCACGACGGCCGGGCCCCCCCCGAACACCTCCACGACGGCCGGGCCCCCCCCAAACACCTCCACAGCGGCCGGGCCCCCCCCAAACACCTCCACGGCGGCGGAGTCCCACCCAAACACCTCCACGACAGCCGGGCCCTGCCCAAACAACTTCACGACGGCCGGGACCCGCCTGCAAAACTCCATGACGGCTGGACCCGCCCGAACAACTCCACGGCGGCCAGGCCCCCCCCGAACACCTCCCCGGCAGCGGAGTCCCACCCGAACACCTCCACGGCGGCCGGGCCCCGCCCGAACAACTCCACAGCGGCTGGGCCCCGCCCGAACACCTCCCCGGCAGCGGAGTCCCACCCGAACACCTCCACGGCGGCCGGGCCCCGCCCGAACAACTCCACAGCGGCTGGGCCCCGCCCGAACAACTCCACGACAGCTGGGCCCTCCCCGAACAACTCCACGACGGACGGGCCCCGCCCGAGCAACTGCACGACGGCTGGGCCCCCACCGAACACCTCCACGGCGGCTGGGCCCCACCCGAACAACTCCACAGCGGCTGGGCCCCGCCCGAACAACTCCACGACAGCTGGGCCCTGCCCGAACAACTCCATGACGGACGGGCCCCGCCCGAACAACTCCACGACGGCTGGGCCCCCACCGAACACCTCCACAGCAGCGGAGTCCCACCCGAACACCTCCACGACAGCCGTGCCCTGCCCGAACAACTCCACAGCGGCCGGGCCCCGCCCGAACAACTCCACGACGGCCAGACCCCGCCTGAACAACTCCACAACGGCCGGGACCCGCCCGAACAACTCCACAATGGCCGGGACCCACCCGAACAATTGCACGCCGGCCAGGCCCCGCCCGAATAACTTCATGGCGGCGAGCCCCCGCGTGAACAACTCCACGACGGCCGGGCCCCGCCCGAACACTTGCATGGCGGTGGAGCCCTGCTCGACAACCTCATCGCCCGGCAACCCGAACAGCTCTTTGGCGAGCACCGCCCCCCCCGCGCTTCTGACATTCCGAAATCCAGAAATATCCGAACATGGTCTTGGGTGTTTCCGGATTCGTGATGTCAGAAAGATGTTCCAAATTCCGGCAAAACGCAAAATCCGGAACGGCTTCGGTCCCGAGGGTTTCAGATTTGGGACGCTGCACCTGTATGGCGACCAGAACGGTACACTATTCTAAGGGTGGTCTAACCACAGTTCATTACAGGATTAGCATAACTTCCCTACTTTTCCATTCTATACCTCTAGAAATAAACCCTAGTGCTTGGTTTGCATCTTTTATGGCCTTGCTAACCAGTGTCTTAGGGCCTAGACATCTGAAGGCTCGGTCACCAGTGGTGGAACGATGAAAGTCGGGGATACGGAAGTGGCCAGAATTGGAGGAGCACAGAGATCTCGGAGAGCTGTGGGGCTGGGGGAGGTGACAGAGATAGGGAGGGCCGAGACCATGGAGGGATTTGAAAACACGGATGAGAATTAAAAAATGTCTCAGGATATTAGCTGCAAGCACTTCATCGCCCATTGGCACTACAACACAAATCGCAAATGTAATTAAAAGAACAAACACTCGCACTTACCTTCGAAGTACTTTACCTTCCTCTGCGCCACTGGCTATGCCGGACCGCTCCGATTTCCCAGGCCGTCATTGCAGGCGCACTACCAGGCGGACAGATTGGGCAAAAGTCCAAACTCCTGCCGGTGTCGCAACCAGAGACATTGCACACCCGGCGCAGCTCTTCATGGCGGTGCTGCTCAGCGCCACCGCAAAACCCGACCGGAGGATCGCGGCTGCTGGAGACCTTATCGCCACCTTTCACACCGCTCCAGGGCGAAATCCCGAGCGCAAAGGACGGGAAAATCCAGCCCAAATTTGAAAAAAAAGACTTGCATTTAGATAGCGCCTTTCACGACCGGATGTTCCAAAGTGCTTTATAGTTAATTTAGTACTTTTGAAAGTGTAGTCACTGTTGTAATGTAAACAACACAACAGCCAATTTGCGCACAGCAAGCTCCCACAAACAGCAATGTGATACTGACCAGATAAGGTGTTTTAGTGATGTTGATTGAGGGATAAATAATGGCCCCAGGACACTGGGATAACTCCCCCTGCTCTTCTTCAGATTAGTGCCGTGGGATCTTTTACGTCTACCTGAGAGAGCAGACGGGGCCTCGGTTTAACGTCCGTCTCATCCAAAAGACAGCACCTCCGACAGCGCAGCACTCCCTCAGTTTTGCACTGGAAGTGTCAGCCTAGATTTTTATGGATCACATTCTGACTCAGAGGTGAGGATGCTACCCACTGAGCCACAGCTGACACCCAGGTGAAGGCCCATAGTGCAGGACACCACCAAGAGGACAGGATAAGTTAAGAAGAATAAGAGTAAAAATGTCTTACTGCATTATATAGGGCCCTGGTGAGACTGCACCTGGAATATTGTGTACAGTTTTGGTCTCCTTACCTAAGGAAAGATATACTTGGCATAGAGTGAGGTTCACCAGATTGATTCCTGGATGGGTGGATTGTCCTATGAGGAGAGATTGAGTAGATTCTTCTCTCCTTCTTCGGCAGTCTTCCGGAGTCGAGGATGACTTACTTCCACAGTAAAATTTATTCTCAGGTGACTGATGAGACCAATGTGTGACTTACAGTTTCTGTCACAGGTGGTGCAGATGGTGGTTGAAGGGGCGGGTGGGTGGGGTGCTTGGTTTGTCGTACACTCCTTCTGTTGTTTGTGCTGGGCTTCCGTGTATTTCCATTGAAGGACCCGATGTTCCAGTCCTGAACTCCAATTGAGGGGGTGAAAGATGCCTGTGCGTGGATTTTTTTTAACGTGTGGTTGCACATCAGCCACCACACGGGCTCGACAGAGCTAGGCCTTTATCCACTGGCAAGGGTTAACCAGGACGACTGGAGACCTGCTCTGCTGCACGGAACATCGTGGGTCACCCTGACCTGCTTGAGGTCAGTCAAGTGGAGCAAGTGTCAGTAAGTGAACAGTTAGGGAACAGTGATCATCGTATCATAAGGTTTAAATTAGCTATGCAAAAGGACAGGGAGAAATCTAGAGTAAAAATACTTAGTTGGAGGAAGGCAAATATCAGTGAGATGAGAATGGATCTGGTCCAGATAAATTGGAATCAAAGATTGGCAGGCAAAACTGTAATGGAACAATGGGCTGCCTTTAAAGCGGAAATAGTTTGGGTACAGTTGAGGTACATTCCCACTGGGGGAAAGGTAGGGCAACTAAAGTCAGAGCTCCCTGGATGACAAAAGAGATAGAGAATAAGACGAAGCAGAAAAATCACGCATATGACAGATGTCAGGTTAAGAATACATCTGGGAATCAGGCTAAATATAGAAAGTACAGAGGAGAAGTGAAAAAGAAAATGAGTAGGGCAAAGAGAGGGTATGAGGATAGAATGGCAGCTAACCTAAAAGTTAATCCAAAAGTCTTCAATAGGCAGATAAATAGTAGGTGGGTAGTAAGAGGAGGGGGGGGGGGCGCAATTAGGGACCAAAAAGGAGAGCTACGCATGGAGGCAAAGGGTATGGCTGAGGCACTAAATGAGTACTTTGCATCTGTCTTCACCAAGGAAGAAGATGCTGCCATAGACAAAGTAAAGGTGGAAGTAGAGGAGATACTGGATGGGATAGGAATTGATAAAGAGGATGTACTAGAAAGGCTGGCTGTACTTGAAGTAGATAAGTCACCAGGACTAGATAGGATGCATCCTAGGATGCTGAGGGAAGTGAAGGAAGAAATTGCAGAGACATTGGCCATAATCTTCCAATCCTCCTTAGAAACGGGGGTGGTGCCAGAGGACTGGAGAATTGCAAATATTACACCCTTGTTCAAAGAAGGGTGTAAAGATAAGCTATAGGCTGGTCAGTTTAACCTCGGTAGTGGGGAAGCTTTTAGAAACAATAATCAGGGACAACATTAACAGTCACTTGGACAAGTGTGGATTAATTAAGGAAAGCCAGCACAGATTTGTTAAAGGCAAATTGTGTTTAACTAACTTGATCTAGTTTTTTGATGAGGTAACAGAGAGGGTTGATGAGCGCATTGCAGTTGACGTGATGTACATGAATTTGTAAAAAGGTGTTCGACAAAATGCCACATAATAGGCTTGCTAGCAAAGTTGAAGCCCATGGAATAAAAGGGACAGTGGCAGCATGGCTACAAAATTGGCTAAATGACAGGAAACAGAGAGTAGTGATGAACGGTTGTTTTTTGAACTGGAGGAAGGTATACAGTGGTGTTCCCCATGTGTCAGTACTGGGACCACTGATTTTCTTGATATATATTAATGACTTGGATGTGGGTTTACAGGACACAATTCCAAAATTTGCAGATGACACAAAACTTGGAAGTATAGTGAACAGTGAGGAGGATAGTGACAGACTTCAAGAGGACATAGACAGGCTGGTGGAATGGGCAGACACATGGCAAATGAAATTTAACGCAGAAAAGTGTGAAGTGATACATTTTGGTAGAAAGAATGAGGAGAGGAAATATAAACTAAAGGGTACAATTCTAAAGGGGGTGCAGGAACAGAGAGACCTGGGGGTATATGTGCACAAATTGTTGAAGGTGGCAGGACAGGTTGAGAAAGCAGTTAAAAAAGCTTATGGGATGCTGGGCTTCATGAATAGAGGTATAGAGTACAAAAGTGTGGAAATTATAATCAACCTGTAGAAAACACTGGTTCGGCCTCAACTGGAGTATTGTGTCCAATTCTGGGCACTGCACTTTAGGAAGGATGTGAAGGCCACAGAGAGGGTACAGAAAAGATTTATGAGAATGATTCCGGGATGAGGGACTTCAGTTACGTGGATAGACTGGAGAAGCTGGGGTTGTTCTGCTTGGAGCAGAGAAGATTGAGAGGAGATTTGATCGAGATGTCCAAAATCATGAGGGGTCTGGAGAGAGAAGGTAGAGAAACTGTTCCCATTGGTAGAAGGGTCGAGAACCAGAGGACACAGAATCAACACGATTGGCAAAAGAACCAAAGGCGACAAAAGAAAAAACATTTTTACGCAGCAAGTGGTTAGGATCTGGAATGTACTGCCTGAGAGGGTGATGGAGGCAGAGCCAATCACGGCTTTCAAACGGGAGTTGAATAAGTATCTGAAATTTTTTTTATTGCAGGGCTCCGGGGAAAGGGCGGGCGAGTGAGACTAGCTGAAGTGCTCTTGCAGAGAGTTGGCACGAGCTCGACAGGCCAAATGGTCTTCTTCCGTGCTGTAACCATTCTATGATTCTTTGATCTCAAACGATCTAAGGGGGAAACAGCGATTTACTTGTACTTCTTTCAATTTAATATCCAGTATTGGCTGCTCACGATGTGGTCTCCTCTACATTGGGGAGACCAAGTGCAGATTGGGTGACCGCTTTGCAGAACACCTCCGTTCAGTCCATAAGTGTGACCTCAAGCTTCCGGTTGCCTGTCATTTTCATTCTCCGCTCCACTCCCACTCTGATCTCTCCATCCTCAGCCTCCTACACTGTTCCAATGAAACTCAACGCAAGCTCGATAAACAGCACCTCAACTTTCGTTTCGGCACTTTACAGCCTTCTGGACTCAACATTGAGTTCAACAATTTCAGACCATAATCTCTGCCCATATTTTACTCCCTTTCCTCCTTTTTTAAACCCCGCCCGCCCCCTGCCCCACCCCCCCCCCCCCCACCCCTGCCGGTCCTGGCAGCTTCAGGTAGGTACTGGGAAACAATTTTAAAATTGATGACAGATCCCTTCCAAAGCCAATCATTGATCTTTTCCTAATCTGATAGCTGAACTCATCCAAAACTGTATCAAAATTAAGTGCCTGAACCCACAACACTCTGAGGGCATATGGGGTGTGATCCCAGTGTAAGTGCTGAGATTGTATCCCATGGAAAGTCAAAGCCTCAACATTTGTCAGCCAGTGGCTCAGTGGGTAGCATTCTTGTCTTTGAGTCAGAAGGTTGTGGGTTCAAGTCCCACTCCAGGGACTTGAGCACAAAAATCTAGGCTGCCACTTCCAGTGCAATGCTGAGGAAGTGCTGCACCATCGTAGGTTCGTCTTTTGAATGAGATGATATGTCCTTACTATACAGTATAAATGCACACGAGGCCCATACTTGAGAGAAGGTCACTCTGTGACCAGTTACCTTTATTACCAAGACCTCAAGTGATGAAGGTGGGTGGAGCTTCCCCTTTTATACCTGAAAGTCCAGGTTAGGAGTGTCTCCCACAAGTTCACCCCCTTGTGGTCAATGTTCTCAAGGGGTACAACTTAGGTCAGCTTATACATGGGTTACAATGATAGTTGAATACATGACATGAGACATTTAAACCTCTCATATGGACGTAAAAGATCCCCTGGCATTATTTCAAAGATGAGCATGGGAGTTCTCCCCTGGCCAATATTTAGTCCTCAACCAACAGCACTAAAACAGATTATCTGGTCATTATCACATTGCTGTTTGTGGGAACTTGCTGTGTGCAAATTGGCTGCCGTGTTTCCTACATTACAACAGTGACTACACTTCAAAAGTACTTCATTGGCTGTAAAGCACTTTGGGATGTCCTGAGATCGTGAAAGGCGCTATATAAATGCAAGTCTTTCTTTCTGTCTTTAATGCCTGGAGGGGCGTTCTTTACCCATAACTGCACATGACTATCTCTGGAAGAATTCAAATTGGAGCCAAGTGGCATGAATGATTATGGCCTGCCTGGAACCAATATTGTATAAATACATTCTCAGTCTACAAATTCCCAAGATCACCATGACTAATTGCAAAACTTTTCAGGGATTATCTGCTATCTTGGAATCCATATTGGCACGGAGCTTGCACTGAATAGACTTTATTTAAATAGTAGTCAGTTACTTGCCAGAAAATGTGTTAAGTTATGGAATACGCTTTCTCAGTCACGACACACAGAAGTGTACACTCTGTGCGGTTCTGGTCTCCGTACTGCAAGATGGATATTCAGGCCCTGAAGAAAGTGCAGAAAAGTTTTACAAGGATGTTACCTGAATTCAGAGGATGCCAAAATCAGGAAAGATTGAGCAAGCTGGGGCTAATTTCTCTGGAAAGCAGAAGACTGAGAGGAGACCTGATCTTACAAATTATGAAGGGGTTTGATAGGGTGGATGTGGAGAAACTGTTTCCACTTGTGGGTGAGTCCAGAACAAGGGGACATAAATATAAAATAGTCACCAACAGATCAAGTAAAGAATTTAGGTGGAATTTCTTGACACGGGCAGTGACGAGTGTGTGCAGCTTGGAGTGGTTGAAGCAGATAGCAATGATGCTCTTATGGAGAGGCTTTTTAAAAAATATGTTCAAAGGATGTGGGCGTCGCAGGCAAGGCCAACATTTATTGCCCATCCCTAGTTGCCCTTGAGAAGGAGGTGGTGAGCCACCTTCTTGAACCACTGCAGTCTGTGAGGTGAAGGTACTCCCGCAGTGCTGACTTTGTCGCAGCGGTTTGGTACAACCGAGTGGCTCGCTAGGCCATTTCAGAGGGCAGATAAGAAACAACCACATTATTGTGGGTCTGGAGTCACATATAAAGAAAGACTTGAAAGATTTGGATTTATATAGCGCCTTTCACGACCACTGGATGTCTCAAATCACTTTACAGCCAATGAAATACTTTTAGAGTGTAGTCACTGTTGTAATGTAGGAAACGCGACAGCCAATTTGCGCACAGCAAGCTCCCACAAACAGCGACGTGATAATGACCAGATAATCTGGGTTTTTTTTGTTATGTTGATTGAGGGATAAATATTGGCCAGACCGGGTAAGGACAGCAGGTTTCCTTCCCTAAAGGACATTCGTGAACCAGATGGGTTTTTACAACAATCTGGTAGTTTCATGGTCACCATTACTGATACCAGCTTTTTAATTCCAGATCTATTTAATTAACTGAATTTAAATATTGCTGATACATAAGAACACAAGAAATAGGAGCAGGAGTCAGCAAGCCTGCTCCGCCATTTAATAATATCATGGCTGATCTGATCTTGGGCTCAGCTCCACTTCCCTGCCTGCTTCTCATAACCTTTGACTCCCTTATCGTTCAAAAATCTATCTCCACCTGAAATATATTTAATCACCCAGCCTCCACAGCTCACTGGGACAGAGAATTCCACAGATTTACGACTCTCTGAGAGAAGAAATTTCTCCTTAACTCAGTTCTAAATGGGCAGCCCATTATTCTGAAACTATGCTCCCTAGTTCTAGATTCCCCTATGAGTGGAAACATCCTCTCTGCATCTACCCTGTCGAGCCCTCTTATAATCTTATACGTTTCAATAAGATCACCTCTCATTCTTCTAAACTCCAATGAGTATAGGCCCAACTAACGTGCAGGAGAAGAGAATAGAATGATATGAAGACAGGGAGTGGAGAGGTAAATAGAATGTGAGGATGCTTGTGTTGAGTATAAACACTGGCATAGACCAGTAGGGCCGAATGGCCTATTTCTGTACTGTAGAATCTATATAATTCTCATCATCATAGGCAGCACCTCGAAATCGAGGAAGAATTGCTTCCACTCTAAAAGTGAGTTCTTAGGTGACTGAACAGTCCAATACGGGAATTATAGGGCCCAAGTTTCGGGCCGCGCCTAAAACGGCGCAGCCCGGACCTGGATGCCCGTTTTTCGCGCCACAAAGTGCGCCGAAAAAAAACTCACCTATTCTCCGGCTCCCTGCAGGCCCTCTGGAGCTGGGCGCGGCGCAGCACGAGTTGTGGGGGGGGCGGAGCCAGGTCCCTGCGCTGAAAACAGTGGCGGGACCTCTGCACATGCGCGCTGCAGTGGGTGCGCATGTGCAGTAGCTCCAGGCGCCCAAAACTGTGGAAGGGGCCCGAAGCACGGAGCCCCTAGCCCTGGCCGAGTGGCCTCACTGGGGCTGCGTGGATAAGGCTCACCTCCCACCCGACCGGACGCGACTTGACTTGACTCCCGCTCCCCTGATCGGACGCGACCCCCGCTCTCCCCACTCTGCCCCGGCGACCCGACCTCCGCTCCCTCACCCCGGTGACCCGACCTCTGCTCCCCCCCCCCCCCGGCGACTCGACCCCCCCCCCCCCCCCGACCTCCGCTTTCTCCCCCCCCGACGACTCGACCTCCGCTTCTCCCCCCCGCCCCCCCAGCGACTCGACCTCCGCGACTCTCTTTCCTCCCCCCCCCGACACCGCGAATCTCTCCCCCCCTGCCGGCCTCCGCGACTCTCTTCCCCACACCCCCCCCCCGGACCGCCGCGACTCTCTTACCCACACACCCCCCCCCCCGACCTCCGCGACTCTCTTCCCCCCCCCGACCTCCTCGACTCTCTTCCCCCCCGGACCTCCGCGACTCTCTTCCCCACTCCTCCCCCCGACCTCCGTGACATTCCTCCCCCCCGACCTCCGCGACTCTCTCACCCCCCCACCTCCGCGACCCCCTCCGATCTCCCAAACCACCCCTGATCTCTGCGTCTCCCCAATCTCCGCGATCCCCCCGATCTCCGCGACCCCCCCGATCTCTGCGACCCCCCCTCCCCCCGATCTCAGCGACCCCCCTCCCCTCCGATCTCAGTGGCCCCCCCGATCTCCGCGGCCCCCCCTCCCCCCGATCTCCGCGACCCCCCCGACCCGGGACCCAAAACCCTCCCTCCCCTCCCCTCTCCCTCTCCCTCCTCTCCCCCCCTCCCCCTCTCCCTCCCTTCCCCTCCCCTCTCCCTCCCCTCCCCCCCTCTCCTCCCCCCCTTCTCCTCCCCCCTTCTCCTCCTCCTCCTTCCTTCCCTCCTCCTTCCTCCCGCTCACCCCTTCTCCCCCTACCCCCCTTCTTCCCCTCTTCCCCCACCCCCCTTCTCCCCCTCACCCCCCCAACCCCCCCTCCGCCAACCCCCCCACCCCCCTTCTCCCCCTCTCCCCCACCCCCTTCTCCCCCTCTCCACCCCCCTTCTCTCCCCCCAACCCCTCTCTCCCCCACCCCCCTCTCCCCCCATCCACCTTCTCCCCCTCTCCCCCTCTCCCCCCCACCCCCCTCTTCTCCCCCACCCCCCTTCTCCCCCTCTCCCCCACCCCCTTCTCCCCCTCTCCACCCCCCTTCTCTCCCCCCACCCCCTTCTCCCCCTCTCTCCCCCACCCCCCCTTCTCCCCCTCTCCCCCCCACCCTCCTTCTCCCCCTCTCCACCCCCCTTCTCCCCCTCTCCACCCGCCTTCTCTCCCCCCCACCCCCGTTCTCCCCTTCTCCCCCCACCCCATTCTCCCCCCACCCTCTTCTCCCCCTCTCCCCCCCACCCCCCTTCTCCCCCCCCACCCTTTTCTCCCCCTCTCCCCCCCTACCCCCCTTCTTCCCCTCTCCCCCCACCCCCCTGCTCCCCCCCAACCCCCCCCTCCCCCAACCCCCCTATCCCCTTCTCCCCCTCTCCCCCCACCCCTCTTCTCCCCTCTCCCCCCACTCCCCTTCTCCCCCTCTCCCCCTGAACCCCCTCTCTCCCCCACCCCCCTCTCCCCCATCCACCTTCTCCCCCTCTCCCCCTTCTCCCCCTTCTCCCCCTCTCCCCCCCACCCGCTTCTCCCCCCCACCCCCCTCTCCTTCCCCACCCCCTTCTCCCCCTCTCACCCCCAGCCCCTTCTCCCCCTCTTCCCCCCCACTTCTCCCCCTCTCCCCCCACCCCCTTCTCCCCCTCTCCACCCCCTTCTCTCCCCCCACCCCCCTTCTCCCCCTCTCCCCCCACCCCCTTCTCCCCCTCTCTCCCCCACCCCCCCTTCTCCCCCTCTCCCCCCCATCCCCCTTCTCCCCCTCTCCACCCCCCTTCTCCCCCTCTCCACCCGCCTTCTCTCCCCCCCACCCCCGTTCTCCCCTTCTCCCCCCACCCCATTCTCCCCCCACCCTCTTCTCCCCCTCTCCCCCCCACCCCCCTTCTCCCCCCCCACCCTTTTCTCCCCCTCTCCCCCCCTACCCCCCTTCTTCCCCTCTCCCCCCACCCCCCTGCTCCCCCCTGCTCCCCCCCCCTCCCCCAACCCCCCTATCCCCTTCTCCCCCTCTCCCCCCAACCCCTCTTCTCCCCTCTCCCCCCACTCCCCTTCTCCCCCTCTCCCCCTGAACCCCCTCTCTCCCCCACCCCCCTCTCCCCCATCCACCTTCTCCCCCTCTCCCCCTTCTCCCCCTCTCCCCCCCACCCGCTTCTCCCCCCCACCCCCCTCTCCTTCCCCACCCCCTTCTCCCCCTCTCACCCCCAGCCCCTTCTCCCCCTCTTCCCCCCCACTTCTCCCCCTCTCCCCCCACCCCCTTCTCCCCCTCTCCACCCCCTTCTCTCCCCCCACCCCCCTTCTCCCCCTCTCCCCCCACCCCCTTCTCCCCCTCTCTCCCCCACCCCCCCTTCTCCCCCTCTCCCCCCCATCCCCCTTCTCCCCCTCTCCACCCCCCTTCTCCCCCTCTCCACCCGCCTTCTCTCCCCCCACCCCCGTTCTCCCCTTCTCCCCCCACCCCCTTCTCTCCCCCCCACCTCCCCTCCCCTCGCTGTCAGGAACACTGACACTGACAGACAGAGAGTGAGAGACACACACACACAGACAGACTGAGAGATAGAGACTCTGACAGAGACACACTGGGGGGGGGCGTCCCAACACGCTGTTGGAGGATTCCCGGTGCTGCAGTCGCTTAGTAGAAAATGTTTTATTTATTGATTTTTAAATTTTTTAAATTTTTTATTAATATTTTTTGATTGATTTATTGGTTGATTTATTGATGTATTTATCATTTATTATTGATGATGGCTCTTTATTTGTAAAACTGAAGTGTTTAATGTTTGTAAACTTCCCTTTAAACCCCCCCCCCACCCCCATTCCCTACGCCTGATTTGTAACCTACGCCTGATTTTCTAAGTGAAGGCAAAGTTTTTCTGAGCGTACAAAAATCTACACTTACTCCATTCTAAGTTAGTTTGGAGTATGTTTTCACTGCCTAAACCTTCAAAACGGGCGTAAGTGGCCAGACACGCCCCTTTTGAAAAAAAAATCTGTTCCAAACTGAAACTGTTCGACACTGACTAGAACTGAAGCAAACTAAATGCCGAGAATTGCAATTTCTAAGATACTCCATTCTAAACCAGTTGCTCCAAAAAAACAGGAGCAACTCAGGCCAAAACTTGGCCCCATAGTCTCTGTCACAGGTGGCACAGATAGTTGTTGAAGGAAAGGGTGGGTGGGACAGGTTTGCCGCATGCTCTTTCCGCTGCCTGTGCTTGCTTTCTGCATGCTCTTGGCGACGAGACTCAAGGTGCTCAGCGCCCTCCCGGATGCTCTTCCTCCACTTAGGACAGTCTTTGGCCAGGGACTCCCAGGTGTCAGTGGGGATGTTGCATTTTATCAAGGAGGCTTTGAGGGTGTCCTTGAAATGTTTCCTCTGCCCACCTGGGGCTCGCTTGCCGTGTAGGAGTTCCGAGTAGAGCGCTTGCTTTGGGAGTCTTGTGTCAGGCATGCGAATAGTGTGGCCCGCCCAACGGAGCTGGTCGAGTGTAGTCGGTGCTTCGATGCTGGGGATGTTGGCCTGATCGAGGACACTAACATTGGTGCATCTGTCCTCCCAGGGGATTTGCTGTTTGTGGGAGCTTGCTTGTGCGCAAATTCTATGTAACACAAGAAAGCAGTAGAATTCACCCTCATGTATTATTTGCTACATGGAGAAACCCATATATTAGGTCATACCTCAATCCTCCTGACAACACAATTTATACCACACTATAGTTTGGGAACTGAAGTCATATTGTTTACAAGACTATTTATAAAATATTGTGGAATTGTATTCAGTTAGTATTAAACTATATCAGTGCATGTAAAAGGCAAATGTACTTGTAATACGAGAGTGTTTAGATCTTGGATGCAGTGCTTGTGGATTGAATTTCAAACATTAGGAGCTTGCTGATTTATGGTGTTGTGGTGATGATGGGGCCTGTTATGACCCAGTGTATGTGCTGCTCATTGGGAAACAGCTGCTTCCCCCAGTCTTATTATTACAGCCACATAAGTCAGATCTGAGTGTAAATTACATCCTCTCTGGGAGCCGCAGAAACCCATGAGGATAACACAGCCCCCAAACCCTTCACACAGCTCCTCGAGAACCACTTACAGATCCCTCACTAAACTATTAACGCTATTCCCAAATGGATCACAGATCCCTTCCAGAGCTAATCGCAGATCTTTTTTCCTAACTCATTCAAAAAACGTCATTTCTTCACTGTTCCTTTGTGTTGTGCTCATTAAGTAGAGGGATGTTTGTGCTGGAGAAATGGAACATGTTGTATTTGCAGGCAGTCCATGCCAGCAACAAATGCTCCCAGGTGAGGTTGCAGTTCATTTTGATAAACATTCACAGAACCACGCACAGGTTTCTTTCAGAAACTGAACTCGGAACTCACTGTAACAGGGCTGCACGCCGTCCAAACAGGGCTGGATAGGCGAGCTGTCAAGTGAAATTCTTTTTTAAAACCCAGAAAATTGCCAGAAACACTCAGCAGCATCTGTGGCGAGAGAAGCAGAGTTAACGTTTCAGGTCGGTGACCATTCATCAGAAATTATTCATTGTTCCCAACATGGAATTGATAAAGAAATTGCAAGATTTGAAGAAAAATGGACTTTGTGCCTCTGGGTAGACTACTATTGGGTCCCAGTGCATCTGTGCTTGGTGGTGTTGGCCAGCTCACTGGGCCAACTTGCTTGTCTTCAAATATTGCCATAGGATCCTTCACATCTACCTGAACAGGCAGATAGGGCTTTAGTTTAGCACCTCATCTAAAGGACAATACCTCCAGTAACGTATCACCCCATCATCACTGCACAGATAAAGAAAAGAAAGACTTGCATTTATATAGTGCCTTTCATGACCACCGGACGTCTCAAAGCACTTTACTGCCAATGAAGTACTTTTGGAGTGCAGTCATTGTTGCAATGTAGGAAACACAGCAGCCAACTTGCGCACAGCAAGCTCCCACAAACAGCAATGTGATAATGACCAGATAATCTGTTTTTGTCATGTTGCTTGAGGGATAAATATTGGCCAGGACACCAGGGATAACTCTCCTGCTCTTCTTCGGAATACTGCCGTGGGATCTTTTGTATCCACTTTAGAGAGCATACGTCTCATCCGAATGACGGCACCTCAGACAGTGCAGCACTCCCTCAGCACTGCACTGGAGCGTCAGCCTAGATTTATGGGCTCAAGTTCCTGGAGTGGGACTTCAACCCACAGCTTACCGACTCAAAGGCAAGTGTGCTATCCACTGAGCCACAGCTGACATAGGAGTGGAACCTCAATCCCCCAACCATCTGAAACAGAAGTAAGAGGATACCAACTGAGCCAAGCTAACCATGTAATGCAAGTTATGCTTCCTTGGCAGCACAGATGTAAATTTTACTGTTCAAATGAGCTATCCTTTACTAAAAAATTCAATGGTCCCACGGTGCACTATTGTGGAAGATTGTTCATGGAGAATGATGACATGGTACGATTAATAGAATCATAGAATCATAGAAATTTACAGCAAAGAAGGAGGCCATTAGGCCCATCGTATCTATGCTGGCTGACAAAGAGCTATCCAGCCTTGGGAGGACAGACACACCAACATTTGCAACCTCGATCAGGCCAACATCCCCAGCATTGAAGCACTGACCACACTCGACCAGCTCCGTTGGGCCGGCCACATTGTTCGCATGCTTGACACAAGACTCCCAAAGCAAGCGCTTTACTCGGAACTCCTACACGGAAAGCGAACCCCAGCTGGGCAGAGGAAACGTTTCAAGGACACCCTCAAAGCCTCCTTGAAAAAAGTGCAACATCCCCATCGGCACCTGGGAGTCCTTGGCTAAAGACCACCCTAAGTGGAGGAAGATCATCCGGGAGGGTGCTGAGCATCTCGAGTCTCGTTGCCGAGAGCATGCAGAAAACAAGCGCAGGTAGCGGAAGGAGCATACGGCAAACCAGACTCCCCACCCACCCCTTCCTTCAACGACTGTCTGTCCCACCTGTGACAGAGACTGTAATTCCCATATTGGACTGTTCAGTCGCCTAAGAACTCACTTTTAGAGTGGAAGCAAGTCTTCCTTGATTTCGAGGGACTGTCTATGATGATCCAGCCTAATCCCACTTTCCAGCTCTCGGTCTGTAGCCCTGTAGGTTACGGCACTTCAACTGCACATCCAGGTACTTTTTAAATGCTAAATGAGGGTTTCTGCCTCTACCACCCTTTCAGGCAATGGGTTCTAGACCCTCCGGATGAAAACATTTCTCCTCAAATCCACTCTAAACCTACCAATTACTTTAAATCTATTCCCCCTAGTTGTTGACTTCCTTCTGTTAAGGGAAATTAGTCTTTCCTTTCCACTCTATCTGGGCCCCTCATAATTTTATATACCTCAATTAGGTCTCCCCTCAGCCTCCTCTGTTCCAAAGAAAACCCCAGCCTGTCCAATCTTTCCTCATAATAATGGAACATCACCTGGATGTTGCTGATCATGTCGGGCGTTAACATTTAAATTTTTAGCACAATAACTTTAAAAATGAAGAAACGTTATTGGACAAGATGGTCCCAGTCCATCTCGGACTAGGCTTCAAATCAACCCAGACTAATTGGACGAAAGACTCCTCTGTCCGCTCAACGTGAGGAGGAACCGACATAAAATAGGTCTGAGCCACACAGGACCTGGCTCCCAGTTTCTATGAGCCCCGAACTATTCCTAATTGGGCACTAATTGACCATTTGAGAAAGTAACAGGATGGTTGATGGGAAAACTGGAAATAAATGACACACTGATGCTCTTTTGAGTGTAAAAAGAAAGAGAGTAAGACTTGCATTTATATAGCGCCTTTCATGGACACAAAGCGCTTTACAGCCAATGAAGTAGTTTTGGAGTGTAGACACTGTTGTAATATGGGAGGGAGACCTACTGTTGGAGCAGAATGGAGGGATCTGTAGTCTGCCACACACCTGACAGGAGACTGCCCGACACTGACATTTGATGCCCAATAGAACTCGTGTTCCATTTTCCAGCATTGACGTCTCTCACAAACTTAATCCTGAGAAAGATTTTGGAAAAATTTTGTATTACATGTGCAGCATCCCAAATCCGGAGCCCTTGGGACCGAGGCCGTTCCGGATTTTGCATTTTGCCGGATTTTGGAACATCTATCAGACGTCACGAATTCGGAAACACCCGAGCCCAGGTTTGGGTATTTCCGGATTTTGGAACGTCAGAAAGGGGGGAGGGGGGGCTGTTCATCGATGAACTGTTCGGGTCGCCGGGTGGGGCCCCGCTGCTGTGGAGTTGTATGCGCGGGCCCCGCCTGTAAAGTCCTGATACTGCAGTACAGACTTACACGAGGCACATCTTGAAGTCAAGGTCACTCAGGACCTGCACCTTAATTTTGCAGCTCTGGAATGCCTCACTTGCCTGAGACCTGCCTTTATATACCTGTGTGGGACAGGTGTGCAGTGTCTCCTGCAAGTGCATCCCTGGTGGTAAGGTATGCTTGTGGTTACAGGTCATATCTAGTTACAGTCATGTATAGCATGGTAAGATACAGTTATATATAGTGGTGTGAGATAAATGACATCACCCTCCCCCAAGGTCTTATTGTCTTTATAGATTCAGTCTCTCAGATGGTCTACGCTCTCGCGTGGAGCATCTTAGTTGTGATTCAGTTGTTTGCCTTGGTGCCTGTTTTTCTTTCGGTGTGATTGCTGGTATCTCGCCTGGGCTGTCTGTTTCATTCAGTATGATTGCTGGTATCTCGCCTGGGCTGTCTGTTGAGACTGCCCTTTCCTCAGGTTGTTCCCTCTGTCTGTCCACCAGGTGTGGTGTGAGTTCCACATTGTAGTCTGCCTCTGGTTCTGCAGTGTTGTTGGTGAATCTACTTTTTACTTGGTTTACATGCCTCCGGCAGGTTCGGCCATTGTCCATTTGTACAACCAGTAGCCTGTTTCCTTCCTTGCCTGTTACTGTCCCTGCAAGCCATTTGGGACCCCTGCCATAGTTTAGCACAAACACTTTGTCCCCTATGTCATTCCACTTCCCCCTTGAATTTCGGTCATGGTACTCAGTTAGGTTCCGGCGCTTTGCCTCAACAATTTCATGCATGTCTGGGCGGATTAATGAGAGCCTAGTCTTTAAGGTCCATTTCATCAATAGTTGCGCGGGGGGAACCCCAGTCAACGAATGCGGACGAGATCTGTATACCAGCAGCAGTCGCGACAGGCGGCTCTGCAGCGTGGGACCTTGGATTTTAAGCATGCCTTATTTAATGATGTGCACTGCTTGCTCCGCCTGGCCATTGGAGGCCGGCTTGAACGGTGCCGTCTTAACGTGATTTATGCCGTGGTCAACTATGAAATCTTGGAATTCTGCGCTGGTGAAGCACGACCATTATCACTGACCAATATGTCAGGAATTCCGTGCGTTGCAAACATGGTTCTAAGGCTCTCCACAGTGGTGGAGGTGGTGCTCGAGTTTAAAATGGTGCATTCGATCCACTTTGAAAATGCATCGACGACTACGAGGAACATTTTGCGCATGAATGGGCCCGCATAGTCTACGTGCACCCGCGACCATGGTTTGGTGGGCCAGGGGCTCAGGGGGGCCTCGCTGGGGGCATTGCTGAGTTGGGCACAAATGGTGCACCGTTGGATGCAGAGCTCCAAGTCCGCGTCAATGCCAGGCCACCAGACGTGGGATCTGGCTATGGTCTTCATGAGAACGATCCCCGGGTGCTCGTGGTGGAGCTCCCGGACAAACACCTCTCTGCCTCGCAAAGGCATGACTACTCGGCTGCCCCACATCAGGCAGTCTGCCTGTAGTGATAGTTCATGCATGCACCAATGGAAAGGTTTGATCTCCTCGGGGCAGGCATCGCGAGCCTCTGCCCAGTCATCAGTTAAAACACATCTTTTGACTAAGGATAACGTGGAGTCGCTGGTCATCCAGGCTCTGATTTGGCGAGCTGTCATGGGTGAACCTGTGGATTCAAAGGCATTGATTGCCATGACCATCTCACAGTCCTGTTCGTCGGACCCTTCCGTGGTCGCCAGGGGTAGCCTGCTAAGCGTGTCGGCACAGCTGTCTGTGCCTGGTCTGTGCCTTATTGTGTAGTCGTAAGACGCCAGCATGAGTGCCCACTGTTGAATGCGCGCCGAGGCGTTGCCGTTTATTGCCTTGCTCTCGGATAGCAGGGACATGAGGGGTTTGTGGTCGGTCTCTAATGCGAACTTGGCCCCGAAAAGGTATTGATGCATCTTTTTGACACCGTACACGCACTCGAGCGCCTCCTCCACCATACCGTACCTGTGCTCCGCCCGCGAAAGTGACCTGGAGGCATAAGCAATGGGTTGTAATTTACCCGCACCATTGACATGCTGTAAAACGCACCCGACCCCGTACGCTGACACATCACATGTAAGAACTAGCTTTTTACCTGGGTCAAAAAAAGTCAAAACACTGTTGGAACATAGAAGGTTGCGTGCCTTATTGAAGACGTGTTCTTGGGCATCCCCTCAAAACCAATCACACCCCTTTCTGAGTAGCACGTGGAGAGGCTCCAGCAAGGTGCTCAAGTTCTGCATAAAGTTCCCAAAGTAATTGAGTAGCCCGAGAAAGGCGCGCAGTTCCGACATATTCCGGGGCCTGGGTGCCAGACGACTTGCTTCGGTTTTGGATTCTGTTGGGCGGATTCCATCAGCGGCAATTCTTCTGCCCAAAAATTCAACCTCGGGTGCGAGAAACAGACACTTAGATTTCTTAACTCTTCGGCCTACCCGATCCAATCGCTTTAGTACTTCCTCCAAATTGCGGAGATGGGAGTCGGTGTCCCTGCCCGTGATGAGTATGTCGTCTTGAAACACAACCGTCCCCGGGATGGACTTGAGCAGACTCTCCATGTTGCGCTGGAATATAGCAGCTGCCGACCTGATGCCGAATGGGCATCGATTGTACATGAAAAGGCCTCGATGTGTGTTGATGGTGGTGAGTAGCTTAGACTCTTCGGTCAGTTCTTGCGTCATATACGCATATGTGAGATCTAGTTTCGAGAAAAGTTTTCCTCCAGCCAATGTGGCAAATAGGTCCTCCGCTCTGGGCAGCAGGTATTGGTCCTATAGGGAGACTCTGTTTATGATAGATTTGTAATCCCCACAGATTCGTACGGATCCATCAGGCTTCATGACGGGGACGATGGGACTTGCCCAGTCGCTAAATTCCACAGGTGATATAATGCCTTCCCGCAGAAGCCGGTCCAGTTCATGTTCTTTTCCCTCTTCACATAAGGCACAGCTCTAGCCTTGTGATGGACCGGTCTAGCATCCTGTGTGATTTAGATTTTAACTTTAGCCCCTTTGAAGGTGCCCACACCTGGCTGAAAGAGATGTTCAAATCGACTTAGAACTGTTGAGCAGGAGGTCCGTTCCTCTGACGACATGGCGTGAACATCATCCCATTTCCAATTTAGTTTTGCCAGCCAGCTTCTCCCCAACAGTGTTGGGAGATCTCTGGGGACAATCCACAGGGGAAGTCGGTTCACCGTCCCTTTGTGTGTGACTGAGAGCATGGCGCTACCAAGGACTGGGACGATTTCTTTGGTATAGGTCCTTAGTTTGGTGTCGATCATTGTGAGTTTTGGTCTGTTGCTTTTGTGCGGCCACAGCTGTTCAAATTGTTGGACGCTCATGAGAGATTGACTAGCTCCCGTGTCCAGTTCCATGTTGACAGGTATCCCATTGAGTAGGACCCTCATCATTATTGGAGGCGTCTTGCTGTGATAACATTGAACATTGACCGTGTTGACCCGCTGTACATCGGCGTCCCGGGCACTGTCCCCACCATCGTCTGGTCCGCTGTCCGACTCTTCCGATTCGTATACCAGCCGAGCTGCTGATTTTCTGCACATGCGGGCCAGATGCCCTGTATAGTTGCAGTTTCTACAAACGGCATGCTGAAATCGACACCCCCTTGATGAGTGCCTTCCCCCACATCTCCAGCTCAGACCGCTTCCATTGTTTCCAAAGGATGAGTAGCGTCTGGCTGATCTCTCCTGAGCTTCTCTCAGTTTGTAGTTGATTGCACGCATCGTGGGTTGATGAGGTGTGAACGGCCGTTCATGTGGCCCTTGATGGCTTCTGGCGCCACTGCCTGCTGTTGAGGGCCTGCTCTCCTGCCTTTGTCTGTGTGTGCGGGTAGCGGCTTGTTTCACGCTGTGAACCCCTTGTTCCGATGTTTCGTTAGTTGTCGTACCCGCAGTGTAGATCAACCTCGTTTCTTCTTCTCCTGCCAAGAATGTCTGTGCAACCAGTGCTGCTGCCTCTAGGGTCAAGTTCTTGGTCTCTATGAGCTTTCGGAATACGCCTGCGTGGCCTATTCCTTCAATAAAAGTCTCTCAGTACTTCTCTCCTAAGTTCATCAGAGAACTCACATAAACTAGCCAGCTTCCGAAGTTCTGCCACAAAGTTGGATATCCTCTGGCCCACACAGCGTCTGTAGTTGTAGAACCTGTGTCTGTCCATGTGTAGGCTGCTTGCTGGCTTCAGGTGGTCTCTCACCAGTGTGCTCAACTCTTCAAACGACTTGCTTGCTGGTTTCTCGGGTGCCAGCAGGTACTTCATTAAGGCGTATGTTTTCGAGCCACAGCTTGTCAAGAGATGGGCTCTTCTCTTGTCTGCCTTATTGTCGCCCAACCAGTCTTTGGTTACAAAGCTTTGCTGGAGCCTTTCTATAAAGTCCTCCCAATTATCTCCAGCATTATATTTCTCATCTGAGCCGTTGGTAGCCATTCTGTGGATTCTGTGATCCCGTAACTCGTCGCCACTGTAAAGTCCTGTCCCTGCAGTACAGACTTACACGAGGCACATCTTGAAGTCAAGGTCACTCAGGACCTGCACCTTTATTTCATTGCTCTCGAATGCCTCACTTGCCTGAGACCTGCCTTTATATACGTGTGTGGAACAGGTGTGCAGTGTCCCCTGCAAGTGCACCCCTGGTGGTAAGATATGTTTGTGGTTACAGGTCATTTCGAGTTACAGTCATGTATAGCATGGTAAGATACAGTTATATACAGTGGTGTGAGATACATGACACCGCCGAAGAGGAGACGTTCGCGCAGGGTACCGCCGCCGAGGACCTGATCGGGTAGGGCCCCGCCGCCGTGGAGGAGTCCTTTGTCTGGCCCGAGGTAGGTGGGATCGGGCAGCGGAGGTAAAGGGGAGTGAGGGGGGCCGGGGCGAAGTCAGGCTGGGGCGAGGTCAGGCCGCGCGAATTTGGGCCAGGCCGAAGTCGTAGCGAAGTTGGGGCGGGCGAAGTCGTAGCGAAGTTGGGGCGGGCGAAGTCGGGCCGGGGCGAAATCGGTTCGCCGAGGTCGGGGGAGTCTGGATATCGGAACATTTTCCGGTTCCCGGACGACCCCGCCACGGATCGGCCTGGTGTCCGGATTCCGGAACATTGTGGATTCCGGAACTCCGGATTTTGGAGGCCGAACCTGTACAAGCTTAATTCAAAAGAGGTGTCTGATTATAAGAAAGACAAAAATGAACACTTTCCCAAACCAGGAAATGAAGTTGGTAAACTTCCTGGATACAGCTCTGAGAAAAAAGCCAAAATGATGTCTTCACTGTCAACATGACGTTGATAATAGTAGTTTTTAAATGATTTATTGATAGCTCAAGTTCGTAATCTAGCAATTTGCGGGTAATGTATGCTCTGGTGAGCAGTTTTGAATCAAGGACAAACTTGTTGGCAAGTGTTGGAAAAAAGATAACCAAATCGGAAATTTCTCAAACCTGGAGTGTACATGAAGCAACTCAGCCAGTGACGTCTACCTCAAAACAAATGTCATGATTAATTTAGTGATTAAGGAACATAGGAACAGGAGTAGACCATTGAGGCCCTTGAGCCTGTTCCGCCATTCAATGAGATCATGGCTGATCTGCGACCTAACTCCATATACCCGCCTTTGGCCCATATCCCTTAATGCCTTTGGTTAACAAAAATCTATCAATCTCCAATTTAAAATTAACAATTGAACTAGCATCAATTGCCGTTGCGGAAGAGAGTTCCAAATTTCTACCACCCTTTGTGTGCAGAAGTGGTTCCTAATTTTGCTCTAATTTTTAGACTATGTTTCCTAATTTTACTCCTGAAAGGTCTGGCTCTAATTTTTAGACTGTGCCCCGATCCTGGACTCCCCAACCAGCGGAAATAGTTTCTCTCTAGCTACTCTATCTGTGTCCCTTAATATCTTGAAAACTTCAATCAGATTACCCCTTAACCTTCTAAATTCCAGGGAATACAACCCTAATTTACAAGGTATTGAACCTAAGAATTAGGAACAGGAGTAGGCCATCTAGCCCCTCGAGCATGCTCCGCCACTCAACAAGATCATGGCTGATCTGGCTGTGGACTCAGCTCCACTTACCCGCCCGCTCCCCATAACCCTTAATTCCCTTATTGGTTAAAAATCTATCTATTTGTGATTTGAATACATTCAATGAGCTAGCCTCAACTGCTTCCCTGGGCAGAGAATTCCACAGATTCACAACCCTCTGGGAGAAGAAATTCCTTCTCAACTCGGTTTTAAATTGTCTCCCCCGTATTTTGAGGCTGTGCCCCCTAGTTCTAGTCTCCCCGACCAGTGGAAACAACCTCTCTGCCTCTATCTTGTTTATCCCTTTCATTATTTTAAATGTTTCTATAAGATCACCCTCATCCTTTTGAACTCCAACGAGTAAAGACCCAGTCTACTCAATCTATCATCATAAGGTAACCCCCTCATCTCCGGAATCAGTCTAGTGAATCGTCTCTGTACCCCCTCCAAAGCTAGTATATCCTTCCTTAAGTAAGGTGACCAAAACGGCACGCAGTACTCCAGGTGCGGCCTCACCAATACCCTATACAGTTGCAGCAGGACCTCCCTGCTTTTGTACTCCATCCCTCTCGCAATGAAGGCCAACATTCCATTCACCTTCCTGATTACCTGCTGCACCTGCAAACTAACATTTTGGGATTCATGCACAAGGACCCCCAGGTCCCTCTGCACCGCAGCATGTTGTAATTTCTCCCCATTCAAATAATATTCCCTTTTACTGTTTTTTTTTCCAAGGTGGATGACTTCACATTTTCCGACATTGTATTCCATCTGCCAAACCTTAGCCCATTCGCTTAACCTATCTAAATCTCTTTGCAACCTCTCAGTGTCCTCTACACAACCCGCTTTCTCACTAATCTTTGTGTCATCTGCAAATTTGGTTACACTACACACTGTCCCCTCTTCCAGGTTATCTATGCATATTGTAAACAGTTGTGGTCCCAGCACCGATCCCTGTGGCACACCACTAACCACCAATTTCCAACCTGAAAAGGACCCATTTATCCCAACTCTCTGCTTTCTGTTAGCCAGCCAATTATCTATCCATGCTAATACATTTCCTCTGACTCCGCGAACCTTTATCTTCTGCAGTAACCTTTTGTGTGGCACCTTATCGAATGCCTTTTGGAAATCTAAATACACCACATCCATCGGTACACCTCTATCCACCATGCTCGTTATATCCTCAAAGAATTCCAGTAAATTAGTTAAACATGATTTCCCCTTCATGAATCTATGTTGCGTCTGCTTGATTGCGCTATTCCTATCTAGATGTCCGCTATTTCTTCCTTAATGATAGCTTCAAGCATTTTCCCCACTACAGATGTTAAACTAACCGGCCTATAGTTAACTGCCTTTTGTCTGCCCCCTTTTTTAAACAGAGGCGTTACATTAGCTGCTTTCCAATCCAATGGTACCTCCCCAGAGTCCAGAGAATTTTGGTAGATTATAACGAATGCATCTGCTATAACTTCCGCCATCTCTTTTAATACCCTGGGATGCATTTCATCAGGACCAGGGGACTTGTCTACCTTGAGATCCATTAGCCTGTCCAGCGCTACCGCCCTAGTGATAGTGATTGTCTCAAGGTCCTCCCTTCCCACATTCCCGTGACCAGGTAAGGCCAAACCTGGAGTACTGCGTACAGTTTTGGTCTCCGTATTTAAGGAAGGATATACAGGTGCAGTGTCCCGAATCCAGAACCCTCGGGACCAAGGCTGTTCCGGATTTTGCATTTTGCCGGATTTTGGAACGTCTTTCTGACGTCACGAATCCAGAAACACCCAAGCCCAGGTTCGGGTATTTTCAGATTTCAGAACGTCAGAAAGGAGGAGGGGAGTGGGGGTGCTCGCCGATGAGTTGTTCGGATCGCTGAGTGGGACCTCGCCACCGTGGAAGTGTTCGGGCGGGGCCACGCCGCGTGGAGGTGTTCGCGCGGGGCCCCGTCGCCGTGGGTGTGTTCGGGCAGGGCCTCGCCGCCGTGGAGTTGCTCGTGCAGGGCCCCACCGAAGAGGAGGTGTTCGCGCGGGCCCCGCCAAAGAGGAGATGTTTGTGCGGGCCCCGCTGCCGAGGACCTGATTGGGCAGGACCCCGCCGCTCTGGAGAAGTTCCTTGTCTGGCCCGAGGTAGGTGGGGTCGGGCAGCTGAGGTAAAGGGAAAGGAGGGGGGCCGAGGCGAAGTCGGACCGTGCGAAGTTGGGGCGGGCGAAGTTGGGGCAGGCGGAGTCGGGCCAGGGTGAAATCGGTTCACCGAGGCGGGGGGAATCTGGATATCGGAACATTTTCCAGTTTCCGGACGACCCCGCCAAGGATCGGCCCGGTGTCTGGATTCCGGAACATTCTGGATTCCAGAACTCCGGATTTTGGAAGGCGAACCTGTACTTGTATTGGAGGCTATTCAGAGCAGGTTCACTAGGTTGATTCCGGAGACGAGGGGGTTGACTTATGAGGATAGGTTGAGTAGATTGGGCTTATACACATTGGAGTTCAGAAGAATGAGAGATGATCTTATTGAAACTTATAAGATAATGAGGGGGCACGACAAAATGGATGCAGGGAGGATATTTCCACTCATAGGGGAAACTAAAACTAGGGGCATAGTCTCAGAATAAGGGGCCGCCCATTTAAAACTGAGATGAGGAGAAATTTCTTCTCAGAGGGTTGTAAATCTATGAACTTCTCTGCCCCAGAGAGATGTGGAGGCTGGGTCATTGAATATATTTAAGGTGAAGATCGACAGATTTTTGAGTGATAAGGGAGTAAAGGGTTATGGGGAGCGGGCAGGGAAGTAGAGCTGAGTCCATGATCAGATGAGCCATGATCTTATTGAATAGCAGAGCAGGCTCGAGGGACTGAATGGCCGACTCCTGCTCCTAGTTCTTACGTACTTTTGTACTTAATTTGTGTAATCGCTCATCGTAACTTAAGTTCCAGGATTCTTGTAAAACACCATGTAAAAAAAAGGCAGCCATTTTGCTGTGACTATTGCTGATGACTATATGTTTAGAATTTATCGCAAATATTAGTAATCTGTCTGATCTCAAAAAAATATGTTTACCCAAAGAGCGATACAAATGTGGAATGTGCTACAAAAAGTGGTTGAGGCAAATAGCACAGATGCATTTAAGAGGAAGCTAGATAATTAAATGAGGGGGAAGGGAATAGAAGGGTATGCTGATAGGGTGAGATGGAGAGAGATGGGAGGAGGCTCATGTGGAGCCTAGACGCCGCATAGACCTGCTGGGCTGAATGGTTAGTTTCTGTGCTGTCGACTCAATGTAACTCGATGTGACTGAATACCATAAAGCTGCAGGAATGAGGAACTTCAGTTGCATGGATAGACTGGAGAAGCTGGGCTTGTTCCCCTTAGAGCAGAGAAGATTGAAAGGAGATTTAATAGAGGTGTTCAAAATCATGAGGGGTCTGGACAGAATAGGGAGAGAGAAACTGTTCCCGTTGGCAGAAGGGTCGAGAACCAGAGGACACAGGTTTAAGGTGATTGGCAGAAGAACCAAAGAAGACATGAGGAAAAACTTTTTTACGCAGTAAGTGGTTAGGATCTGGAATGCACTGCCTGAAAGGGTGGTGGAGACTGATTCAATCACGGCTTTCAAAAGGGAGTTGGATAAGTCCTTGAAAGAAAAAAAAATTTCAGGGCTACAGGGAAAGGGCAAGGGAGTGGGACTAGCTGAAGTCCTCTTGCAGAGAGCCGGCACGGGCTCGATGGGCCGAATGGCCTTCTTCCGTGCTGTAACCATTCTGTGATTCTATAATAAAATTCTATCAGGCCAGATAATCTAGTAATCCAGTCCTCAAATCGTCCCTATCTCTGTAATCTCCTCCAACCCCACAACCCTCCCGAGTTGTCTGCGCTCTTCTAATTCTGCCCTCCTGAGCATCCCTGATTATAATCGCTCAACCATTGGTGGCCTTGCCTTCTGTTGCCTAGACCCCAAGCTCTGGAACTCCCTGCTGAAACCTCTCCGCCTCTCCTTCCTCCTTCAAGACACTCCTTAAAACCTACCTCTTTGACCAAGCTTTTGGTCACCTGCGCTTATATCTACTTATGCAGCTCAGTGTCAAATTTTTATCGCATTATGCTCCTGTGAAGCGCCTTGGGATGTTTCACTACGTTAAAGGCTATATAAATACAGGTTGTTGTTGTAAATCCTCAAACCTGGCTCCTGGGTGACTCAGTTTATAAATGCATTGTTTGGTGTGACGCTGGCCCTATCCATGCTGAGCCAACTGATTCAGCCATGGCGTCAGCTGGATGTGGGTCAGGCTTCAGTTGGCCTCGGGGAGGAACCAGCCTTCCTCCTGATTGTTACCACATGCCGGAAAGTGTGCGTGAGTGGATTTTGGGTGGCTCGGGAATCAGGCTTGGGCCTGCTGATACTCACTGCCTTGATTCAGACGTTAAGAAGGGCCGCCTTGAAGAGCTACCCGAGCCCAGGTAGCCTCCGATGGAGGAGCTGTACCCCCAGCACTAGCCACAGCAGAGAGTCGGAGAAAATTATTAAAATTTATATTAAAAATAAACAACAGCAGCGACATTGATCAGAAGCTGAACTTTGAGCCTAGTCCACACTTAAGAGCGGGGTCCTTTAAGAAGCTAAAGTTCAACATGAAAGAGTATTTTAAGTTCTTAGAGAGGTGGATAGAATTGCAGAACAGTTGGATTCCTGTAAGGAACTTCAAACTTTATTTTTTTCACTCTCTAAGTGATCGCACCTTTCTGTCACCTCATAAATCTGGGCCTGGCTGTCTTCTGAAAATATTTTAGCCTCCGCATGTAAAGCTTCCAAATCTCAAGGCGAAGAATCATGAAACATGTGCCCTTCAAATTAATTGGCGAGCTTAGGATTTTTTCAATCTTATTTCCCTTCACCTTCCCGTCAAAGGTTGATGACAGGAAATTCTGTGCTGATGTCCTGCAGGGGATTCACCATCGCAATGTCTTACATGTGGGGGGAAAGTGCTTTCACCTGTGAGATAGTGTGTGGGAAAAATCGCTGCCGAACTGTGTGTAGCCAGCACTGATATGAGTCCGGAATTTCCTCAGTTTTCCCATCTCATCTCGTGCAAATGTGGCACCAAAATCCAATTGGAAAGCTTCATTCAGGGAAAGAAAACAAATACCTTTCTCTACAGCCTTTGTACTAAAAAGCAAATAAACTTGCATTTACACAGTGCTTGATCAGGTCCCTCAGAAGGATCCCAAAGCGCTGACGAAAGACAGAAGGAAAGAAAATAGAAAGAAAAAAGGAAGGACAGAAAGATGGAAAGTAATAAAGAAATAAAGGAGGAAATAAATAAATCATCATCATCATCATAGGCAGTCCCTCGAAATCGAGGAAGACTTGCTTCCCACTCTAAAAGTGAGTTCTCAGGTGACTGAACAGTCCAATACAGGAATTACAGTCTCTGTCACAGGTGGGACAGACAGTGGTTGGAGGAAAGGGTGGGCGGGGAGCCTGGTTTTCCGCGCGCTCCTTCCGCTGCCTGCGCTTGTTTTCTACATGCTCTCGGCAACGAGACTCGAGGTGCTCAGCGCCCTCCCGGATGCTCTTCTTCCACTTAGGGCGGTCTTTGGCCAGGGGCTCCTAGGTGTCAGTGGGGATGTTGCACTTTATCAAGGAGGCTTTGAGGGTGTCCTTGAAATGTTTCCTCTGCCCACCTGGGGCTCACCTGCCATTTAGGAGCTCTGAGTACAGCGCTTGCTTTGGGGGTCTTGTGTCGGGCATGCGGACAGTGTGCCCGCCCAGCAGAACTGGCCGAGTGTGGTCAGTGCTTCAATGATGGGGATGTTGGCAAATAAGGAAACAAAGAAGGAAGCAAAGAAAGAAAGAATGAACATAAGAAACAGGAGCAGGAGTAGCCCATTTGGCCCCTTGAGCCTGCACCGCCATTCAATAAGATCATGGCTGATCCGATCCTGGCCTTAACTCCATTTCTTTGCCCACTCCCCATAACCCTTGTCTCCCTTATCGTTCAGAACAAACTTGCATTTATATAGCACCTTTCACAACCTCAGGACATCCCAAAGTGCTTCACAACCAGTGGAGCACTTTTGAAATGTAATCCCTATTGTAATGTAGGGAAACTTTGGAATGCAACAAGGCAAATGCTACAACCATGTTGCGCACAGTTCGCACAAACAGCAGTGAGATAAATGACCAAGTAATCCAATTTTGGTGGTGTTGGTCGAGGGAGGCATGTTGGTCAGGGCACTGGGAGAACTCTCAGCTTTTCCTCAAAGAGTGCCTTGGAATCTTTATTGCTCACCTGAACAGGAAGATGGGAACTCAATTTAATGTCCCATATAAAAGATGGAACCTCCGATAATGTAGCACTCCCTCAGCACTGCGCTAGTCCCACATAGCAACAGTGACTACACTCCAAAAGTACATCATTAGCTGTAAAGCGCTTTGTGACATCCGGTGGTCGTGAAAGGCGCTATATAAATCATGTCTTTCTTTCTTTAGAGTGTCAACTTAAATTACTTATTCATGTTCTGGAGTGGAATTTGAACACACAGCTTTCTGACTCCGAGACAAGCAAAGCTGATTTATATATCGGTTACCATTACAGCATAATGAATAATAAGAAAGACGGTCTCGCCACCCTCTGTTACCTCACCAAAGTGCCTATACTTTATGGGTGAACCTAGTCAGTAAGTGTTGTATAAGGCCAGATCCAGGTTGGATGTCAGGAGGTGGTTCTTTTCCCAGAGATTAGTGGACCTCTGGAACAGGCTGCCGTCTCGTGCGGTGGATGCCGATTCTTTTTTCAAATATTCATATCTGGGATGTGGGCATCACCAGCATTTATTGTCCATCGCTAATTGGTCTCAAGGCAGTGGTGGTAAGTCATCTTCTTGAATACAACTGTGTCTTATTAGACCATTTCAGCCCCTCAAATCTCGCACCAAGCTCATGGTCTACAGGGCTGCAGTGATACCCACTCTCCTGTATGGCTCAGAGACGAGGACCATATACGGTAGAAACCTCAAATCGCTGGAGAAATACCACCAACGATGTTTCCGCAAGATCCTGCAAATCCCCTTGGAGGACAGACGCACCAATGTCAGTGTTCTCAATCAGGCCAACATCCCCAGCATTGAAGCACTGACCCACCCTTTCCTTCAATGACTCTCTGTCCCACCTGTGACAGAGACTGTAATTACCATATTGGACTGTTCAGTCACCTAAGAATTCACTTTTAGAGTGGAAGCAAGTCATCCTAGATCTCGAGGGACTGCCTATGATGATGATGATCAGAATGCAGCTAAGAGTCAACCACATTGCTGTGGGTCTGGAATCACATATAGGCCAGACCGGGTAAGGACAGCATATTTCCCTCCCAAAAGGACATCAGGGAACCAGATATGTTTTTACGGTAATTCCATGGTCACCATTACTAGCTTTTTTAAATTTCAGATTTATTTACTTGAATTTAAATTACCCAGCTGCCATGGTGTGATTTGGACACATGTCACCAGATCATTAGTCCAGGCCTCTGGATTACTAGTCCAGTAACATAACCACTATGCTACCGTATCCTGAATTCCTTCAGTTGCGAGCTGTTTTTTGTTTCTGGCTGGGGCATAGATCATCTCATACAGAAGGTAGGTACTGCAGGGAATTCAGGGCCAGAGTGATCTCCCGGATTAGTCTTGATCACCTAGATGGGCCAGAGACGAATTTCCCAGATTTTTCCCCCCAAATTGGCCTTGGGGTTTTTTATCTTTTTTTATCTCTTCCAGAAGATCACATAGTTTCGAGTGGGGTGGAGACTGTATATATTGTGATACACAGGGTATTGTAATTGTGTGGGAGAGGCTCGATGCATCAAAGGGACCTGAGCATTATTGTTCGTATGTTGGCAGCATATTCAACCACAGGGTATGATGGAAGGTAATATCACAGCCAAGCTCAACCAAAACCCATACACGGGTACTTTCCAGCAGGAGTCATTTAATAAGAATCAGGAACGGCAAACCTCACTCATTTCAATCTCACTGAGCAAGGAATGCTGAGTCCAATTCTCAAACCTCTACTGATATACCAACTGAGAGAAAGAAAGAAAGAAATACTTGCATTTATATAGTGCCATTCATGACCACCGGATGTCTCAAAGTGCATTATAGCCAATTAAGTACTTTTTGGAGTGTAGTCACTGTTGTAATGTATTTGCTTCATGGGTTCTTTGCTTAAGAATTCATATCTACACATTGCTATTAAGAACTAGTTGCTTTATTAGCAAAAGGTTTAACAATCACACTATACATTACCAGTTCATCCACCAGGCTCACAATCATCTATCTCATCGTGAATCTCCCAAACCCAACTGGCTGGGGTTTTATTGAGTCTCGTGAGCATCACGTGACTGGCTAAGCCACTCCCAACTCAACAGCTCTACAAACCTATGAGCATGCTCACCAGTGCTTACATTACAGTGGGAAATGTTGTAATGAGAGCATCTAACTCCGCACAAGCCAGGCATTGAACCTGGGACTTTCTTAGTCTGTACGACAAAATGCCACACTGGGTAGAGCCTTTACCAAGTGAATCATCAGGGGAACGTCTTAATTAAAATTAATGGGAAGAGATGGATGATATTGCTTGGGTAAAAGGGATTAGTTCCTCCTATTTCTGAATCCAGTGTCAGGTATAACATGAGTTTGAAGCTTTGTCTGCTCTGCCCCAACTGCAGCAGAACAAGCATCAGTGTATCAGATGGGTTTTTCTCTTTCCTAATCCAGCTGCGCTTGGCATCTCTCCATGTGAGACTGTGATCTTGTTTTTTGGGGGGATAGTATCTAATGCCCGTCTGTAGTTGTCCTGAGCGTATTAAGAGTCAACCACAGCGAGCAGGATTGCAATCATGTGAAGAACATGAGTGAGCCAGTTGGGTTTCGGCAACAAACCAGCAGCTTTCATGGTTATTTTCTGCTGCCAGCCCATAAATTCCGTGACTTATTGAAATCAGATTCACAACTTGTATTGAACTCGCAACCACTGGATTACTTGTCCAGTACCATAATAACTCATCATCATCATCATCATAGGCGGCCCCTTGTATCGAGGATGACTTGCTTCCAAGCCAAAAACGGAGTTCACAGGTGTTTCAATGAAGTACCTAATATTCCAGATCCCGAACTACATGTCGAAGGGTGGAAGATGCCTGTGCGTGGATTTTTTTAATGAGTGGTGGCCATTACACACCAGCCACCACACGGGCTTGACAGAGCTGGTCCAGTGGCAAGGGCGCCTGGAGACCTGCTCTGCTGCACGGACCTAGTGCGCACACATATCGCAGCGTGGACTGGCTCGTGCTGCCCCGGGGCCCTCCCCTCTTCTGGGCCCCGAACTCATGCCTCTCCTGGGCCCTGATCACATCCCTCTACGAACTCTCACTGCTCCACCGCCCCGCCCTCGCAGCTTCAGCTGTACCTGCCCGTGCTCCAATCAACGACCTGGATTTGGGTGATGTCAAATCCAGTCGCTCTTTTCACAGCCGTCGCCCTCCTGCAGCAGCACGCGCTGCTCCCTGCGGTGGCATGCCATCACATGCTGCTCCCTCTAATGGCCCCGGCCTGCTGATGATCTTGCAGGCCGGGACCGCGCTGATTTCCGGGTCGGGCCGCTGCACACGTTGCTCCCTAAGCAACTGCAGGTTACCGGCATGATTTGTGCCATGGACATGTGGCCACCAGAAACTAAGTTGGCACGGCCCGAAACCACTTTATTAAGATCTTTCCAGCTATAGGAACAAAGAGAATGTCAACAAAACATTTGGGGTTGGAAATCCGGTCGCGCCTCTGTTGCAGCGTTAATTCGGGCAGAGTGGTAAATTTTGCTGCGGCAAATGGATTGTGTCTGCTGTTGCAAGATTCAACAGCTGGGCCCGGAGTTCGGAGCAGAGCACTAAGGTTAAGGCATTGCTTAACTCGTTTAGGGCGCTAGGCCAGCTGAGCAAGTGAAAATCCCGAGCGAAACAACTAACCTGGGAGGCCTCGGGGGAAAATAAACCTGAAAAAAGAACACCAGAAACATTCCCCAATACATAACTCACTCCTGCATAACATAAATCACAAAAAAAAAATCAATCACATTTACCTGAGGTCGACATTACTTAGCTCACTGTGGCCGCTACTGTTCGGACCGCCCGCTTTCACAGGCATTCCCACCAGAGGGCGCTACAGAGCGGTACGGTTGGGCAACAACCAAAAATCGAGCCGGTGTCACAACCGGGGGCATTGCACACCAGCTCGCCTCTCCCGGGCGGTAATGCTCTGCACATCTGTGAAACTGGCACAGAATGTCCCAGCGGGTCGCTGGTAGCTGGCCGCCCGGAAGTGCTTACCGCCGCCATTGCCGCCCCTCCGGCAGCCCTTGGACATTTCAAGCAGTTCACGCACAAAGAAAAATCTCAAAGCGCATTACAAGTTTTCTTTTATTCATTCTTGGGCACCGCTGGCAAGGCCGTCATTTATTGCCCATCTCTAATTGCCCTGAGCAGGTGGTGGCACAACTTAGCGGCTTCCTATTCCACCTCAGGAGCATAGGAGCAGGAGTGTGCCATTCAGCCCCTCGAACCTGTTCCGCCATTCTGTTAGATCAATGCTGTTCTGCACCTCAACTCCATTTACCCGCTTTTGCTCCATATCCCTTGATTCCCACACCGAGCAAAACTTTATCGATCCCAGTCTTGAAAGCTCCAATTGTCCCAACATCCACAGCCTTTTGGGGGAGTGAGTTCCACATGTCTACTACCCTTTGTGTGGAAAGGTACTTCCTGATATCAGATCCAGATTTAAGATTGTGCCCCCTCGTTCTGGATTCTCCCCCCGCACCCCCCACCCCCATACAGCTTCCATGTATCTACTCGATTAAATCCCTTTATAATTTCAAACTCCTCCATTAGATCACCTCTCGACCATCTTAACTCAAGGGTTTACAAGCCAAGTTGATGCAAGCTGCCCTCATAATTTAACCCATTAAGTCCCGGTATCATTTTGGTAAAACTGCGCTGCACCCTTTCCAAGGCCAGTATATCCTTCCTGAGGTGCGGTGCCCCATTAATGGAATTGACAGGGTAGATGCTGAGCAGTTGCTTTCCCTGGCTCCAGTGTCTAGAACTAGGCGGCATTGTCTCAGGATAAGGACAGTGATGAGAAGGAATTTCTTCACTCAGGGGGTTGTGAATGATTGGAATTATCTGCCCCAGAGGCCTGTGGATGCTGAGTCTTTGAATATATTCATGGCTGAGATAGATAGATTTTTGGCGTCAAGGGATATGGGGATCGGGCAGGAAAGTGGAGTTGAGGTCGATGATCAGCTATGATCTTACTGAATGACGGAGCAGGCTCGGGGGCCGCATGGCCTACTCCTGCTCCTATTTCTTATGTTCTTATGAACCAGAAATAGGGACAGCTATTTTACAATTTAGCACTAACGATGCAGAGTTTTGTGGGAATGGAGTGCATATCAGGTATACTGGGGCGGGGGGGTGGAGATCAGCGTGCCAATTCACAGCTTGTGCCTGTTTAATTTTAATGGGGGAAATTCTTGCAAGCAGCAAGTTGGGCGAATGAACTGCTGTTGGCAAAGCTCTGCACTGAGAGTCCAAATTGTAGTGTTTACTCTGTGGAGAAAGGAAAACAGAATTAAAAAAAATCTAAATTGTTTAAAAACCTGCTGTTTTATTTTTTCCACAACAACCCCGAGGACAGTTTAATGTGCAGAAGGGAGCACAGAAGTGTAACACTGATACTTGGAGGAGTGAGCTCGTGGGTAAATGTCCCAGTCTTGGTGGTACCGAGCGGTACAGACCCAGAAAAAGTCCACGGTGCCGATCCCAGCCGCAGCAACAAGAGGACTGTGACAAGCATCATCATCATAGGCGGTCCCTCGGAATCAAGGAAGACTTGCTTCCACTTTTAAAATGAGTCCTTAGGTGGCTGAACAGTCCAATATGAGAACCACAGTCCCTGTCACAGGTGGGACAGATAGTCATTGAGGGAAAGGGTGGGTGGGACTGGTTTCCCGCACGCTCTTTCCGCTGCCTGCGCTCGATTTCTGCATGCTCTCGGTGATGAGACTCGAGGTGCTCAGCATCCTCCTGGATGCACTTCCTCCACTTAGGGCGGTCTTTGGCCAGAGTCTCCCAGGTGTCAGTGGGGATGTTGCACTTTATCAGGGAGACTTTGAGGGTATATCCTTGTAACGTTTCCTCTGCCCATCTTTGGCTCGTTTGCCGTGAAGGAGTTCCAAGTAGAGTGCTTGCTTTGGGGAGTCTCGTGTCTGGCATGCGGACAATGTGACCCGCCCAGTGGTCAGTGCTTCAATGCTGTGACAAGCATGGCTACGATAACATAATGGTCAAGTTGCAGACGAGGGCGCTGGGGAAAGCTGTCAGTGGCACCAACTGGCGACAGTGCCGCTCCTGCAGGGAAATTTCCACCGGGGGTCGGTAAGGGGGTCGCTGCCAGTCGGTGTGGGGTCATGTGTGGTTGGCGCGTGTCCGACAAGGCAGCAGCACGGGCGGCGAGGAAACCCATTCCCACCGCTCCCGGCCCGGGGGCAATGTAGGACGAGTCAGCTCATCCGTCTGACCCCAGTCGGTGAGGCCTCTTAGTGACGGCAATGGAGCTTAAGGAGGGCGGCAATTTAGTCCCTCTGGACTCATACGAACATAAGAATTAGAAGCAGGAGTAGGCCATATGGTCTCTTGAGTCTGCTCCGCCGTTCAATAAGATCATGTCTGATCTTCGATCTCAACTCCACTTTCCCACCTGATCCCATCCCTTAATTCCTCTGGAGTTCAAAAATCTATCGATCTCAGCCTTGAATACACTCAAGGACTCAGCATCCACAGCACTTTGGGGGAGAGAATTCCAAAGATTCACAGCACTCTGAGTGAAGAAATTCCTCCTCATCTCAGTCTATGGCCAACCCTTTATCCTGAGACTGTGATCCAGAGATATGAGTTCGAATCCCACCACGGCAACTGGGGAATTTATGTTCAGTTAATTAAATAAATCTGGAATAAAAAGGTAGAATCAGTAATGGTGACCATGAAACTACTTAATTGTTGTACTAACCCATCTGGTTCACTAATGCCCTTTAGGGAAGGAAATCTGCCATCCTTACCAGGTCTGGCCTATATGTGACTCCAGACCTTCTCTACTGCCCTCTGAAATGGCTGAGCGAAACACTCAGATGTTACAAGAAGGTGGCTCACCACATGCCCTCTCGAGGGCAGTTAGGGATCGGCAATAAATGCTGCCCTCGCCGGCAACGCCAATCCAGTGAATTTTTAAAAATCTTGCGGTAGCGACGCAATGGCTTCTTCTCATATGTGATCGAAGGAATGAACTCATCATCATAGGCAGTCCCTCGAAATCGAGGAAGATTGCTTCCACGCTAAAAGTGAGTTCTCAGGTGACTGTACAGTCTAATACGGGAATTACAGTCTCTGTCACAGGTGGGACAGACAGTGGTTAAAGGAAAGGGTGGGTGGGGAGTCTGGTTTGCCGCACGCTCCTTCCGCTGCCTGCGCTTATTTTCTGTGTGTTCTCGGCGATGAGACTCGAGGTGCTCAACTCCTTCTCGGATGCTCTTCCTCCACTTAGGGTGGTCTTTGGCCAGGGATTCCCAGGTGTCAGTGGGGATGTTGCACTGTACCAAGGCAGCTTTGAGGGTGTCCTTGAAATGTTTCCTCTGCTCACCTGGGGCTCGCTTGCCCTGTAGGAGTTCTGAGTAGAACGCTTGCTTTGGGAGTCTTGTGTCAGGCATGCATACAATGTGGCCCGCCCAACAGAGCTGGTCGAGCATGGTGAGTGGTTCGATGCTGGGGAATGTTGGTCTGATCGAGAACACTGATGTTGGTGCGTCTGTCCTTCTAGGGGATTTGCAGGATCTTGCGGAGGCAGATGGTATTTCTCCAGTGATTTGAGGTGTCTAGTGTGTATGGTCCATGTCTCTGAGCCATACAGGAGGGCGGGTATCACTACAGCCCTCTAGACTATAAGCTTGCTTGACCAGGCCAACATCCCCAGCATTGAAACACTGATCACACTTGATCAGCTCCACTGGGCAGGCCACATCGTTCGCATGCCAGACACGAGACTCCCAAAGCAAGTGCTCTACTCGGAACTCCTTCACGGCAAACGAGCCAAAGGTGGGCAGAGGAACCGTTACAGGGATACCCTCAAAGCCTCCCTGGAAAAGTGCAACATCCCCACAGACCCCTGGGAGTCTCTGGCCAAAGATCGCCCCAAGTGGAGGAAGTGCATCCGGGAGGGCGCTGAGCAGCTCAAGTCTCATCGCCGAGAGCGTGCAGAAATCAAGATCAGGCAGCGGAAAAAGCGTGCGGCAAACCTGTCCCACCCACTCTTTCCCTCAACGACAATCTGTCCCACCTGTGACAGGGACGGTGGTTCTCGGATTGGACTGTTCAGCCACCTAAGGACTCATTTTAAGAGTGGAAGCAAGTCTTCCTCGATTCCGAGGGACTGCCTATGATGATGATGGTGTTAGATTTGAGGGCCTGATCTTCGAACACTCCCTTCTTCAGGTGACTGAAGGCTGCGCTGGCGCACTGGAGGCGATCGAAGGAACGAACTACTGATTCCATGGATGTCTTTCTAAGGTTGTTTGTTTATGAACAGAGCTCCGTAACAAAACTCCTAACTTTAGTACAGGGTCCAGGTGGTGAGCCCTCCCGCCCCCAACCTAATGTTGCACAAGTAATGGAGCAGGCTTCAACACAATGAATGAGAAAAGGCAGAGACTGACTTCTAAATAGCATTGACATTAAGCAGACGTACATTTAAATGGAATGGACTGTATTACCTGACTTGGGAACAAGAACATCAGGTCTGCATTGTTCAATTTCAGACTGCAAGGGAATTCAGCAAGCTGGCTACTCACCAGATCATCTTGATTGTGACTCGGGAAGGCAAGGACGCAGGCTGTTTTAAATTTTCTCAGTCCATCTGACATCATTTCACTTTCATCATCGCAGCTGCAGTCCAGGCAGGTAGAATGTAACTGGCATGTGTCCCAGGGACAGGTGTACAGCTGTACAAAAGCCCTGGTTAGACTGCATCTGGAGCACTGCGTGCAGTTCTGCCCGCTGCACTTCAGGAAGGATATATTTTTCTTGGAGGGGGGCGCAGCACAGATTTGCCAGAATGATACCGGGGGGGCTAAAAGAGTTCAAATATGAGGACGGGGTTGCATATACTAGGTTTGTATCTGTGTGAGTAGAGAAGATTAAGGAGTGATCTAATAGAGTTGTTTAAAAGATTTGCTGCGTTAGATAGAGAGAAATTATTTCCTCTGATGTCCAGAACAAGGGTGCATAACCTTAAATTAACACATTTCTCACATTACAACAGTCATCGTAGGCAGTCCCTCGAAATCGAGGAAGACTTGCTTCCACTCTAAAAGTGAGTTCTTAGGTGACTGAATGAACAGTCCTCAACCGTCTTCTCCCTGTGGCCGAGGAGCTCCTCCCGGAGTCACAATGTGGATTTCGTCCACTACGGGGTACAATGGACATGATCTTTACGGCGCAACAACTGCAAAAAAAATGCAGGGAACTGCACCAACCCTTGTACATGGCCTTCTTTGACCTTACAAAGGCCTTTGACATTGTCAACCGGGAGGGACTATGGAGTGTCCTCCTCCGTTTCGGCTGTCCCCAAAAGTTTGTCACCATCCTCTGCCTACTCCATGACGACATACAACAGTGACTACACTCCAAAAGTACTTCATTGGCTGTAAAGCGCTTTGAGACGTCCGGTGGTCGTGAAAGGTGCTATATAAATCCGAGTCCAAGTCTTTCTTTAAAATTAGGGCTAGGCCATTCGGGGTAATGTCAGGAAGCACTTCTTCACCAAAGGGTAGTGAAAATCGAGAACCCTCTCCCCCGAAAAGCTGTCGAGGCTGGGGGGTTCAATTGAAAATGTAAAAACTGAGATTGCTAGATTTTTGTTCGCCGAGGTTATTAAGGGATATGGAATCAAGGCGGGTAGATGGAGTTGAGATACACATTAGCCATAATCTAAATGAATGGTGGCACAGGCTCGAAGGGCCGAATAGCGCCTGTTCCTATCGAGATCGCTAAATTATTCTCCCCCTTCTTCACTGAAACTGATAGCCCACAAACTTGAAAAACAAGCTGTGCTCAGGATGGGGCCGACACTGGCAAAGCCAGCATTTATCGTCCCATCCCGCAGTGTCCCGAGGAGGTGGCTCTGGGCTTCCTCCTTGTATTCCCGCAGTCCTCGCGACTCAACGCAATGGTGCCTCAGAGAGGACTCCAGGATTTTGACCCTGCCGCCAACTCTTCCATCTTCCATTAAACGGATTCCACCTTCCGAAATGCCGCTTTTGGGAAAAGTGGTCCAAAAGTTTCTCAGTGAAAATATTCTGCTCAAGGAGGAAAGAGAGAAACAAAAAAAACCTTAGATTAATATAGCGCCTTTCACGACCACCGGACGTCTCAAAGCGCTTTAGGGCCAATGAAGTTCTTTTTGGAGTGTAGTCACTGTTGACATCATCATTATCATAGGCAGTCCCTCGGAATCAAGGAAGACTTGCTTCCATTCTTAAAATGAGTCCTTTGGTGGCTGAACAGTCCAATACCAGAACCACAGTCTCTGTCACAGGTAGGACAGATAGTTGTTGAGGGAAGGGTTGAATGGGACAGGTTTGCCGCACGCTCTTTGCGCTGCGTGCGCTTGATTTCTGCGTGCTCTCGGCGATGAGACTCGAGGTGATCAGCGCCCTCCCGGATGCACTTCCTCCACTTAGGGCGGTCTTTGGCCAGGGACTCCCAGGTGTCGGTGGGGATGTTGCACTTTATCAGGGAGGCTTTGAGGGTGTCCTTGTAACCCTCCGCTGCCCACTTTTGGCTCGTTTGCCGTGAAGGAGTCCCAAGTAGAGTCACTGTTGTAATGTGGGAACCACGGCAGCCAACTGGCACACAGCATGCTCCCACAAACAGCAATGTGATAATGACCAGCTAATCTGTTTTTTAGTTATGTTGATTGAGGGATAAATATTGGCCCCAGGACACCAGGGATAACTCCCCTGCTCTTCTACAAAATAGTGCCGCGGGATCTTTTATGCCACCTGAGAGAGCAGACGGGGCCTCGGTTTAACGTCTCATTCGAAAGACGGCAACTCCGACAGAGCAGTGTTCCCTCAGCACTGCACTGGGAGTGTCAGCCTAGATTTATGTCCTCAAGTTCCTGGAGGAGGCAGCTGTGAAGTGAATCTGCACCGAAAGAAAGGGGTGGAGGGGGGGCGGTGGGTGGGGAGTTGTTTCTTGGTAAACGACCTTGTACAAGATGTATTTTTGTCAATGCCCGTTTTCTTTTGAGTGCACTGACTCAAAGCTTGCTCAGCACTGCCAAGCTAACAATGTGGACCTTCCTGACATACCAAGACAATCTCAAATTTTAACTGCATAAAATGATCTGGTCTGCCAACATAGTTGAGCTTGATCCGGTCTTCACTTAACATCCAAGGCACATGTGTTTTCCAGTGGAGGAGTGCGGGGGGGGGCGTCGCTGGGTAGCAATCAGGGGCAGGAACTGTGGCTGATTATAACGCTGCTAACTAGTGTCCCTGCAGCTGCCCCAAGGCTGAGATCAACCAGCATAGGGGGCCTGCGCTATTAATTAATTCTGGAGTTGCACTTGGGTATCGGGAAGCCGAACAACATGCTGCTTCAGCAACGTGCTAACAGTTCAGTTGCAACACAAGCCGAGAAGGTTGAGAGACGTCCGTGCTGGGAACACATTTTGGTCGTCAGTTCCTGGGTCCGCTTTGGCACACATGGGTCAGATGCAGGCTAAGCCTCCTTTTGCTTGGTTCCCAATGCGCCTTATCCTCCATGGAGCACCGCAGACATTTCTCTTTCACACTCGGCAGCCATCTTAGTGGTGACTGAGTGATTTTCCTGTGGAGATATGAGGTGTGAGAATTCCTGCCTCTGTGAATGGCTTGAGGGGTACAGTTAATAAGGAGCTGCTTGGAATGTTGTACAGTAAACTGACTAATGGAGCACAATCCCCCAAAGTTGCTGGTGGCTGAACAAATTAGTTCTTTTTGTGGATCAAACATCGAGATGCCGAGAGAAAATGCTGTTTATTGGAACAGATATTTTAATGACTTTAAGCTCTATTTTTGTTCCAACTAAAGCGATTTAATCACAACCTCATAACTTTCTGGCAGTCTAGCATATTAATAACTTTTAGCGATTGAAATCTGAGTGAACCTATCAACAAGTTCCTCACTGATAAATCCCGAAACGGCAAACCAGCTTGTAGAAGATGTTAGCAAGTTTGCAATGGTGCCTCCGCTGATTAGCACAATGGAGAATGCAAAGAATTTATGCCAAAAAGCCATGAGGGAAGTTCTTAGTGATCATCAGTCAGCCAAACATTAAATGGCCGCTTCTCGGGGAGCCTTGCCCAGTTAGTCGCGCATGCCAGATAATCACAAGCACACTACCCACAATTTTCAATCCATTTAATACCATGTATATAGAGCCCCTTGTCAACTGCAGTGTCAGCTGTGGCTCAGTGGGTAGCACCCTTTCCTCTGCATCAGAAGTTTGTGGGTTCAAGTCCCACTCCAGGGACTTGAGCCTAGAAATCTAGGCAGACACTCCCAGTGCAGTGCTGAGCGAACACTGCACTATTGGAGTTGCCGTCTGTCAGATGAGATGTTAAATCGAGACCCTGTCTGCTCTCTCAGGTGGACATAAAAGATCCCATGGCACTATTTCAAAGAGCAGGGGAGTTATCCCTGGTGTCCTGGCCAACATTTATCCCTCAATCAACATAACAAAAATAGATTATCTGGTCATTACCACATTGCTGTTTGTGGGAGCTTGCTGTGCGCAGATTGGCTGCTGCATTTCCCACATTACAACAGTGACTACATTTCAAAAGTACTTGATTGGCTGTAAAATGATTTGAGACGTCCGGTGGTCGTGAAAGGCACTGTATAAATCCAAGTCTTTTTTGAGTATCAGTTTTCATTTATTTTTAAAATTTGTTCCTGGGATGTGGGCATCGCTGGCAAGGCCAGCATTTATTACCCATCCCTGGTTGCCATTGAGAAGGTAGTGGTGAGCCGCTTTCTTGAACCACTGCAGACCATGTGGTGAAGGTGCTCCCACAATGCCACTGGGGAGGATGTTCCAGGATTTTCACCCAGCAACAATGAAGGAACAGCGATATATTTCCAAATTAGGGTTGTGTGTGACTTGGAGAGGAACCTGGAGGTGATGGTGATTCCATGTGCCTGCTGCCCTTGTCCTTTTAGGTGGTGGAGGTCACGGGTTTGGGAGGTGCTGCCTTTGAGCGGTTGTGCAGGTGGCACATGTCAGATACCAGCGGTTTGAGTAATAGCACCCACTGACTGACATTAGCCACACATATCTTGAGCATCACAGAGGCAAATAAATAGAGACCTATGAGTTTGTGTTGGGTAAACCCAACATGGTTTCTGTTCATGCAAGATTTCGAGTGGGATTCATTTCTTCTAGAAACATAGAAAAACATAGAAACATAGAAAATAGATGCAGGAGTAGGCCATTCGGCCCTTCGAGCCTGCACCGCCATTCAATAAGATCATGGCTGATCATTCCCTCAGTACCCCTTTCCTGCTTTCTCTCCATACCCATTGATCCCCTTAGCAGTAAGGGCCATATCTAAACTCCCTCTTGAATATATCCAATGAACTGGTATCAACAACTCTCTGCGGCAGGGAATTCCACAGGTTAACAACTCTCTGAGTGAAGAAGTTTCTCCTCATCTCAGTCCTAAATGGCTTACCCCTTATCCTAAGACTATGTCTCCTGGTTCTGGACTTCCCCAACATCGGGAACATCTGTCCCGCATCTAACCTGTCCAGTCCCATCAGAATTTTATACGTTTCTATGAGATCCCCTCTCATCCTCCTAAACTCCAGTGAATAAAGGCCCAGTTGATCCAGTCTCTCCTCATATGACAGTCCAGCCATCCCTGGAATCAGTTTGATGAACCTTCGCTGCACTCCCTCAATAGCAAGAACGTCCTTCCTCAGATTAGGAGACCAAAACTGTACACAATATTCCAGGTGAGGCCTCACTAAGGCCCTGTACAACTGCAGTAAAACCTCCCTGCTCCTATACTCAAATCCCTTAGCTATGAAGGCCAACATACCATTTGCCTTCTTCACCGCCTGCTGTATCTGCATGCCCACTTTCAGTGACTGATGAACCATGACACCCAGGTCTCGGTGCACCTCCCCTTTTCCTAATCTGCCACCATCCAGATAATATTCTGCCTTCGTGTTTTTGCCCCCAAAATGGATAACCTAACATTTATCCACATTATACTGCATCTGCCATGCATTTGCCCACTCACCTAACCTGTCCAAGTCACCCTGCAGCCTCTTAGCATCCTCCTTACAGCTCACACTGCCACCCAGTTTAGTGTCATCAGCAAACTTGGAGATATTACACTCAATTCCTTCATCTAAATTGTTAATGTATATTGTAAAGAGCTTGGGTCCCAGCACTGAGCCCTGCGGCACTCCACTAGTCACTGCCTGCCATTCTGAAAAGGACCCGTTTATCCCGACTCTCTGCTTCCTGTCTGCCAACCAGTTCTCTATCCACGTCAGTACATTACCCCCAATACCATGCCCTTTGATTTTGCACACCAATCTCTTGTGCGGGACCTCGTCAAAAGCCTTTTGAAAGTCCAAATTCATCACATCCACTGGTTCTCTCTTGTCCACTCTGCTAGTTCCACCCTCAAAAAATTGCATAAGATTCGTCAAGCATGATTTCCCTTTCATAAATCCATGCTGACCTGGACCGATCCTGTCACTGCTTTCCAAATGCGCTGCTATTTCATCCTTAATGATTGATTCCAACATTTTCCCCACTACTGATGTCAGGCTAACCGGTCTATAATTACCCGTTTTCTCTCCCTCCTTTTTTAAAAATGGTGTTACATTAGCTACCCTCCAGTCCATAGGAACTGATCCAGAGTCAATAGAATGTTGGAAAAGGATCACCAATGCATCCACTATTTCTAGGGCTACTTCCTTAAGCACTCTGGGATGCAGACTATCAGGCCCCGGGGATTTATCGGCCTTCAATCCCATCAATTTCGCTAACACAATTTCCTGCCTAATAAGGATATCCTTTAGTACCTCCTTCTCACTAGACCTACTGTCCCCTAGAACAATCGGAATGTTATTTGTGTCTTCCTTTGTGAAGACAGAACCAAAGTATTTGTTCAATTGGTCTGCCATTTCTTTATTCCACATTTTAAATTCACCTTAATCCGACTGCAAGGGGCCTACGTTTGTCTTCACTAATCTTTTTCTCTTCACATATTTATAGAAGCTTTTGCGGTCAGTTTTTATGTTCCCTGCAAGCTTCCTCTCATACTCTATTTTCCCCCTCCTAATTAAACCCTTAGTCTTCCTCTGTTGAATTCTGAATGTCTCCCAGCCCTCAGGTTTGTTGTTTTTTCTAGCCAAATTATATGCCTCTTCCTTGGCTTTAACACTATCCTTAATTTCCCTTGTTAGCCACGGTTGAGCCACCTTCCCCGTTTTATTTTTACTTCACACAGGGATGTACAATTGCTGAAGTTCATGCATGTGATCTTTAAATGTTTGCCATTGCTTATCCACCATCAATCCTTTAAGTATCATTTGCCAGTCTATTCTAGCCAATTCACGCCTCATAAAGGTACAGCAGGCGGTTAAGAAAGCAAATGGCATGTTGGCCTTCATAGCGAGGAGATTTGAGTGCAGGGGCAGGGAGGTGTTACTACAGGGCCTTGGTGAGGCCACACCTGGAGTATTGTGTACAGTTTTGTTCTCCTAACTTGAGGAAGGACATTCTTGCTATTGAGGGAGTGCAGACTGATTCCCGGGATGGCGGGACTGACATATCAAGAAAGACTGGATCAACTGGGCTTGTATTCACTGGAGTTCAGAAGAATGAGAGGGGATCTCATAGAAACGTTTAAAATTCTGACGGGTTTAGACAGGTTAGATGCAGGAAGAATGTTCCCAATGTTGGGGAAGTCCAGAACCAGGGGTCACAGTCTAAGGATAAGGGGTAAGCCATTTAGGACCGAGACGAGGAGAAACTTCTTCACCCAGAGAGTGGTGAACCTGTGGAATTCTCTACCACAGAAAGTTGTTGAGGCCAATTCACTAAACATATTCAAAAAGGAGTTCGATGTAGTCCTTACTACTAGGGTGATCAAGGGGTATGGCGAGAAAGCAGGAATGGGGTACTAAAGTTGCATGTTCAGCCATGAACTCATTGAATGCAGGCTCGAAGGGCCGAATAGCCTACTCCTGAATCTATTTTCTATGTTTCTTTGTTTCATACCGTCGAAGTTACCTTTCCTTAAGTTCAGGACCTTAGTTTCCGAATTAACTGTGTCACTCTCCATCTTAATAAAGAATTCTACCATATTATGGTCACTCTTCCCCAAGGGTCTTCGCACAACAAGATTGCTAATTAGTCCCTTCTCATTACACATCACCCAGTCTGGAATGGCCAGCTTTTTAGTTGGTTCCTCAACATATTGGTCTTGAAAACCATCCCTAATACACTCCAGGAAATCCTCCTCCACCGCATTGCTACCAGTTTGGTTCGCCCAATCAATATGTAGATTAAAGTCGCCCATGATAACTGCTGTACCTTTATTGCACACATCCCTTATTTCTTGTTTGATGCTGTCCCCAACCTCACTAATACTGTTTGGTGGTCTGTACACAACTCCCACTAGCGTTTTCTGCCCTTTGGAATTCCGCAGCTCCACCTATACCGATTCCACATCATCCAGGCTAATGTCCCTCCTTACTATTGCATTAATTTCCTCTTTAACCAGCAACGCCACCCCGCCTCCTTTTCCTTTCTGTCTATCCTTCCTAAATGCTGAATACCCATGGATGTTGAGTTTCCAGCCTTGGTCACCCTGGAGCCATGTCTCCGTGATGCTAATGACAGCATACCTGTTAACTGCTATCTGCGCAGTTAATTTGTCCACCTTATTCCAAATACTCCTCGCATTGAGGCACAGAGCCGTCAGGCTTGTCTTTCTAATACACTTTGCCCCTTTAGAATTTTGGTGTAATGTGGCCCTTTTTGTTTTTTGTCTTGGGTTTCTCTGCCCTCCACTTTTACTATTCTGCTTTCTATCTTTTGCTTCTGACTCCATTATATTTCCCTCTGTCTCCCTGCATTGGTTCCCATCCCCCTGCCATATTAGTTTAACTCCTCCCCAACAGCACTAGCAAACACTCCCCCTAGGACATTGGTTCCAGTGCAGACCGTCCGGTTTGTACTGATCCTACCTCCCCCAGAACCGGTTCCAATGTCCCAGGAATTTCAATCCCTCCCTTCTGCACCACTGCTCAAGCCACGTATTCATCTGAGCTATCCTGCGATTCCTACTCTGACTAGCACGTGGCACCAGTAGCAATCCTGAGATTACTACCTTTGAGGTCCTACTTTTTAATTTAACTCCTAGCTCCTTAAATTCATCTCGTTGGACCTCATCTCATTTTTTACTATATCGTTGGTACCTATATGTACTACGACAACTGGCTGTTCACCCTCCCTTTTCAGAATGTCCTGCACCCGCTCCGAGACATTCTTGACCCTTGCACCAGGGAGGCAACATACCATCCTGGAGTCTCGGTTGCGGCTGCAGAAACGCATAGAATCATATAAATTTACGGCCAAAGGAGGCCATTCGGCCCATCGTGTCTGCGCTGGCTGACAAAGAGCTATTCAGCCTAATCCCACTTTCCAGCTCTAGGTCCATAACTCTGTAGGTTATGGCACTTCAAGTGCACATCCAAATACTTTTTAAATGCGATGAGGGTTTCTACCTCTACCACCCTTTCAGGCAGTGAATACCAGAACCCCGCCATCCTGTGGGTGAAAATCGTTCTCCTCAATTCCCCTCTAATCTTCTACCATTTACTTTAAATCTGTGCCCTCTGGTTGTTGACCCCTCTGCTAAGGGGAATAGGTCTTTTCTATCCGCTCTAGCATGTCCCCTCATAATTTTATACACCTCAATTAGGTCTCCTCTCAGCCTCCTCTCGTCCATAGAAAACAAACACCAGCTGATCCAATCTTTCCTCACAGCTAAAGTTCTGCAGTCCTGGCACCATCCTGGTAAATCTCCTTTGCACCCTCTCCAGTACGATCACATTTTTCCTGTAATGTGGTGACATTTAGATACTGTTTCACTTAGTTTCAGGTGCTCTGGATGAAATAGCGAATGGACATGAATTTAGAGACTTGCATGGAGGGCACAGAGTGAGGTCTCATTGTGAAGGTTTAAGCATCTCGATCATTTTGCATGTTGCCAGTTAGAGGCTGGAAGTTGAGGTTGACCTGAAAGTTTCAAGAAAGTCAGCCAGCAATGGATTATTTTCTTTCCGAATTTTGAGCTCCGATATTTAAAATGAACATAGATCAAATATCAAAATAGATACCAATTGCTACTGATCAAGATAAAGAATCACCACTTGTGGCATATTTTAATCGATTTGCCTGTGTGAAGCCACAATTTGTATACCGTGGTTAGACAACATGTTGGTAGTGGCCACCATTTCCTCGCCATCCTGTCAACACTGATCAGGATTGATTTCCACTCCTTCAGTTCCTCATGTCTCTATTACTGATGGATTCTTGCCTAACGAGATCACGGGTCAGTGTTTACATACCCTGTGCCATCACTAATGGGTGCTTGGCCAGAGAGTTTCGCTGTATCACCACTGAATGGTGCCTACCCAACCATTCCTCACTGCGTATCAGTTGTGGCTCAGTGGATAGCACCATCGCCTCTGAGTCAAGAAGGTTGTGGGTTCAAGTCCCATTCCAGAGACTGGAGCGCATAAATCTAGGACAGGTGCCATCTTTCAGATGAGACGTTAAACCAAGACCCGTCTGCTCTCTCATGTGGATGTAAAAGATCCCATGGCACTATTTTGAAGAAGTGCAGGGGAGTTATTTTTGGTGTCCTGGCCAATATTTATCAATCAATATAACAAAAACAGATTATCTGGGTCATTATCACATTGCTGTTTGTGGGAGCTTGCTGTGCACAAATTGGCTGCTGCGTTTCCCACATTACAACAGTGACTACCCTCCAAAAATACTTCATTGGCTGTAAAGTGCTTTGGAGGATGTCAAATAGTCGTGAAAAAGCGCTATATAAATGTAAGTCTATTTTTTCTTTGACCTCAAATCATCTTTAGTCTGTTGTTTTAGTTTATCTTCATTGCATGGATGCTTTCTGACTTCTGAGTAGATGCATTTTAAGAGGCTGTGTGGAATTGCTGGCCTGCACTAATTTCTACCATGAGATAATCTTCTCCATTGTGGCTATTCTGCAGAACATAACATTTGCTACAGAATAGGAACACTTCCGAAAAAACAATGCAGTGTATGAAGCAGTTTGTGACATATGCGGAGAGAAATTCACTATCGCCTGCTTGGGACGATAAAGTTTGAAAAGTGAGCACAATTTCAAACTTTAAAAAGATTTGCCGTTTGTGCTCAATTGCTAAATCAAGCGCTGCACTTGTTTCTTGGAGTGCAATCGGCAGCAGGAGGAGACTTCAGTAACGCTGCACACTGGGCTGTGCCGTGCTGTTGTATTTAAAGGCTCCTTCCCTTCCTTAAAGGGAAGGGCCACCGCTGCAGGCCCTGCAAAATAAAAAGTATCCACCTGGACCACCACGGCAGCTGCGATCCCGCGCGATCATCAAGCAGCGTGCCCGGCTGATTGATCGCGGGCAGGAACTCGACACAGGGGGGAATCTAGAAGAAAAAAGTTACGTTTTTGTTAACTTACCTCGGCCACCGCGCCTTTAAGCATCGCCCCCGAAGCGCCCGACCTCCCGATGGACACCTCCTGCAGCTGCCGGTGTTTTCACCCGGCGATACTACGGCGGGGTGGGGGGACGGAAGTCAAGTTCGGGTCCAGGACGCTTATGCATGGTCTCTGGGCGAGGTAGATCAGGGTGCAATGCTGCAGCACCGCCGCAAAACTCCCGGCGAATATGGCGGGAGTCGATGTCATCGCCGCGCCCGGTCGCAAAGCTATTTGCCGGGAGGGGTGGGGGGGGGGGCGGAGGGGGGGGCAGGGTCATGAATGGGAGGCGCAAAAACACTCAATTTTGCCCCCTTGGTATCATATTGAGGCTTTCTTCCACATAAATCCAAGGCTTTCTTCCTTTAACAGCACTATCTGCCAGGCCGTTTGCCACTGAGTATTCACTATACTCTTATCGGTAAGCGCACACCTATCAGTGACAGTTTGTGTCCTTGCAGTTACTTTCCCCTTTACCCTGTTCACAAGACGCCCACCTCGCTCAGCTGAGAAAGCTGGCCATTCCAATCCTTTCAGACTTCTTCACATCCCTTCTGCAGAGAAAAAAAGAAACAAGATTAAAAAATATTTGGCCCTACGCCTGGTCAAGATGAAAGCGCTTCGGGATAATTCGCTATGTTGGAACACACTCAGTAGATCTTCACTTTATGTTTATTACAAATGGCATTGAACTTCAGAAACAGAAAAATAGGAGGGGGCAATGACTTGAAGTTTTCCACTCGAGTCTTGTAAACCAACCACTATCTCTCCCGGCCTCATATTGAACATTGAAGTCGTGCATTTCTTTCTCTGCTTCCAGAGTGCATCAAATTAAGTTACAACAATAATAGAACTCACATGGCGATGTTATCAGCAGACTTGTACTGAAGTGATTTTCCTTCTAACAGCCTGGTGTTTACCATTAAAAAAACATGAGGTATTACGTCACTGCATGAAAACACAGGATTAGCAACTAGCAGCAACACAGTGCACAGGCTGCCACGTTAGTCAATGGGAAGGCACAAAAGAGAGCTGGAATCGCGGCTTTGGCTGACTACCTGCTACTTGCAAGTAATTTAGTTGGATTTTACCGTGTCGGACCTCTCTTTAATAAGAAGAAGAAAGAATGAAAGACTTGCATTTATGTAACGCCTTTCACGACCACCGGATGTCTCAAAGCACTTTACAGCCAATGAAGTACTTCTGGAGCGTAGTCACTGTTGTAATGTGGGAAGCGCGGCAGCCAATTAGCGCACAGCAAACTTCCACAAACAGTAACGTGATAACGACCAGATAATCTGTTTTTTTGTTACGTTGATTGAGGGATGAATATTGGCCCCGGCACACCGGGATAACTCCCTTGCTCCTCTTTGAAATAGTGCCACGGAATCCTTTACGTCCACCTGAGAGAGCAGACGGGGCCTCGGTTTAACGTCTCATCGCAAAAACAGCACCTCCGACAGTGCAGTGTTCCCTCAGCACTATACTGGGAGTGTCAGCCTAGATTTTTGTGCTCAAATCCCTGGAGTGAGACTAGAACCCACAACTTTCTGACTCAAAGCGAGAAGTTTAGTTGGATTTTACCATGTCGTACCTCTCTTTAATATTCCAATAAAAATGTGGGTCAGTTTACATGGTCACTTTGGAATGATTGACACACAGGCAGTTGACACCACACAGCGTGGAAGTTAGGCTGGGAGTAGGGATTGGTAGCTGTTTTTTTTAGATTAGATTTCAGTGGTCCGTCCTCACACAAAGGGACTGATCTTGATCCCTGGGAGCTAGGGTGCATCGCACGCCTCTCCGTCCCCCCTCCACCACACCCACGATTCCACCTTCATACCTTACCTATCTCTGTAATCTCCTCCAGCCCCACTACCCCCCGAGATGTCAGCACTCCTCTAATTTTGCCATCCTGATTATAATCGCTCAACCATTGGTGGCCGAGCCTTCTGTTGCCTGGGCCCCAAGCTCTGGAACTCCCTGCCTAAACCTCTCCGCCTCTCTTTCCTCCTTCAAGACGCTCCTTAAAACATACCTCTTTGACCACCTGCCCTAATTTCTACTTTTGCGGCTCGGTGTCAAATTTTTTATCTCATTGTGCTCCTTTGAAGCGTCTTGGGACATTTCATTATGTTAAAGGCGCTATATTGTTATTGTAAGGTCAGACCACCACAGTAAACAGACACAGTGGAATGAAAGTTACTAATGGCAAAAATGGCCGAGGAATGTTATTATGACATTCCTCAGTCTTCTATTTGATCAGACTTTAGCCTATTTATTTTAAATGGAATAATGCCTCTGTTAAAATAGAAAACAGAGGAATTACAGTTTTGGTCTCCTTACCCAAGGAAGGATATACTTGCCATAGAGGGAGTGCAACGAAGATTCACCAGACTGATTCCTCGGATGGGTGGATTGTCCTATGAGGAGAGATCGAGTAGCCTAGGCCTATATTCTCTTGAGTTTAGAAGAATGAGAGGTGATCTCATTGAAACATACAAAATTCTTACAGAGCTTGACAGGGTAGATGCAGGGAGGATGTTTCCCCAGGCTGGGGTGTCGAGAACAGGGGTCACAGTCTCAGAATACGGGGTCAGCTATTTAGGACTGAGATGAGGCAGAAGTTTCTTCTCTCTGAGGGTGGTGAATCTTTGGAATTCTCTACCCCCGAGAGCTGTGGAGGCTCAGTCGTTGAGTATATTCAAGATGGAGATCGCTAGATTTTTGGACTCTGGTGGACTCAAGGGATATGGAGATCGGGCGGGAAAGTTGAGGTCAAAGATCAGCCATGGTCTTATTGAATGGCGGAGCATGCTCGAGGGGCCGAATGGCCTACTCCTGCTCCTACTTCTTATGTTTTTATGAATGTTGTATGTACATTAAACTATTGTTACAAATGATCATTTATAACCTAAACTTGTGTTAAGGCAGTGCCGTATCATGTCCCCATGATGCCTTAATGTGCTTCAGATTCAGTGAATGATTTTTGAAGTGAGGTCACTGTTGTTATGCAGGCAAACATGGCAGCCAATTGCACAGAGCAAGATCCCATAACCAGCCATTCAGATAAATTAGCAGTTGACCTTTTTATTGTCGACTTTGACGTGAGAAATATCGGCCAGGATAACGCAGTGATGCCAAGCTCTTCTTTGTATAGTGTCTTGGGATCATTTATATCCACCTGAACAGCTGACGCCCAGGCCCATTGGTTAGGTTTTCATCCGGAAAGACAGCAGCGTTGACAAGACAGCATTCCATCAGTATTGCAGTGAAGTATCAGCCTAGATTATGTGCTCAACCCCTGGAGTGGGCCTTGAACCCATTAGTCTTCTACCTAAGGCAAGAATGTCAGCATTTCTTTTTAAATTCATTCACGGGATGTGGGTATCGCTGGCAAGGCCAGCATTTATTGCCCATCCTTAATTTCTGTTGAGAAGATGGTGGCGAGCCGCCTTATTTAACCGCTGTAGTCCGTGTGGTGAAGGTACTCCCACAGTGCTGTTAGGGAGGGAGTTCCAGGAATTTGACCCAGCAATGGTGAAGGAACGGTCGATATATTTCTAAGTCAGAATGGTGTGTGACTTGGAGGGGAACTTGGAGGTGATGGTGTTCCCATGCACCTGCTGCCCTTGTCCTTCAAGGTGGTAGAGGTCGCAGATTTTGGAGGCGCTGTTGAAGAAGCCTTAGTGAGTTGCTGCAGTGCATCTTGTAGATGGTACACACTGTAGCCACAGCGAGTGAATGTTGAAGATAGTGGATGGGGTGCCGATCAAGCGGGCTGCTTTGTCCTGGATGGTGTCGAGCTTCTTGAGTGCTGTTGGAGCTGCACTCATCCAGGCACGTGGAGAGTATTCCACTACACTCCTGACTTGTGCTTTGCAGATGGTGGAAAGGCTTTTCAAGTCAGGAGATGAGTCACTCGCCGCAGAATATCCAGCCTCTGACTTGCTCTTGTAGCCACAGAATTTTAGTGGCTGGTCAGATAAGCATCTGAGGCAAACTAACACTAGAGACACAAAATGATAGGCAGTGATCTCCCCTATGCCGGAACACCAGAAAAAATGGGCTGTACTAAGCACTAGATCGATATGGATCAGACTACACTTGGTCACGAAGGATGCAGACACACAGGTTTTCGTTCCTCTATTTGTAGTGAAATTGTAAACCAGCATATAAATACACATCATTTTCAAATGATGCCGGTAATATCCATTACCTTTTGTGGAAGAAAGGATGGAAGTAGGGGCAGCTATTTGCTTTTATGATTTTAAGATAAATAATAAACAACAGAAATATTCCTTCTGAGCGAACCAGCAGGTTGACAGGAATGGACACATATTATCCATAGATTGGCAGGGATAATGCATATTATCCATAGATTGGCAGGGTGGGTGCACATTATCAATAGATTGGCAGGGACAATGCATATTATCAATAGATTGGCAGGGTGGTTGCACATTTTCAATAGATATGACAGGGTGGGTGCACATTATCAATAGATTGGCAGGGATATTCATGTCCCTGCCTCCCCTCCCACATCACCACACAGACGTATGTTACCAGAGGACTAGCAGAGGTCAGATTCTTTCCCCCCCACCTCCCCAAACTACCAAAGCAAACAGGGGCATTGCCCATACTAGACTGGAAGAATTGACACGCACCCAAATGCAAGTTAAAACATTAGATCAGCAGGGATAAGGTCCTGAGTCCCTCACTAGACCACCAAGGCAACTGGATGCATAATCACGAATATAAAGCCAGGGGTAAAATGTCTTCAGTAGATCCCGATGAATCAAACCCCTCTCCCAGCCACAACTTGAGGGTTAGGTAGTGTTTCAAAGGTCAGTTTTTTGGAGCTGCAGTTACACTCCATTATTGGCCTGACTGATACTGGTAGCTGTAGGCTGTAAAGCGTAACTAACAACTGCTCAATGGGAACAGTAGCATAGTGATTACGTTACTGGACTAGTAATCCAGAGACCTGGACTAATGATCCGGAGACGCGAGTTCAAATCCCACCATGGCAGCTGGGAGGTTAAATTCAGTTAATTAAATATATCTGGAATGATAAAAGCTAATAAAAGTCAGTAATGGTGACCATGAAACTACCGGATTGTCGTAAAAACCCATCTGGTTCACTAATGTCCTTTAGGGAAGGAAACCTGCCGCCCTCACCCAGTCTGGGCCACAGCAATGTGGTTGACTCTTAATTGCCCTCTGAAATGGCCTAGCAAGCCACTCGGTTGTACCAAACCGCTACGACAAACTTACTGTGGGAGTACCTTCACCGCACGGACTGCAGCAGTTCAAGAGGGCGGCTCTTCTCGAATGTAATTAGGGATGGGCAATAAATGCTGGCCTTGCCAGCGATGCCCACTTCCAATGAATTAAAAAAATACTGTGGGCCACACCTGTTGTGAATTGCACTATGCTGACGAGGAGAGAGCTCTGTGCTTCTGAGTTTACAACCCCCTCCCCAGCTCAGCTTCACTCTCCCAGCTGCTTTAAAAAAAAGTTAGCAAAGTGCGTGCAGGGTATCTACTTTCTCTTATACAACATTACAAAAAGACGCTGCAGTAAGTTTATAAATAAGTGCCCAGTGAGACCCAACAGGCTGTCTGGATTCTTTTTAAACGCAGTTTCATATTATTGAGATTGGACGTAAGTAATGATGTCCCTCTGTCCTTCATTACCATCCGCTTTCCTCTAGATGTGGGAAAAGGGAATAAAGGAATTTGGGGAATGGCGGGTAAATGTAATTACGGACTACTTGCTCGCATGGAGAATAAACACTGGCATGGACTAGTTGGGCCGAAAGCAATGTTCCCTCTAAATTTTCTAATGCTAAATTTTGCGCATGTGCGAAACTGTGCATAGGCCACACAAGCCCCTTAAAAGAGTCACGCACCCAAAAAATAAATTAGGGGGAATATTGACCGAAAGGCCTGTTTATATGTTGTAACTTCTATGTATATGTATTTCTATGTATTTCTCCTCCTCTCATACCCCTTCATTGCCATCCATTCACCCCGCCACCGACCTTCTCCACTTCGTCAACTGTGTCAGCCGTGGCTCACTGGGTAGCACACTCGTCTCGGAGTCAGAAAGTTGTGGGTTCACGTCCAATTCCAGGGATTTAAGGACAAAAAAAATCTAGGGTGGCACTCCAGTGCAGTGTTGAGCGAGTGCTGCACTATCGGAGGTGCTGTCTTTTGGATCAGACGTTAAAACAAGGGCCCGTCTGCTCCCTCAGGTGGACGTAAAAGATCCCATAGCACTATTTCGAAGAAGAGCAGCGGAGTTATCCCCGATGATCAGTCCAATATTTATCTCTCAATCAACATTAAAAAAAAATCAGATTAACTGGTCATTATCACACAGCAGTTTGTGGGAGCTTGCTGTGTGCAAATTGGCTGCTGTGTTTCCCACATTACGACAGTGACTACACTCCAAAAGTACTTCATTGGCTGTAAAGTGTTTTGAGGCGCTGGTGGTCATGAAAGGCACTATATACATGCAAGTCTTTCTTTCATTTTCTTTTGCTACCATTCACTTTTCCCCTTCTCATTCCCCGTCATTGCTGTACAATCCCCCCTCCTTTCCAAGTCCTGCTTTTACCTCACTTTAGCCATTAATAGACTGGAGCCGGCCCCTATTCCAATCACTGCTTTTCCTAAAGGAATGCTCAAAATAGGTGATAATACCGGAATTTTAAAAGTGCATTAGGTAATTTAGCACATTTAGGCAATTTAGTACGAGCTTGTTAAGTGTTTGTATAGGGGCAGCACTGATTAGAAGAGAATTTAATTTATTGACAACCCTTTATGTATTAACATTTGAAAGAGAACTGAAAAGAAATCAGGATGAAATGAATGTGTAATCCAGTAATTAATTAAGTGCCGATAACACTCAGTCTATATCCTGTTTAACTCTTCTATCAGTAAATGTAGAATGTAAACAGGCCAGCAGTTTACATCCTGCAAACTTCCAGTAAAGTTCAAGATGTCATGGGATGGAGTCCTGTTTTTCAAAACAAAGCCCATTTTGATAAAGAACTGTACAAAATTGTTCAGAACTTCAACACTCATTTACAAGAATCCTTGAGTGAACTCGGGGAGGGCAAAGAGTGTCAGCATGAACTCTGGCAGGGGTGGGGGTGGAGGGGGGGGCACGGGGAGGGTAAAAAAGAGTTGAAACAGGGAGAGAGAACAAGGGGAATGCCAGCTTTTACTGGGTTGGAAGGGTAAAAAGTGTAATATATATATATATTTTATATATAGCTCCACACACAACAATAAAGAGAGAACAGGTCACCTGACAGGTTCCTGAAGTTATCAGCCATCTTAAAGCCTGTGTGTTTGTGAGGTCATACAGAAGATGTAACATTGGCGATGAAGGATAGGATTTCTGGATAACCTAGCAGAAATTTTTGATGGTGGATGATTCAGCCAACTGACAGAGAGACTTTGTGGGATCCTTTGTTTTGATTAACAGCTAAAAATCCAAGGTAAATTACAAGCACACTTGTCTGAACTGCCAGCGTCCCGATGGTCGCGCCTATGGGAATAATAGGGTGCTTGGGTGAGTTTTAACCTGACCATGAGACTTCCGGAACGTACGAGGAGCGGCTAGAAATGTTTTTCACTGCAAATAGTATCATCGAAGACCCCAATGATGAAAACCGTAAACCAGGTTCTAGAGGGTAATGTCCCCAATACATTGCCAAATGTAGAAGATTTGTTCAAAACACTGACAGGTGGTCAGATCTTCTCAAAGTTGGATCTACAAATGAACTAGATGAGGAGTCCAAGTCATGCTTGACTATAAATACTCATCTAGGCCTATATCAATTTAATAGGCTACCATTTGGAGTGTCTTCCACCCCTACCATATATCAAGGGATGATTAACCAGATTTCGCAAGGCATTGAAGGGGTAGTATGTTATTTAGATGACATACTCATTTCAGCCACAAACAGGCAAATTCATAATAACATATTGAATGAAGTCCTCAAATGGCTAGAGAAGCACAGAGTACGAGTGACTGCTTGCAAGTGGTTTTGGTTTCCATATTTACGAAAGGATATACTTGCTTTGGAGGCAGTTCAGAGCAGGTTCACTAGGTTGATTCCGGGGATGAGGAGGTTGACTTATGAGGAAAGGTTGAGTAGATTGGGCCTCTACTCATTGGAATTCAGAAGAATGAGAGGTGATCTTATCGAAACGTATAAGATTATGAGGGGGCTTGACAAGGTGGATGCAGAGAGGATGTTTCCACTGATGGGGGAGACTAGAACTAGAGGGCATGATCTTAGAATAAGGGGCCACCCATTTAAAACAGAGATGAGGAGAAATTGCTTCTCTCAGAGGGTTGTAAATCTGTGGAATTCGCTGCCTCAGAGAGCGTTGGAAGCTGGGACATTGAATACATTTAAGACAGAAATAGACAGTTTCTTAAACGATAAGGGGATAAGGGGTTATGGGGAGCGGGCAGGGAAGTGGAGCTGAGTCCATGGTCAGATCAGCCATGATCTTATTGAATGGCAGAGCAGGCTCGAGGGGCCATATGGCCTACTCCTGTTCCTATTTCTTATGTTCTTATGAGTTGTGTTGCTGCTTCCAGTTCAAGAATACCTTGCGCTTGCGGCTTATTAGCTCCTGGATCTCCTGGTCGTTCTCATCGAACCAGTCTTGGTGTTTCCTGGTCGAGGGACCGAGTGTTTCTTCACAGGTGCTAATTATGGAGGCCTTAAGGGCAGACCAGGCACCGTGAGCACCCTGTCTCTGGATCACTGGGAGTCATCAGGTTGTTAATGAGGCGCTGGCTGAATAGGGCTTTCTTAGCAGGGTCTTTTGAGCGCTCTGCCATTGATTTTCCTGTGGCCTTGTTTCTGTTTTCGGGCTACACTGATGGAAATGACAGTTAGGCTGTGGTCCCTCCAGCAGTCGTCGGCTCCTGTCATGGCGTGGGTGATGCGTCCTTGCGGTCCCTCGTTCGGATGATGACATAGTCTAGCAGGTGCCAGTACTTGGAGCGAGGGTGTTGCCAGGAGGCCTTGTACTTGTCTCTCCGACAGAGCCGGGTTATGATAAGGCCATGTTCTAAGCATTTCGTCAGGAGGAGGGTGCCGTTGGAGTTGGCTTTCCCTACCCCCTCTCTGCCGATCACATCTCCTCAGAGGTCTGTGTTCCTTCCAACTCTGACGCTAAAGTTGCCAAGGAGGATCAGCTTGTCACCTGTTGGGACTCGGGACAGGGATTGTTCGAGGCTGGAGTAGAATTCCTCCTTGGTCTCGTCTGTAGCTTCCAGTGTTGGCGCGTATGCGCTGAAAACCGTAGCACACTGGTATCGGGCTAGGGTGAGCTGAAGAGTCATGAGGCATTCATTTATACCGTAGGGGGTAATCTCTGAGATGCCCAACTAGCTCATTTTTTATGGCGAAGCAAACTCCATGGAGGCGGCATTCTGCTTCTGGTTTCCTTTGCCAGAAGAAGGTGTAACCATCACCTTGTTCCTTGAGCTGGCCTTCCCTTGCCCGCCGGGTCTCTCTTAGGGCAGCGATGTCAATGTCGAAGCGTCTTAGTTCCCCGGCAACGATTGCAGTATGACGTTCCAGTCTGTCGCTGTTGGGGCTGTCCATGAGGGTCCTGACATTGTTCTATTTTTCATACATTGATGAACTGACAGTCACAGCTGAAGAAATTGATAGAGCAATGAAACATGACCAAGTTATGTCAAAGGTGTATGATTATATCGCAAATGGCTGGCCAAACCAGGTATCAGAGAAAGATATTCATCCATTTTTCATTCATAGGAATGAATTATCAGTCGATAAAGATTGTATCATGTGGGATGAAGAGTGGTTATACCAAATACATTCAGGTCCAAATTATTAGGAGATCTTCATGACCAGCATCTGGGAATGTGCTTGACCAAGAGTTTTACACGCATTTACTTATGGTGGCCAGGTCTCGATAAAGATACAGAGCACATCATTAGTCATCATCATCATTATCATCGGCAGTCCCTTGGAATCGAGGAAGACTTGCTTCCACTCTTAAAGTGAATCCTTTGGTGGCTGAACAGTCCAATGCGAGAGCCACAGACCCTGTCACAGGTGGGACAGACATTTGTCGGGGGAAGGGGAGGGTGGGACTGATTTGCCGCACGCTCCTTCCGCTGCCTGCGCCTGACCTCTGCACCCTCGCAGCATTGAGATTCGAAGAGCTCAACGCCCTCCCGGATGCACTTTCTCCCCTTGGGTGGTCTTCGACCAGGGACTCCCAGGTGTCAGTGGTGATGTCGCACTTTACCAGGGAGGCTTTGAGGGTGCCCTTGTAACGTTTCCGCTGACTACCTTTGGCTTGTTTGCTGTGATGGAGCTCCGCATAGAGCAATTGCTTAGGGAGCCCAGCAAAGGCCTTTGACACTGTCAACCATGAGGGCTTATGGAGTACCCTCCTCTGTTTTGGATGCCCCCAAAAGTTTGTCAACATCCTTCGCCTGCTCCACGACGACATGCAGGCCGTGATCCTTACTAGCGGTTCCATTACAGACCCAATCCACGTCCGGATTGGGGTCAAACAGGGCTGCGTCATCGCTCCAACCCTCTTCCCAATCTTCCTCGCTGCCATGCTCCACCTCAAGGTCAACAAGCTCCCCGCTGGAGTGGAACTAAACTACCTCATTAGTCAGTGTACTACATGTCAATCGGTAAGCAAGAAACTACCATCAGTACCATGGAAATGGCCTCCCAGGTTGTGGCAAAGGTTACATATCGATTTTGCTGAACTAGAAGGACAGCAATTATTCATTGTGATTGATAGCCATTCGAAGTGGGCCGAGGTGTTTCCAATGCGGAAAATAACAACAGGTAAAACATTAGACATTTTGCGAAGATTATTTTCTTCAGTTGGTCTCCCAGAAGAAATTGTTTCTGATAATGGACCACAATTTTGTTCAGAAGAATTTGCACAGTTCACGAGCAAAAATGGTGTTCCACCGTACCACCCTGCTTCAAATGGTGCAGCAGAGCGCACAGTACAAATTGTAAAACATGCCCTCATCAAACAGATGTTGGATCCAAATCCAAAGAAACGACAGTTGTCATTGGACCACAAATTGGCTAATTTTCTAATTACGTATCGTAATACTCCTTATACAACTACTGGTAGAACACCAGCAGAGTTGTTTCTCAAACAACAACCAGATTCTCATTGTTAAAACCAAACTTGGCACAGTCTGTAGAAGAGAACCAAGACAGAAAGAGAATCATGATAGAGGTAGAGTAAAAGAGAGGTGTGAAATTAAATCAGAAGGTGAGAGTGAAGAACCATCACCATAAATGGTTAAAGTGGTTACCAGGAAGTGTGGTGAAGATATGTGGTCCTCACACATGTTTGATCATGGACAGATTAGTTTGTTCACATTGATCATATTTTACAAACAGATGTGGAAGGAGTTGAAGGTTGGAATGATTCGATTATTTCGGACTCATCAGGTAGTTTTGATACAAGTAAAGTACCAGTAGCATATCCTGCATCAAATGTACTGGAAACAAGTCCAAGAGAAAGTCAGAATTTAAGTCTGATTTCGAGTCAGGCAGACAAACAGTCTGAAGTTGCAGAGAGTTGAAATGTAAATCAAGGGCATCCCTTGGAGGAAAACGTTCCTCAGGATCAGCCTAGAATAAGTCTAAGTTCGACACCGTGCTTGGAAGGTTCTGTTCGAGAGCGAAGGTATCCTCTTCGAAACAGAAAACAAGTGGTGATGCTTGATTTGTAAATATGGCAAAATAAGTCCATATCCTTTGTTATGTATAACCATGCAAGTTATGTATTATGATTGTTGTTATAATTACTTCTTCATTAAGGAGGGAGAAGTGTAATATATTTGGCTCCACGCAGTGGACTACTGTGGTAATGCAGCCACTGCTGTTTACAACAATAAAGAGGGAACAGGTCACCTGATAGGTTCCTGAAGTTATCAGCTATCTTAGAACCTGTGTGTTTGTGCGGTCGTGCAGAAGATATAACTGCTGGGTTAAATTGATGAGGGAAAGTGAGAGGAAGGTCACTATGAACTGGGAGAGTTGGAGAAGAGCGTGAGCCAGGATCAGAAAACATATCCCGTCCAATTTTCAATTTCCATTGAAAGAAATAAAAAAGAAAGATTTGTATTTACATAGGATCTTTCACAAGCATAGCACTTTACAACCAGTCTAAGAAACTGTTGTAATGTAGAAAACGCGGCAGCCAATTTGCACACAGCAAGCTCCCACAAATGTCAGGCAATCTCCGACAAGAGAGAGCGTAACCACCTTTACTTGATATTCAACGGCATTACTATTGCCGTGTTCCCCCACCATAAACATCCTGGGAGTCACCATTGACCAGCAACTGAACTGGACCAACCACATAAATGCCATGGCTGCTAGCAGGTCAGAGGCTGGCTATTCTGCAGTGAGTGACTCTCTATAACCTACAATAGAAGTCAAGAGTGAGATAAAATATTCTCCACTTGCCTGGATGGATGCAGCTCCATCAACACTCAAGAAGCTCGACACCATCCAGGACAAAGCAGCCCGCTTGATCGGCACCCCATCAACTGGCTGAAACATTGGCATACGTGGCTACAGTGTGCACAATCTATAGCATGCACTGCAACAACTTGCCAAGGCTTCTTCAGTAGCATCTCCCAAACCCGGGACCTCCACCATCATTCCCTCCAAGTTCCACCATCTTTAACCATAACCATAAAATGAGTTATTTTATGTTTTAAAATGTTTTGATCCCAATAACAGGAGATAATTTATTATTTGGAGAGAAGAGTTGCTGGAAGTGCATTAGTAATTGCAGGGAGTCCCTAGGAATGTGTCAATATTTGCAGTGGATCCCCATTTGAAAACCACTGCCTTATGTCTGTCGGCTGTTGTAAGGACTGGATTGAGCATAAAAGTGACATCCTCAACAGTTGACATGCCTATTGACACTATACTGTGCGAGCTCAACTCTGAGGTCACGTGGTAACCTCTGGAATTATTCCCCAGCAAGAATCACTGCCTATAGGAAAGAAAGCTTGGAAAAATACTTCTGATATTCCTCAACAGAATTACATAGAAATTACAGCACAGAAACAGGCCATTTGGCCCAATAGGTCCATGCCGGTGTTTATGCTCCACATGAGGTTCCTCCCACCCTACTTCATCTCACCATATCCTTCTATTCCTTTCTCCCTCATGTGTTTATCTAGCTTCTCCTTAAAGGCACCTTAACTATTCCTTGTGGTAAAGAAATTCTTCCTGAATCCATTATTGGATTTAAGTGACTAGCTCATATTTATGAACAATTGGAAACATCTTCTCTACCTCTACTCTGTCAAAACCCTTCATAATTTTAAAGACCTCTGTTAGGTCACCCTTCAGCCTTTTCTTTTGACTACACTCCAAAATGTACTTCATTGGCTGTAAAGCGCTTTGAGATGTCCGGTGGTCATGAAAGGCACTATATGAGTGCAGCACCAAGCTCAAGGTCTACAGAGCAGTAATGATTCCTGCCCTCCTTTATGCTTCAGAGACATGGACAAGGTACAGTCGGCACCACAAAGCACTGGAGAAGTACCACCAACACCAATTGGCAGGATATGTGCACCAACATCCGTGTTCTCTCTCAGGCCAACATCCCCAGCATCAAAGCATTGACCACGCTCGACCGGCTCCGATGAACAGGCCACATTGTCCGCATGCCTGATACTAGACTCCCGAAACAAGCGCTTTACTCAGAGCTCCGGCACGGCAAGCGAGCCTCAGGAGGGCAAACGCTTCAAGGACACCCTCAAAGCCTCCTTGAAAAAAATGTAACTTCGCTACTGACTCTTGGGAATCCCTGGCCCAAGACCGCTCAAAGTGGAAAAGAAGCATTCGGGAAGATGCCGAACACTTTGAGTTTCTTCCTTGGGAGCACGCAGAAGCCAAGTACAAACAGCAGAAGGAGTGTACGACAGCCCAAGCACCCCACCCACCCGTCCCTCCAACCACCGTCTGCCCCACTTGTGACAGAGACTGTAGATCCCGCATTGGCCTCATCAGCACCCTTAGAACTCATATTAGTGTGGAAGCAAGTCATCCTCGACTCCGGGGGACTGCCTAAGAAGAAGCAGATGATATAAATGCAAGTCTTTCTTTGCGGCCTGTTTAATCTTTCCTAATAGTTATGACCTCTCAGCTCTGGTATTATCCTTGTAAATCTTTTTTGTACCTTCTCCCTTGCCCCTAGATCTTTTTCAATAGCTTACAAACACCGATGTAGTACTAAATATATAACATGCTGCAGGATCAAGGTGGGGGAGGGGACACAGTTGGTTACCTCCTCCCGCTCTATAAATGGCACAGCAACAAAGCTTCGACTTGAAGGGTTATGGGAACTGGCTACACGTTGTATTTATAATTAGATTTTCCCCTCATTATAACGAGCTGCACAGCTGTAATTGCTTGGGTACTTACTCGGATGTGTGAATTGCCGGCACTGTTTATAGGATGTTGCGCCAACACATACATAGAATGACCTGGGGTGGCGGTCGGGGTGGGGTGGGGGGAGGGGGGGGTTGGTGGGAGGTGGGGAAGGCAAAAGTAAATAACAAATTGGTGTGGGCGACAGCTATCCAGCTGCCTGCAGAGAAGCGGCGGAAACTCAAGAGAGCGGATTAAAGTGAAGAGCCAGTGAGATTTTCACTGGTTGTACAGCCTCCTGTTAAAATGGAGGTAATTAATCTGGAATCCAAGAAAGCAACAACAGCTTGCATTGATACGGCTCTTTTAACACAGTAAAACCATAGAATCATAGAATGATTTACAGCACAGAAGAAAGCCATTCGTCCTGTCGGGCTTGTGCTGGCTCTCTGCAAGAAAATGTCCCAAGACGCTTCACAGGAGCGATTATCAAGCAAAATTTGACACTGAGCCACATAAGGAGATATTAGGCTGGGTGGTCAAAAGCTTGGCCAAAGAGGAGCGTCTTAAAGGAGGAGAGAGAGATAGAGAGGCGGAGAGGTTTAGGGAGGGAATTCCAGAGCTCAGGGCCCAGGCAGCTGAAGGCACGGCTGCCAATGGTGAAGTGATTCAAATTATGGATGTGCAAGAGGCCAGAATTGGAGGAGCGCAGCGAATTTGGAGGGTTGCAGGGTTGGAGGAGATTACAGAGATAGGGCGAGAACGAGGCCATGGAGGGATTTGAAAAGAAGGATGAGGGTTTTAAAATCGAGGAGTTGCCAGACTGGCAGCCAATGTAGGTCAGTGATGGGCTGATGGGTTTGCGGGACTTGATGTGAGTTAGGATGCAGGCAAGAGCTATAAAAATAGCAGAGATCACTGATTTCTTCAGCAGTGCATCACATATTAGAGAAGTGGAGAACAGAGAGTTTGTGTTTTATGACAAACATCATGAGCACAATGTTTTTGGCAAGCAGTGACATGGAATGGGTTAATGCCATGATGGTAGGGTAGAAATTCCTGCCAGCGACAGTGCTTGTGCCAGTGGGAACTGGGTGAGCGAGTGCTGGAGCATGGGCCTAGAAATCCCGGTCGAGGTCTTCTCTCGGGTGAACGACTGAAAAAGGGAAAAAAGATGCGCACCTACCTGTTCCTGCTGCGCCCACGAGAGATCCCGTTCCTGAGGCCTCCACTGACTGCGCGTCGGAGTGTGTGCACGTCAGGACGTGTGCTGGGCTGGAGCTGCATTCAAATGGCTCTGGGCAGCCAATCAAGGTACAGTATTTTCTCATTCATAATAATGGGAACTCCGTAAGTAGGAGTTCCCATTATTATGATTGAGAAACACCCCCCAAACACCAAAACACTAATAAAAAATAGAAAAAATACACTACATATTTAAGATTAATTTAAATTAAAGTTATTAATGTCAAAAAATAGATATTTTTCCGATTTTTAAACAAGTTTTTTTAGTTATGGTTTAAAATAAACTTACCTTAGTGGGGAGGGTTTTTAACAATAAAATGTGTTTTTTAAATTTTATTTTGTTATGTTTTTGTATGTTTTAAAACTCTTACGCCTGTAAAAGTAGGCTAGCGTCTGCTTTTATCAGGCGCAAGAGTTTTCAGGACATCCGCTGGGCAGGATATGGGCAATTACCGCAATCTTGCCCATGCAAATGTCCTGGCTGTGGGGATACGGAGTATCTGTCAAGCTGGAGCTTGACAGATCGGAAAAGCCAGTTTTCAGCGCATGCGCATTGGACGCTGAAAACTGGCTTTTGCGATGCCTTCCCAAGTCCGTACACACTCCGTATGGACCCGGGGAAGCCGCGATTTCTATTTCACACCATGTGTGAGAGTTTCTGGTACCTCACTTGCTTTAAGCTACATGCATAATTATCAGCCCAGTTGTACACTGGTGATGTGGTCTCACACATCCCGAGCTTCATTCGGTATCCAAATTATATTCAGATCATGGCACAAAGAGGCAGCTTGAATTCCCGCCCAGTGCCTAAACTCGCTCACTTAAAATGAACGTTATAGACCAACAACGTTATTGTCAGTCGGTCAATTGCTTTCCCTGACGCAAGATTTCACGCACGAGGACAAGGACGAACAAACTGGAAATGACAAAAAGAAAGAACTTGCATTTATATAGCCCCTTTCATGATCATCGGACATCTCAAAGTGCTTTACAGCCGATGAAGTACTTTTGGATGTAGTCACTGTTGTAATGTAGGGAAACGTGGCAGCCAACATGTGCACAGCAAACTCCCACAAACAGCATTGTGATAATGACCCAGATAATCTGTTTTTTTTATTTTGTTGATTGAAGGATAAATATTGTCCAGGACACCAGGGATAACTCCCCTACTCTTAGAATAGTGCCATGGGATATTTTACGCCCACCTGAGGGAGCAAACGGGGCCTCGGTTTAACATCTCATCCAAAAGACAACACCTCCGACAGTGCAGCACTCCCTCAGCACTGCACTGCAATGTCAGCCTAAATTTACATGTGCAAGTCTGTAGAGTGGGACTTGAACCTACAACCTTCTGACTCAGAGGCGAGTGTGCTACCCACTGAGCCACGGCTGACACTACTGAGCCCAAATGGAACACTCTCCTCCATACACATGCCCACTTTCCTGCAAGGAAAATGTTTTATTTCTAATCTTTAACCTTGTTCGAGGCTTGTATCGAATGTGCAGAACTCCAGAACCTGCACCCATCACCATTATTTAACCAATACCCTCTCAGGATCACGCGCAGTGGTGTGTGGTGTGAGGTCCAGGGGAGCGTGAGAGAGAAATGTAATTGAAAAGTGAAGACGGGGGAGGCGGAGAGGAGGAAGGAAGATAATACATAGATGATGTTCCATTATCTTCAGTATAAAATACATTGAAAGGGATAGTGTCTAGCTTTGATTTATAATAGAGATTAAATCAAGTCTGGTAGACCACAAAGAACACACATCCTGCTTCTCTCAGCTGCAACAGGAAGAACCATCTTGCAAAGTCCCACGTAAGACAGAAACAGCCTGTTAAATATGTGGAGCATGGTTTGCACAGAGAGCAGAACTGGGTACCTCATTTGAAAATATAATTTAATGATTACAGGGTAGGTTTACTACAAAATAGTTCTGTCCATATTGATTTGGCTTTGCTCCATCTAGTCAAAATGTATTCCAGACGCACTGGTGTAACCCACCTGGTACCTTTTCTGTCTCACAGTATGAGGCTATGTTCTCCTCTTGCAAAGTAAAGGTTTGGAAACACATGTCCAGTCTGGCGCGTGTCTAGCTATTGTAAAAATTAAACTCTCAATAGATCATCATAGGCAGTCCCTCAGAATCAAGGCAGACTTGCTTCCACTCTTAAAATGAGTCCTTAGGTGGCTAAACATTCCAAAACGAGAACCACAGTCCCTGTCACAGGTGGGACAGATAGTTATTGAGGGTAGGGGAGGGTGGGACTGGTTTGCCGCCCGCTCTTTCCGCTGCTGCGCTTGATTTCTGCATGCTCTCGGCGACGAGACTCAAGGTGCTCAGTGCCCTCCCGGACATTGAAGCCCATAAATGGGGTTAAGTATCATTGAAACTTTTTGTCACTAAATCATTGATTGTTTAGTCATGAGACCATTGTTGAAGTATTGAGAGCTCCTTTTATATTACATTGCAATGGGAGATAGCCCGAGAATCATAAGCATACCAAAAACTGGTATTTGGAACCACTGGTATTTGGCGGACTATCCCTCCAAATGGTCAGATCGTGATCCTGATGCGCAGAGGGAGTGCGTGCTCTCCAGGATTACAATGATGTCCTTTTGGTACTAGGACTTGGCTCTGAATCCAGGCAAAATTGATCGACGAAAGTTTCCTCTCTCTGTTGGCTCCAATGAGTGGGCTGGTCTCAATTCAGCTTCTAGTCCATAGCACAAATAAAAAGAGCAGTCACCCATTCAAGCTTTATCTTCTGCCACTTCTGCCCGATTTACTTCAATTGTCCTCAATGGCGGACTCTACTTTTCAGACCGACCTCCCTCAATGAAGATCTTCAATATTGTTTGCTATCTCGGTACAAGCTAATGCATTTTTAAAGGGCAAGTTGCACGATTAAATTCATGAGTGGACTGGTATCACAGCTAGAGCTGGATTTTCAGTCGTCCAATGCCTCAGTAAGCGGCCAGAGGGGGCGTTAATGCAAGCATTAGAGCTTAGCGTCTGGGTGTGCTGCTTTTAGCACCCTGACGGAAAATTCATTAGAGGCTCACAGGGGGCGCAAACCACTAGTGCCTAGCTGCTGACGATCACTCCACTCAGGACGTATTCCTAGTGCAACGCCCACGCTTGTGCCCCGGTCACTAAATTCGGTGCGTGCGCCTCATTGAGCGCCCACCAATAACAACGTCTGGAAAAACAGTGGGTACAGGCTTGCAGAGTCGTTAACTGGTGGCGACTTAAAGGGATGAGGAAGCACTTCCCTCGGAGGTCACAGTCAGTGCAACGTTTACACACAGCACAGTGCGTGAGCCTCCGAGTTTACATCGGCAGCTAGACATAACAATGCAGCTTGAGAAAAAGTGATTTTGAAAACTTTAATGGGTGCATTACTATGGCGTGCCTTTAAGGCTCGGCTTTACCCGGGATCTGACTCGGAATTCCGCGCATGCACAATGGGTCTGCAAAATATACCGACCAAACTTTCGTTACCGACCCGCCCAGCTCTGGTGTGCAACGGCTGATTTAGGGCCCCTGTCAGCTCTTTGAATGATTCTGACGAATTTCTGGGCAGGAGGCGCAAACTTTTTCAAGGCGCTAAAAGTACCACTCCGCCTGGATTAACGCCACAACAGAGGCGCGACCAAATTGCTCCCCCCTCGAGTACTGCATGCAGTTCTTGTCACCACATTATAGGAAAGATGTGATTGCATTAGAGAGGGTGCAGAGTAGATTTACGAGGATGTTGCCTGGACTGGAGAATTTTGGCTATGAGGAAAGATTGGATATGCTGGGTTTGTTTTCTTTGGAACAGAGGAAGCTGAGGGGAGACCTAACTGAGTGTATGAAATTATGAGGGGCCTAGATAGAGAGGATAGGAAGGACCTATTCCCCTTAGCAGAGGGGTCAACAACCAGGCAGCATAGGTTTAAAGTAAGTGATAGGAGGTTTAGAAGAGATTTGAGGAGGAATTGTTTCACGCAGAGAGTGGTGGGGGTCTGGAACTCACTGCCTGAAAGAGTGGTAGAGACAGAACTCTCATAGTATTTAAAAAGTACTTGGATATGCACTTGAGCTGTCGTAACCTACAGGGCTACGGACCAAGAGCTGGAAAGTGGAATTAGGCTGGATAGCTCTTTGTCAGCCGGCGCGGATACGATGGGCCAAATGGACTCCTTCTGTGCTGTAAATTTCTATGATTCTGTGATATAAGGTTCTGAGGGGGATTGACAGGATAGATGCTGAGAGGTTGATTCCCCTGGCTGGAGAGTCTAGAACTAGGGGGCACAGTCTCAGAATAAGGGGTCAGCCTTTTAAGACTGAGATGAAGAGGAATTTCTTCACTCAGGATTGTGAATCTTTGGAATTCTCTGCCCCAGAGGGCTGTGGATGCTCAGTCGTTGAGTATATTCAAGGCTGAGATCGATAGATTTTTGATCTTTAGGGAATAGGGCGGGAAAGGGGATGGGATTGAAGATCAGCCATGAACTTATTAAATGCTGGAACCGGCTCGAGGGTCCTACTCCTGCTCCTAATTCTTATGTTCTTATGTAAATGCAGCAGGCCCATCCAAAGTTACTGTCTAAACTGATGCATTGAAAGGGAAGCTAGATAAGAGCACGAGGGAGAGAGGAATAGTCGGATATGCTGATAGGGTGAGATGAAGTGGGCAGGAGGAGTCTCAGGCTCAGCTTAAACATCAGCATAGACCAGTTGGGCCGAATGGCCTGTTTCTCTGCTGTACTTTTTATGAAAGGAAAATCGGACGGTATGGATTACGGGTAACTGATTTCCTACTGTCCGTTTTCCACCACTTCTGAAGGTTAAAATCAGCCCCATGGATCCTTGAAGGTGGGAGTGCAGGTAGTGCAGGTTAAATTGCCTTTTCTCATTCTATACTTCTGTATGTCCCCTAATATGGACTCTACTCATTCATTTAATCTCTTGAGGGAAAGTTTTGCATAAACAACCTTGGTTCCCAAAGATGACAAATCAAATCAGCAGAATACTGGTCCAGCTCCGCCCCTCCCCAGCACCATAGGAACAACCACATCGTCTAAACATGTCCCTAAAACCCCAAACTCATCCTATCAGCATTATATGTCTCATAAGAACATAAGAGCATAAGAAATAGGAGCAGGAGTAGGTCGCCTGGCCCCTCAAGCCTGCTCCGCCATTCAATAAGATCATGGCTGATCTGATCATGGACTCGGCTCCACTTCCCTGCGCTCCCCATAACCCTTTATTCCCTATCACTCAAAAATCTGTCTATCTCCGCATTAAATATATTCAATGACCCAGCCTTCACAGCTCTCTGGGGCAGAGATTTCCATAGATTTACAGTGTAGCTACTGCCGGGGGTTCCTAAAGACTACGCCCACCAGTGACTTTTTCCCTTTATTATCCTTATCTCCACCCAAACTGATCTTGACCTTCTGAACCAATATCATTTCGCACATATCTCATCCTTTATTAACAGTGCTACCCCACCTCCTTTTCCTTTCTGTCTGTCCTTACGAATTGTCAAATACCCCTGAATATTTAGTTCCCAGTTCTGGTCACCTTGCAACCACGTCTCTGTAATGGCTATCAGATCATACCCATTTATATCTATTTGTGCCGTCAACTCATCTATTTTGTTATGAATGCTACGTGCATTCAGATAAAGAGCTTTTAAATTTGTTTTTTTACCAATTTTTCCTGCTTTGACCCAACTTTCTGATCCACCTTTATGTTTATACATTATGGGGTATTTGACAATTCGGAAGGACAGTCAGAAAGGAAAAGGAGGTGGGGTAGCTACACTGTTGGACGGAGTCTCCCGTCCTTGATTCCATCAACATCCCCTGCTGCCACCTCAGATTGATTCAGGAGGTGTGGAATGTCAGCAAGAAGCGCAACCCCGAGCTTGACTCCACTCCCTCCCTGTCCGCTCTGTTACCTGGACCCTTTTTTCCATTCATGTAATACTTACCGCTGAGCATGCTCACAGGTTTGTAGAGCTGTTGCACTGAAAGTGGCTTAGCCAGTCACGTGATGTTCACAAGACTCAATAAAACCCCAGCCAGTTGGGTCTAGGTCATCCCCGATGAGGTATGCATCATTGACATCAACATAGCCCCAAAGCAGAGGGGGCAGCAGAAGCAGTGTCGCAAAAAAGTCAATGGCGGGGCACTTAAAGACCCAGCTAAGAGAGCCCTATACAGGTAGCACCTCACAGCTAACCTGGCGAGTCTTGATGACTCCGAGACGCAGAATACCCACAGCGCTTGGTCTGACCTCCAAGCCTCCATAACCAGTGCCTGCAAAGAGATGCTCGGTCACTCAACCAGGAAACACCAAGACTGGTTTGATGAGAATGATCAGGAGATCAAAGAGCTAATAGATCGCAAGTGCAGGGCATTTCTGAGCCTTAAACAACAACCCAACTCCGGAGCAGCAAAGCAGCATTACAGATGGTTCAAGGCTGCGGTCCAACAAAAAACCCAGGACTTAAAGAACAGGTGGTAAATGGAGAAAGCACAGGAGATACAGCAGCTGGCCGACAGCTATGATGTGCGAGGATTCTTCATCGCAGTCAAGGCCACCTACGGGCCAAGCACCTAAGGCCCCACCCCACTGCTGGCCAAGAACGGGGAAACACCCATCAAGGACACCGAGGCAGTCAGGGCCCGCTGGAAGGAGCACTTCGAAGATTTCCTCAATCGAGACTCTGCCTTTGACTTGAGTGTACTCAACTCCATCCGACAGCATGCTACCCACCACCCGCCATCGCGTAGGTCGTCCCGGCCCCGGAGATTTAGCGCCCACAATCGGAGCAGTTTCGGCCCCATAAGCTCCTGATTAAGTTAAGAAAGATGCTGTGTTGCATGATCTTAGCGTACATTCATACTCCACAATTTTCACTTGGCTGTACAGTGGAGACTACTTTGCACCTACGCTAAGCTAGGAGCTTAAATCGGGTGTCAAGCACCCCAAACTGACTTGAAGCAATAACAATTTACATTTATATAGCGGCTGTAGCGTAGTAAAACATCCCAAGGTGCTTCCCAGAAGCCGAATCAGACAAGATTTGAAATCCAGCCAAAGAAGGAGACATTAGGGCAGGTGACCAAAATCTTGAACAAAGAGATTCGTTTTAAGGCGCTCCTTAAAGGAGGAGAGGTGGAGGGATGGAGAGGGTTAGGGAGGGAATTTAACGTGGAGGGGGACTGCCTCCTCCAGGGAATCTCTCTCAGCTTCAATCCGGTGTCAGGTCAGATCCTGATTCTGGACTATATAATGTATTTACGCTGTAATGGCAGAGTTGCTGTGAACCCAAACTCTCCCGCACTGACTCTAAAGTTAGAGTCTGAATGCAGCCTGAGATGGGCCGAACCATTTTCCTCATACATATCTATTTTGTAATAAATCAACATGGTGAAATCACACTAATATTAGTACACAGACACCTAAAGCAAGTGTCTACTATTTTAACAGAAGAATTCATTCATTTAAAATGAACACATGGCTGGTCTGATCATGGACTCAGCTCCACTTCCCCACCCGCTCCCCATAACTCCATATCCCCTATCGCTCAAGAAACTGTCTATTTCTGTCTTAAATTTATTCAATGTCCCAGTTTCCACAGCTCTCCGAGGCAGCAAATTCCACAGATTTACAACCCTCTGAGAGAAGAAACTCCTCCTCATCTCTGTTTTAAATGGGCGGCCCCTTATTCTAAGATCATGCCCTCTAGTTCTAGTCTCCCCCATCAGTGGAAACATCCTCTCTGCATCCACCTTGTCAAGACCCTCATAATCTTATAAGATCACCTCTCATTCTTCTGAACTCCAAAGAGTAGAGACCCAACCTACTCAACCTTTCCTCATTAGTCAACCTCCTCATCCCCGGAATCAACCTAGTGAACCTTCTCTGAACTGCCTCCAAAGCAAGTATATCCTTTCGTAAATATGGAAGCCAAAACTGCACGCAGTATTCCAGGGGTGGCCTCACCAATACCTTGTATAGCTGTAGCAAGAGTTCCCTACTTTTATACTCCATCACTTAGGTGGCTCGCTGTCAAATTTTATCTGCTAACATTCCTGTGAAGCACCTTGGGACATTTTGCTTTGTTAAAGGTACTATATAAATGCACGTTGTTGTTGTTGTACAGATGGAGTTGTGTGACTGGAGCAGAAGTCAACGTAAGCCTACGCAATGGGGGACAAGACTGACACTTGTACTAAACTTGATGCTCACTTCTCGTCCAGAGTGAGCCTTTGGATTACTGGTAGCTTTCCTGCCCCTGGGTCAGAAGCTTGTGGGTTCAAGTCTCACTCCAGAGGCTTGAGCACAAAAATTTAGCCTGACATTCCAGTGCAGTGCTGAGGGAGCGCTACACTGTCGGAGGTGCTGTCTTTTGAATGAGACGTTAAACCGAGGTCCCGTCTACTCTCTCTGGTGGACATAGAAGATCCCATGGCACTTTATTGAAGAAGAGCAGGGGAGTGATCCTCGGTGCCCTGACCAATATTTTATTTGGTCATTATCACATTGCTGTTTGTGGGAGCTTGCTGTGTGCAAATTGGCTGCCACGTTTCCTACATTGCAACAGTGACTTCACTCCAAAAAGTCCTTCATTGGCTGTGAAGCTCTTTGAGACGTCCAGTTTCTGTTAAATTAGACAAAAGAATATTTAGTATCCCTACGCTGATATTCGAAAAGACCCTAATTTCATGCATTAGAGCAATTGCAGAGCATTTAAATACCACAACAACCTGTGGGAAAAAGTCTTCATGAAAATCATTTCTCATCAAGGTAAAGCATGGCATCATTTGGACAGGAACTGACAAAAATGATACATGGTTTAACTTAAACAACATTAAGGTTTGCTAAGCATTTGTACACGAAGGTTGATTTTCTTTAGAAAGAAAGGATGCACCATAAATGGGGCTGCTTGATAGCAGTGCATACGTCAAGTGCCCGGCTTCAGAAAGTGGTGGGACTTTGTCTTCACCTCCTGAATCGTCATGTGCAGACCTCTTAAATTCAACTGAGCCATGAGGGAGGAGGACAACTTTGGGACTTAGCACTTCACTGTAGGGAGGGGAGCGTGGGGAATCGGAGGGGGACTGGGTGCGGCATTGCCAGAAGTCTTGGGGCAGCTTGATTGCCAACCTCCACGTCAGCCGTAGGCAGCGCTCACGCCTTTGAGTCAGAAGGTTGTGGGTTCACATCCCACTCCAGAGACTTGAGCCCAAAGATCTAGGCTGATACTCCAGTGCAGTGCTGAGGGAGTGCTGCACTGTCGGAGGTGCTGTCTTTCAGATGAGACGTTAAAGCAGGTGGACGTAAAAGATCCCATAGGATTATTTCGAAGAAGAGCAGGGAATTTCCCCCTGGTGTCCCAGGCCAATATTAATCCCAATATTATCTGATGAATACCACATTACAGTCTGTGGGAGCCTGCTGTGCGCAAATTGCCGTTTCCCACATTACAACAGTGGCGACACTTCAGAAAGCATTTCATTGGCTGTAAAGTGTTTTGGGACATCCTGAGGTCATGAAAGGTGCTGTATAAATGTAAGGGGCCGAAATTGCCCTCAGCGGGATATTGGGGAGAGTGGCGGGAGTCAGAGGGACGAGCCGGAAATTTGTCTCTTTAACTCTGACGCCGCCTCCCAGTGCTTTGTGGTGGTGTTCAAGGCGGTGCAGGGGCAGGCTCGGTCAGGCACAGGGCCGTTAAGGGCGGTCGCTCTTCCCAGCCAATGGCTGCCCACCACGCATAGCTGTAGTGGGCAGCGGCCAGCGGCAGCCGCGCTCCCCCGCGGGGCAATTTCTCCCGCGAGGCGGTAAGAGGTCGGTGCGTCGGGCAGGGCGGAAACCCAGGGCGCGGCGGAAACCTGTTCCCGCCGCCCCCGACCCGGGGGCAATTGCGGATGCGTCGACCCTGTGCCCTGCCCCTAAGCAATAACTGGCCTTAAAGATGGGGGCAATTTCCCCCCTCAGTCTTTTTCTTTATCATACCCACCTTTTCCACAGACTACATTACGAGTTACTCAAGCTTTACTAAACCTAATCAATTTAAACTCTTGCTAGCAAGTTCTACATAATTACATTAAATCTCCCAAGGGAAAAACTAAAGAACAGCTTGCTAACAAGACTATAAGAGAGAGGAGCGCAAGAAAAGACCACTCGGCCCATCAATTCCATTCCATCCAGATCCATGCATGATTATTTTCTCACAGGTTCCTTCCCACCACCGCCTCTTGTTTTTGCAGGTAAAAGACCATCAGACTCAACAACACTCACCCTATCCATTAGGCACTGCAACGCATTCTCCATCCTCCCAAGCACGAGTAGTACTGAAGAGGCGATATTGGGCGAGAAATTGATGTCCTTACCGTGACCTGGTAGTTGCAGAGATGAGTGAAAAAGTGGCGGCTGCCGCTCTAGTGCCAGCTGGAGGCGGCCCCGATGGAGGTTGCCATATTGGTCACCCCAGCGGTAACCGGCACCATCCTGAAAAGAAAATGGTGGCCCGTTCGATGAGAGGGCTGCCGTTGTCGGGCCGACCCAAGAGTCGGCCGACATATTAAAATGGCGGCCTGGGGCACTAAAAGCCTCCTTTAATGGGCACCCCTGCGCGGATGCCTGTTATTTTCACTGGGCAGTTACCTCCATTAATGGCGCAGACTAAGGAATTTCGTACAAATGCATCCGTGCACTGATACCACACGGCATAACTTCATTCCACAAAAAAACTCAGCTAAAATGAACTTTAATTGTTGTCGGAAAAGAATTTGAAAACAGACTATAAATTATTCCCCTTACTATTAAGTATTGTTCTTTACTATTGCAGTTCAGCTAGAGCTTCTTTCACTACAAAAATCAGAAAATGCTTGAAACACTCAGCGGGCCAGGCAGCATTTGTGGAGAGAGAAACAGAGTTAACGTTTCAACTCGTTGACCCTCCGTCAGAACTGGAAAAAGTTAGAGATGTAACAGATTTTTAAGCAGGGAAAGGGAGGGGGGAGGAAAGAACAAGAGGGAAGGTCTGTGATAGGGTGGACGGCAGGAGAGATTAGAAAGACAAAAGGGATGATAGTGCATGTTTTTATTTCAGATTCCAGCATCCGCAGTATATTGCTTTGGTATTATTCTTTTAAGTTCGTTGAGCTGGGCTACACTGCCCTGTTTGCACTGTGGAGCATCACCAGCGAACCCTTCGAAACTTGCACCTAGGGTAAATGCGGAATAACTGGGTCGCAAGGTCGATACACTCAACAATGGTGCAAAAGCAATCATGTAACTTAATCAAATCGGGGGTGAATAAACCCATGGGAACTGGCAAGGCGTTTCTGATTGAGGAAATGTAAGAATTTGGGTCCGCGCACTTGCGAAGCGTTGCTCTGAGGTGATCGACATCTTACTTTGACGCGTCGCAAAATACAAAAAAAGAGCAAAGCCAAAAAAAATGAGTGTTTCACTCCGGGAACCTCAAGATGTCAGAAGACGCAGTCTGCAGCAAAGGAGAAGCTGTTTACATACCATGCCTGCCCTAATTATGTAGTATTAAGTTGTCAACCAGCTAAACTCCTTTGGGCGGCTGCCATCTCTTTTGTTTTTGGTCGCTGTGTGTTGTGTGCCCGCAGCCCGCTCTGAGCTAGTGTTGTGAGGCAAAGCCTTAGAAAGCCTGTAATCGGCACAATTACCAGGTATGTAAGGCCAATTTATTTTGTGTGTGTGTCATGTTCGGGCGGGAGATTGTGCGCCGGAAAATGATTTCCTCAGCCTATGCTAGGTTTTGCAGCAGATGAAATCAAAGACCAGGGAAGTGGCAATTTAACATCCAACCCAAAAGCCTGATTTTGGTATTAATTTTATACCCCTTGCCAAAGTGGGGGGGGGGGGGGGGCGGGGGGGCAATAAATTGATGTTAGGGATTCGTCATAGCTAGAAAGTGTTTTGTTCCCTCCATAGCTAATATCTAACATTTTTAAATCGTGTATCACACCAAATGCACAAACACACCTGGTTCAAGCCTCAGGCCTAAAGAAAAATGGTTCAAAGTGTATAATTAAAGCAATAATTTAAAAAGTCAAAATTGTATTATTCAGAGGAGCCGAGGATTGAATCAGCATAAGTGCCACAATTGTTTTGGCGGAAGAATTACTACTTTTTGAATCCGAATTAGTAAAAATTGTTCACCGATAATGAGGTTGCATAGTTCCTTCCTGGTATACTCCTTTAAGTACTCAGGTAGGCCAGACCTAAAGGGATAGCGTCACTTTTATAAGGTATTTGCGAGTGATTTTGCAAGGTTGACTGACCGAGGAATGTCTTCGCTGCATCACCAATGATGTTGTCGCGAAAAATTGTTTCATTTTACTGGACGATTAAGTTGAAAAAAGTTAATGAAAAATGAAAAGGAAAAATGCATTCAAGATTCAAACAGTAGGTGCTGTGCCATGATTACAATAACAAATTTTCCCCAGTGAGCATTATTTTTTAACGTACTGAGGCCCGAGATGAAAATCTATAGTCCAGCATGCCACCCAAGGACGAAAATATTACATTATGTTGTGTATCTGTAAAGCATGCACTCCCATGTTCCGCTACCAGGGAGCGCATCCCCTGAAGTCCCAAGGGATCCCAGAATCCCTTGGGAGCACTGTATATAAGCCGGCCCCTAAGGCCTGTTACTCACTCTGGAGTGTCTTAATAAAGACCGAGGTCACTGTTACTTTAACCTCCCTGTGTGCAGTCTCATCTGTGTTAGGAACACAACAACTGGCGACGAGTACACGAATCCAACGCAAAGATGTAGCAAACTGTGGACATCCTGGAGAAGTTCTCGGAGGGTGAGGACTGGAAAGCCTATGTCGAACGGTTAGACCAGTACTTTATAGCCAACGAGCTGGACGGAGAAGGAAGCGCTGCAAAAAGGAGAGCGGTCCTCCTCACGGTCTGCGGGTCACCGACCTACAGCTTCATGAAGAATCTTCTGGCTCCAGTGAAACCCACAGATAAGTCGTATGAGGAGCTCTGTACCCTGGATCAGGAGCATCTTAACCCGAGGGAGAGAGTGCTGATGGCGAGGTATTGGTTCTATACGTACCAGTGATTTGAAGGTCAGGATGTGGCGAGCTAAGTCGCCGAGCTAAGGCGACTTGCAGGACAATGTGAGTTTGATGGCTACCTGGAGCAAATGCTCAGAGATTTTTTTGTATTGGGCATTGGCCACGAGACCATCCTATGAAAACTTTTGACTGTAGGGACACCGACCCTCAGTAAGGCCATTGCGATAGCACAGGCGTTTATGTCCACCAGTGATAACACCAAACAAATCTCTCAGCACACAAGTGCTAACAATGTTCATAAATTAAGTGGAACTGTGTTTGCGAGCAGAAATGTACAGGGCAGAAACCACGAGTCTGCAACTGCCAGCAGGCCTCAGGTGACCCAGATGACTCAGAGTCCGCAACAAAGGATGAATGCAAGGCAATTCACACCTTGTTGGCGTTGTGGAGGCTTCCATTCAGCCTATTCATGCCGCTTCAAAGGGTATGTTTGCAAGAGCTGTTGAACAATGGGGCACATCCAACGAGCTTGCAGACAAGCTGCAAGCTCTGCAAACCCTGTTAACCACCACGTGGCAGAGGAAGATCGCTCCATGGTGGACCAAAGCAATTTCAAGCCTCAGAGAGAGGAGGCAGATGCTGACGTACACGGGGTGCACACATTTTCGGTGAAATGTCCACCTATAATGCTAAATGTAAAATTGAATGGCTTACCCGTAGCCATGGAACTGGACACTGGTGCTAGCCAATCCATCATGAGTAAAAAGATGTTTGAGAGACCGTGGTGCAACAAGGCATTCAGACCAGCCCTGAGCCCCATCCACACAAAACTGAGAATGTACACCAAAGAGCTTATCACTGTCCTGGGCAGAGCCATGGTCAAGGTCACCTACGAGGGCACAGTGCACGAACTGCTACTCTGGATTGTCCCGGGCGATGGCCCCACACTGCTTGGAAGGAGCTGGCTGGGCAAAACCTGCTGGAACTGGGATGACATCCGAGCACTATCACATGTCGATGAGGCCTCATGTACCAGGTCCTTAACAAATTTCCTTCCTTTTTGAGCCAGGCATTGGAAACTTTTCCGGGGCGAAGGTGCGGATCCACTTGGTCCCAGAGACACGACCCATTCACCACAAGGCGTGAGCGGTACTTCACATGATGAGGGAGAGAGTGGAAATTGAGCTGGACAGGCTGCAACGCGAGGGCATCATCTCCCCAGTGGAATTCAGCAAGTGGGCCAGCCTGATTGTTCCAGTACTCAAAAGTGATGGCACGGTCAGGATTTGCAGCGATTATAAAGTAACTATTAATCGTTTCTCGCTACAGGACCAATACCCGCTACCAAAGGCAGACGACCTATTTGCGACGCTGGCAGGAGGCAAGACGTTCACCAAGCTGGACCTGACTTCGGCCTACATGATGCAGGAGCTGGAGGAGTCTTTGAAGTGCCTCACCTGCATCAACACGCACAAGGGACTGTTCATCTACAATAGATGCCCGTTTGGAATTCGGTCGGCTGCAGCGATCTTCCAGAGAAACATGAAGAGCCTACTCAAGTCGGTAACACGCACAGTGGTTTTTCAGGACAACATATTGGTCACGGTTTGGGACACTGTCAAGCACCTACAAAACCTGGAGGAGGTCCTCCAGCGACTGGATCGCGTAGGGCTGCGGCTGAAGAGGTCGAAAAGCGTCTTGATGGCAACAGAAGTGCAGTTTTTGGGGAGAAAGATCGCGGCGGACGGCATTCGGTCCACAGATGCTAAGACAGAGGTTATCATGAACACGCCCAGGCTACAGAACGTCATGGAGCTGCGGTTGTTCCTGGGACTCCTCAACTACTTTGGTAACTTCCTACTGGGGTTTAGCACCCTCGTAGAGCCTCTCCATGTGTTATTGCGTAAAGGTGAGAATTGGGTATGGGGAAAAAAACAATTAGTTGCTTTTGAGAAAGCCAGAAACATTTTATGCTCCAACAAGCTGCTTGTATTGTATAACCCGTGTAAAAGACTCGTGCTAGCATGTGATGTGTCATCGTACGGAGTCGGATGTGTATTACAACAAGATAACGCTGCGGGGAAGTTGCAGCCTATGCCTCCAGGAGCTTGTCTAAGGCTGAGAGGGCCGACAACATGATTGAGAAAGAGGCATTAGCGTGTGTGTTCGGGGTAAAGAAAATGCATCAGTACCTGTTTGGCCTTAAATTTGAGCTGGAAACCGATCACAAGCCCCTCATATCCCTGTTCACTGAAAACAAGGGGATAAGTACTAATGCCTCAGCCCGCATACAAAGGTGGGCACTCGTGCTATCAGCGTATAACTATACCATCCGCCACAGGCCAGGCACCGAGAACTGTGCGGATGCTCTCAGTTGGCTACCATTGCCCACCACGGGGGTGGAAATGGCGCAGCCTGCAAAATTGTTGAAGGTGGCGCAGCCTGCAGACTTCTTGATGGTTATGGAAGCGTTTGAAAATGATAAATCACCTGTCACGGCCTGCCAGATTAGGACTTGAACCAGCTAAGATCCTCTGCTGTCCCGATTAAAAAACTCTGTACTGCATGGGAGCTGGGCCAGCATCCCCGTTGAAATGCAAGAGCTAATCAAGCCGTTCCAGCGGCGAAAGGACGAGCTGTCCATTTAAGCAGACTGCCTGTTGTGGGGTAACTGCGTAGTGCTACCCAAAAAGGGCAGGGAGACGTTCATCTTGGATCTCCACAGCACACACCTGGGTATAGTAATGATGAAAGCGATAGCCAGATCCCACGTGTGGTGGCCCGGTATCAACTCTGACTTAGAGTCCTGTGTACAGTAATACAGCGTGTGTGCTCAGTTGAGCAACGCGTCCAGGGAGGCACCACTAAGTTTGTGGTCCTGGCCCTCCAGGCCATGGCCAAGGATCCATGTCGACTATGCGGGCCCGTGTCTCGGTAAAATGTTCCTGGTGGTGGTGGATGCTTTTTCAAAATGGATTGAATGTGAAATAATGTCGGGAAGCACCGTCACCCCCACCATTGAAAGCCTGAGGGCCATGTTTGCCACCCACGGTCTGCCTGACATACCGATCAGTGACAACGGGCCATGTTTTACCAGTGCCGAATTTAAAGAATTCGTGACTTGCAATGGGATCAAATATGTCACCTGGGCCCCGTTTAAACCAGCCTCCAATGGGCAGGCAGAGCGGGCAGTACAACCAATAAACTGAGCCTCAAACGAGTCATAGAAGGCTCACTCGAAACCCGCCTGTCCCAAGTACTGCTCAGCTACCGCACGAGACCCTACTCGCTCACAGGGGTGCCCCCGGCTGAGCTACTCATGAAAAGGACACTTAAAACCAGACTCTCGCTGGTTCACCCCAACCTGCATGATCAAGTAGAGAGCAGGTGGCAGCAACAAAATGTAAACGATGGTCGCGCCACTGTGTCACGGGAAATTGATCTGAGCGACCCTGTGTATGTGCTAAACTATGGACATAGTCCCAAGTGGATCGTGGGCATGGTGATAGCTAAAGAAGGGAATAGGGTGTTTGTAGTCAAACTAGACAATGGACAAATTTGCAGAAAGCACCTGGACCAAACAAGGCTGCGGTTCACAGACTGCCCTGAACAACCCACAGCAGACACCACCTTTTTCGAGCTCACAACACACACCCAAAGGGTCAACGACACCACGCCAGACCTGGAAATCAAACCCATCATGCCCGGGCCCAGCAAGGCCAGGCTCACCCAGCACCCTGCAGGGCCAAGAACACGTCAGCCCAGCGAGGGCACAGCCAACACACCAGAACAGACATTTGTACCGAGGCGGTCCACCAGGGAAAGAAAGGCTCCCAACCGCCTCACCTTGTAAATAGTTTTCACTTTGGCTTTGGGGGAGAGTGATGTTGTGTATCTGTAAAGCATGCACTCCCATGTTCCGCCACCAGGGAGTGCATCCCCTGAAGTCCCAAGTGATCCCAGCATTTCTTGGGAGCACTGTATATAAGCCGAACCCCAAGGCCTGTTACTTACTCTGGAGTGTCTTAATAAAGACTGAGGTCACTGTTACTTTAACCTCCCTGTGTGCAGTCTCATCTGTGTTAGGAACACAACACATTACATGATATTTTCAGCACAGAAACAAGTCATTTGGCCCAACCTGCCTGGATGAGTGCAGCTTCAACAACACTCAAGAAGCTTGACACCATGCAGGACAAAGCAGCCTGCTTGATTGGCAGCCCATCCACCACCTTAAACATTCACTCCCTCCACCATCGGTGCATTGTGGCTGCAGTGTGTACCATCTACAAGATGCACTGCAGCAACCCCCCAGTGCTTCTTCGGCAGCACCTCCCAAACCCGCGACCTCTACCACCTAGAAGGACAAGTGCAGCGGGCGCATGGGAACATCATCACCTGCGAGTTCCCCCTCCAAGTCGCACACCATCCTGACTTGGAAATATATCGGTCGTTCCTTCATCGTTGCTGGATCACAATCCTGGAACTCCCTCCCTAACAGCACTGTGGAAGCACCTTCACCACTCGGACTGCAGCGGTTCAAGACGGCAGCTCACTACCATCTTCACAAGGGCAATTAGGGATGGGCAATAAATGCCGGCCTTGCCAACGATGTCCACATCCAAGGAACGCATAAAATAAAAACTGGTCTGAGCCGGTGTTTATGCTCCACACGAGCCTTCTCCCACTTTATTTCATTCCACCCTATCAGCATAACCTTCTATTCCTTTCTCCCTCATGCACTTATCTCGCTTCCCCTTAAATGCATCTATACTATTCGCCTTAACCACTCCCTGTGGCCACTCTCACCACTCTCTGGGTAAAGATGTTACTCGAGTTCCGTATTGGATTTATTAGTGACTGTCTTATATTAATGTCCCCTAATTTTGGACCCGCCCCACAAGTGGAGACATCTTCTCTACGTCTACTCTATCAAACCCCTTCATAATCTTAAATATAGGGAGGGAAGATGAGTTTACTCAAGAAGTGGTGGTCTGTTGACAATGAATATGGAGTTTTGTTCTGATGGTTCTGAGCCCATTCCTTCCGCCACTTCCCATTGATTGTGCACTTTCTATTCGCTTACATGTTAACTCTTAAAAACAGCAGCTTGACGCCCCATCCCTCCGGGTGGCAGAGTGGCAAGAGTCGGATCTGGGGCTGCGCTGCCCTCTTGCACCTCCTAGTGGCTTGCTCCAAAATAACACGACCGGATGCTTTGACAGCAGCTCGCATCCTCAGATCATGTGAGTCTGCTGCAGCAGGAAAGGCCATTTTGCTCAATGAGCCAATCTCTCATTGACTGGTCAAGATCCCATCTACCCACCTTCTCACATTATCTCTCAAACCTTTCTGACTCCAAATGCTTTTGGAGACAGAAAGGTTTGAGAGATAATGTGAGAAGGTGGGTAGATGGGATCTTGATCAGTATATATATGATTCCATTGGCTCTCCCCGGTGACTTATTCCACAACTCTGTTACTCTATGAGTAAAACTTTACAGCTGACCTCTTACTTCTAACTTACTGGGGACGGAATTGGGTGCCTTTGCGCCTCCTGTTAGCGACCCCCCTAACGATACGTAAATGGCTTTGCGACCGGGCACGGCGATAACATTGACTCCCGCCATATTCGGCAGGAGTTTTGCAGTGGTGCTGCAGCATTGCGCCCCGATCTCCTTCGCCCCGGAGATCGTGACGTCATCGGCGTGCTCATGGTCCTAGAAACGCCCCGGACCCGAACTTGCTGCAGGAGGCATTGATCGGGAGGGCGCGGGCACTTCGGAGGGGGCAATGATTAAAGGCGAGGTGGTCCAGGTAAGTACAAGAAAAACTCACCTTTTTTTCTTCTTGTTTTTTTCCATGGGTTCCTGCCCCGCGATCTGCTTGGGTGCCGGGCTGATTGCGCAGGATCGCGGCTGCCTTGGTGGTCCAAGTGGGTACTTCTATTTTTCAAAGCACACAGCGATGGCCCTTCCCTTTAAGGAAGGGAAGGAGCCTTTGAACGCGGCAACGCAGCACGACAGTGTGCAGCGTTACTGAAGTCTCCGTTCCGCCTGCTGCCGAGTGCTTGCTTTGCCCCGCTTCCTTCTCGGAGCGCAAACACCAAACTTTTAAAACGTTTGAAATCATTAGCGCCTGCCGCTGACTTTTCAAACTTAAAAAAATTAGCCCCCCTCAAACGGGGCGATAGTAAATTTCTCCCCCACTAATTTGGAACTTGCGTCTCCAACATTTGAACCCTTTATCCAAATGAGCAATTTTCCCAGATCAACTTCATAATCTAGAAATCTTCAATGAGGATCTCTTCAAAGAGAACACGGCAAACTTCTTTAACTTTTTTTCACAGGTCGGATTCCTGATACTTGGAATCGTATTGCTTTGTGACACCTTTTTGTCACATTAATACCATTTCTAGTGCCTCTTGTGAGGGATTGGTGCGGGGTGCACATATACACAGGAGAATGGGGGGAATCTTACAAAGATGGGGGGGGGCCGTGTGGGTTCGAAAAAATGACTAAAATTTGCCTCACTTTACTAAGTAATATTCTATTGTCCTTTTTCAGACTCAATTATTAAGGGAAGTTACACTTATACAGATATTGTTCTATATTATGTTACTATTTTCTCAGCCTTTCTCATGTTCAGAATTTGTTTTCCAGAATATCTTTTTAAATTTTCATTCCAGAATGTGGGTATTGCTGGCAAGGCCAGCATTTATTGCCCATCCCTAACTACCCTTGCGAAGTTGGTGGTGAGCCACCTTCTTGAACCATTGCAGTCCCGTGTGGTGAAGGTACTCTCACAGTGCTGTTAGGCAGGGAGTTCCAGGACCTTGACCCAGCGACAATGAAGGAATGGCGATATATTTCCAAGTCAGGATAGTTTGTGTGATTTGGAGGGGAACGTGGAGGTGGTGGTGTTCCCATGCGCCTGCTGCCCTTGTCCTTCTCGGTGGTAGAGGTCGCGGGTTTGGGAGGTGCTGCCGAAGAAGCCTTGGCAAGTTGCTGCAGTGCATCTTGTAGATGGTGCACACTGCAGCCACGGTACACCAGTGGTGGAGGGAGTGAATGTTTATGGTGGTGGATGGGATGCCAATCAAGCGGGCAGCTTTGTCCTGGATGGTGTCTGTAATATATATATAGCTCCACCCAGTGAACCACTGTGGTAATGCAGCCATTGCTGTTTGCAACAATAAAGAGGGAACAGGTCACCTGACAGGTTCCTGAAGTTATCAGCAATCTTAGAGCCTGTGTGTTTGTGAGGTCGTACAGAAGTTATAACATTGGCGACGAAGGATAGGATTTCTGGATAACCTAGCTGAAATTTTTGTTGGTGGATGATTCAGCCAACTGACAGAGAGATTTTGAGAGCTTCTTTGTTGCCTTCCCCAGCACAAGTTACACCCAATAGGGAAGAAGTGTTCTATTTTTCATGCGTTGATGAACTGCCAGTCACAGCTGAAGAGATTGGTAGAGCAACCAAACGTGACCCAGTTATGTCAAAGGTGTATGATTACATCGCAAATGGCTATCCAAACCAGGTATCAGAGAAAGATATTCATCCATTCTTCATTCGTAGGAATGAATTATCAGTCGATAAAGATTGTAACATGTGGGGTGCAAGAGTGGTTATCCCAAATAAATTCAGGTCCAAATTATTAATAGATCTTCATGACCAGCACCTGGGAATGTGCTTGACCAAGAGTTTTACATGCAGTTACTTATGATGGCCAGGTCTAGCTAAAGATATAGAGTATATTATTAATCAGTGTACTACATGTCAATCGTTAAGCAAGAAACCACCATGGAAATGGCTTTCCAGGGTGTAGCAACGGTTACATATCAATTTTGCTGAGCTAGAAGGACAGCAATTATTCATTGTTCAATGTGATTGTTAGCCATTAGAAGTGGGTCGAGGTGTTTCCAATGTGGAAAATAACAACAAGTAAAACATTAGACATTTTGCGAAGATTATTTTCTTCATTTGGCCTCCCAGCGTTCCAGATGGGGTGGATGTTACGTAGAGCAATCTGCCGCACGCGTTTGGTCCTCCATTAACTTGAGGGGCTTGGAAATAACCAGAATAACTGGAGACAAGTTGGATTTCAGTTTAGCTGGAATGCTACTGTGCCTGTGTCCCACACTACACACACCGCACTATGTCAGCACCATCTTTTATGCCATTGGATAAATCTAGCCATCCCCAATGCAGCATCTGCAGATATTTCTCCACCCTTGTCACAGTGGACATCTTCTTGGAAGTGCATTTAGTCTGGAACTTAACCAGTCATATTCATACTGCTTTAGCTTATGTCTGGTATTGGAAGAGGGGTTAATGGATGTTGAGATGTCACGATTATACATTTAAATCTTTTAGTGTGTTCTTGTTTGTTGCATTCAACCATGTGGAATGATTTCAGCATTACAGAATGGAAAATCAATGGTGCTCAGAATATGACCCACCTCCCCTTCACCTGTGCTCCTCAGACAGAAAGCTCGTTGTTCAATGAGCCCTTGCCCCTCGACTCTCAACTTGCACTGGTGTGGAACACAGATTGAACTAGAATTCAGTACTTCCAAACAGCAAGTGAAAAGGCCCATTAAAGTGGAAATATTTGATCAAACTATTTGGTCCATAATATTCAGGTACATCAGATATAAGGGCAAATTTTAATGATTGGAAAATCTGGATGGCTATGAATCATTTGGCTGACCTTCATCCTCAGTTCTATGATCCGTGGCCCTGGCGAGAAAGATTACACATTTAGAGCCATGTCCTGCAAAATTAGATGCAGAGAAACAATTTGGAACATAAGAAATTCCTGTTCAAATTCCTGGGACATTGGAATTGGGGGAGGTGGGACCAGTATAAACCGGACGGTCTGCACCTGGGCAGGACTGGAACCAATGTCCTAGGGGGAGTGTTTGCTAGTGCTATTGGGGAGGGTTTAAACTAATATGGCTGGGGGATGGGAACCTATGCAGGGAGATAGAAGGAAGTAAAATGGGGGCAGAAGCAAAAGGAGATAAGGAAAAGTAGAGGGCAGAGAAATCAAAGGCAAAAATCAAAAAGGGCCACATTACAACATAATTCTAAAAGGACAAAGAGTATCAAAAGAAAAGCCTGAAGGCTGTGTGTCTCAATGCGAGGAGCATTCGTAATAAGGTGAATGAATTAACTGCGCGGATAGCTGTTAACAGATATGATGTAATTGGGATTACTGAGACATGGCTCCAGGGTGACCAAGGGTGAGAACTCAACATCCAGGGGTATTCAATATTCAGGAAGGATACACAGAAAGGAAAAGGAGGTGGGGTAGCGTTGCTGGTTAAAGAGGAGATTAACGCAATAGTAAGGAAGGACAGGAGCTTGGTTGATGTGGAATCTGTATGGGTAGAACTGCAGAACACTAAAGGACAGAAAACGCTAGTGGGAGTTGTGTACAGACCACCAAACAGTAGTAGTGAGGTTGGGGATGGCATCAAACAGGAAATTAGGGATGCCTGCAATAAGGGTACAGCAGTTATCATGGGTGACTTTAATCTACATATAGATTGGACAAACCAAACTGGTAGCAATACAGTGGAGGAGGATTTCCTGGAATGTATAAGGGATGGTTTTCTAGACCAATATGTCGAGGAACCAACTAGAGAGCTGGCCATTCTAGGCTGGGTATTGTGTAATGAGAGAAGATTAATTAGCAATCTTGTTGTGCGAGGCCCCTTGGGGAAGAGTGACCATAATATGATAGAATTCTTCATTCAGAGGGAGAGTGACACAGTTAATTCAGAGATTGGGTCCTGAACCTGGGGAAAGGTAACTTCGATGGTATGAGACGTGAATTGGCTAGGATAGACTGGCGAATTATACTCAAAGGGTTGACGGTGGATAGGCAATGGCAGACATTTAAAGATCACATGGATGAACTTCAATAATTGTACATCCCTGTCTGGTGTAAAAATAAAACGGGGAATGTGGCTCAGCCGTGGCTAACAAGGGAAATTAGGGATAGTGTTAAATCCAAGGAAGAGGCATAAAAAATGGCCAGAAAAAGCAGCAAATCTGAGGACTGGGAGAAATTTAGAATTCAGCAGAGGAGGACAACGGGTTTAATTAGGAGGGGGAAAATAGAGTATGAGAGTAAGCTTGCAGGGAACATGAAAAACTGACTGCAAAAGCTTCTATAGATATGTGAAGAGAAAAAAATTAGTGAAGACAAATGTAGGTCCCTTGCAGTCAGAATCAGGTGAATTTATAATGTGGAACAAAGAAATGGCAGACCAATTGAACAAATACTTTGGTTCTGTCTTCACTAAGGAAGACACAAATAACCTTCCGGAAATACTAGGGGACCGAGGGTCTAGCGAGAAGGAAGAACTGAAGGAAATCCTTATTTGTCAGGAAATTGTGTTCGGAAAATTGATGGGATTGAAAGCCGATAAATCCCCAGGGCCTGATAGTCTGCATCCCATAGTACTTAAGGAAGTGGCCCGAGAAATAGTGGATGCATTGGTGGTCATTTTCCAACATTCCATAGACTCTGGATCAGTTCCTATGGATTGGAGGGTAGCTAATGTAATCCCATTTTTTAAAAAAGGAGGGAGAGAGAAAACAGGGAATTATAGACCGGTTAGCCTGACATCGGTAGTGGGGAAAATGTTGGAATCAATTATTAAAGATGTAATAGCAGCACATTTGGAAAGCAGTGACAGGATCAGTCCAGCTCAGTGTGGATTTATGAAAGGGAAATTATGCTTAACAAATCTTCTAGAATTTTTTGAGGATGTAACTAGTAGAGTGGACAAGGGAGAACCAGTGGATGTGGTGTATTTGGACTTTCAAAAGGCTTTTGACAAAGTCCCACACAAGAGATTAGTGTGCAAAATTAAAGCACATGGTATTGGGGTAATGTATTGACATGGATAGAGAACTGGTTGGCAGACAGGAAGCAAAGAGTAGGAATAAACGGGTCCTTTTCAGAATGGCAGGCAGTGACTAGTGGGGTACCGCAAGGTTCAGTGCTGGGACCCCAGCTATTTACAATATACATTAATGATTTAGACAAAGGAATTGAGTGTAATATCTCCAAGTTTGCAGATGACACTCAGCTGGGTGGCAGTGTGAGCTGTGAGGAGAATGCTATGAGACTGCAGGGTGACTTGGACAGGTTAGGTGAGTGGGCAAATGCATGGCAGATGCAGTATAATGTGGATAAATGTGAGGTTATTCACTTTGGTGGCAAAAACAGGAAGGCAGAATATTATCTGAATGGCGACAGATTAGGAAAAGGGGAGGTGCAATGAGACCTGGATGACATGGTACATCAGTCATTAAAAGTTGGCATGCAGGTACAGCAGGCGGTGAAGAAGACAAATGGCATATTGGCCTTCATAGCGAGAGGATTTGAGTATAGGAGCAGGGAGGTCTTACTGCAGTTGTACAGTGTCTTGGTGACGCCACACCTTGAATATTTTGTGCAGTTTTGGTCTCCTAATCTGAGGAAGGATATTCTTGCTATTGAGGGAGTGCAGCGAAGGTTCACCAGACTGATTCCCGGGATGGCAGGACTGACATATGAAGAAAGACTGGATCGACTAGGCTTATATTCACTGGAATTTAGAAGAATGAGAGATGATCTCATTGAAATTTATAAAATTCTGACAGGATTGGACAGGTTAGATGCAGGAAGAATGCTCCCGAGGTTGTGGAAGTCCAGAACCAGGAGTCACAGTCTAAGGATAAGGGGTAGGCCATTTAGGACCAAGATGAGGAGAAACTTCTTCACTCAGAGAATTGTGAACCTGTGGAATTCTCTACCGCAGAGAGTTGTTGAGGCCAGTTCTTTAGATATATTCAAAAGGGAGTTAGATGTGGCCCTTACGGCTAAAGGGATCAAGGGGTATGGAGAGAAAGCAGGAATGGGGTACTGAAGTTGCATGATCAACCATGATCATATTGGATGGTGGTGCAGGCTCAAAGGGCTGAATGGCCTACTCCTGCACCTATTTTCTATGTTTCTAAGTTTCTAAATAGGAGCAGGAGTAGGCCATTCGGCCCCTCGAGCCTGCTCTGCCATTCAATGAGATCATGGCTGATCTTTTAGCTCAACTCCACTTTCCCGCACTATCCCCATAATCCCTTGATTCCCTTAATATCCAAAATTTATCAAACTCTGTCTTGAATATACTCAACGACTGAGCATTCATAGCCTTCTGGGGTAGAGAATTCCAAAGATTCACCACCCTCTGAGTGAAGAAATTTCTCCTCATCTCGGTCCTAAATGGCCGACCCCTTATTCGGAGACTGTGACCCCTGATTCTAAACTCCCCAACCAGAGGAAACTGCTCCCTGCATCTACCCTGTCAAGCCCTGTAAGATTTATGTATGTTTCAATGAGATCACCTCTGATTCTTCTACATTCTAGAGAATACAGGCCTAGTCTACTCAATTTTTCTTCCGAGGACAACCCCCCCTCCATGCCAGGTATCAGTCTGGTGAACCTTTGTTGCACTCCCTCGATGACAAGTATATCCTTCTTTAGGTAAGGAGACCAAAACTGTACACAACACTCCAGGTCCGGTCTCACCAGGGCCCTATATAATTGCAGTAAGACAAAGTTACTCTTATACTCAAATCCTTTTGTAATAAAGGCCAACATACCATTTGCTTTCTTAATTGCTTGCTGTCATCATCATAGGCAGTCCCTCGGAATCGAGGAAGACTTGCTTCCACTCTAAAAATGAGTCCTTAGGTGGCTGTACAGTCCAATATGAGAACCACAGTCTCTGTCACAGGTGGGACAGATAGTCGTTGAGGGAAGGGGTGGGTGGGATTGGTTTGCCGCACGCTCTTTCTGCTGCCTGTGCTTGATTTCTGCATGCTCTCGGCAATGAGACTCGAGGTGCTCAGTGCCCTCCTGGATACACTTCCTCCACTTAGGGCGGTCTTTGGCTAGGGATCCCAGGTGTCAGTCGGGATGTTGCACTTTATCAGGGAGGCTTTGAGGGTGTCCTTGTAACGTTTCCTCTGCCCACCTTTGGCTCGTTTACCGTGAAGGAGTTCCAAGTAGAACGCTTGCTTTGGACGTCTCATGTCTGGCATGCGAACAATGTGGCCTGCCCAGCGGAGCTGATCAAGTGTGGTCAGTGCTTAAATGCTGGGGATGTTAGCCTGGTCGAGGATGCTAATGTTGTTGCGTCTGTCCTCCCAGGGGATTTGTAGGATCTTGCGGAGATATCGTTGGTGGTATTTCTCCCGCGACTTGAGGTGTCTATTGTACATGATCCATGTCTCTGAGCCATACAGGAGGGCGGGTATTACTACAGCCCTGTAGACCATGAGCTTGGTGGCAGTTTTGAGAGCCTGGTCTTCAAACACTCTTTTCCTACATGCTAATATGTCTGTTGCAGCATGAACTTAGCCTGGTCCACTTTTAGCTGAGGTTTTTTGAGCTGGCTCTTTCTGGAACTTAGCCTACAACCACACCCTCCCCCGCCCCCACCCCCCCCCCGCAGTACAATACCAGCATCCCTTTAAGCAGTGTTACACATTAGCCAAGCGCCATAATTCAAAACAGCATTTTGCTTGGCGATCACTCTCAGAAATGCTACAATACATGCCACCTACACATGGACCCACTCACAGGGCGATCCTGAATTCAGTTACACTGTGGTGAGATGTTTTCAAGTCGACATCGGCTGTTCATTTACGGGAAAGGAAAACATACCCGACAGTTCGAATCGTTTTGGTCGATAGGGAGCTTTCACTGGCTGTTTGGAAGATGCGTTAGTCCTGCTCCTAATAAGTCTTCTGTTTACGAGTAAGACAGGAAGAGGGAATGCGCTCAGTGCCCACGCGGTGCATTCCCCACAGCGAAGTTGGCTGTTGAGGGAGGCCCAGAGGCACATAGGGTAGCGGGTCCACCAATTGCCACAGGTTGGGCCACAAACAAACCCCATCCCGTACCAACGTTTGAAAATGACAGGCAGGAAAAAAACAGCTGGTCCAACAAGTCTGCCCCACGCTCATGATGGCTGGAGCATCACGACCAGACACTCCCTCTCCCCTGTCCCACAAACACACACACACACACTCCACAGCCTTGTAACCTCATAGGAGGCACTGAAGGAAAAGAAGCACTGAAAAATTCCTCTCTGACCCCCTCTAAGGTGATCAAAGCCAATCCAGGAGATCACATGGACCGTGAATTAGGCTGGATTTTCGACTTTTAGGATTTCGGAGTGTTGATGATGGCAGGGCGGTCCTGATACCGCCTGGAAACAGTTTGCGCCTCAGTCAGCAAAATTGGGCTGCTGGGCCCTGAGTGTGGGGCGGAGCGCTAAGGGAGGCGTTGCACACCGCTCTTAGAGCGCTCGGCCGGCTGAGCATGGGAAAATCCCAAGCTAAAGAGCCGGCCTGGGAGCGCCCTGAGAGAGGCCTGGGGAGAAGAAAAAAAAAACTGAAAAAACCCACCAAAAACATTCCCAATACACAGCCCATGGCACCACAACATAAATTGCAAAAAAAATAAAAGAAAAAACAATCACCCGTACCCGAGATCGACATTACTTACCTCACTGCAGCCGCTACAGCTCGGACCAGCCACTTTTATGGGCGGTCCGCCCAAATTGAGCTGGTGTCGCAACCAGGGGCGTTGCACACCGGCTCGCCTCTCCTGGGCAGTAATGCTCTGCTCCCCGCCCCCCCGCCAAAACCAGCCCCGAAAACCCCGGCAGGGCTCTGGAAGTTGGCCGCCCCCCCGGAAGAGCTCACCGTCGCCATTGCCGTCCCTCCAGGGCGAAAAGAAAGACAGAGAGCATTGGAAAATTCAGCTCATTATCTGTTAATCTACTTACCTTCTACACGATGCAATTTCTGCCAAAGCCAAAACTGGCCTGGATCCCTTTTGATGGCAGAGTCAGCCCCCACCGCACCAGCCGGCAATGCATTCCAGAGGCTCCCGACTCTCTGGGAGAAGAACCACCTCACAACCAGCTTATTACTGTTTTTGTGCAGTTTAAATGCAGTTTCCCCAGTCATTCCCAATCTGCCAAACTGAGATAATGGACGGAATTTTCAGAGGTAAGAATGGGTGGGTTGGAGGCGAGGGGGATGGGGGATGTGAAAGTTCAAAAAATGTGAACCCCAACCCTAACCTGCCTCCAACCGGCTGTAATGTATTTGCTTCATGGATTCTTTGCTTAAGAATTCATAGCAACACATTGCTGTTAAGAACTAGTTGGTTTATTCGCAAAAGATGTAACAATCACACTACACATTACAAGTTCATCCACCAGGCTCACAACCACCTGCCTCATCGTGGACCCCCTGAACCCAACTGGCTGGGGTTTTATTGAGTTTTGTGAACATCACGTGTCTGGCTAAGCCACTTCCAACTCAACAATGCTGCAAACCTGTGAGCATACTCACAGGTGGGTACATTACACCGCCCACTTTCACCTTTAACTCAGGAGGGATGGGGAGTGGGCGCAAAACATAAAAACAGATAGTAAAAGCTTTTACCAATATATACAACGGAAAAGAGTGACTAAAGTAAAAGTTGGTCCCTTAGAAGATGAGAAGGGGGATTTAATAATGGGAAATGTGGAAATGGCTGAGACCTTAAACAATTATTTTGCTTCAGTCTTCACAGTGGAAGACACAAAAACCATGCCAAAAATTGCTGGTCACGGGAATGTGGGCTTAAAAGAGATGGCGGAAGTTATAGCAGATGCATTCGTTCTAATCTGCCAAAATTCTCTGGACTCTGGAGAGGTACCAGCGGATTGGAAAGCAGTTAATGTAACGCCTCTGTTTAAAAAAGGGGGCAGACAAAAGGCAGGTAACTATAGGCCGGTTAGTTTAACATCTGTAGTGGGGAAAATGCTAGCGGGACATCTAGATAGGAATAGTGCAATCAAGCAGACGCAACATATTCATGAAGGGGAAATCATGTTTAACTAATTTACTGGAATTCTTTGAGGATATAACGAGCATGGTGGACAGAGGTGTACCGATGGATGTGATGTATTTAGATTTCCAAAAGGCATTCGATAAGGTGCCACACAAAAGGTTACTGCAGAAGATAAAGGTACGCGGAGTCAGAGGAAATGTATTAGCATGGATAGAGAATTGGCTAGCTAACAGAAAGCAGAGAGTCGGGATAAATGGGTCCTTTTTGGGTTGGAAATTGGTGGTTAGTGGTCGGTGTTGGGACCACAACTGTTTACAATATACATAGATGACCTGGAAGAGGGGACAGAGTGTAATGTATCAAAATTTGCAGATGACACAAAGATTAGTGGGAAAGCGGGTTGTGTAGAGGTTACAGAGAGGCTGCAAAGAGATTTAGATAGGTTAAGCGAATGGGCTAAGGTTTGGCAGATGGAATACAATGTCGAAAAATGTGAGGTCATCCTCCTTGGAAAAAAAAAACAGTAAAAGGGAATATTATTTGAATGGGGAGAAATTACAACATGCTGCGGTGCAGAGGGACCTGGGGGTCCTTGTGCATGAATCCCAAAAAGTTCATTTGCAGTTGCAGCAAGTAATCAGGAAGGCAAATGGAATGTTGGCCTTCATTGCGAGAGGGATGGAGTACAAAAGCAGGGAGGTCCTGCTGCAACTGTATAGGGTATTAGTGAGGCCGCACCTGGAGTACTGCATGCAGTTTTGGTCACCTTTCTTAAGGAAGGATATACTAGCTTTGGAGGGAGTACAGAGACGATTCACTGGGCTGATTCCGGAGATGAGGGGGTTACCTTATGATGATAGATTGAGTAGACTGGGTCTTTACTCGTTGGAGTTCAGAAGGATGAGGGGTGATCTTATAGAAACATTTAAAATAATGAAAGGGATAGACAAGATAGAGGCAGAGAGGTTGTTTCCACTGGTCGGGGAGACTAGAACTAAGGGGCACAGCCTGAAAATACTGGGGAGTCTATTTAAAACCGAGTTGAGAAGGAATTTCTTCTCCCAGAGGGTTGTGAATCTGTGGAATTCTCTGCCCAAGGAAGCAGTTGAGGCTAGCTCATTGAATGTATTCAAATCACAGATAGATAGATTTTTAACCAATAAGGGAATTAAGGGTACGGGGAGCAGGCGGGTAAGTGGAGCTGAGTCCACGGCCAGATCAGCCATGATCTTGTTGAATGGCGGAGCAGGCTCGAGGAACTAGATGGCCTACTCCTGTTCCTAATTCTTATGTTCTATGTTCAAAAAATGTGAACCCCGACCCTAACCTGCCTCCAACCGGCTGCAATGTATTTGCTTCATGGGTTCTTTGCTTAAGAATTCATAGCAACCTATTGCTATTAAGAACTAGTTGGTTTATTAGCAAAAGATGTAACAATCACACTACACATTACCAGTTCATCCACCAGCCTCATCGTGGGCCCCCTGACCCCAACTGGCTGGGGTTTTATTGAGTCTTGTGAACATCATGTGACTGGCTAAGCCACTCCCAACTCAACAGCATTACAAACCTGTAAGCATACTCACAGGTGGGTACATTATTACACCGCTCCCTTTCACCTTTAACTCAGGAGGGACGGGGAGTGGGTTGCCAACCCGCTGCCAGGAGGCAGGGATCGACGCCACCTTCCTCCCCCCCCCACCCCGCCCCCACCTCCCAACCTGGACCCAGCACCTACCTTGTCCTGTGGCCTCCTGTCCGCATTCCTCGCACGACTGGAAGCCAGCCTGTCAATCAATCTCTCCTGATGTCACCCGCACAAAACTCCACACTGTGTCGGGAAACCCGAACATCCAGGTTTCCCGTCGTCACTCTGGTCTGCTCCTCCCTACACCCCCCCCCCCCCCCAGCCCCTCCCTCCGCACTGTGAGAGTCGGACCTGGCAAAATCCAGCCCAATCTATCTGTAGGCATGCAATCCAGCCCTTTCCCACTACTCTCCAGAAGTACTTCATTGGCTGTAAAGCGCTTTGAGACGTCCGGTGGTCATGAAAGATGCTGTCTAAAATGCAAGTCTTTCTTTCGTTCTTTTCACTGATTTACAACACTCGATCAGGTCACCTCTTAAGTCTGCACTGCTTTGGAGTAAATAGGCCCAGCTCTTTAAGTTGATCTGAGTAGCAAAGGTTGTTTAAGCCAGGAATCATTCTCGTTGCTCTCCCCTTGAACCTTTTCCAAGTCCATTATATCACCCACCATGTGAGGGGACCAAGACTGGGCACAGTGCTCCAGATGTGATTGTGACTGCCGTTGGTTTAGTGTTTGATCTCTATTTAGATGAAGACTATTATAACGTGTGGTGGCCGTTGCACACCAGCCACCACACGGGCTCAATCGACAATGACAACAATTTAGAACAAGACAGCGCAATTTTTTTGGAAGACCGTCATTTGTCATTTGCATTCCATTTTCTCCACAGAGGCAACTACAAGTATAACATTACATTGGTCTTTTTCTAAATTTATGTCGGCCAGAAGTGTTACCAAGCACTGCAGGCATCTAGAGTCTGTTTACATCAAGTGGAGAATAACATGCCCCTGAGTCCTTGCGGCTTCGCCCTGCTCTTGTTACATCACTTATATCAATATTGTTTACCCTTGCCCGTAATCCAACCCTGTATGGGCCCCACTCTTGACTTGGGCCCCGGGCAATAGCCCCATCCGCCCCCTGCCCCCCGCCCTTAATCCGTCCCTGGGTGAGGATGGTATCACACTGGATGCAATAGAGTGGCTCACGTCAAGGTTCACACTTGAAGAATATCCACCTGGGTGAGATGCCAGAGGGCTGCCTTGCACCCATTGGGGTCACGAGGTTTTAGGAGGGAATGGGAGAAAGTTGCAGCAAACAATGAACCCGTTAGTATTGTTGGTTCCCATTCAGCACACCCTCTACTCCTCGTGTGAGATTACACTTGGCCGCCTGCGAGGGCAGCAAGTGATTTCAGGTAAGTGACGGGATCCTCAACACGCTTTTAAGACTTAAATGCCTGGATATGAAATTCCACCTTTGCCCAAGTTTTCCCATGTGAAGATCTGCAGCCAACATTTGAACTTGGCCTTCACATCTGTTGACCCTTCCAGATATGGTTCGGTTGATAAATCTAATTATTTCCCTCATTACCCTTAAACTATGAAAGGCCAACATCTTGGATTTCAGCAGCAGACACACAATTATTGACTATTGTCTTGAAAGATTAAAAATGCAATTTCCTCTGTTTAGAGAAAAGAAGTTTCTTACCATGAAGCCGCAGCAGCATGCAAAATAAATACAAATGTAACGTATCCAGCGCTAGAACCATGGTAGGCACCTTAAAGATATGTGTACTAATTGATGCATCAGATGCCCTCAGAACCTTCGTCTCTTGTCCCCCACTAAGCTCCAAATAAAAAACTACATGCCTTCGGTAGCACTCTTGCCTCTGAGTCAGAAGGTTGTGAGTTCAAATCCCACTCCAGAGACTTGAGCACAAAAATCTAGGCTGACACTCCCAGTGCAGTGCTGAGGCAGCGTTGCACTGTCGGAGGTGCCATCTTTCAGATGAGAGGTTAAACCGAGGCCCCGTCTGCTCTCTCAGGTGGACGTAAAAGATCCCATGGCACCATTTTGAAGAAGAACGGAGGAGTTACCCCGGTGTCCCGATCAATATTTATCCCTCGATCAACATAACAAGAACAGATAATCTGGTCATTATCACATTGCTGTTTGTGGGAGTTTGCGTAAATTGGTTGCTGTGTTTTCTACATTACAACAGTGACTACACTTCAAACAATAGTTCATTGGCTGTGAAGCACTTTGGGATGACTGAGAATCGCGAAATGCGCTATATAAATGCAAGTCTTTCTTTCCTTGCTGTATTCAAATCAAGACTCATTGTACCTTTCCAACTCTAACTCAGTGGGGGTAATTTAGACTTTGGGTGATAGTGTAAAACAGGCGACAAATACATTGCTTCCGATTTTCATTTTCATTTGTGTCAAATCGGGACAGAAGTGTAACAGAAAGGTGAATTGATATTGCTGTTCTTACACTGTCACCCAATGTCAAAATGACCTCATTCGTCCTTAGGACCTCCTAACTAATGAATTCATTACCGCCCTCAGTCTTCCTCTTGCACTTTAAAACGGAAACCCTTTGCAGCCATGCCCTGCACTACAGCCCATAGCCCTTTATCCAGATTTCTCAATAATAAAACACGTTACTCAGGAAGCCCCGAGCTGTTCACCTGGACTGTCCGAACTCATGGCCTGCAATTAGCCAAAGCAATCAGTCTCGGCAGGTCGTGGGTGTGAGATTTTCAGTTACCAGTCAGCTGTGCACCCAAAGTATCACCTCACGCCATGGCTGGAACTGCCCAGCCCTGCGAGCGCGGGTTTGGAGGCGGACCCGCTGTCAAAATGACCCTAATTGACGGCGGGTCAGGATCCCGCTCTGAACCCGCCTCCATGTGAGTTTCTGACCTGTCAGGTCTGCGTGCAGATCGCAGACCCGATAGCAAGCTGCGGGCCAGTTAATTAAGGTCGTTAACAGGTAGTTGAATGTTACTTAAGAGGATTAAAAGCAGGCACTTACAATTTTACCAACCTTTTGACGTGTTTTTCCGTGCCTCGGAGAACACACCAGGTAAGTGGAGTTGGGTTCTCAGTGACTCTCCATTGCTTTGGCAAGTTGACAGCTGCAGAAGTGGTATAAAAGCTACCATTTCACAGCTGTTCACTGTACTCACAGGCGAGAGACTGTAGAGGGATGTGATCGGGGCCCAGGAGAGGCGTGAGTTTGGGACCAGGTGCCATGGAGCAGCACAGGCCAGCCCACACTGTGATATGTGCGCGCACTAGGTCCATGCAGCAGAGCAGGTCTCCAGTCGTCTTCGACAATCCTTGTCACTGGACCAAGACCTAGCTCTGTCAAGCCCGTGTGGTGGCTGGTGTGCAACGGCCACCACATGTTAAAAAAAATCCACGCACAGGCATCTTCCACCCTTCAGGATGTAGTTCGGGACCTGGAATATTAGGTCCTTCATTGAAACATCTGTGAACTCATCCTTTTTTTTGGCATGGAAGCAAGTCATCCTCGTTTCGAGGGACTGCCTACGATGATGATGGTTCACTTTCCAATGTCAGAAGCTGAAGCCTTCAGGATTTGGAAGAAACTTTTGAGCTGTATGCGGGTTGGGAGTGTCTGCAGAGAACTCTCTATTCACTGTCACCTCCTTAGAACAACCTCTCTCACCAGCGACAGATTGCTTCTTCCACCCTTGAGGATGTAGTTCGGGTCCTTCATTGAAACACCTGTAAACTCATCCTTTTTTGGCGTGGAAGCAAGTCATCCTCGTTTTGAGGGACCGCCTATGATGATGAGTTTCAAAAGGTAAGGATTTAAAAAAATGAAAGCATTGTTGTTTGCTGTTTGTACAGGATTTCGTCAAGGTATCGGTTTGATTGTTTGGAAATATAATAAAATATAAAATGAGTGTTGCCATAGTATCAATGAGAAGATAACCTGAGATGTAGACCTGACCTGACCTTGACCTGATGAATACTAAATATAGTGCCCTGTGACTTAGCTCACTAATGTTATTTGTTGCAGGATATGAATGGGAGTAGGGGGCCCATGGCCGGGGTACTGCCTGGGGCCCGAGGCACCCTTAATCCGCCCCTGTCCTCACCTGACGTGCACCTTCCGGTTGGGGTCAATAAGGATGAACCCTGACTAATTTTGATCTTCTCTCATCTCATCGAAGCCCTGGCAAGTTGCAATGCCCGGGCTGAGATGTGTTGACTATGAATGTACTTAAAATCAATAAAATGTAAAGCTCTCAGTATTGGGCAAATACTTGGAATACAAATCGTGGTCAAAAAGAGTAAGACCCGATTGCAAATTAATTTAACAGCTGAGGCATATTGGAAAGAATTTGCATTTATATAGCATCTTATCACATCTCTGAGGAAATCCCAAAGCTTTTCGGATCTAACCAATTAGGTTGGACTATAGCAATAGGCCAATGCGGCAGCCATTTTACAAACTCCCAAGATCCACAAACAACGATGAGATGATTGACCAGTTAATCTGTTTTGGTGGTGTCTTTTGAGGGAGAAATGTTGGCTGGGGCTTCAGGAGAATTCCCTGGTCTTTAATATACACTAGAACCACCAGAACAGGCCTAAAAGGACCTTGGTTGAACATTCCACCCCAAAGGACAGCACCTCCGACAAAGCAGCAACTCCCTCAGTTCTGCACTGCCGAGGTTATTTGCTCAGGTCCTGCAGTGGTGCTTGAAAGCAAAACCCTTCCAGGGCAGGCTCGATGTTCCACGACACCACTCACTGGGGGCCGAAATTCAGGTTTCGGATAAAGCCCGTTACCACCGTATTGCAGCGGAATCGAATGGCTGCCACATTGCAGTCGATTGGCCGCCACCATCCAAATTTACCTCAGGGATTTTTCGGGCGGTCCCCACTTCCACCCTGCTGCTGCTCACTGCTGCAAGCGCGTCCTCAAAGCACGCACCGCTGCTATCCCGTACCTCCATCCCACTCCGTGCGAAATCTACCTGAAAAAATCCATGATCCGACGTGCGGTGCCCCCGACAGCTTTATCTGTCAGCGCACCTTGCTTTGTGTGTGTGAGTCACGGCAGCGTGGTGGCCCACCAAGGGGATGGCGTACTGCCGCGGCCGCCATGTTTTTTTTTTTCGCTGGCTGACTTCCGGATCGGTCGGTCAGTTATTGCCTTGGGTTTGGCCAGGCCACCAAAGGGAAGCCTTATACCCCCCCCTCTTGGGTGTCAGGCCGCTGGCCCAGCCGAAACCCTCCCTGGTGGCCCCGTGGCCGAACCTAAAGAATCGCTGCTTCTCTCCCCTTCAAATGAGAGGAGAGACGTGATGATGCACACGCGCACTGACGTCACCACCGCTCTACCTGCTGAGTGACAGCGGCGGAGACACCGTCCCACCCCCACTTCCGCCCCTCACCAACACTTAACGCCGCACTTCCTCCCCCATCATGGCCGACTTCTGGACTGCTCCAAAAATATTGCCAAAGAGGTGAAAATGGACCCGACGGTAAAAACATGTAGAAAAAGGGAGGTGCACTAGCTCTCTGGCAGGCCTAAATTTCAGCCCAATTGACTGTCGGGAGTATGAGTACATCAATGGGCAGTTTGTAGTGAGGCCTATTAACCAAAATGAGCTGAAACTGGAAATTGGCTCTCGTTTGAGCTAACATGTCATTGGGTTGCAAATTCAGTACCAGACCCTGATACAAGAGACATTTTATGTGATGATGTCAGTGAGCATCATATAAAAACTTTCACTATGCATTGCGGTATTAGTGAATTAGGTTTTTTGTTCAAAAAGAATCCTGAGGCATGGGTGGATGATTTTCCATTATACCAATATACAGATCATCATCATCATCATAGGCAGTCCCTCGAAATCGAGAAAGACTTGCTTCCACTCTAAAAGTGAGTTCTCAGGTGACTGTACAATCCAATATGGGAATTACAGTCTCTGTCACAGATGGGACAGACTGAGGTTGAAGGAAGGGTGGGAGGGGAGTCTGGTTTTCCGCACGCTCCTTCTGCTGCCTGCGCTTGTTTTCTGCATGCTCTCGGCGTCGAGACGCGAGGTGCTCAGCGCCCTCCCGGATGCTCTTCCTCCACTTAGGGTGGTCTTGGGCCAGGGATTCCCAGGTGTCAGTGGGGATATTGCTCTTTATCAAGGAGGCTTTGAGGGTGTCCTTGAAATGTTTCCTCTGCCCACCTGGGGCTCGCTTGCCATGTAGGAATTCCAATAGAGCGCTTGTTTTGGGAATCTCGTGTCGGGCATGGGGACGATGTGGCCCGCCCAACGGAGCTGGTCGAGTGTGGTCAGTGCTTCGATGCTGGGGATGTTGGCCTGAGTGAGAACACTGACGTCGGTGCGTCTATCCTCCCATTGAATTTGCAGGATCTTGCGGAGCCAACGCTGGTGGTATTTCTCCAGCGACTTGAGATGTCTACTGTGTATGGTCCATGTCTCTGAGCCATATAGGATGGCAGGTATCACTACTGCTCTGTAGACCATAAGCTTGGTGCCAGATTTGAGGTCCTGGTCTTCAAACACTCTCTTCCTCAGGCGACCGAAGGCTGCGCTGGCAAACTGGAGGCGGTGTTGGACCTCTCACTCTCAACAAGTTCCCCGCTGGAGTGGAACTAAACTGTAGAATCAATGGGAACCTGTTTAACCTACGTTGCCTCCAGGCTAGATCCAAGGTCGTCCCATCCTCTGTCATCGAACTACAGTAAGTGGACGACGCTTGCTTCTGCGCACATTCAGAGGCCGAACTCCAAACCATCGTCAATATCTTTACCGAGGCGTGCGAAAACATGGGCCTTCAACTGAACATCCATAAGACAAAGGTCTTCCACCACCCTGACCCCGCCATACAGCATTGCCTCCTGGACATCAAAATCCACGGCACGGCCTTGGACAATGTGGAACATTTTTCATACCTCGGGAGCCAACTGTCAGCAAGGGCAGACATCGATGACAAGGTCCATACACTGATAGCGCCAGGATGTACCCCTCACGGAAGGCCAGGTTTACATGCTGCCTGTCACATTTGTAAAATTTTACTGAGTCTGCCATTACTGTTAGGCTTGACAGGGTAGATACAGAGAGGATGTTTCCCCTAGTGGGGGAATCTAGCCCATTTAAAACAGAAATGAGGAGGAATTTCTTCTCTCAAAGGGTCGTGAATCTTTGGAATTCTCTACCCCAAAGAGCTGTGGAGGCTGGGTCATTGAATATATTTAACGTGAAGTTAGACAGATTTTTGAATGATAGGGGAGTCAAGGGTTATGGGGTGCGGGCAGGGAAGTGGAGTTGAGGCCAAGATCAGATCAGCCATGATCTTATTAAATGGCGGAGCAGGATCGAGGGGCCACATGGCCTACTCCTGCTCCTTATGTTCTTATGTTACATCAAATGTGCTATTTATTTCTCTATCCCAGCTTCTTTTTAAAGGGCACATTCTTTGACAAACTGCGGTTTGGCAAAGATTTGGTTACTTATGGAGGGGTGAGCAACAGTGCATCGTCCTGTCGCATTGTACAGATGTTCTAGATCAACACAGCTGGCATAATGTGTTTGCTAAACATTTTCCCATTAAGATAAGGGGGCTCCTTTAGGAGGTAAAAGCATAAACCAACTTGCTTGTAAAAATCAATAATTGAGGGTATCACACGCACAGAAGGTGCTGTTGTACTACAGGTATTTGGACTGAGACTGGTGCTTGCTCCGGAGAGAGGCTAACTAGGAGCTTGGTCTTATACTGCGGGGCTCCACGTCACTCTCTGGCTTGTTACAGCGGAGGTCTGCGCTCAGTGCAAAAACTTCAATATGATTTTGATGAATCCCAATCCAGGCTGTTTAGCACTCCTGTTAAGGGATGCGGCCTTGTGTGTAAGCATTGGAAGGGGAGTGATGTGAATGAGTCCACCAGTCAATGCCTAAGACGCAGGGTAGATAGGTCCATCAAGGATATGAGAAATTACTCTACTGTTACAACCTGTTTGCTTCCCTCCTCCCCTGAAGGTATGAACTCTTGCTGTGCTTTGGCTCCCACTGGCACTGCCCGTGGATCAATCAAATACCCTGTAATATATTTGCTTCATGGATCCTTTGCTTAGGAATTCATAGCAACACGTTGCTATTAAGAACTAGTTGGTTTATTGGCAAAAGGTTTAACAATCACACTACACATTACCAGTTCATTTACCAGGCTCACAACCACCTGCCTCATCGTGGATCCCCCTGAAGCCAACTGGCTGGGGTTTTATTGAGTCTTGTGAACATCACGTGACTGGCTAAGCCACTCACAATGCAACAGCTCTACAACTATTTTGTTGCAAACAAAACAAACATTAAATCAAGTACCCCTGATTAAAGGGGTGGACACTCCAAACAGTTTTCAAGTGCCCTTTTTTTTTGTTTTTTTTGCGTTTTTTTTGTGTGGTTTTTTTGTGTGTTTTTTTTTTGGCCACTAAAACCCCAAATTATACAAGTGCCCCCTGGCTAAAATGGGAGGGGGACACTAAAACCCGGCACATTAAACAAATTAAACTTTAAAACATATAAAATCAAATTAAAATTTGGTTGCCGGGGGTGATGATGCACTCCAGTCCCTCCGGTGCCCACCTCTCGCGGAAGGACGCGAGCGTACCGGTGGACACCGCGTGCTCCATCTCCAGGGACACCCTGGCTCGGATGTAACCGCGGAAGAGAGGCAGGCAGTCGGGCTGAACGACCTCCTCGTCCGCCCGCTGCCTGGACCGACTGATCAACAGCTCTACAACTCTTTTGTGTTTTTTAAGGCAAACGTGTAACGAATTCGCGTGTCATCCTTGTGCAGGAGCCATCAAGCAAACTCTACTCTGTAACGCTCATTGGTTTATGTGCAACGACCAGCGGAGCACAAACCTGTGGGCATCCTCACAGCTGCATATATTACATACACCATCTGTGAGGTTAAGCAGTTAGTTCTTAAATCCATATTTAAGAAAGGATATACTTGCTTTGGAGGCAGTTCAGAGAAGGTTCACTCGGTTGATTCCAGTGATGAGGGGGTTGACTTATGAGGAAAGGTTGAGTAGGTTGGGCCTCTACTCATTGGAATTCTGAAGAATGAGAGGTGATCTTATCGAAATGTATAAGATTATGAGGGGGCTTGACAAGGTGGATGCAGAGAGGATGTTTCCACTGATAAGAGGAGACTATAACTAGGGGGTATAATCTTAGAATAAGGGGCTGCCCATTTAAAACTGAGGAGAAATTTCTTCTCTCAGAGGGTTGTAAATCTGTGGAATTCTCTGCCTCAGAGAGCTGTGGAAGGTGGGTCATTGAATATATTTAAGACAGCAATAGACAGTTTCTTAACCGATAAGGGATTACGGGGTTATGGGGAGCGGGCAGGGAAGTGGACCTGAGTCCATGATCAGATCAGCCATGACCGTATTAAATGGTGGAGCCGGCTCGAGGGGCCGTATGTCCTACTCCAGCACCTACTTCTTATGTTTTTATGTAGTGCTGACAGACTGATTGAGTATGAAGGGTTTGACAGCCAAGTCTGAATGCATCCTCGCCAGTCCGCCACCCACATGCATTTTCCAGCACATTTATGCCCTGCCAAGCCCAGGGCGTTGATGCCATTTATGACGCCACAATTCCGGTGACCCGGCTGAGAACTGCTAACTCAGCACCGGATGGGGAATCAAACACCCCGAACCCAGGACCTCCGGCACCCAGCAGGACAAGGGCAGCAGACACGTGGGAACACCATCACCTCCCTGTTTTCCTCTAATTCACACACCACCCCGACTTGGACATATATCGCTGTTCCTTCATCGAAGCTGGGTTAAAATCCTGGAAACTCCCCTGAACTAATAGCACTGTGGGAATACCTTCACCACATGGACTGCAGCAGTTCAAGAACAAGGACACCACCACGTTCTTGAGGGCAACTAGAGATGGGCAATAAATGCCAGCCTTGCCAGCCACGCCCACATCCCACGAATTAATTTTTAAAAAGTAAACCCAAAGATTGGGTACAATCTCCGCTCACTAGATGGACGACAAGTAGATGGATTTTATTTGTGAAACAGCCTGTCAGTAAACAGGGGTATTCGCCCTTGTCCTACCCCTCCACCACCCACCCCCCCCCCCCCCATCCATTATACTGACAGAGTTTGGATGTATCATCATAGGCAGTCCCTCGGAATCGAGGAAGACTTGCTTCCAATCTTAAAATGAGTCCTTAAGTGGCTGAACAGTCCAATGTGAGAACCACAGTCCCTCATAGGTGGGACAGATAGTCGTTGAGGGAAAGGGTGGGTGGGACAGGTTTGCTGCACGCTCTTTCTGCTGCCCGCACTTGATTTCTGCATGCTCTCGGTGATGAGACTCAAGGTGCTCAGCGCCCTCCCCGATGCACTTCCTCCACTTATGACGGTTTTTGGCCAGGGACTCCCAGGTGTCAGTGGGGATGTTGCACTCTTTCAGGGAGGCTTTGAGGGTATACCCACCATTAGACTACCAGTGAGTGGATATTTTCCCACTGCACTGGCCAGGATTAGGGCATAGAAAAAAAGAAAGACTTGCATTTATATAGCGCCTTTCACAGCCACCGGACGTCTCAAAGCACTTTACAGCCAATGAAGTACGTTTTGAAGTGTACTCACAGTTGGAATGTAGGAAACGCAGCAGCCAATTTGCGCACAGCAAGCTCCCACAAATAGCAACATGATAATGACCAGATAATCTATTTTAGTGATGTTGATTGGGGGATAAATATTGGCCAGAACACCGAGGATAACTCCCCTGCTCTTCTTTGAAATAGTACCCTGGGATCTTTTACTTCCACCCGAGACAGCAGATGGGGCCTCGGTTTAACGTCCAAAAGACAGCACCTCTGACAGTGCAGTATTCCCTCAGCACTGGAGTGTCAGCCTAGATTTATGTGCTCAGGACCCCGGCGTGGGATTATGAACCCACAACCTTCGGACTCAGAGGCGAAGGTGCTAGCCACTGAACCACGGCTGACACCAGAATGGCCGTGTTTGGATGTTTGTGCACCTTTAGGCTGACAGGGATTGGATGTTTGCCCACCATTAGACTGGCCGTGATTGGATGTTTGCCCACCATTAGACGGGCCATGATTGGATGTTTGCCCACCATTAGATTGGCCATGGTTGGATGGTTGCCCACCATTAGACTGACCGTGATTGGATGTTTGCCTACCATTAGACTGGCCGTGATTGGATAGTTGCTCACCATTAGACTGGCCATGATTGGATGTTTGCCCACCATTAGATTGGCCGTGATTGGATGTTAGCCCACCATTAGGCTGACAGGGATTGGATGTTTGCCCACCATTAGCTTGGCTATGATTGGATGTTAGCCCACCATTAGATTGGCTGTGATTAGATGGTTTCCCACCGTTATACTGGATGGGATTGGATGTTAGCCCACCATTAGACTGGCAATTAGACTAGCAAGGATTGGATGTTTTCTCAATAGGCAACAACAACAACAACTTGTATTTATATAGCGCCTTTAACGTAGTGAAATGTCCCAAGGCACTTCACAGGAATATTATGCGATAAAAATTTGACACCAAGTCGCATAAGTAGTGCAGGTGAACAAAAGCTTGTCAAAGAGGTAAGTTTTAAAGAGCATCTTGAAGGAGGAAAGAGAGGCGGAACGGTTTAGGCAGGGAATTCCAGAGCTTCGGGCCTAGACAGCAGAAGGCACGGCCACCAATGGTTGAGCGATTATAATCAGGGATGATCAGGAGGGCAGGATCAGAGGAGCACAGGCATCTCGGGGGGGGTTGTGAGGCTGGAGGAGATTACAGAGATAGGGAGGGACGAGGGCCATGGAGGGATTTAAAAACAAGAATGAGAATTTTGAAATCGAGGCGTGGCTTAACTGGGAGCCAATGTAGGTCAGCAAGCACAAGAGTGATGGGTGAGCGAGACTCGGTGCGAGTTAGGACACGGGAAGCCGAGTTTTAGATCACCTCTAGTTTACCTTGGAATGTGGGAGGCCAGCCATGTTGGAATAGTCAAGTCTGCTAGGAATTTGGCAGAACAAATGCAACCAGTACAAACCTCTACAAATAAATGGATACAAAGAACTGGCACCAATGTAAAGAGGAAATATAGTTACTGTTTCTCGACCTGAAACTCTGTTTCTCGCTCCACAGATGCTGCCTGACCTGCTGAGTATTTCCAGCATTTCTGTTTTTATTTCCAGCATCCGCAGTATTTTGCTTTGCAAAAGAGGAAATATGTTAGCTACCTTTAGGGATGTCACTGTTACCTGTCGCACTGGCATAGGACCATTGGTGGAGCAACAGAAAATGATTTTTTTGAAGAGGCAATCCTATTTGGTTTTTATTCATACATAATTTTTTTTCTGAATATTCAGATTTGGTTAGAGATTATTGATATGTCGTCGATCCCTAATTCCTTGTGCTGATTTGTCCTGAAATCATTGCAGGAGGTCTATGAAAGACAAAACAATTCAATGCTCATCAATAAATGTTCTCTGTGGATGTTGAATTAGTTTAAATATTTGTAGTCATTAAGATGGTTGATATCAGTGTAAGAGAATGCTACACTATGCACTTTTTCCTTCCAGTATCAGCATCAAACACTCCTCAGGCATCTGGGGTCAGTTTAGGAGTAAGTCTACCAAGCAGAGTGTTATGTATGCATGTTAAATTCATGTACTGTAACACGAGACCACTGTGTGTACCTTCACCCTGTATACACTATACCTGTACCACCAGAGGGTGCTGCTACTGGAGACCTAAGGGTCACCTGTACACTGCAGGTAACCAAGTATAAAAGGGAGCTCATCTCTTGGTGTCCTCACTCTAGGAGCTGCAATAAAGGACTAAGGTCACTACAGTTCAAGTACTATACCCTTACCTCGTGTAGTCATTATTAGAGTGCTTGCATATACTACAACTGGCGATGAGGTTACGAATTTCCATACACAGTATGTCTAACCTAAGCAACTTCCAACAGTTCACTGATGGGGAAGATTGGGATGCCTTTGTGGAAAGGCTAGACATTTTTTCATCGCGAACGACCTGGCTGGGGACTCACCGATCTCGCTGGTGAACAAGCACAGAGCCATCCTGCTCAGCAGTTGTCGGCCCACTATCCATGGCCTCATCAGGGACCTGCTAACACCAGCGTAAGATGACAACCAAAACCTATGTGGAACTCGTAACTTTAATACAAGAACAACTTAAACCTAAAGAGAGCATCCTCACAGCCAGACACCGGTTCTCCACCAACTGGCGGCCCGAAGGCCAAGAAATTGCGAAATACGCTGCAGATCTGAGAAGATTGGCTGCACCGTGTGATTTCGGCAACCACCTCACCGAAGCACTAAGGGACATCTTCGTTATTGGAATCGGCCACGAGGGACTCCTCCACAAGCTGCTCTCTGCAGACACTACAGTCATCCTGCAAAAGGCAATCAAAGTGAGCCAGGCATTCATGATTCCAAGCGGATGATGATTCACACCCAGGACTCTAACCCGATGAGTACAGTGAACCGAATGGCGACTTTCAGAGGCAAGACTGCTGCCCAAGTCCCACAACCCTGAGTCCGCCACATGGGGCTAACCGGCTAGGCCCATGCTGGCGCTGCGGAGGAAACCACAGGGCCCACCAGTGCTGATACAAAGACTATACCTGCAAAGGCTGCAACACTAAAGGTCACCTTCAGCGAATGTGTAGAAAAAATTTTACTCACTGAGTCGCTGAAGAGTTGGCCGATCATCTGGGCTCCAGCGCTGATGAAAATGAAGCTGCTCAGCCCCTGGAAGAGGAGTACGGAATATATACCTGCTCCACCAAGAGTTCCCCGTGGAAAATGGAAGTAGAAATCAACGGGGTTCCAGTCTCGATGGAGATCGACACAGGGGCGAGCCAGTCGTTGATGAATCAGAAGGCCTTTGAGAGACTCTGGGACAATCCCGCCAAACGACCCAAAATGTCCCCAATCCAGGCAAAGCTACTCACCTACACAAAAGGCACCATCTCAGTCGTTGGCAGCGTGGAGGTCCAGGTATCCCATGGCGGCGCGATGCACAAGCTTCCCCTGTGGATCGTTGCCGGTGATGGTCCAACGCTGCTGGGAAGAAGTTGGATGAAGCAAGTCCAAATCTGTCAGAGCACCGAAGGCCTCTGGGCCCCGGTGATCGACATCCTACGCGGCCCCAAACTTGGATCCATCGCAGCACCTGAAAATCCTACCATCCAACTCGACTGCGTGGCGACGACACAGAGTGCACAACTCAACGGCGAGATGATACAATCTGACCGACCAGACCTCACCTTCCGGGCTCCAGTGGCAGGACTCCGAGGGAAGAAGTTTGGCGCAGAAGGTAGATTCCTGGCGTCCGTGGCAGAACCTGCGGAGAAGAAGATCACCGCAGCCTACCTCGTGGAGAGAGAGAAGATGGCACCCGCACCACGAGGTGAAGCATCTGGAATCAAGGTGGCCACGACCAGATCACGAGGGGCAGCGTTGAGGGAGCAACACGTGTCACCGAGCGGCGAACCGGATTGGGGTAAAGATTGCAAGGCTCTCTTAAAGGAGACCGGCAACCCTGTACAATTAAAGGGACAGTTCCATTCTTGGCAGAGCGATGCCGGTGATATTAAAGATAAAAGTGTAAATAATGAATGCAGCTATATAAATGTACTGTTGAATGGGAATGCCGGCAATGCTAATGGGAGAAATGTAACAAATAGTTCAAAAGATGATGTAAGTGACAAGGTTGCACTGTTGAACAGTGATGCCAGTAATGCTAATGGGACAAATATAATCTTTGTAAGTGACAAACGTGAAAGTGTAAAGAAGTATAACAATGTCGAAGTAGCTAGTTGTGATCGGAGCCAATGTATCATGTATGCTAATAATAGAATGAGAAATGATACCAGGTTCTACATGTATAATGACAATGCCGTGGGAAACACCCAGGTCCAGCAGGCTACCTGATCATGTAGCCTGCGCTTCCGGGACCAATGCGGTGCCCCAGGAAGGGTTCGCACACACCTAATGGGAGCATACCCACTGCAGGGACAGTGGTCAATGGGCAGCATAGCCACCACCACTGGCAACCTGCCCCAGATCGGCCCTACCCCCTCCCCCACCACCCGGCCACCAGGGCCAGCACTGGGAGCAAGAGGCCAGTACCCTTTAGCTTTCCCGGCGGAACCTGGAATGACCAGACTTCCACCACCAATGGAGAAAAAGGAGGCCACACCACCCTGTGGCCCTGCCCACCACTAAACGCCACCACCTACCCATTCTACAATGTATGTACCTTACCAATAACAACACCACTGCGGAATCCTCCAACAGTGACACCCACATGGTCCGTGTGTGGGGGGGGGGGGGAAATGGATGTGTGCAGCCACGAGCACAGGGATCACACACGGCACCCACACGTCACCACAACCTCTCACCATCCACTACTGATCGCCTCCCCATGTCATGGCAATAAGGACTTGGAAAAGGTTAAGGGGGGAGTGTTGTTATGTATGCATGTACTGTAACACTAGACCCTGAATGTACCTGCACCCTGTATACACTATACCTGTACCACCAGAGGGTGCTGCTGCTGGAGACCTAAGGGTCACCTGTACACTGCAGGTAACCAAGTATAAAAGGGAGCTCACCTCTTGGTGTCCTCACTCTAGGAGCTGCAATAAAGGACTAAGGTCACTATAGTTCAAGTACTATACCCTTACCTCGTGGAGTCATTATTAGAGTTCTTGCATATACTACACAGAGCAGGTTAGATGCTGAGTAAAGCTATCTCCATACTGTGCCAAGATATAAAAGAAAGGCCTGACTTTATATAACAGCTTTCACCACCACCGGATGTCTCAAAGCACTTTTTACAGCCAATGAAGGTCTTTTTGGAGTGGAGTCACTGTTGCAATGTGGGAAATGCAGCAACCAATTTGCACACAGCAAGCTCCCACAAACTGAAATGTGATAATGATCAGATAATCAGCACTGCACTGGGGTGTCAGCCTAGATTTTTTTGTGCTTAAGTCCTTGGATTGAGACTTGAACCCACAACCTTCTGACTCAGAAGCAAGGGTGCTGCTGACTGAGTGTGCTACCCACTGAGACACAGCACAGGTTGGATCCAGAGCAAAGCTTCCATTAACACTAATCCTAGAGAATCGCATGCAATGGGCAACAGCACTGTCTATCACAGACAAGGCCAGTCCACTGCAGCCATTTATAAGCAAACTTATCTTGTGAATGAAATTTTCTGCACTTTCTTGTGGTAAAAATAAATGCACAATGTATTTTGAGAATTTCCACATTTGTCCCATAAAATATGGGGCCATCATTATAGATGGGAGCACTACGCTCCTCACTCTCATGACTATATTGTTAGATTACATCGGCCTCTTTAACTGTTTTTTCTCTGCCAATATATGATATTCTGTCTTTAAAGAAGGAATCTGTAAAGTACCAGTTACCCAAAATGAGACACAACTCTGCCTTTATGGGGAGATCAGTTTTGCAGACTTAAGCTCTCCATCAGATGAGTTCCTCTTCAGCCATGAGGAGTGCTGTTGACCAAAGGGCAAGATGTGTTCTTTTATGCAGTTCTGCTCCTCTCCTTCTCCCCCTCCTTTCTCCTCTGCTACTTCTCCACCATCCACCAGTCGACTCTTGTGCTGAGTTGAGCGCTGGATTAAACACGCAGGGGTGGGAGGTGAGCACTCGATTGGCTATGCCACTGAGCTACTGGCCAGGGTCCAGGAATTAGTTCTGCTTTAACGTGAGAGCAGAGTTCTCGCTTGAACCTCTCCATGTGTAGATATGCTCACAATGATTTTGCATTGTTCACCATCTCAGTGGTTGGTGCTATCATTTTACAATCGGGGCTTAGTGTTATATTTTTCCCGGGTTCTGCTATCTATTACATACATATTATGTACATATTTCCTGTCATATGAGAATCACACTTTCTGCGACACACTGCAGTGTCAGTCTTGCTGTGTCACACTTTGCATAGTCTAATTATACGCAAGTTATTTTCAGTCAATCGCTTAGGCATGGGAATGTTGGTCAGGACATCAGGAGAACTCCCCTGGCCCTTCTTAGAATAGTGCCATGGGATATTTTACCTGATTGGGCAGCGACTGAGGGAGCGCTGCATTGATGGCAGGTTGTCCTTTGGATGAGACATTCAACCAAGGCCCAATTTTCCTGTACATGAGGAGCGCAGACATCTCGGGGGGGTTTGTGGGGCTGGAGGAGATTACAGAGATAAGGAGGGGCGACATGGAGGCTTCTGTTGCCTCGGCCCCAAGTTCTGGAACTCTCTGCCTAAACCTCTCCATCTCTCCTTCCTCCCTCAAGCTGCTCCTTAAAACCTACCTCTTTGACCAAGCTTTTGTTCACCTGCGCTAATTTCTACTTATGCGTCAAATTTTTATCGCATAATACTCCTGTGAAGCGCCTTGGGACATTTCACTACGTTAAAGGTGCTATATAAATACAAGTTGTTGTTGTTGTGGTGGTTCAGGTAGATATTAAAGAACCTGTGACATCTCCGACAATGCAGCACTACCTTATTTAAGGAGGGATATACTTGCACTGGAGGCAGTTCAGCGAAGGTTCACGAGGTTGATTCCTGAGATAAAGAGGTTGTCATATGAAGAAAGGTTGAGCAGATTGGGCCTATACTCATTGGAGTTTAGAAGACTTAGAGGTGACTTAATGCAATGTATAAGATTCTGAGGGGACTTGACAAGGTAGATGCAGAGAGGATGTTTCCCCTTGTGGGGGAATCTAGAACTAGGGAGCATGGTTTCAGAATAAGGGGTCGCCCATTTAAAATGGAACTGAGGAGGAACTTCTTCTCAGTGGGTCGGGAATCTTTGGAATTCTCTACCTCAGAGAGCTGTGGGGTCTGGGTCATTGAATATAGTTAAGACGGAGATAGACAGAATTTTGAAAGATAAGGGAGTGAAAGATTATGGGAAGCTCGTGGGGAAGTGGAGTTGAGGCCAGGATCAGATCAGCCATGATCTTATTGAATGGCGGAGCAGGCTCGAAGGGCCGAAGGGCCTACTCCTGCTCCTATTTATTATGTTTCTTCTGTTTATGTTTACGTCAGTACTGCACTGAAGCCTCAGTCTGAATTATGTGCTCAGTCTGTAGTGGGATTTAACCCACAAACTTCCACCTCACAGGAGTTGAGGCAGAGACAGGCATAAGGTGCATTGTAGCAGATTAAAGTTAATTATTCACTTTTATCCACTGCGTACATACACAGAAGCAGGCACTGAGACAAACACAAACTACACTGTATCATTGTTTGGTTAATGGCCTCTTTGGCACTGGCGTTAGCCGTGACTCAATTGGTAGCATTCTTGCTTAGCCAGAAGGTTCTGGTTTCAAGCCCCACTCCAGATTCTTGAGCAATTAATCCACACTGACACTTCCATTGCAGTGCTGAGGGAGCGCTGCACTGTCAGAGGTGCTGTCTTTCGGATGAGATGTTAAACCAGGATGTCTGCCCCCTCAGGTGGACGTTAAAGATCCCGTGGCACTTTTTAAGAAGAGGAGGGGATTTCTCCTCAGTGTCCTGGCCAATATTTATCCCTGAACCAATATCACTAAAACAGATGGGGGGCTGAAATTGCCCACCGTCCGAATCGAGTCGCACCTACCGCTCTTGAAGTGATCCGTCTGCCATGGGCCTTGTCAAAAGGGGCACTATCGGCCCCATGATCATGTCATTTGTTTTATTGCTGTTTGTGGGAGCTTGCTGTGTGTAAATTGGCTGCTGCGTTTCCCTACATTACTGCAGTGACCGCACTTCAAAGGTGCTTCATTGGCTGTAAAGCGCTTGGAGATATCCTGAGGTCAGGAAGGGCACGATGGGAATGTAAGTTCTTTCTTGCTGTGTGCGCACTGAGACAGACCCCCTGGTACTGCACCAGTTGGGGAGTGGAGTTGTTCCATGTTGCCCCGTGCATGCGTCGGCACCAGTTCTGAAAGCTCTCGGGCAATCGTTACCTTGGTAATCCTAAAATCATCTCCAATTAAATTTTGTAAGTTGACTAATCATGCAGTACCAGCTGTGTTTGGCTCCTCTGTAGCAACCGGTGTGCAGAGCCTGCAGCTCTGAGTCCACCCAAACTTGGCTTTAACTCCTTCCGCGCAAAATGTCTTTCGCCCTGTGCCTAGATTCTATTCGCAGTATGGGCTGGCCCGTGCTGCCCCTGGGCCCTCGCCTCTTCTGAGCCCCAAACTCACGCCTCTCCTGGGCCCCGGTCACTTCCCTCTGCAAACCCTTGCCGCTCCTTCGCCCCTCCTGCTGTGCCTGCCCGCACTGCAATCAGCGAACTGGCTTCGCAGTCGTCGCCCTCCTGCAGCAGCACGCGCTGCTCCCTGCAGTGGTAGGCTACCGCACGCTGCTCCCTCAAATGGCCCCGGCCTGCTGATGATCTTGCACTAGCTAGGTCTGTGCAGCAGAGCAGGTCTCCAATCATCTTGGTTAATCCTTGCCACTGGACCAAGACCTAGCTCTGTCAAGCCCGTGTGGTGGCTGGTGTGCAACGGCCACCACACATTAAAAAAATCCACGCACAGGCATCTTCCACCCTTCAAGATTTAATTCGGGACCTGGAATTTTAGGTCTTCATTGTGAAACACCGGTGAACTTTTTGACGTGGAACCATGTCATCCTCGATTCGAGGTTCTGCCTCTGATCTAGGATGAGATTCTGTTATACACTAACGGCAAAATCCATTTCGAAAAGTCTCAAACGGTGTATCCTTAAAGGATTGAGGACAGCGAGGTTTTTTAAATTAGTTCCTGGGATGTGGACGTCGCTGGCAAGGCTGGCATTTATTGCCCATCCGTAATGGCCCTCGAGAAGGTGGTGGTGAGCAGCCGCCATGAAATGCTCCAGCACCTTTGCCGTGACGGTTTTGGTACAACTGAGTGGCTTGCTTGACCATTTCAGAGTGCAGAGGATTAAGCATATTGGGCCCGAATTCGCAGCCCCTACGGGCGCGTACGAGGTGTGCACATGCTGGTAGGGGCCCCACAAGTCCCGGGTTTAGGCCTGTGAAATGCAAGCACTCAAACCCGGAACTTGCGATCTGTCAAGAATCCGCTTGACAGATCGCACGCATTCGGAGGAAAAGGGCCTCTGTGGGCTGAGAATTGGCCAATTTGCCAAACTTCTGCCCACCGAATGCCCTTGAAATTCTTATGCCTGCTAAGGCCTGCATTTACCAGCGTAAAAGTTTTTAAATATAGAAAAAGAAAATGTTATCACTCATTTATATATTAAAAACCCTGTCCATTAAGGTAAGTTTATTGTTTAGCCCTGTTAATTCAAAAAAATAAATTTTTGTATAAAAGATTTAATTAAATTGCTTTTTAATTAATTTTAAATATGTAATGCATTTTTAAAAACTTATTTAATGTGTTTGTGTGTTTTTGTGGGTATTCCCATTCATACTTATGGCAGCTCTGTGGAAACGGAACTCACCATAAGTATGAATGGGAATTCTCCTACTTGGATTGGTTGGGCCGGCCCATGTGATCGCAGGGATGTGTACGAAGCCCACACGTTCCAGGGATATGTGGGCCTCTATGCTGGCCTACGCATAGAGCCACAGAACCACAAGACTCCGAACCTCTGGGACCATCAGGTACTCTCTGTTATGTATGCAATAAAGGTACAAACTGAGTACTGTTTAACTGAACAAGGTACACCCTTGGCTCTGCTTTATTACGGCCAAAATGCACGACTCACAAAATGGCTGGTCTTTTATACCTGAGCAGCACCATGTGCGTGCTACTAAGTGGCCTCCAACAATGACACCATCTGGTGGCTACAAACAGCATGTACATACATGACAATACCCTCCTCTGAGATCTTATCACAGTCTTTCACAGATTGAGACGGTCCGGTGCTTTACGCTCCCGGGTTGATCGTCTCAGTTCGATTCCGGCCTTGGGTGAATGTTCGGAGTCTGTTGTGGCTGGTGGCTGGATGGCTGACTTGTTGGAGCTGACAGTGGCCATGTCAGGAATTGCAAGTCCATTTTTATTGAACAAGTCCGTGATGGAAATTCCGGGTTCACTGATGACCCTTGAGTTCACTGAAGGCTGCTGGTAGGTTGGTTGGTCGTCGACGGTTTCTTCGTCCGACTGCTCTGGCTCGTCTGTGTGCCCCAGCTTTGTTTGATCCATGTGTTTCCTGCAAGTTTGCCCATTCTTGAGCTTAATAATGAATACTCTGTTGCCCTCCTTGGCCATGACCATACCAGCGATCCATTTGGGACCCTGACCATAATGAAACACATTTACAAGATCATTCACAGAAATCTCGCGTGACACAGTTGCGCAATCATGGTACCCTTGTTGACTCTGTCTTCTGTATTCAACATGATTACTTAAATCCGGGTGTACAAGAGATAACTTGGTCTTAAAACTTTTTTTCATCATGAGTTCAGCAGGTGAGACCCCTGTGAGTGTGTAGGGTCTTGTCCTGTAACTCAGCAATATGCAGGACAAGCGGGTCTGCAGTGACCCTTGGGTTACTCTCCTCATGCTTTGCTTGATAATTTGTACTGCACATTCTGCTTGCCCGTTGTACGCAGGCTTGAACAGTGCTGACCTTACATGTTTTATGCCGTTGAGTTTTACAAACTCCTGAAACTCCTGATTGGTGAAGCACGACCCATTGTCGCTCACCACTATGTCAGCAGACCATGTGTCGCACACATGACATTGAGATTCTCTATGGTTGCCGTAGACGTACTGGATGACATGATAAGGCATTCTATCCACTTCGAATAAGCGTCCACCACCACTAACAACATCTTGCCGAGGAAGGGACCTGCAAAATCTACATGGATCCTGGACCAAGATTTGGATGGCCATGACCACAGACTCAGCGGCGATTCCGCTGGTGCTTTGCTGAGCTTCATGCAGGTATTACACTGATGCATGCATGCTTCCAGCTCAGAATCAATTCCTGGCCACCATATGTGGGACCTGGTGATGGCCTTCATCATCACTATACCAGGATCACTATACAGATACACCGTTTTGAGTACTGTTGAGGGGGATGACTCATCAGGGGAGGGCAGCAGCAGCCAAGTTCACGGCACCATGGCTGGCTCTGCTGCACAGGAGGGCAGGAAAAAGAGTGGCAGAGCGATAGTGATAGGGGATTCGATTGTAAGGGGAATAGATAGGCCTTTCTGTGGCCGCAACCGAGACTCCCTGGTGCAAGGGTCAAGGATGTCTCGGAGCAGGTGCAGGACATTCTGAAAAGGGAGGGTGAACAGCCAGTTGTCGTGGTGCACATTGGGACCAACAATATAGGTAAAAAAAGGGATGAGGTCCTACAAGACGAATTTAAGGAGCTAGGAGCTAAATTAAAACGGAGGACCTCAAAAGTAGTAATCTCAGAATTGCTACCAGTGCCACGTGCTAGTCAGAGTAGGAATCACAGGATAGCTCAGATGAATACGTGGCTTGAGCAGTGGTGCAGCAGGGAGGGATTCAAATTCCTGGGGCATTGGAACCGGTTCTGCGGGAGGTGGGACCAGTACAAACCGGACGGTCTGCACCTAGGCAGGACCGGAACCAATGTCCTAGGGGGAGTGTTTGCTAGTGCTGTTGGGGAGGAGTTAAACTTAAATGGCAGGGGGATGGGAACCAATGCAGGGAGACAGAGGGAAACAAAAAAGGAGACAAAAGCAAAAGACAGAAAGGAGATGAGTAAAAGTGGAGGCAGAGAAACCCAAGGCAAAAAACAAAAAGGGCCACTGAATATAAAGGGGCTGCAGGAGGGGTCAAAACTAAAAATCATGGGTTAAAAACTAGTATTAAAACACTACCTAAACGCACGCAGCATTCGAAATAAAGTAAATGAGTTAACGGCACAAATCATTACAAATGGGTATGATTTGGTGGCCATTACAGAAACGTGGTTGCAGGGTGGCCAAGACTGGGAATTAAACATACAGGGGTATCTGACGATTCGGAAAGATAGACAAGAAGGGAAAGGAGGTGGGGTAGCTCTGTTAATAAAAGATGATATCAGGGCAGTTGTGAGAGATGATATTGGCTCTAATAAACAAAATGTTGAATCATTGTGGGTGGAGATTAGAGATAGTAAGGGGAAAAAGTCACTGGTGGGCGTAGTTTATAGGCCCCCAAATAATAACTTCATGGTGGGGCGGGCAATAATCAAGGGAATAATGGAGGCATGTGAAAAAGGAACGGCAGTAATCATGGGGGATTTTAACCTACATATCGATTGGTCAAATCAAATTGCACGGGGTAGCCTTGAGGAGGAATTCATAGAATGTATACGGGATTGTTTCTTAGAACAGTATGTTACAGAACCTACAAGGGAGCAAGCTATCTTAGATCTGGTCCTGTGTAATGAGACAGGAATAATAAACGATCTCTTCGTAAAAGATCCTCTCGGAATGAGTGATCACAGTATGGTTGAATTTGTAATACAGATTGAGGGTGAGAAAGTAGTGTCTCAAACGAGCATACTATGCTTAAACAAAGGGGACTACAGTGGGATGAGGGCAGAATTGGCTAAAGTAGACTGGAAACACAGACTAAACGGTGGCACAATTGAGGAACAGTGGAGGACTTTTAAGAAGCTTTTTCATAGTGCTCAAAAATATATTCCAGTGAAAAAGAAGGGCGGTAAGAGAAGGGATAACCAGCCGTGGATAACCAAGGAAATAAAGGAGAGTATCAAATTAAAAACCAATGCGTATAAGGTGGCCAAGGTTAGTGGGAAACTAGAAGATTGGGAAAATTTTAAACGACAACAAAGAATGACTAAGAAAGCAATAAAGGAAAGATAGATTACGAAGGTAAACTTGCGCAAAACATAAAAACGGATATTAAAAGCTTTTAATCGATATATAAAATGGAAAAGAGTGACTAAAGTAAATGTTAGTCCCTTAGAAGATGAGAAGGGGGATTTAATAATGGGAAATGTGGAAATGGCTGAGACCTTAAACAATTATTTTGCTTCGGTCTTCACAGTGGAAGACAAAAAAACCATGCCAAAAATTGCTGGTCACAGGAATGTGGGAAGGGAGGACCTTGAGACAATCACTATCACTAGGGAGGTAGTGCTGGACAGGCTAATGGGACTCAAGGTAGACAAGTCCCCTGGTCCTGATGAAGTGCATCCCAGGGTATTAAAAGAGATGGCGGAAGTTATAGCAGATGCATTCGTTATAATCTACCAAAATTCTCTGGACTCTGGGGACATACCAGTGGATTGAAAAGCAGCTAATGTAACGCCTCTGTTTAAAAAAGGGGGCAGACAAAAGGCAGGTAACTGCAGGCCAGTTAGTTTAACATCTGTAGTGGGGAAAATGCTTGAAACTATTAAGGAAGAAATAGCGGGACATCTAGATAGGAATAGTGCAATCAAGCAGACGCAGCATGGATTCATAAAGGGGAAATCATATTTAACTAATTTACTGGAATTCTTTGAGGATATAACGAGCATGGTGGATAGAGGTGTACCGATGGATGTGGTGTATTTAGATTTTCAAAAGGCATTCGATAAGGTGCCACACAAAAGGTTACTGCAGAAGATAAAGGTACGCAGAGTCAGAGGAAATGTATTAGCATGGATAGAGAATTGGCTGGCTAACAGAAAGCAGAGAGTCGGGATAAATGGGTCCTTTTTGGGTTGGAAATCGGTGGTTAGTGGTGTGCCACAGGGATCGGTGCTGGTACCACAACTGTTTACAATATACATAGATGACCTGGAAGAGGGGACAGAGTGTAGTATAACAAAATTTGCAGATGACAAAGATTAGTGGGAAAACGGGTTGTGTAGAGGACACAGAAAGGCTGCAAAGAGATTTAGATAGGTTAAGCGAATGGGCTAAGGTTTGGCAGATGGAATACAATGTCGGAAAGTGTGAGGTCATCCACCTTGGGAAAAAAAAAAACAGTAAAAGGGAATATTATTTGAATGGGGAGAAATTACAACATGCTGCGGTGCAGAGGGACCTGGGGGTCCTTGTGCATGAATCCCAAAAAGTTAGTTTGCAGGTGCAGCAGGTAATCAGGAAGGCGAATGGAATGTTGGCCTTCATTGCGAGAGGGATGGAATACAAATGCAGGGAGGTCCTTCTGCAACTGTATAGGGTATTGGCGAGGCCGCACCTGGAGTACTGCGTGCAGTTTTTGTCACCTTACTTAAGGAAGGATATACTAGCTTTGGAGGGTGTACAGAGACGATTCACTAGGCTGATTCTGGAGATGAGGGGGTTACCTTATGATAGATTGAGTATACTGGGTCTTTACTCATTGGAGTTCAGAAGGATGAGGGGTGATCTTACAGAAACATTTAAAATAATGAAAGGGATAGACAAGATAGAGACAGAGAGGTTGTTTCCACTGGTCGGGTAGACTAGAACTAGGGGGCACAGCCTCAAAATACGGGGGAGCCAATTTAAAACCGAGTTGAGAAGGAATTTCTTCTCCCAGAGGGTTGTGAATCTGTGGAATACTCTGCCCAAGGAAGCAGTTGAGGCTAGCTCATTGAATGTATTCAAGTCACAGATAGATAGATTTTTAACCAATAAGGGAATTAAGGGTTATGGGGAGCGGGCGGGTAAGTGGAGCTGAGTCCACTGCCAAATCAGCCATGATCTTGTTGAATGGCGGAGCAGGCTCGAGGGGCTAGATGGCCTACTCCTGTTCCTAATTCTTATGTTCTTATGTTATGTTCTTGTGTGCTGTGTAACTCACGCACGAACTTCTCTCTTCCTTTCTTGGGCATTACAACACGATTGCCCCACAATATGCAATCTGCTTGAATAGACAGTTCATCCTTGCGACGAATGTACGGTTTGGCCTCCTCGCACATTTGCTTAGGTATGGCAGACCAATCCCCTTTGAGGATACAACCCTTCACCACCGATAATATTGGGTCCTGGCTGGTCCAGGTCTTAACTTGTTGAGCCGTGATAGGAGTACCTTCACTCTCAAAAGCATGATTAACATTAAATCTGCCGGTTGTGGCGTTTCCACCTCCGTTGTGGGCAACGGCAACCGGCTCAAAGCATCGGCACAATTCTCTGCGTTCTATAGGCTGACGTCAAGTCCAGTTTTGTGAACAACTTCCTTCCGGCTAGCGTCGCAAACAAATCAGCCTTTGGTAATGGGTTTCGAAACCCTGTTGATTGTAGCCTTGTAGTCTCCAAAGATTCTGACTGTGCCATCACTTTTGAGCACAGGAACAATGGGGCTGGCCCATTCATTAAATTCAACCGGTGATATATATTGTGTTCCTAACATAGATGAGACTGCACACAGGGAGGTTAAAGTAACAGTGACCTCAGTCTATATTAAGACACTCCAGAGTGAGGAACAGGCCTTAGGGGCCGGCCTATATACAGTGCTCCCAAGGGATGCTGGGATCCACATCATCACGCTCCCCCAAAGTCAAAGTGAAAACTATTTACAAGGTGAGGTGATCGGGAGCCTTTCTTTCCCTGGTGGACCACCTCGGTACAAATGTCTGTTCTGATGTGTTGCCTGTGCCCTTGCTGGGCTGGCGTGTTGTTGGCCCTGCAGGGCTGCTGGGTGAGCCTGGCCTTGCTGGGCTGTTGGGCATGATGGGTTCAATTTCCTGGTCCGGGGTGGTGTCGTTGATCCTTTGGGTGTGTGTTGTGGGCTCGAAAAAGGTAGTGTCTGCTGTGGGTTGTTCAGGGCAGTCTGTGAATCGCAGCCTTATTTGGTCCAGGTGCTTTCTGCAAATTTGTCCATTGTCTAGATTGACTACAAACACCCTACTCCCTTCTTTAGCTATCACCGTGCCCGCGATCCACTTGGAACCATGTCCATAGTTTAGCACATACACAGGGTCATTCAGATCAATATCCCGTGACACAGTGGCGCGACCATTGTTTACATTTTGTTGCTGCCGCCTGCTCTCTACCTGATCATGCAGGTTGCGGTGGACAGCGAGAGTCTGGTTTTAAGTGTCCTTTTCATGAGTAGCTCAGCCGGGTGCACCCCTGTGAGCGAGTGGGGTCTCGTGCGGTAGCGGAGCAGACTCGGGACAGGCGGGTTTGGAGTGAGCCTTCTGTGACTCGTTTAAGGCTCTGTTCACCCCCTGTCGTCAAGGTGTGTATTGCTTAAGTATATACAGAATTACAGTGGTGTTACATAGAGGTTACATACATGACATCACCCCCCCCCCCCCAAAGTATTATTGGGATCATAGATTAAGTCTTTCAGGTGGTCTACGCTCCCTCGTGGAGTGCCGCAGTTGGGGTTCTGGTTGTTGAGCCATGGCGTGTGTGTCTGTCACCTGTGGTGATTCTGGCCTGTCCAGGCTGACCACCGGACTGTGCATGCTGCTGAATGTTCTTGTTGCTCGTTCACTGGCAGTGGTGTGAGCACCATCTCATGCTCTTCCTCGAGTTCCTCAGTGTCTATGCTGAACCTTTTTTTTTTTTTACTTGGTCCAGATGCTTATGGTATATCTGCCCATTGTTAAGTTGAACCACGATGACCCTGTTCCCCTCTTTGTCTATTACAGTACCCTCAAGCCATTTGGGCCCCACGGTGTGATTGAGGACGAATACCGGGTCATTTATTTGTATACATCTCCCCCTTGAATTACGGTCATGGTACTCGTTTTGGGACTGGCGCTTGCCCTCAACTTTGTCGGTCAGGACTGGGTGAATGAGGGACAACCAAGTTTTGACTGTTCGTTTCATATGTAGCTCAGTGGGCGGGACCCCCGTGAGCGAGTGCGGTCGGGACCTATAGGCTAGCAGGTGGTGCGATAGGCGGCATTGAAGGGAGGGCCCTTGAATCCTGAGCATTCCTTGTTTAATGATTTGGACCGCACGTTCCGCCTGACCATTGGAGGCCGGCTTGAACGGTGCTGTCCTGACATGGTTAATGCATTACCCGACATGAACTCCCGGAATTCGTAGCTCATGAAACATGGGCCATTATCGCTAACAAGGATGTCCGGCAAGCCATGGGTTGCAAAGACCGCACGTAGACTCTCCACATTGGTGGATGTCGTGCACGAATTCAAAATGATGCACTCAATCCATTTCGAGTACGCATTTACCACAATGAGAAATATTTTTCTCATGAACGGGCCCGCGTAGTCTACATGAATGCGTGACCATGGCCTGGTGGGCCAGGGCCACGGGCTGAGCGGGGCCTCCCTGGGGGCATTACCCAGTTGGGCACACGTCGTGCACCTGCGAACAGTGTTCCAGGTCTGAATCAATTCCCGGCCACCAAACATGTGACCGGGCAATGGCCTTCATCAGAACGATGCCTGGATGCTCACTGTGGAGTTCCCTGATGAATGCCTCCCTGCCCCTCTGGGGCATTACTACCCAAGCTGCCCCACAGTAGGCAGTCAGCTTGGATGGAGAGCTCATCCATGCGCCTGTGAAACGGTCTGACCTCCTCAGGGTATGCTCCGTGTGCGGGCGCCCAATCCCCAGTCAGGACACATTTCTTAATCAGAAATAGGAGGGGATCTCTGTTTGTCCAAATTTTGATCTTGCGAGCTGCGATGGGGGAGCCTGCGCTGTCAAAGGCATCAACGGCCATGACCATCTCAGCGCTTTGCTCCGCTGCCCCCTCAGTGGTGGCCAGTGGAAGCCTGCTGAGCGCGTCAGCGCAATTTTCTGTGCCAGGCCGGTGCCGGATGGAGTAGTCATAAGCAGCCAGCGTGAGAGCCTATTGCTGTATGTGGGCTGACGCGTTGGCATTGACAGCCTTGCTGTCTGACAACAGGGATGTTAACGGCTTGTGGTCCATTTCTAATTCGAACCTCCTGCCAAAAAGGTACTGATGCATTTTTTTTACACCATAGACACACGAGTGCCTCCTTCTCAACCATCCCATATTCCCGTTCTGCTTGAGAGCGCGACCTGGAAGCATAAGCCACAGGTTGTAGTTGGCCCTCAGCATTACTCTGCTGCAACACGCACCCAACCCCATAGGACGATGCATCACATGTCAGAAACAATTTTTTACAGGGGTCGTATAGGGTCAATAACTTATTTGAACAAAGTAGGTTCCGCGCCCGATTGAAAGCCCGTTCTTGACAGTCCCCCCAAAACCAATCACAACCCTTACGCAGGAGCACGTGAAGCGGCTCCAACAACGTGCTTAAGTTCGGCAGAAAGTTCCCGAAATAGTTCAAGAGTTCCAGAAATGAACGCAACTCCTATGTGTTACCGGGCCTGGGCGCTCGTCGAATCGCCTCTGTTTTGGATTCGGTGGGCCGAATCCTATCTGCAGCAACCCTCCTGCCCAGGAACTCAACTTCAGGAGCCAAAAACACATATTTAGACTTCTTGAGTCTCAGGTCTACCCAGTCCAGTCGGCATAGCACCTCCTCCAGGCTGTGGAGATGTTCCTCTGTGTCACGACCCATGATGAGGATGTCGTCCTGAAGTACGATTGTTCCAGGAATGGATTTGAGCAGGCTTTCCAGGTTTCTTTGAAAAATCGCGGCCGCTGATCTAATGCCAAACGGGCACCTGTTGTAAACAAACAGTCCATTGTACATAGTGATGGTGGTCAGTAGTTTAGATTCGTCGGCCAGTTCTTGGGTCATGTAGGCTGAAGTGAGATCCAACTTGGTAAACAGCTTGCCGCCTGCCAGCATGGCGAAAAGATCCTTCGCTCTCGGGAGTGGGTATTGGTCTTGTAGGGACACCCGATTGATCGTGGCCTTGTAATCGCCACAGATCCTGACAGAACCATCCGCTTTTAGGACGGGAACGATGGAGCTCATCCGGTCGCTGAATTCAACGGGCGAGATGATGCCCTCTCTCAGCAAACGGTCCAATTCGCTCTCAATTTTCTTCCGCATTACATACGGCACCACTCTGGCTTTGTGGTGCACTGGTCTGGCGTCCAGGCTTATGCGTATCACTACTTTGGTACCTTTGAATGTCCCGACGCCAGGTTGGAATAGTGACTCAAATTGTTGTAGGACTTGTGAACACGAACTTCACTCCACAGATGACATTGCATGCACATCCCCCCATTTCCAGTTCATCTCAGCTAACCAGCTCCTTCCCAACAATGCGGGACCATTGCCCGGGACAATCCAGAGCAGCAGCCGGTTCACTGATCCATTGTGTGTGACTGCCAACATTGCACTGCCTAGTACTGGAATGATTTCTTTGGTATACGTCCGTAGTTGTGTCTCAATGCATTCTAGTTTGGATCTACTCGCTTTGAGTGGCCATAGCTTTTCGAATTGTTGAACGCTCATGAGTGACTGACTGGCCCCCGTGTCCAGCTACAGGGATACCATTTAATAAAACCTTCATCATCATTGGTGGTGTTTTGGGATATGAGCTGTGAATGTTTGCCACATGAACTCGCTGAACTTCAACGTCCATTGATTTGCCCCAAGAGTCATCCTGCATCACAGACCCCCCTTCTGGTCCATCTGTCTAGTAAATTAGCCTGGTTACAAGCTTCCTGCACATTCGAGCTAAATGGCCACTGAGGTTGCAATTTCTGCAGAAAAATTGTTGAAACCTGCAAATCCTGGCAGAGTGTTTGCCCCCTACATCTCCAGCATGAGCTGAGATTCCCATTGATGTGAACAAAGGAGCTATGACCCGGCATTCCTCGCTGATCGAACATGTGTATAAAACCTATATCTCGAGCTGATGATGCCATTGTCTGGCTTGAGGTACTCCCGTACCAATGTACACAACTCCTTGTATGTTTTCTCTGTTGGATCACTAGGCATGAGTAGATTCTTTATCAGACTGTAGATCTTTGAACCGCACACAGTGAGGAACACGGCCCAGAGCCGAACTGCATCGTCGAACCCCTTCATTTTGTTGGCCACGAAATACTGGTTCAAACGGCTCACAAAGTCTTCACAATCTTCTCCCTCCACGAATCGCTATAAAAATCCAATCGTGCTTATTTTGCAAACAAAGATTCTTGTAATCTTGTCTGCAAATTTTATATATGTAATAAAGGTACAAACTGAGTACTGTTTAACTGAACAAGGTACACCATTGGCTCTGCTTTATTACGGTCCAAAGTGCACGACTCACAAAATGGCTGGCCTTTTATACCCGAGCAACACTGGGCCATTATCCTTTTACCTATGGGAGCAGAGATCAAATCCCGCCTACACGGATGGGAATGACGGGTATTATTTTCTGCTGGCCTACTGTGTGAGATGTCGGTTTGGCTGAGTTAGCAGCACTCTCCCCTCCAATCTCCCCCAGCCCCACAACCCTCCGAGGTATCTGCGCTCCTAATTCTTCCCTCTTAGGCATCCCCGATTTTAATCACTCCACCATGAGCGACCGTGCCTTCATTTGCCTCGTCCCTAAGCTCTGGAACTCCCTGCCTAAACCTCTCTACCTCTCTACTCTCTACCTCTCCTCGCTCCTTAAAACCTACCTCCTTTCTGTCCTAATATCTCCTTTTGCGGCTCGGTGTCAAATTTTGTTTCATAACGCTCCTGTGACGCACCTTGGGACATAAGAACATAAGAAATAGGAACAGGAGTAGGCCATTTGGCCCCTCGAGCCTGCTCCGCCATTTAATAAGTTCATGGCTGATCTGATCATGGACTCAGCTCCACTTCACTGCTCGCTCCCCATAACCCTTGACTCCCCTATTGTTCAAAAATGTGTCTATCTCCACCTTAAATATATTCAATGACCCAGCCTCCACAGCTCTCTGGGGCAAAGAATTCCATAAATTTATAACCCTCTGAGAGAAAAAAATTCTCCTCATCTCAGATTTAAATGGGAGGCCCCTTATTCTGAGACTATGTCCCCTAGTTTTAGTTTCCCCTATGAGTGGAAATATCCTCTCTGCATCCATCTTGTCGAGCTCCCTCATTATCTTATATGTTTCGATAAGATCACCTCTCATTCTTCTGAACTCCAATTTGTATAGGCTCAACCTACTCAACCTATCCTCATAAGTCAACCACCTCATTGAAACATAGAAACATAGAAAATAGGTGCAGGAATAGGCCATTCTTCTAGCCTGCACCGCCATTCAATGAGTTCATGGCTGAACATGCAACTTCAGTACCCCATTCCTGCTTTCTCGCCATACCCCTTGATCCCCCTAGTAGTAAGAACGTCATCTAACTCCTTCTTGAATATATTTAATGAATTGGCCTCAACAACTTTCTGTGGTAGAGAATTCCACAGGTTCACCACTCTCTGGGTGAAGAAGTTTCTCCTCATCTCGGTCCTAAATGGTGCCATGAACTTGGCTGCTGCTGCTGCAGGGGGATGACCACAGGGGACCCCTGCACTACCTTCCTTGCACTACTCTTCCTGCTGGTCTTCCATTCCCCAGCTGGCTGTGGACCCTTCTCCTGCGGTCAGACCAACTCGCTACACATGCTACTCACGTCATTCTCGGCATCGTGGATGCTCCAGAGTGAATCCACCCTCAGCTCCAATTCCACAACGCAGTCCGTCAGGAGCTGGAGGCGGATACACTTCCCGCAGATGTAGTCGTCAGGAACACTGGAGTCGTCCCCGAGTTCCCACATGGTACAGGAGGAGCATATCACGTGACCAAGCTCTCCTGCCATGACTTAACCCTTAGATACACTTAAATTGGTGACAACACTGTTACAGGTTACTTACTGATATAAAAAAGAAAAAGAAAAACTACTTTCCAATCACCAGCCAATCACTTACCCCTTTGGCTCATCTCCGGAATCAACCTAGTGAACCTTCTCCGATGCAAGTATATCCTTCCTTAAATACGGAGACCAAAACTATATGCAGTACTCTTGGTTTTACTACGTCAAAGCTGCTGTATAAATGCAAGTTGTTGAATGAAAAGGCTGTGCGTTCAAGCCCAGGACTCCACCATGTAAACTACACTGATTTCCTTTTTGCAATAGTGAGTGTCTTGTTTGTGAGGCATACTCAGTGACAGCTTCTTTTAACAAACAATCCAGGTGAAACAGCTTGCCGTGGTAATTAATTAGTGGAATAAATGTTCAGTGTGGTCATTGATTAGTAGAATTGTAGTTAATATGGTCACTGGTTAGTGTAATCATTGCCAGTATAGTCACTGGCCACTGGAATCATCTGTCAGTGTGAACTGTTTAGTGGAACATAAGAACATAAGAAATAGAAGCAGGAGTTGACCATTTGCCCCCTTGAACCTTCTCCGCCATTCAATAAGATCACGGATGATCTTCTACCTCAGCACTTTCCCGCCCGATCTCCATATCCCTTGATTCCCCTCGAGTCTAAAAATCTTATCGATCTCAGCCTTGAATATACTCAAAGATTCAGCATCCACAGCCCTCTGGGGTAGAGAATTGCAAAGATTCACAACCCTCGTGAGTGAAGAAATTCTTCCTCATCTCAGTCTTAAATGGCTGACCCCCTTACCCTGAGACTGTGACCCCTGGTTCTAGATACTCCAGCCAGGTGGGGTAAACAACTTCTCAGCATCTACCCTGTCAATCCCCACAGAATGTTTCAATTAGATCACCCCCATTCTTCTAAACTGCAGAGAGTATAGACCCAAACTACTCAGCCATCTTGTAGTGTGGCCATTGGTTAGTAGAATCAACTCTCAATGGGTGTTTTTTTAAAGCAACAGTTATTTCTTTATATATCATCATCATCATAGGCATTCCGTTGTATCGAAGATGACTTGCTTCCAAGCCAAAAAGGGATGAGTTCACAGATGTTTCAATGAAGGACCTAATATTCCAGGTCCCGAACTATATGTTGAAGGGTGGAAGATGCCTGTGCGTGGATTTTTTTACCGTGTGGTGGCTGTTGCATACCAGCCACCACACAGGCTTGACAGAGCCAGGTCTTGATCCAGTGGCAAAGATTAACCAAGACGACTGGAGAACAGCTCTGCTGCACGGACCCAGTGCGCACACATATCTCAGTGTGGGCTGGCCCGTGCTGCGCCCGGGCCCTCACCTCTTCTGGGCCCCAGACTCACACCTCTCCTGGGCCCCGGTCACTCCCCTCTACAAACTCTTGCCACATCTTCGCCCCTCTGCTGTGCCTGCCCACACTGCAATCAGCGACCTGACTTCGCAGCCGTCGCCTTCCTGCAGCAGCATGCGCTGCTCCCTGCAGTGGCCCCGGCCTGCTGATGGCCTTGCAGGCTGGGACCGTGCCGATTTCTGGGCCTGTGTGATCATTCCTGATGAGTCTAGGTCAGTAGGATGAACAACCATCAGAAAATACATGGGACTTTTTTCAGCGTAAAATCTCAGGGGATCTTCATGTGGCTGATAGATTTATTGCTGATTTCATATCAGTTTTACCCCATTCCCCCATTATCAAGTGTGGTTTGCCTCTTGTGTGGGTGCAAGGGAGGGATTTGGTGCAGTTAACATCCCGAGGCAGATTTTTGACAAATTCAGGTGTGAGTCCCCGTGAGAGTGTGAGAGCCACATCAGCAACCACTGTCTTTTCAAAATGCCATCGTCTTGTGGGAGCGGCTGGAGTTTTGTCCTCTGGAGACCAGGATTCCAGCTGTGTGTTTACACTATTGCGGTTTCAGTAATTGACGCTGACATTTACATGGTATTTTTGCATCTGTGTCGCTGGGACTGGGGCCGTCTCACAAACAAGGGGATTAACCCCGAGAAGCTGCCCAGATAAGTATTCTTGAGCAAATAAGCATGTTTCATATCACAAAGTACCTTGGCTCATAAATCCCCAAATCATTCATCTGCATTGTGTTCAGAGTCTATTTGTTTGTTACAGCTCACTAGACAGGCATTAGGACCTGCGGGAGCTATTCACAGTTGCTGTAAACCTGCTGGTTCATGCTGTTTTGGGACACCATTTTGGGAGTTGCTACAATCAGCATCATAGGCAGTCCCTCGAAATCGAGGAAGACTTGCTTCCATTCTAAAAGTGAGTTCTTAGGTGACTAAACAGTCCAATGCAGGCAATTACAGTCTCTGTCACAGGTGGGACAGACAGTGGTTGAAGGAAAGAGTGGGTGGGGAGCCTGGTTTGCCGCACGCTCCTTCCACTACCTGCGCATTTTCTGCATGCTCTTGGTGACAAGAGTCGAGGTGCTCAGTGCCCTCCCAGATGCTCTTCCTCCACTTAGAGCGGTCTTTGACCACGGATTCCCAGGTGTCGGTGGAGATGTTGCACTTTTATCAAGGAGGCTTTGATAACTTTGCTCACTAGGCGGCATTAGGATCTTGCGGGAATTATTCACAGTTGCTGTAAACGTGCTGGTTTATGCTGGTTTTGGGACACCATTTTTGGAGTTGCTATAAAGGACACAGTTAGTTGCACTTCTCCTATTTCAGTTAGTCTGTTTATTTACGTACATAATAGTCTGCGTTCGTAACAATGCAGATACCTCCTGATCAGACGACATACGATAGAACAGGAGCAGCACCAAATCAAAGGCATTGCCAGATGAGAGCCAAACCAACTGTAGCGCCAGAGCCGTGCCAAGTCAGCCACAGTTACACTACCACAGCACGAAACCAGCCACAATGGCTATGTCGCTGGGCCAGACCAACCACAAGCCAAATGTAGAAGCTTACAGCACTGAAGCAAAGCTGTTTAGCCCTTCATAACTGAAGGGCTAAACGGCTTTGGGATTGCTTTAACAGCTCTGTGTTAAAGCAATCCCAAACTAATCGCATTTCACTGCTCTCCTCATAGCCTTGTATCTTCCCTGATTTTAACTGCTCCATCATTGGCGGTCGTGCCTTCAGCTGCCTGGGCCCGAAGCTCTGGAATTCCTTCCCTCAACCTCACCGCCTCTCCACCTCTTTCTGCTCCTTTAAGAGGCTGCTTAAAACCGACCTCTTTGACCAAGCTGTTGGTCATCTGCCCTAATATCTCCTTATGTGGCTCGGTGTCAAATTTTGTTTGATAACGCTCCTGTGGTCCGCCTTGGGATGTTTTACTACGTTAAAGGTGCTATATAAATGCAAGTTGTTGTTGTTGTATCTTGCTCTGCTCCATAGCTTCATAGAGACATCACCAGAGTGCCAGAGCATTGCCAAACCATAGTGACATCATGGCAGTTCAATGTCATCATGGTGACATCGTGACAATGTCATGACATCCACAATGACAACATGAGCGTATCAGGACATCCACGGTGACATCATGACAGTCCCAGAGCAGTGTCAAATCAACCATAATGATATAACTCTTCCAAGGGAAGGGGAAATGATGGTGTCTTACCCCACCACCCCCCAACCCCACCATCTCACATCCCCAGTGCTGTTAAAACCAGCTGCATCTCTCCAAACTCGACAGTATGTAGAACACGCACAGGCTCTTTTTCCCCACGAACTGAAATCCAATTCTTGGAAGCAGGGCATGAGCATGATCTCCATGCTAAAAATACTGGGGGGGGAAAAATTGATGAATTTAATCTCCGACTTTCCACTCGCTCCCGGGCTCTTTCAGCCAGGTACGGTAGCATAGTGGTTCTGTTACTGGACCAGTAATCCAAAAGCCTGGACTAATGATCCGGGAAACGTGAGTTCAAATCCCACCCTGGCAGCTGAGGAATTTAAATTCAGTTAATTAAATAAATCTGGAATTTAAAGAAAAAACTAGTATTAGTAATGGTGACCATGAAACTACCGGATTGTCATAAAAAACCAACTGCTTCACTAATGTCCTTTAGGGGAAGGAAATCTGCTGCCCTCATCCGGTCTGGCCTATATGTGACTCCAGACCCACAGCAATGTGGTTGACTCTGAAATGGCTTAGCAAGCCGCTCATTTGTACCAAACCGCTATGACAAAGTCAGCACTGTGGGAGTACCTTCTCCTTCTTAGGCAGTCCCTCGGAGTCGAGGAAGACTTGCCTCCACACTAACATGGGTTCTCAGGTGACTGATGAGACCAATGCGGGACCTACAGTCTCTGTCACAGGTGGGGCAGACGGTGGTTGGAGGGACGGGTGGGTGGGGTGCTTGGGTTCTCGTGCGCTGCTTGCGCTTGGCTTTTGTGTGCTCCCGGCGAAGAGACTCGGAAGTGTTCAACACCTTCTCCTCCACTTTGAGCGGTCTTGGGCCAGGGATTCTCAGGTGTCGGTGGGAATTTTGCACTTTTTCAAGGAGGCTTTTGAGGGTGTCCTTGAAGCGTTTCCTCTGCCCAGCTGTCGGAGCTCTGAGTAGAGCGCTTGCTTTGGAAGTCTAGCTTCGAAGTACCCAGTACCTTCACCACACGGACTGCAGTGGTTTAAATAGGCGGCTCACCACCACCTTCTCAAGGGCAGTTAGGGATGGGCAATAAATGCCGGCCTTGCCAGCGACGCCCACATCCCGTAAACGAATAAATTTTTTAAAAAAGCTCTGGTCGTCATTACTGCCTGATGAGGCATGAGAACGTACAGGGGCACAGAGTAGGTGTTGTGAGAGGGAAAGTGCTAGGAGCTCAGGGCTGGAACCATTCAGCCTGGCCATACCTGGGTTTTTTCTTTAAAGCTGTCTACAGCTATTGTCACCAGGGAGCTGCGCGGTGAACCCTCGGCCAACTGATTCCCATCACTTCGCCGTTTGACCTTTTCCCTGCGGATATAGCGGGAGCCAATATTTGAGAAGGGGAATGGGGACAGATTCCATCTGAGGGGAATTGGAGCCCTCCTGGGTCAGCATGTCACAGTCCCACAGCTCATCATCATCATAGGCAGTCCCTCGAAATCGAGGAAGACTTGCTTCCACTCTTAAAATGAGTCCTTAGGTGGCTGAACAGTACAATACGAGAACCACAGTCCCTGTCACAGGTGGGACAGATAGTCGTTGAGGGTAAGAGAGGGTGGGACAGGTTTCCCGCAGCTCTTTCCGCTGCCTGCGCTTGATTTCTGCATGCTCTTGGCGATGAGACTCGAGGTGCTCAGCACCCTCCCGGATGCACTTCCTCCACTTAGGGCGGTCTATGGCCAGAGACTCCCAGATGTCAGTGGGGATGTTGCACTTTATCAGGGAGGCTTTGAGGGTGTCCTTGTAATGTTTCCCCTGCCCACCTGGTGCTCGCTTGCATGAAGGAGTTCTGAGTAGAGCGCTTGCTTTGGGAATCTCGTGTCTGGCATGCGAACAATGTGGCCAGCCCAGCGGAGCTGATCGAGTGTGGTCAGTGCTTCGATGCTGGGGATGTTGGCCTGGTCGAGGATGCTAATGTTGGTGCGTCTGTCCTCCCAGTGGATTTGTAGGATCTTACGGAGACATCGTTGGTGGTATTTCTCCAGCGACTTGAGGTGTCTACTATACATGGTCTATATCTCTGAGCCATACAGGAGACCATGAGCTTGGTGGCAGATTTGAGGGCCTGGTCTTCAAACTAATGAACTAGTGACCCACGTCTCTTTGATTGTTGCACTGCTTTCCAGGGTGGGCTCTGAAAATCCAGCAAACTGGAAGATAAGCAATGGAGCCTCTTAAATGAAACTCACAGCAAATCCCAGAGCCCTCCCTGTGTGTGGGGATCAACGAGCTCCCAGGCAGCTGTGTTGGGACGTGACAATCCTAAACACAACAGAGTTGAAACTTTCACCATTCCCAAGCTAAATATTCTATATCGGGGCAGTTGTGACCTTTCTGAAGATGTCCCCATGATGATTATTTTCCGGTATGAAAGCAGCGTTTTGCACTTTAGTTGCCCTCATGTGCCCTGTGCTCTGTAAATTTCAGAGCAGAAATAGCCAGCCGAGCTTGTTGAAAGAAAGAAGTGGGTGTTATATTGCAGAATTGCTTCCATAGTGTACAGGGGGCAGACACCAGGCAATCAGGACTGTGCGTACGCAAGCAGTTCATCCGAAAGCCACGGATCATGACCTTTCCTTCTGGGCACTAGAGAACTGACCTCCTGAATTCCCACTATAACAGGGACTTGAACGCAATCATAATTTGACAGCATGCACTCCAGGTGGCCAAGGCTTCACACCGGAAGCGCATGTTCGCAAAATCCATCCTCCTGGACTTTCTGTAATAGTTTGCAGCGCTTAGATAGAGGTCAGCCTATGAGAACACCCCATTGTTGACCTGTATGGGTGAGGAACCAACATCTCCATGTTCCCCACCACGTCACACACCATCCTGACTTGGAAGTATATCGGCCGTTCCTTCATCGTCGCTGGGTCAAGATCCTGGAACTCCCTCCCTAACAGCACTGTGGGAGCTCCTTCACCACGCGGACTGCAGTGGTTCAAGAAGGCGGCTCACCACCACCTTCTCAAGGGGCAATTAGAGATGGGCAATAAATGCCGGCCGCGCCAGCGACGCCCACATCCCATGCACGAATATTTAAAAAAAGCTAAGCACCCAGCGCTCCCAGTGACTACCCATGTTGCATCGAACCAGAAAGTCCATTGTCAAAGGCAGGGAGAATGTATCTACATAGGATTACATTGGATATACAGCACAGAAACAGGCCATTCGGCCCAACCAGTCCATGCCGGCGTTTATGCACCACTCGAGCCTCCCCCCGTCTTTCCTCATCTAAATCTATCAGCATAACCCTCTCTTCCCTCCTCCCTCATATACTTGTCGAGCCTCCCCTTAAATGCATCTATACTATTCGCTTCAACCACTCCCTGTGGTAGCGAGTTCCACATTCTCACCGCTCTCTGGGTAAAGAAATTTCTTCTGAATTCCCCATTGGATTTCTTGGTGACTATCTTACATTGATGGCCTCTATTTATGCTCTTCTCCACAAATGGAAATATTCTCTTTGTATCCACTCTATCAAAATCTTTCATGGTTTTAAAGACCTCTATTAGGTCACCCCTCAGCCTTCTCTTTTCAAGAGAAAAGAGTCCCAGCCTGTTCATCCTTTCCTGATAAGTATACCCTCGTATTTCTGGTATCATTCTTGTAAATCTGCAAGAATAGTGCTCAGTACAGATATGGCTCTATGCGTACATAAGGACATAAGAAATAGGAGCAGGAGTAGGCCATTCGGCCCCTGAAGCCTGATCCACCATTCAATAAGATCATGGCTGATCCTCTACCTCAACTCCACCTGCCTGCACTATCCCCATATCCCTTGCTTCCCTTAATATCCAAAAATCTATCGATCTCCATCTTGAATATGCTCATGTCCCAGCGCTCTATCTGTACAGATCCATCGACCACAGCAACTGGAACTCTGCGGGACGTTTAATATCTCCTTCGAAACACAAAGATTGAGCTTACCTTTCACTGATACCTCCTTAGGGGATCTTGTGCTGAATGAACGTGCGTGTGGATTGTTAGCCATTCAGTGCATAGTACCAGGAAAACAAACTCTCGCGGATGAGCGGCGAGAGTTTGTGGCGTGGGTGCTGCAAGTGATCGTGGCATAGGAGCGGTGAGAGATCGTGGCGGAGGTGAGGCGAATATTTGGCGGAGGAACGGTGAAAGATCGTGGCGGAGATGAAGTGAATGAGGGTACGGGGCCCAGAAGAGCCGAGGGCCCAGGGACAGCACGGGCCAGCCCACACTGCGATATGTGTGCGCACTAGGTCCATGCAGCAGAGCAGGCCTCCAGTCATCCTGGTTAACCCTTGCCACTGGATAAAGGCCTAGTTCTGTCAAGCCTGTGTGGTGGCTGGTGTGCAACGGTCACCACTTGTTAAAAAAATCCACGCACAGGCATCTTCTATCTAATTCAATTGGAATTCAGGACTGGAATATTGGGTCCTCCATTGAAACATCTGTGAACCCATGTGGAAGCAAGTCATCCTCGTTCAAGGAACTGCCTATGATGATGAGTACCAGGAATACAGGGACTTGCATTTATACAGTGCATCATCACATCCTCAGGATATCCCAAAGCATCTTATGCCAATGAATTACTTTTAAAGTGTAGCCATGTAGGCAGTTTGCTCACAGCAAGATTCTACAAACAGCAGTCAGATCATTGACCAGCTAATCTGTTGGTTGAGGGATTAATGTTGGGCAGGACATTTGGAGAACTCTGGTGAACTTATCTCCAAATAGAGCAAGGGAATTGTCTATGTCTATCCTGAGCAGGTGGACGGGGCCTCAATTTCACATCTCATTTGAAAGACAACACTTCTGACAGTGTAGCACTCTCTCAGTACTCTTTGCCTGGATTACATACTCAAGTCTCTGGAGGGCAGCTTGAACCCATGACCTTCGAACTCAAAGGTGAGAACGCAGCATTTGAGGCACAACCGACCCCTAAATGTCTTAATGCCTAAAACTGGGATCTCGCAAGATGACAGGAGATTAAAGTTGCTATTAAGTGTCAGCCATGGCTCAGTGGGTAGCATTCTCCCTCTGAGCCTCTGAGTCAGAAGGTTGTGGGTTCAAGTCCCACTCCAGAGACTTGAGCACAAAAAATCTAGGCTGACACTCCAGTGCAGTGCTGAGGGAGTGCTGCCCTGTTGGAGGTGTCGTCTTTCGGATGAAACGTTAAACTAAGGTCTGCTCTCTGCTCTTTCTGGTGGATGTAAAAGATCCCATGGCACTATTTCAAAGAAGAGCAGGGGAGTTATCCCCAGTGTCCTGGCCAATATTTATCCCTCAATCAACATCACTAAAAACTGATTATCTGATCATTATCACATTGCTGTGTGTGGGAGCTTGCTGGTGTGCAAATTGGCTGCCGCGTTTCCTACATTACAACAGTGACTACACTCCAAAAGTACTTCATTGGATTTAAAGCGCTTTGAGACATCCCGTGGTCGTGAAAGGCATTATGTAAATCCAAGTCTTTCTTCTTTCTTCCTTCTTTCTATATATCAACCCCTGCTCCTGGATTGAATATGTGACGACCTCTGCATGGTGATACAGTTCCAGCAAAACAAAATATATGAAAGGAGATTATTAAAGGGGCAGGACTGTCAAATTAAAAGAACTTCTCTGTCTCTTTGCCAGACCACACATTTTCCTCCAGTCACTAATGTGGGTGTAAACGGAGGAAGCAGTTTGAAGGAGTAATTATTATTATTTAAGTTTATAAGTTTCCTTTTATTATGGTTTAATTCTTTATTAGTTGTGCTCCTCTAAAAAGAACATTGTCCCAGAGCACAACAAAGAGGAGCAATGCAATGCCCCTTTAAAGGGGAGTTTTTCAAGCCTGCTCAGCTCACATCCCTTCAGTCACTGAAAGTAAAATATTAAATGTGGTTTAAGGCGCAGGAGACAGTCATTGTGACAAAAAGTCTTACCCTTTTCAATGGATCTTAACACCCCCTGCCCACCTTTTCACTCATTGGAGTTTAGAAGAATGAGAGGCGATCTTATTGAAATGTGTAAGATACTGAAGGGGCTCGACAGGGTAGATGCAGAGAGGATGTTTCCCCTCGTGGGGGAATCTAGAACTAGGGGGCATAGTTTGAAAATAAGGGGTCGCCCATTTAAAATGGTAATGAGGAGGAATTTCTTCTCTCAGTGGGTCGTGAATCTTTGGAATTCTCTACCTCAGAGAGCTGTGGAGGCTGGATCATTGAATATATTTAAGGTGGAAATAGACAGATTTTTGAACGATGGGGAGTCAAGGATTATGGGGAGCGGGCAGGGAAGTGGAGTTGAGGCCAAGATCAGATCAGCCATGATCTTATTGAATGGTGGAGCAGGCTCGAGGGGCCGAATGGCCTACTCCTGCTCCTATTTCTTATGTTCTTATGTTCATTACTTCTCACCCAGAAAGGCAGTTTGTGCCATGACCCTACACCAATGAAGAACTGGAGTGAGGTTGTCCCACGCCCGTTTTATGTTGGACCCTTGGCAACGAGAGGAGATTTCCATCCTATCTATTGGGGCTGCAATTAACCCCAGGCCACAGAAGTGTAAGGACAGCAGGGAGTACATTTTTTGCTATCGATGATAAACTCTTGCTGGTTAGGAGCAGTGAATGTTACGCTAGCTCAGTAGTAGCACTCTGGCCTTTTAGTAAGAAGGTCATGGGTTCAAGCCCCAATCCAGAGACTTGAGCGCATAATCCAGTACTGTGGGAGTGCCATCTTTCGGATGAGATATTAAACCAAGGCCTTGTCTGCCCTCTCAGGTAGACCTAAAAATCCCATGGCACCATTGGAAGAAGAGCTGGGGAGTTCTCCCAGTGTCCTGCCCAATATTTATCCCTCAACCAACATCACTAAAAACAGACTATCTGGTCATTATCACATTGGTGTTTGTGGGAGCTTGCTGTGTGAAAATTGGCTGCCACATTTCCTACATTACAAAATTGATAACACTTCAAAAGTAAATCATTGGTTGTAAAGCGCTTTGAACATAAGAACATGAGAAATAGGAGCAGGAGTAGGCCATTCGGCCCCTCGAACCTGCTCCACCATTCAATAAGATCATGGTTGATCTTCTATCTCAGCTTCACTTTCCCGCCCGATCTCCATATCCCTTGATTCCTTTAGCATCCAAAAATCTAGCAATCTTTGGGGTATCCTGAGGTTGTGAAAGACACTATAGAAATGCAAGTAATGTCTCTCTCTCTTTCCTGTCAGATCTTACGGGATTTTTCACAATGGCTGTAACCAAGCTGTTGGCCCCCTCAGGACCCAGCAATAGAAACTCATCAAAGTGGGGCAGGGTGATACATTTTGCAAGTCAGTGGCCCTTAAAAGGGTGCTGAAAAAAAAATTGAAGAACTTAAAGACTGCATACGAAGTCAAAAATTATTTCATCCTTAGGGCTGTAAGAGGTGTCATGTATTGCTTAAGAATTATTATGCTTAAGAATTCATATCAACACATTGCTATTAAGAACTAGTTCGTTTATTAACTAGTTGGAGTATTATAAGACAAAAACTTTGGCACTGAGCTGCATAAGTGAAAATTAGCGCAGGTGACCAAAAGCTTGATCGAAGAGGTAAGTTTTAAGGAGCGTCTTGAAGAAGAAAGGAGAGGTAGAGAGGCGGAGGGTTTTAGGCAGGAAGTTCCAGAGCTTGGGGCCTAGGCAACAGAAGGCACGGCCACCAATGGTTGAGTGATTATAATCAGAGATGCTCAAGAGGGCAGAATTAGTGGAGCGCAGACATCTCGGGGATTTGTGGGGCTGGAGGAGATTACAGAAATAGGGAGGGGCGAGGCCATGGTGGGTTTCTGAAAATAAGGATGAGAGTTTTGAAATCAAGGCGTTGTTTAATTGGAAGCCAATGTAGGTCAGCGAGCACAGGGGTGATGGGTGAGCGGGACTTGGTGCGTGTTAGGACACGGGCAGCTGAGTTTTGGATCGCCTCTAGTTTACGTAGGATAGAATGTGGGAGGCCAGCCAGGAGTGCGTTGGAATAGTCACGTCTAGAGGTAACAAAGGCATGGATGGTACACTTCAAAGAAGCTGCCAACATACGACTACTGGGTGCATAGCCCAAGAATGAGTACCATCGAGCGTAGCCTTACAGCTTGCTTCCACTGCTGGACCATGCCAAGCCCTCAGCCAACACTACCGCTGTTCCATTGCATGTCATTCATGCTCAAACTCCGGCACTGCACACGTTCTGCAGTACAGCAGGACCTGGAGGTACTTGTGCATGAAACACAAAAGGTCAGAATTCAGGTACAGCAAGTGATCAGGAAGGCCAATAGAATCTTGGCCTTTATTGCAAAGGGGGATAGGGTATAAAAGCAGAGAAGTCTTGCTACAGTTATACAGGGTATTGGTGAGGCCACACCTGGAATACTGTGTACAGTTTTGGTTTCCATTTTTAAGAAAAGATATACTTGCTTTGTAGGCAGTTCAGAGAAGGTTCACCAGGTTGATTCTGGAGATGAGAGGGTTGACTTATAAGGAAAGGTTGAGTAGGTTGGGTCTCTACTCATTGGAATTCAGAAGAATGAGAGGTGATCTTATCGAAACGTATAAGATTATGAGGGGGCTCGACAAGGTGGATACAGAGAAAATGTTTCCACTGATGGGGAAGACGAGAACTAGGGGACATAATCTTAGAATAAGGGGTCGCCCATTTAAAACTGAGACGTGGAGAAATTTCTTCTCTCATGGGGTTGTAAATCTGTGGAATTTGCTGCCTCAGAGAGCTGTGGAAGCTGGGTCATTGAATAAGTTTAAGACAGTGATAGACAGTTTCTTAACTGATAAAGGAATAAGGGGTTATGTGGAGCGGGCAGGGAAGTGGACCTAAGTTCATGATCGGATCAGCCATGATCGTATTAAATGGCGGAGCAGGCTCGAGGGGCCGTATGGCCTACTCCTGCTCCTATTTCTTATGTTCTTATGTTCACACAGCACTTTCAGCTGGCTCTGTACTGACCCGAAACCTATGGATCCATCTTCTTATGGTCATAGCCAGACTGGCATGACAGAGCCTGTAGATAATGTTTTTAAAATATTTGTTCCTGGGATGTGGGTGTCGCTGGCAAGGTCGGCATTTATTGCTCATCCCTAATTGCCCTTGAGAAGGTGGTGGTGAGCTGCCGTCTTGAACCGCTGCAGTCCTTGTGGTCAAGGTGGTACTTGGGAGGGAGTTCCAGGATTTTTACGATGAAGGAACAGTGATAAGATTTATGGAATAAGAGTGATTGTGTGTACTCCAGATCTGGTGCCTTTTATTTCCCTCCCATTACCTCTTTTATCGTGTACCGCTTCAACCACGAAATACTACATTTGTGGTGCCCCAAAACCAATTCGTATAATTAATTTCAGCTTGACTTGCCACACTTAGTTGCCTTTTTAATCCCTGAGCTTCTGTGAATGTTCGTTCTATAAAATTTCCCTTTTTTCCTGTTTTGCTCACTTCTAGTTAAAGCTTCCATTACAGTTGTGCTTCTGGTGACTTAGTAGCCAATCTATCAGCTGTGGCTCAGTGGGTAGCACTCTTGTTTCTGAGTCAGAAGGTTATGAGTTCAAGTCCGAAAGATTTGAGAGCAAAAATCTAGGCTGACACTTCAGTGCAATATTGAGGAAATACTGCACTATTTGAGGTGCTGTCCTTCAGCAGTGATGTTAAATGGACTCTCAGCCCTCTCAGGTGGTTGTAAAAGATCCCATGGCACGATTTCAAAGAGGAGTTCTCCCTCGCATTATCCCTTACTCAATATCATTGAAACAGATTAGCTGTGTACAAATTTGCTTCTGTGTTTCCTATATTACCATAATGATTGTACTTCAAAAGTATTTAATTAACTGTAAAGCTCTGATGTCCTGAGGTTGTGAAAGCTGCTATATCTTTCTTTTTTAGATTCCACATAAACCTTGCCTATTGTTAAGATAAATGAAAATGAAAAAAACATCATTATAAAACCAACCAAAAATAATGATAAAACTAAAAATGTACTGCAAAATTGGACAAAAAAGACTCAGAGCCATTAATAACTCCACCATTCATCCAGCTGTTCGACAGGAGCACTCAGTCCAATCCCATTTTTAGTAGATGGGAAAGTGTGCTTGACATCATTTAAATAATAGACTTCAGGAAGACATAGGCAAGCTGGTGGAATGGGCGGACATGTGACAGATGAAATTTAAGGCAGAAGAGTGTGAAGTAATGCACTTTGGTAGAAAGAATGAGAGGACATATAAACTAAATGGTACAATCCTAAAGGGAGCGCATGAACAGAGAGACCTAGCGGTATATGTGCACAAATCGTTAAAGGTGGCAGAGCAGGTTGAGAAAGCAGTTAAAAAAGCTTACGGGATCCTGGGCTTCACAAATAGAGGCATAGAGTACAAAAATGTGGAAATTATGATGAACCTGTATAAAACACTGATTCGGCCCCAACTGGAGTATTGTGTCCAATTCTGAGCACCACATGATAAGAAGGATGTGAAGACCTGAGAGAAGGTGCAGAAAAGATTTAAGAGAATGATTCCAGGAATAAGGGACTTCAGTTACATTGATAGAACTTAGAGAGCATAGAAGATTGAGATGAGATCTGATAGAGGTGTTCAAAATCATGAGGTGTCTGGACAGGGTAGATAGAGAGAAACTATTCTATTGGCGGAAGGGTCAAGAACCAGAGGACACAGATTTAAGGTGATTAGCAAAAGAATCAAAGGCGACATGAGGAAGTGGTTATGATCTGGAATGCACTGCCTGAAAGGGTGGTGGAAGCAAACTCAGTTTTATCTTTCAAAGGGGAATTGGATAAATATCTGAAGGTAAAAAAAATTGCAGGGCTACAGGGAAAGGACGGGGGAGTGGGACTAGCTGGGAGTCGACACGGGCTCAACGGGCTGAATGGCCTTCTGTGCTGTAACCATTCCATGATTCTATTATTCTATGATTAATATTTGAATGAAGCTGTGACTCTTTGTTGTCATGACCACGTTGGCCGATCTTGGTTTGATTTCCAGTCCCTAAGTGTCTTTTCTACGCTGGCACCATCGGCCTAATGGACCAGGGAATTTACCCTGGTGTACTAACCCAATACGTCCCCTTCTTCCTTTACTCCCCTATATTAAATCAAAATGTTAGTGGAATTGATTTTGCAAATCCTATTTCCATCAATGTTATCTGTTATCTAATCAGTTGAGTCCAGTCTATGTAAGTGCCATGGAAGCTCTTTTTTGGGGGGGTGAGGGTAACTATTCTATTATTGTGAACACATTTTTCCAAATAAACTGGTTTTGCTCTACAGTGTACTTTACATGTTGGGGTTGAATTTCCGCAGGGTTCTCCCAATCGTCCATCGTAACTTTGGTAGAGGGTCCGCAGAAACTCTGTTGAAACGGCATAAATGCCGCTCAGGCATTTGATGGAAGTTTTCAAGATATTAAGGTGCACAGATCGGGTAGATAGAGAGAAACTATTTCCACTGGTTGGGGAGTCACAGACTAGGGGACAGAGTCTAAAAATTAGAGCCAGACCTTTTAGGAGTGAAGTTAGGAAACATCATCATCATAGACAGTCCCTCGAAACGAGGATGACTTGCTTCCACACCAAAAAGCTATGAGTTTACAGGTGTTTCAATGAAGGACCTAATATTCTGGATCCCAAACTACATCTTGAAGGGTGGAAGGTGCCTGGGTGTGGATTTTTTTAATGTGTGGTGGCCGTTGCACACCAGCCACCACAACACTTCTACACACAAAGCATGGTAGAAGTTTGGAACTCTCTTCCGCAAACGGCAATTGATGCTAGATCAATTGTTAATTTAAAATCTGAAATTGATAGATTTTTGTTAACCAACTATATTAGGGAAATGGGGCAAAGGCGGGCATATATACAGAGGTCGCAGATCAGCCATGGTCTCATTGAATGGCAGATCAGGCTCTAGGGGCCTCCTGTTCCTATGTTCTTTGGGGTTCCCGCGGGACCTTCCGCCAAAGTTGCGGTGGAACGATTGGGAACCTCCTCCCACCCCCCACCCACCCAGCGGAAATTTGCACTGCCGGTCGGCTATTTTCTCTGAGGTTTACGGACAGATTTCAACTGTAGCTCGTTTTTACCCAGCCAGGTCTCTAGACAAACTGTACAACTTTGCCGAGTGTTCCGGCTTGCACCTGATCTTCGGCTTGAACGCCCTGCTGCGGAATCCGGACAACTCCTGGAACGGTTCCAGCGGCCTGAGTCTCCTCAAGTACTGCGCCGGCAAGAAATATAACATATCCTGGGAGCTTGGAAACGGTAAGTGAGCATTGCCATCCAGTCAGTGAGGTCTATTTCCACCCCCCCCCTCACATTCCCCGAACCTGCCTGAGCATGTTGATCAGTGTCATTAGCACCATGTGACATCAAGTGTGACAGAATTGCCTTGGGATGTTTCACTACGTTAAAGGCTCTATATAAAAACAAGTTGTTGTTGTTGTAAATAACTTGCATTAATATAACATCTTTCACAAAGCCCCAAAGCACTTTACAGTCAATGAAGTACTTTTTGAAGTGCAGTCACTGTTGTAATGTAGGAAAAGCGGCAGCCAATTTGCGCACAGCAAGCTCCCACAAACAGCAATGTGATAATGACCAGATAATCTGTTTTAGTGATGTTGATTGAGGGATAAATATTGGCTGGGACACATGGAATCACAGAATGGTTACAGCACAGAAGGAGGCCATTCGGCCTGTTGAGCCCGTGCCGGCTCTCTGCAAGAGCACCTCAGCTCGTCTCACTCACCCCGCCCTTTCCCCGTAGCCCTACAAATATTTTTCTTCAGGCACTTATTTAATTCCCTTTTGAAAGCCACGATTGAATCTGCCGCCTCCACCTGTAGTCAGGGTGTTGACTGACAAAGTTAAATTGGACACTCGGGGTATTTTAACTCCACTATCAGGCCTGCCAATTTTGCAGTAGTCAGTTTTGGTATGAATTCCTATGCCTCCCAGCATATAATGCATTCCTATAGCTTAATGCGACTTTTTCCATTTATTGGCTGGTAGTCACGGTGTTGACATGTCTGTTGATGGCTTGTTTATGAGTCTTGAAAGACAAGTAAAGGAAGCCTTTACATGTGCCTCAGGAGAAAACTCTTAACCAAAGCAAACCATTCAGTAATAAATGACTGACTAAGATGTATGAGGCTGGATAAAACGCTGGGAAATGCTCCAGAACTCCAGAGATCAGCAGTAACTTCAATGAGAACCAGCCACAAGAACAATCGAATCAGTCACATCTAAAATTGAGAATGTGTTGGTTGAGAGACACCAATCTAAGTGCTTCCAAAACGGGGCACGATTGCCAATATTTATAACCAGCCTCCAGCCACCTGAAAAGAGACAGAGAGGTCAACATATCGTCGACTGACCAACAGGCTGGGCAGCAAACTGGGACGGAAGCCAGTTTTTCATCACAAACTTAATCCCCACCCCGGTTCCAGAATCAACTTGTTTTGTTTCTATGATCTACCCACCGAGTCCCGAGCCGGGTCAATACAATATATGGTAATGAAGGCCAGTGACATGGCAGCCCTGGGTCTCCTGGTTTTTGCACTCGCAATGCACTAAGAGTAAGTTAGAATGGTTAAAGAATCATAGAATGGCTACAGCACAGAAAGAGGCCATTCGGCCCGTCGAGCCCATGCAGGCTCTCTGCAGGAGCCCCTCAGCCAGTGCCACTCCCTCCGCCCTTTCCCCATAGCCTTTGCAAATCATTTTCCTTCCTCTTTAGCCACGTATTACAAAAAAAAAGGACATAGAGGCACTGGAGAAGGGGCAGGAAAGATTTACAAGGATGATACCAGAACTGAGAGGTTATAACTACCAGGAAAGACTGAACGGCTGGGGCCTTTCCGCTAGAAAAGGGAAGGCCGAGGGGTGAACTGATCGAGGTCTTTAAGATTGTGAAGGGGTTTGATAGAGTAGACGTAGAGAAGATGTTTCCACTTGTGGGGATTCCAAAATTAGGGGCCATAAATATAAGGTCGACACTCATAAATCCAATGGGGAATACAGGAGAAACCTCTTTAACCTGAGAAGAATCTTTGCTTATAAGAGCTTATATACAGCTCTGTGGAACCGTTCACAGCAGTCTCGGGAAATATCCTATTTCCCGTATGTCCAGTCCACACCTGCTTTTATAATCCCTAATAGTGCAGTTTTAGCTATTTATGCCTCATCCATGCCTTTGTTACCTCCAGATTTGACTACTCCAACGCACTTCTGGCTGGCCACCCACATTCTATCCTAGGTAAACTTGATGTGATCCAAAATTCGGCAGCCCATGTCCTAACTCGCACCAAGTCCCACTCACCCATCACCCCTATGCTTGCTGACCTACATTGGCTACCGGTTAAGCAACGCCTCCATTTCAAAACTCTCATCCTTGTTTTCAAATCACTCCATGGCCCTTGCCCCTCCCTATCTCTGTAATCTCCTCCAGCCCCACAACCCCCCTCACCCCGAGATGTCTGCGCTCCTCTGATTCTGCCCTCTTGAGCATCCCTGATTATAATCGTTTAACCACTGGTGGCAGTGCCTTCAGCTGCCTAGGCCCCAAGCTCTGGAATTCCCTGCCTAAACCTCTCTGCCTCTCTACCTCTCTTTTCTCCTTCAAGACGCTCCTTAAAACCTATCTCTTTGACCAAGCTTTTGATCATCCGCCCTAATTTCTCCTTATGTGGCTCGGTGTCAAATTTTTTGTCTCATAATACTCCTGTGAAGCGCCTTGGGACATTTTACTACGTTAAAGGTGCTATATAAATGCAAGTCATCATTATTATTATTCTAGAAAACGAGACAAGTTCTAGTTAAGGTACCCCACTCTGGTTGGATGTATTTCTGGAGGTTTCATTATATGACGTGCCACCTCCCACGCTCCTGCCAAATAAGCAAAAGTGTTCAAAGACAATGAGAAAAAAAACATAATTTTTTTAATGCCCTGATGATTTTACTCCCGGCTGTTGCTGGTGGCCGTGTCCTGGAGATCGATCTTCAATTCCTAGGGACTCCAGTAGAATCCTGGAGGGTTGGTCACCCAAGCTTTTGCTGCTAAAGTCACTGGCTGGAGATCCTCTGTGTCTCTGCGTGAAAGTGCAGTACATGCTGTAAGGTATTCGCTTAGTGTAAGGAGGAAGCTAAGAGGCTGCAGGGCAACTTGGATAGGTTAGGTGAGTGGGCAAATGCATAGCAGATGCACTATAATGTGGATAAGTGTGAGGTTATCCTCTTTGGGGGCAAAAACAGGAAGGCAGATTATTATCTGAATGGTGACAGATTAGTAAAAGGGGAGGTGCAACGAGACCTGGGTGTCATGGTACATCAGTCATTGAAAGTAGGCATGCAGGTACAGCAGGCGGTGAAGAAAGCAAATGGCATGCTGGCCTTCATAGCGAGAGGATTTGAGTATAGGAGCAGGGAGGTCTTGCTGCAGTTGTACATGGCCTTGGTGAGACCACACCTTGAGTATTGTGTGCAGTTTTGGTCTCCTAATCTGAGGAAGGACATTCTTGCTATTGAGGGAGTGCAGCTCAGGTTCAGCAGACTGATTCTCGGGATGGCAGGCCTGACATATGAAGAAAGACTGGATCGACTCGGCTTATATTCACTGGAATTTAGAAGAATGAGAGGGGATCTCATAGAAGCATATAAAATTCTGACGGGATTGGACAGGTTAGATGTAGGAAGAATGTTCTCGATGTTGGGGAAGTCCAGAATCAGGGGTCACAGTCTAAGGATAAGGGGTAAGCCATCTCGGACCAAGATGAGGAGAAACTTTTTCACCCAGAGAGTGGTGAACCTGTGGAATTCTCTAGCACAGAAAGTTGTTGAGTCCAGTTCGTTGGATATATTCAAAAGGGAGTTAGATGTGGCCCTTACGGCTAAAGGGATCAGGGGGTATGGAGAGAAGGCAGGAGTGGGGTACTGAAGTGCATGATCAGCCATGATCATATTGAATGGTGGTGCAGGCTCGAAGGGTCGAATGGCCTGCTCCTGCACCTATTTTATATGTTTCTATGTATGCTTCATGGGTTCTTTGCTTAAGAATTCATAGCCACACATTGCCATTAAGAACTAGTTGGTTTATTAGCAAAGGCTTAACAATCACATTTCACATTACCAGTTCATCCACCAGGCTCACAACCACCTGCCTCATCGTGGATCCCCCGAACCCAACTGGCTGGGGTTTTATTGAGTCTTGTGAACATCATGTGACTGGCTAAGTCACTTCCAACTGAACAGCTCTGCAATTATTTTGGTAGAACGTTTATACAAGTGCCCCCTTTGTAAGGGCACAAAAACCAACAAATTAACTGACAAACATTACAGGGAACCTTGACAATCAAATTAAATTAAAATTTTATTTCCTGTTGAAATGATACATTCCAGTCCCTCTGGTGCCCATCTCTCATGGAAAGCGTACCGGTGGACACCGCGTGCTCCATCTCCAGGGACACCGTGGTGCCAATGTAGCCATGGAAGAGAGGCAGGTAGTCGGGTTGAATGATCCCCTCCTTGTAGGACACCAGGAGCAGTCCTACAAGGAGACCCTCCGACCTGCCCGCTCCCCTCCGCACCAGGTGCCCAAAGATTCGGAGCGTGGTACTGAAGTGCAGCCAAAAATCGAATAAAAATTCAAATAATGGAAGAGGGGCTGCAACCTCACACATTGCACATACATGTGGAACACGGACTCCACCAGACCGCAGAAATTGCCGACGGCCTTGGAGTCCATCAACCGACTTAAAACGTATTGCACGGGACTGCCCCTTGCAACACCCTCCAGGCCAACTCCCCAATAAATAAAATAGAGAGCACTCCATTGGGGACCCCCGCCTCCTCCATCGATAGCAAGATGGTGCGCCATGGCATATCCGGACGGAAGACGAAGATGGCAACGTGGAGAGTGTGCAAGAGCAGCCCTTACAGGAATCCCCTTCGCAAAGCATGGAGGGGATTTCCCGGAGGAGGCTCAAGTTGTGAGGCGCCGGCACCCGAGGGAGGTTTTGGGGCTTGGCGCCGATGAGGAATCCCGTCCGGATGGGGGTCAGTTCGGATGGGATCGGACCCACGTGCTTGAGCCTCCTCGACACACCTAATGGAGTCAGGGCCCAGAGCCGTTTTTAGCGACTCGATGGCATTGGCCGTGCGCCGGACATCGGCCCAGGACAGGCTGCTCCTTCTCCATCGAGCAGGTCCCTGACCCTGGTCACCTTGCCAAACACAGGCCTCTCGTCCGCCTGCCACCTAAAACCGCGCTCGTGGAGGTACGGTTTCCTGAGCAGTGGCTCCCGAAGGACAGCCACCACTCGATCAACAGCTCTACAAACCTGTGAGCATACTCACAGGTGCGTAATTTGAAATCTCACAATTGGGGCCATTATGATTCACCATCACAGTGGAAAAAGCTTCAAGAGGCTACAGGAGAAAATATAAAAATACAGAGAAACAAATGATGGAAATAGACTGGACCATTGCAGAGCTCAGTGACAACAGCATAATGCTGCCTTGGCCTGGTTGTTATAGGCTAGTGCTTGCAGGGTTGATACGAATTATAAGAACATTTGACTTAGGAGCAGGAGTAGGCCATACAGCCCCTCGAGTCTGATCTGCCATTCAATAAGATCATGGCTGATCATCGACCTCAACTCCACTTTTCCACGCGATCTCCATATCCCTTTATTCCCCTAGACTCCAAATATCTATCTCAGCCTTGAATATACTCAGAGACTCAGCATCCACACCCTCTGGGGCAGAGAATTCCAAAGATTCACCACCCTCTGAGTGACGAAATTCCTCCTCATCTCAGTCCTAAATGGTCGACCCCTTATCCTGAGACTGTGCCCCCTAGTTCTAGACTCTCCAGCCAGAGGAAACAACCTCTCAGCATCTACCCTGTCAATCCCCTTCAGAATCTTGTATGTTTCAATGAGATCACCTCTCATTCTTCTCAACTCCAGAGAGTATAGGCCCATTCCTGTTGACCCACACAGGCAAACATGGATATTTGATCAAAGCGGAGCAGTCTGTTATTTTGATTTTATGCCCCGATGTTCAAGTGACATCAAGTTTAATGGCAAACTCGTGATCGTTCTGGTTTAATGCTCCACCAACTGGTGAGACATTACATCTGTTGTGGGTCTCAGTTAGACTTGACAGAGTGACATAGCAGACTAGACTGACGGAGACATCACATCGCGAACCCTCCCAGGCCTCTCTGAAAGGTCATCGCTGAACGGGGATTAAAAAAACACTCACTGGGTTAACAATGACTAATGCTCAGGACGAAGCAAAGCATTTTGAAGAGGGATTATTTTATTTATGCTCCGATCGTGAGGCATCAGTGGAAAATGGAAGGTTCCTGGGAGTTTGAGTTGCATCAGCTCCTGGAAAACTACAAACTTCCTTCAGTGTGGTCCGTTCATTCCAACATACTGAGCTTTGCTGTGCAAGAGAGTCTAAATAAATGAAGACCTTTAGACTGTGTACTCCTGACGCTCTTTCTGTTACTCGGCAAAACCAGTTGTGCGAACACTGAAAGAAAGAAAAGAAAGACTTACATTTATATAGCGCCTTTCACGAGCACCGAACGTCCCAAAGTGCTTTACAGCCAATGAAGGACTTTTGGAGTGTAGTCACTGTTGTAATGTAGGAAACGCGGCAGCCAATTTGTGCACAGCAAGCTTCCACAAACTGCAACGTGATAATGACCAGATAATTTATTTTTTGTTATGTTGATTGAGGGATAAAAATTGCCCCCAGGACACCGGGGATAACGCCCCTGCTTTTCTTTGAAATAGTGCCTTGGGATCTTTTCCATCCACCTGAGAGAGCAGACGATGCCTCCATTTAACGTCTCATCCAAAAGACAGCACCTCCGACAGTGCAGCACTCCCTCAGCACTGCACTGGAGTGTCAGCATGGATTTATGTGCTCAAGTCCCTGGAGCGGGACTTGAACCTACGACCACTGAGGCTGTGTACAACTCTTAAGGAAACACTGCTTGGAACCTAAGCACTATCATAGGAACATAGGAATAGGAGGAGGCCATTCAGCCTCTCGAGCCTGTTCCACCATTCAATGAGATCACGGCTGAACTGTATCCTAACTCCCATCTACCCGCCCATCAGGGCAGACACACATCATTTTGCTAGTTGCAATTACATTTTCGGCAATCAAAATGTGTTCGATCATCTTTGGAATATATTTGCATTTAAATAGTGAGTGCAGATAACTGTCATCGAGCAGAAATTATTCAGATGGAGTACAGAGCTCAGCAACATGATTCAATTAATGTCACTCGAGTAGTCAACACAGAGTTCTTGAAGGATGCTTTTGCACATTTAGCTTTTTCTCCCAGCAGCGAACATTGACAACCCGAATCCCTTTACGTCATGGCAGAAAGTTTTTGGTTGTCGGTCATTTTTTTAAATGCAATATGTGACATTCGACATCAGGTATATTCCTGGTACGCACAAACCCGAGGTGGGGGGATGCAGGGGGATGGAGAGGGGTGGAATCGCCATGGTATTCTACAATTAGAGTTAGAAAGGAGAAAGGAGCTCTCATTGCTCTTGTGGTAAGATTGGCATCAGATTAAATCGATTTCAAATCTCAAATTGGTTTTATTTTACCACAGCAGGCTTTATATCCAAATATTAAGAGAGAGAAACAAGGATTGTTCTTAATATCCTGTTTACTTTTATCTTGGGAGATTTTGGGGTGTATTTTTCTGCTATCGCTAATGTATAGGACCACATTGATGCAACATATAGAGGAAAATTGGGTGGGAAGGAGTGCAGGCACATAAGGGAGCCCGTTTGATTTTCTGTCCATTGAACAGAGAATCAGGCACATTCTTTTTCCCAACCTGCGATCCTCCCTTTCTGGTTTTCCTTGCTGCACTGTGCCATGGTGATCTAATACACCCAGGGAAAGCAGTCCCTCTCTCACCTTGTTCTAACCTTCACAATACTGGTGATTCCCCCCCCACCACCACCCCCTCCCGCCCATCACCATTCTCGCCCCCTCCTCCTCCTGACCGTGTCAGCTGTGGCTCAGTGGGTAGCACCCTCGCCTGAGTCAGAAGGTTGTGGGTTCAAGTGCCACTGCAGGGACTTGAGCACATAAATTTAAGCTGACGCTCCAGTGCACTACTGAGGGAGCGCTGCACTGTCGGAGTTGCTGTCTTTCGGATGAGATGTTAAACCCGAGGCTCCGTCTGCCCTCTCAGGTGTAAAATATCCCACGGCACTATTTCGAAGAAGAGCAGGGGAGTTATCCCCGGTGTCCCAGCCAATATTTATCCCTCAATCAACATAACGAAAACAGATTACCTGGTCATTATCACATTGCTGTTTGTAGGAGCTAGCTGTGCACAAATTGGCTGCCGCGTTTCCCACATTACAACAGTGACTACACTCAAAAAAAAAGTACTTCAATGGCTGTAAAGCGCTTTGAGACATTTGGTGGTCGTGAACGGCGCTATATAAATGCAAGTCTTTCTCTCTTTCTCTATCACCCGCCACAGTTTTGTTTCAGACCATTGATTAGTTTCTTTGTGGACAGGATTTTTTACTGCTTGTTGCGACTGGTACAGTCATATATTGGCGTCATCGGATTATAAAGTGAATCCTGGAAACACTGCGACAGTCACGCATAAAATTTAACCTCAAGTTTCATGAGTTTTTGATAAGCTTCGAGGACAGATTGAGGAGTCTTTCTACAGTAAAAGAAAAGTTATGAAGAATCCTTCCTTCATGACAATCAAATGATCATTATTTAGCCTACAGTGTTAAAGATCTGCTCATATAGACAGTTAGCCATGCAGGTGTAGGCTGAGGGAATCCAGCCTGTTGCATACATATAGACTTGAGATGATCAAACATTCCATGAGGCACAATGGGAGTGGTTGTCAGTGGTAGTGTAAAATGGGTCATAGCGAATCGACAGCCCATTTTAAACTCTGCTAATTGATATTCCACCGATTTCAACGTTGTAAACTGGGTGGCCGATTCACTTTTACCATTTTCATAGAATCATAGAATGGTTATAGCACAGAGGGAGGCCATTTGGCCCGTCGAACCCATGCCGGCTCTCTGCAAGAGCACTTCAACTACTCCCACGCCCCCCCGCCCATTCCCCGTAGCCCTGCAAAATAATTTTCCTTCAGGTACTTATCCAACTCCCTTTTGAAAGCCACGATTGAGTCTGCCTCCACCACCCTCTCAGGCCGTGCATTCCAGATCCTAACCACTCGCTGCGTAAAAATGTTTTTCCTCATGTCGCCTTTGGTTCTTTAACCAATCACTTTAAATCTGTGCCCTCTGGTTCTTGACCCTTCCGCCAATGGGAACAGTTTCTCTACTCTGTCCAGACCCCTCATGATTTTGAACACCTCCATCAAACCTCCTCTCAACCTTCCCTGCTCCAAGGAGAACAACCCCAACTTCTCCAGTCTATCCAAGTAACTGAAGTCCCTCATCCCTGGAACCATAAATCTCGTAAATCTTTTACGTTCTAGCAAAGACCGATTTTACCAACAATGGTTCCTGTGCCGGTGGTGCATGAGCGATTGCTGACTGGAAGGATTCGATGTAACTATTTGAACTGCACTTTTTTTGACAGACATGCGACAAGCCCCTCCCCGTCAAGCTTTGCCCCACTCCCCCCAGCCCGAATCTTTCCATCCACGTCATGCCGAGAAGCAGGACCTGAGGTTCCGACTCTCCCCCCGCCCCGGTGGGCTTAGGGAGGCGTGGGGGAGAGAGTGAGAGAGGCTGGGGGAGAGAGAGAGAGAGGCTGGGGGAGAGCGAGAGGGAGGCTGAGGGAGAGAGAGAGGCTGGGGGGAGAGAATGAGAGAGGCTGGGGGGAGAGAGTGAGAGGCTGAGGGGGAGAGAGAGGCTGGGCAGATAGAGAGAGAGAGGCTGGGAGAGAGAGAGAGAGAGGCTGGGGAGAGAGAGAGGCTGGGGAGAGAGCGAGAGAGAGAGAGGCTGGGGAGAGAGAGTGAGAGAGGCTGGTGAGAGTGAGGGAGGCTAGGGGAGAGTGAGAGAGGCTGGAGGAGAGCGAGAGGCTGGGGGAGAGTGAGCGAGAGGTTGGGGAGAGAGAGAGAGAGACTGGGGGAGAGTGAGAGAGACTGGGGGAGAGAGAGAGGCTGGGGAGGGAGAGGCTGGGGGAGAGTGAGAGAGGCTGGGGGTGAGGGGAGAGTGAGAGAGGCTGGGGGGAGAGTGAGAGAGGCTGGGGGGAGAGTGAGAGGCTGGGGGAGAGAGAGAGAAAGAGGCTGGGAGGAGAGTGAGAGAGGCTGGGGGAGAGTGAGAGAGGCTGGAGGGAGAGAGTGAGATAGGCTGAGGGAGAGAGTGAGAGAGGCTGGGGGAGAGTGAGAGAGGCTGGGGGAGAGTGAGAGAGGCTGGGGGAGAGTGAGAGAGGCTGGGGGGAGAGAGAGAGGCTGGAGGAGAGAGAGAGGCTGGGGGGAGAGTGAGCAAGGCTTGGGGAGAGAGAGAAGCCGGGGAAGAGAGAGACTGGGGGGTGGGGGGAGAGTGAGAGAGGCTGGGGGTAGAGAGAGAAGCTGGGGAGAGAGAGAGAGGCTGGAGAGAGAAAGAGAGAGACACGAGTTGGGGCGGAGAGACACAGGTGGGAGGAGGTCGAAGGGAGAGAGGGAACTCAGGGAAGACGGATCACGTTCTTGCAACCCCCTACAAGGGACATCGTTGGAGTGGATGATATCCAGAAGTCACGACATTGTCACTATTCACTTCATACCCAATAAACCTGTTAACAATCCGCACACATTGCCCCATCTATGGTGGGGGGGAAGGATGTACTTGGACTGGGGTAAGGCACTTTGCCTGGGGGAGGGATGTAGTTGGACTGGGGTAAGGCACTTTGGCTGGGGGAGGAATGTACTTGAACTGGGGTAAGACACTTTGGCGGGCCCTTGCTGTCTTATGGGGAACTCTGTCCTCTGTCGCTTCAGGAAGTCAAAGTGGATCGAGTTACAATTTGAAAAGCCAGTGAGACCTTGGGATGGGCGATTCCAGTTACACCTTCAAGCGAAACTTCAGGGTGTGGCTTATCTTCCAAAGGGACCAATCATAGACAAAGGACGGAGCATTGCAGCCATTTTGGCAGCACAGATAAGCACGTCCGGACAAATTTAGACCAGGGTTGAAGAGTATAGACATGGAGTGGATTCATAATCTAGTTCTTCTTGATCCAAATTTGGTGATTCAGAAGTGCTTGCGCAGAACTTTCCCTCGGGAGATTAAATGAATCGGGTAATGTGCGCGTTAGGATAGATTGTCATCGGCCAATAGAATGGGCGAGCTAGATGGGCCATATGCCCTTTTCCTGTTCACTGCTTTCTTCTGCCCCATTCCTCTAAAGGAAGTTCTCCCTTTTCACTCAGAAGGTATTGATTTTCAGGCTCTGTTCATGCTACAGCTATGGTGTGGGCAGGAAGCGGTTTTGCTGAATCCGGATACATGGCCGAGCTCCTCCAGGCTGTCTCACTCCACTTCACTTAGGAGTCTTTACACTCCTGATTTACACAGCAGGTTTATGATTGGTTTAAAGTGGTTTTGGCTTCATACGGACATTAAGCTCACGGAGTGCGAGTCATTGAATCATTGCAAATTAAACAAATATAACTTGAGGAATGCGCAAAATAAACAGAATAGCAACACTAAGTAAACTGAAAACATACTCAGACAAGTAGAAATTCAAGAAAAATACGACCAACAATTAAATATCCACATATCAAAGTTCCCCATACATGCTCCATCCAATTACAGTATAAAATCACCAGGTCCAGGAATCTCTTTCATCACTTCTCTATAACACTACACTTCTCAATTCTTCCCTTACCTTTTCAAAATCTCTAATCTGCAGCTTTTCCAAAGCTCACTTATTCCTAGGAGTGATTCCAAGACTTGATCGTGAGTTTAAAAAAAATAATTCACGGGATGTGGGCGTCGCTGGCAAGGCCGGCATTTATTGCCCATCCCTAACTGCACTTGAGAAGGTGGTGGTGAGCCCCCTTCTTGAACCACAGAGGGGCAGGTAAGAATCAAGCACATTGCTATGGGTCTGGAGTCACGTATAGGCCAGACCGGGTAAGGAAGGCATGTTTCCTTCCCTAAAGGAAAGTGAACCAGCTGGGTTTTTACGACAATCCAGTAGTCACCACTACTGATACTAGCTTTTTATTTAATTTACTGAATTTAAATTCCCCCAGCTGCCATGGTGGGATTTGAACACATAATTTCCCGAATTATTCGTTCAGGGGGCTGAAATTGCCCATCGCCGGAAACGAGGTGTGCCTACAGGTTTCGATGTGTTCTGGCCGCCCCAGTGCACGGGCGGCCTAATCGTCGAAATTCAGCACTTCAGGGATTTTATTGGGAGCGGGGCAGAAGTGGGGGTGGGGCGGAGTGAGCAACTCTGCAAGGCATCAGCGCCGCGCTGATGACCACCTCGCGCTGGCACGTCACATGGTCCCTCCCCTTCGGTTAAAGGGGAGGGCCGCTGTGAGCTCTGTAGCTACTTTACTGGCAAAAACTGGGCCACCAGGGAGGGTTTCGGCCGGGCCAGCAGCCTGGCACCCACGAGGGGGCTGCCAGGCTGCCTGTTGGTGGCTCGGCCAAACCCGGTGTGCATAATTGTCGGCGCAACCTGGCAGTCGGCCGGCGGGAAAAAAATAACATGGTGGCCATGGCAGTGCGCCCTCCCCTTTAAGGGCGGCCGTGCCGCCCAGCCATAGAGAGTGTACTGACTGTCGGGGTCACCGATCGGCGGCGGGGCCACTCCCGCGGGGCAATACCGGGAAAGGGGCAATTTCCCGAGGGGGACCCGCCAGATGGTAAGGGTTCGGCGCGCACACGCCATAGCAAGGAAATGGGTGGAGCAATCCCGGACACCGCTCCAAAACTTAGGCAATTTCCAAAAAGGCGGCCCCTCTGCGGAGACTTGGCGGCCATTCCGCGCCGCCCCATGGCCGCCTATTCCAGGCAGCCAGAGGCCTTATCGGAAGGGGCAATTTTGGCCCCCAAGCCTCAGTATTACTAGTCCAGTAACAATACCACTATGCTACCGCAACCGTTTAGTGACTATTAAAACGAGGGGCCACTAACTCTATCTAAAATTAGATAATGAAATCTAATTTTGCAACAAGCTATTCCATCAAAAGAGAGACTTCTTACTAGTGACTGGGCATGAACATCACAGAGTGATCATCCATTAGGGTTAAAATAAGAGACAAAACTCTGCGGACACAGGACCCGAATGTAAAGAATTTTTTATTTATTCATTCATGGGATGTGTGTGGCTTTGGCAAAACCGACATTTATTGCCCATCCCTAATTGCCCTTGAGAATATGGTGGTGAGCTGCCTTCTTGAACTGCTACAGTCCCGTGTGGTGAAGGTGCTCCCACAGTACTGTTAGGGAGGGAGTTCCAGGATTTTGACCCAGAGACAATGAAGGAACAACTGATAAAGGGATAGTGAAAAGCAAGAATGTGTGCCTGATTGTCCCCCATTTCCCAGCCCAGGGGCTTTGAGCTGGGTAAAGTGCCCCTACTTCTTAAAACACTCTCCGAAATTACACATTAGTATCCAAGAAAAAAAGAAAAAAGAAAAAAAAATTGCATTTATATATCGCCTTTCACAGTCTCAGGAAGTTCCAAAGTGTTTCAGAGGCAATGAAGTACTTTTGGAGTGTAGTCATTGTTGTAATGTAGGAAACGCGGCAGCCAATTTGTGCACAGCAAGCTCCCACAAACAACAACGTGATAATGACCAGATAATCTGTTTCTGTGATGTGGATTGACGGATAAATATTGGACCAGGAGCCCGGGAGAACTCCCCCGCTCTTCTTTGAAATAGTGCCGTGGGATTTTACACGTTCACCTGAACGATCAGACGGGACCCCGGCTTAACATCTTATCCGAAAGACGGCACCTCCGACAGTGCAGCACTGACTCAAAAGCAGCATCTCAATCTGCAAATCAAAGTGACCTAGATCATGTTTCATGAAGAGATCATGGTGGTTTAATCTCAAGCAAAATAAGCAGTTGTAGAATTTCAGTCTGCAAATCATTGCTCCGTTACGTGTTTACACAGTGTAGTGATATATTTATACTGCGAGCATTTACCATGCCCAACTGTGACAGCAGCATGAAAAATGCCCGGGCCTGTTATTTTAAGCAGCGTTTCACAGAAAAATGTTCCCGCTCAGCAGAAAGCTCTCAGCACGGCTCGTTTTGCATGAACTTTTTGCTTTTAAATAGTTTACGCTCGTTGTGGTACCTCTGACATGCACGGAATTAATGAGCCAGGCGTTTTAATCCCTGCAAGTACCCCAGTTCCATGCCTGTCAGGTTTTCTCAAAATATTTTTTACCTCTTTATTACTCGAAATATTACATAGAAACATAGAAAATAGGAGCAGTAGTAGGCCATTCGGCTCTTCGAGCCTGCACCGCCATTCAATATGATCATGGCTGATCTTTTATCTCAACTTCATATTCCCGCTTTTCCCCATACAGCTTGATGCTTTTTGTGTCTGGAAATCTATCTATCCCCCTCTTAAATATATTCAGTGTCTTGGCCTCCACAGCCTTCTGTGGTAGAGAATTCCACAGGTTCACCACCCTCTGAGTGAAAAATTTTCTCCTCATCTCGGTCCTAAATTTCCTACCCCATCTCCTGAGACTGTGACCCCTTGTTCTAGACTTCCCAGCCAGGGGAAACATCCTCCCCGCATCCAGTCTATCCAACCCCGTCAGAATTTTATACGTTTCAATGAGACCCCCTTTTATTCTTCTAAACTCAAGTGAATACAGGCCTCGTCGACCCAATCTCTCCTAATACCTGACAGTCCTGCCATCCCAGGAATCAGTCTGGTGAACCTTCGCTGCACTCCCTCTATGGCAAGTATATCCTTTCTTAGTTAAGGAGACCAAAACTGTACACAATAGTCCATTCTGTTTATATCCGCCTCGCTCTGAAAACGAATGAATTCAAACGAAAAAAGAAAGACGTGATATTGTTGGATTAGTTCTTTGCAGGAACGCTCAGCTTTGCTTGTTCCCTTCCCCTACCTGTTGCCCCCGCGCCCCCCGCCCCCACTCCTGACACACCCCAGCTCCATCTCATCACTATCTTTTGGTGCAGTGTATCATCACAAACATTGACCAATAGGAAGCATTCTTGCTGACGAACTGAGTGTCTCAAAGACAGGGGCGCCCGAGTTTATTGTTTCCGTGGTGCCTCACATGCAACATCAGAAGCCACGTATAAAGTTTAAATCCATGTGCCACCAATTTGCATATATATCTCCAATTGCTGATACCAACAGATCTTGGGGTCCTGTTTTTGGATGTATAATAAGAACATAAGAAATAGGAGCGGGAGTAGGCAATTTGACCCCACGAGCCTGCTCCGCCATTCAATAAGATGAAGGCTGATCTGATCTTGGTCTCAGCTCCACTTCCCTGCCCGCTCCCTGTAACCCTTCACTCCCTTATCGTTCATAAATCTGGCTAACTCCACCTTAAATATATTCAATGACCCAGCCTCCACAGCTCTCTGGGGCTGAGAATTCATGACCCTCTGAGAGAAGAAATTCCTTCTCATTTCTGTTTTAAATGGGCGACCCCTTATTCTGACATTATCCCCCTAGTTCTAGATTCCTCCATGAGGGGAAACATCCTCTCTGCATCTATCCTGTCAAGCCCCCTCAGAATCTTATATGTTTTGATAAAATCACCTCTCAGTCTTCTAAACCCCAAACAGTATAGGCCTAGCCTGCTCAACCTTTCTTTATATAACAACCCCTTCATCTCAGGTATCTGTAATGTATTTGCTTTGTGGTTTCTTTGCTTCAGAATTCATAGCAACATCTTGCTATTAAGAACTAGTTGGTTTATTAACAACGGTTCTAACAATCACACTACACGTTACCAGTTCATCCACTAGGCTCACAGCTACATATAGAAGAATGAGAGGTGATCTTATCGAAACATATAAGATTATGAGGGGGCTTGACAAGGTGGATGCAGAGAGGATGTTTCCACTGATAGGGGAGACTAGAACTAGGGGGCATAATCTTAGAATAACAGGCCGCCCATTTAAAACTGAGATGAGGAGAAATTTCTTCTCTCAGAGGGTTGTGAATCTGTGGAATTCGCTGCCTCAGAGAGCTGTGGAAGCTGGGACATTGAATACATTTAAGACAGAAATAGACAGTTTCTTAACCGATAAGGGAATAAGGGGTTATGGGGAGCGGACAGGGAAGTGGACCTGAGTCCATGATCGGATCAGCCATGATCGTATTAAATGGCGGAGCTCACACATGAGGCATTGAAGAATCCCCAGCATCCACCGACCTCATTCCCAAATACAAGCCACCCCCATTGGGAAAGGGGCAGAAGAAATGGAAAACTCAGAGAACATAAGAACATAAGAATTAGGACCAGGAGTAGGACCTACGGCCCCTCGAGCCTGCTCTGCTATTTAATAAGATCATGGCTGATCATCGATCTCAACTCCACTATTTCACCCGATTTCCATATCACTTTATTCCCCATGACTCCTAGGGGCCGAAATTCAGGTGCACCAGAAAGCTGGTTTTGGAATGGTACTCACTGCTGGAAATCCTGGTACACGAAGTAGATTTTTTCAAAGCCCTACAGGAAATGGATCATAGTGGGGGTGGGCCTTCAATTCCAAACCAGGCTGACTGGCTGAAAATGAGTCGGTGGGGCCGTCCGCCGCTGTCAATCAATGTGGTGACATCACAGCACGTGTGTGTCACCACGCTCTCTCCTCGCTGGTAAAGGGGAGACATTCGATCATTTTTTAACTTTGATCACTGGGCCACCAGGAAGAATTTCTGTCGGGCCATCAGCCTGGCACCCAAGAGGGGGTGGGCAGCCTGGCCGAACCCGGGAGCAGTATTTTGCTGGCCGATTGGCGGGGGATCGATGGATTCAGGTGAAAATTGATGGCTAAGTATTTTTTTATTGCTCAACGTTGGCCGTGCAGCAACTTGGTGGGATGGGGTCCAGGCCAAAAAATCCTCAACCTAAATTTAGGTCGAGTCGGCCTGTTGACCCCAGAACGGTGGCCATTCAATTTTTAGGAATGGCCGCTGCAAACGGACAATAACGGGTCTCTTTGAGACCCTGAATTTCAGCCCCCAAAAATCTATCGATCTCAGCCTTGAATATATTCAGAGACTCAGCATCCACAGCTCTTTGGGGCAGAGAATTCCAAAGATTCACAACTCTCTGAGTGAAGAAATTCCTTCTCATCTCTGTCTTAAATGGCCTACCCCTTATCCTGAGACTGTGCCCCCTCGTTCTAGACACTCCAGCCAGGGGAAACAACCTCTCAGCATTTACCCTGTCAATCCCCTTCAGAATCTTGTACGTTTCAACATCAACCACATCGTGTTCCTCTTAATTTAACAACTGGTTGTCCAAACTGTCTAGCTCTTTATCTGGGGAGCTCACTTAATGGGAGGTGTATGTAAAATGCGCTGTCATATAAAAATAATAATTTAGAAATATGCAGTTTTATATTTACAGTACTAAGATAGTTTAGGATTGTTTAAAGAGCTCACAAGTGTGATGTTTACATTGGCCAGACTGCAGAATTTAGTGAATAATGAGGTGTTAGATCAGTATCAAATTACATTGAATGATGTTGAGGAACAGTGATGGAGAGCAAGACAGTAATAGCCATTTACTTAAAGGGGTAACAGATCTCACTAAATGGTACTTTTCAAACTGAATTTTGAACTTTACAGTTCAGATACTCAGTGTCAGTATCAGGCAAGCCTAGGTTAAGTATAGCACAGATTATAGATGCAGTGCTGCACTGCCGGAGGTGCTGTCTTTTGGATGAGACGTTAAACCGAGGTCCTGTCTGCCCTCTCAGGTGGACGTAAAAGATCCCATGGCACTATTTCAAAGAAGAGCAGAGGATTTCTCCCTGGTGTCCTAGGCCAATATTTATCTGGTTATCAGATTATCTGGTCATTCTCACATTGCTGTTAGTGGGAGCTTGCTGTGCGCAAATTGGCTGCCACGTTTCCCACATTGCAACAGTGACTACACTTCAAAAAGTATTTCATTGACTGTAAAGCGCTTTGGGACATCCAATGGCCATTGATTGAGGGATAAATATTGACCAGGACACTGGTGAGAACTCCCCTGTACTTCTTTGAATAAGTGGCATGGAATCTTTTACGTCCACCCGAGAGGGCAGACGGGGCTTCGGTTTAATTTCTCATCCAAAAGAAGGCACCTCCGAGAATACAACCCACTGAGCCACTGGCTGATACCTTGTGCACGTGAACCCTTTGTTCTCTTTGTTCATTCACAGCCTTTCGCTTCTTTTCATTGAGTGTATATCCTGCTTCCTTGTGTACATATGATCACATTGTTACTCCTCCAAAAGCATGCTACATCACACTTATCCACACTCGTGTCAAACTGGGGGCAACTAAGGATGGACAATGAAAGCAGGCCTTTCTAGTGATGTCCAATCCCGAGAGTGAATTGAAAAAAGGTGGATATACAGGAACCCATTGAATTGTTTGAAGAGAAAGGGGGTTCTCCCGGTATCCTGATCAACATTCATCCCTCAAACATTGCCATTAACAACAGATGAAGTGGTCATTTATCCCATTTACCGTTTATGGGACTTAGGTAAGAACATAAGAAACAGGAGCAGGATTGGCCATACTGCCCCTCGAGCCTGCTCCGCCATTTAATAAGATCATGGCTGATCTGATCTTGGCCTCAATTCCACTTTCCTGCCTGTTCCCCATAACCCTTAACTCTCCTATCATTCAAGAATCTGTCCATCTCAGTCCTGAATATATTCAACGACTGAGATTCCACGGGTAAAAAATTCCAAAGATTCTGAGAGAAGAAATTCCTCCTCATCTCCGTCTTAAATGGACGACCCCTTATTCTGAAACTATGGCCCTTTGTTCTAGAATCCCCTACGAGGGGAACCATCCTCTTAGCATCTATGTTTTCGAGCCCCCTGAGAATCTTATATGTTTCAATAAGATCACCTCTTATTCTTCAGTGAGTATAGGCCCAACCTGCTCAACTTATCTTCATAAGTCAACCCCCTCATCCCAGGAATCAACCCAGTGAACCGTCTCTGAACCGCCTCCAATGCAAGTATATCCTTCCTTAAATAAGGAGACCAAAACTGTATCAGTACTTCAGGTGTGATCTCACTAATGCCCTGTGCTGCGTGCAAATTGCCCCATAACAGTGACTGCACTCGTTTAGTAATTGACTGGCAGTGTGGAGCTTCAGGTCGTCCTGACCATGTGAGAGGCACTTTATAAATGCCAGTTCTTTCTTTCTCAGAGGATCTTTCATGCAGTGTTGCAGTAAAAAATTATACAGGAGCTGGCACACACAGCACGGAAAAATAGAGGGTGCCTCACGCAGTGTTAATGAAGATGATAAAGGAGATGTCACAACCAGTATGGATTTGTACTGGAGAGTGTGGTGTAGAGATGCAGAACAATGTGTGCTCTTTGATGTAGCTCTGGGGAGCGTAGACCCCAGTACTTTAAAAGATTTTTTTAAATGAATCATTGAGCTCGACATAAATGTGTTCTGCAATCCTTCAAACCACTTTTCCTGATTTGTTGCGACATTAAACATATTTTTTGATCATGTTGTACCAGCCATTTGAATGGCAAATTAGGCATAACAACAACAACTTGTATTTATATAGCGCCTTTAACGTGGTGAAACATCCCAAGGTGCTTCATAAGAAGTATTATGAGACATAAAATTTGACACCAAGCCGCATTAGAAATTAGCGCAGTTGACCAAAAGCTTAGTCAAAGAGGTAGGTTTTAAGGAGCGCCTTGAAGGAGGAAAGAGAGGTAGAGAGGCGAAGAGGTTTAGGGACGGAGTTCCAGAGCTTGGGGCCCAGGCAACAGACGGCATGGCCACCAATGGTTGATCGATTATAATCAGGGATGTTCAGGAGGGCAGAATTAGAGGAGCGCAGACATCTCACGGTGGGGCGGCGGGGGTTTGTGGGGCCGGAGGAGATTACAGAGATAGGGAGGGGCAAGGCCATGGAGAGATTTGAAAATAAAGGAGGAGAATTTTGACATTGAGGTGTTGCTTAACCAGGAGCCGATGTAGGTCAGCGAGCACGGGGTGATGGGTGAGCGGGACTTAGTGCGAGTTAGGACATGGGCTGCCGAGTTTTGGATCACCTCTAGTTTACGTAGGGTAGAATGTGGGAGGCCAGCCAGGAGTGCGTGGAATAGTCAAGTCTAGAGGTAGTAAAGGGACGGATGAGAGTTTCAGCAGCGGATGAGCTGAGGCAGGGGCGGAGACGGGTGATGCTAACCTCCACCAGAGCAAGTTCACCAGATGCATGCTGTAAATAAGAAAGGGGAAGTTGATGGCTTATTATAGCAGACACTTGACTTGATCGCCGGGCGTGAGCAGTTTTTCACAAACCCATTTCCCCGCAATATTTTCGCAGAGCCCAACAGCTACCGAACAATGGTGGGACGGACGATTAACGGGAGCCAGCTGGGAAAGGACTACATCCAGCTCAAGAACTTGCTCCAGTCTGTCCGCTTCTACACGAAGGCCAGCCTGTACGGGCCCAACATTGGCAGACCGCGTAGGAATGCTGCTGCACTGCTGGATGGGTAAGTTATCAGCGAAGCTGTGCGCAAGGGAGTCAGCCACAGCTGTGGGCAATTTACTCCATCGCGCAATGACTCCGAAGTTTGCTCCAAAATGATAGGCTAATCCTGCACTTAAGTCATCATCATCATAGGCGGTCCCTCGAACGAGGATGACTTGCTTCCACAAGAGTTGACAGATGTTTCAATGAAGGACTCGATGTTCCAGTCTTGAACTCCAATTGAGGGGGTGGAAGATGCGCGTGCATTGATTTTTTTAACTTGTGATGACCGTTGCACTTCAACCACCACACGGGCTCGACAGAGCTAGGCCTTGTGCAGTAACCAAAGGATTGACTAACTAACAGAAAACAGAGAGTCGGGACAAATGGTTCATTCTCTGGTTGGCAACCAGTAACTAGTGGGGTGCCGCAGGGATCAGTGCTGTGACCCCAACTATTTACAATCTATATTAACGACTTGGAAGAAGGGACTGAGTGTAATGTAGCCAAGTTTGCTGATGATACAAAGATGGGAGGAAAAGCAATGTGTGAGGAGGATACAAAAAATCTGCAAAAGGACATAGACAAGCTAAGTGAGTGGGCAAAAATTTGGCAGATGGAGTATAATATTGGAAAGTGTGAGGTCATGCACTTTGGCAGGAAAAAAAAATCAATGAGCAAGTTATTATTTAAATGGAGAAAGATTGCAAAGTGCTGCAGTACAGCAGGACCTTGGGGTACCTGTGCATGAAACGCAAAAGGATCGTATGCAGATACAGCAAATGATCAGGAAGGCCAATGGTATCTTGGCCTTTATTGCAAAGGGGATATAATAGCAGTGAAGTCTTATTACAGCTATCTAAGGTATTTGTGAGGCCACACCTGGAATACTGCATGCAGTTTTATTTTCCATATTTACGAAAGGAGACTATGAAGGTATGAGGGCAGAGTTGGCTAAAGTGTACTGGGAAAACAGATGGAAGTGTATGGTTGATGAACAGTGGTGTATGTTTAAAGAGATATTTCACAACTCTCAAGAAAAATATATTCCAGTAAGGAGGAAAGGGTGCAAGAGAAAAGAAAGCCATCCGTGGCTAAGTAAAGAAATAAAGGACGGTATCTGATTAAAAACAAGGGCATACAAAGTGGCCAAAACTAGTGGGAGGACAGAAGATTGGGAAGCTTTTAAAAGCCAGCAAAGAATGACTAAAAAACTGATTAAGAAAGGGAAGATAGACTACGAAAGTAAACTAGCACAAAATATAAAAACAGATAGCAGGAGTTTCTATAGGTATATAAAAAGAAAAAGAGTGGCTAAAGTAAATGTTGGTCCCTTAGAGGACGAGACCGGGGAATTAGTAATGGGGTTCATGGAGATGACAGAAACTCTAAACAAATATTTTGTATCAGTTTTTACGGTCGAGGACACTAACAATATTCCAACAGTAAATAGTCAAGAGGCTATAGGGGGGAGGAACTTAACACAATCACAATCACTAAGGAGGTGGTACTCAGTAAGATAATGGGACAAAAGGCAGATAAATCCCCTGGACCTGATGGCTTGCATCCTAGGGTCTTAAGAGAAGTAGTGCAGGGATTGTGGATGCATTGGTTGTAATTTACCAAAATTCCCTGGTCTCTGGAGAGGTCCCAGCAGATTGGAAAACTGCAAATGTAATGCCCCTATTCAAAAAAGGAGGCAGACAAAAAGCAGGAAACTATAGACCAGTTAGCCTAGCATTTGTGGTTGGGAAAATGTTGGAGTCATTATTAAAGAAGCAGTAACAGGACATTTGGAAAAGCAAAATTTGGTCAGGCAGAGTCAGCATGGATTTATGAAGGGGAAGTCATGTTTGACAAATTTGCTGGAATTCTTTGAGCACGTAACGAAGGGGGTGCATAAAGGGGAACCAGTGGATGTGGTGTATTTGGACTTCCAGAAAGTATTTGACAAGGTGCCACATAAAAGGTTACTGCACAAGATAAAAGTTCACGGGGTTGGGGGTAATATATTAGCATGGATAGAAGATTGGCTAACAAACAGAAAACAGAGAGTCGGGATAAATGGTTCATTCTCAGGTTGGCAATCAGTAACGAGTGGGGTGCCACAGGGATCAGTGCTGGGACCCCAAATATTAACTTGGAAACATAGAAACATAGAAAATAGGTGCAGGAGTAGACCATTCGGCCCTTCAAGCCTGCACCACCATTCAATAAGATCATGGATGATCATTCACCTCAGTACCCCTTTCCTGCTTTCTCTCCATACCCCTTGATCCCTTTAGCTGTAAGGGCAATATCTAACTCCCTCTTGAATATATCCAATGAACTGGCATTTACAATCTATATTAACGACTTGGAAGAAGGGACTGAGTGTAACGTAGCCAAGTTTGCTGATGAGACAAAGATGGGAGGAAAAGCAATGAGTGAGGAGGGCATAAAAAATCTGCAAAAGGACATAGACAGGCTAAGTGAGTGGGCAAAAATTTGGCAGATGGAGTATAATGTTGGAAAGTGTGAGGTCATGCATTTTGCCAGAAAAAAATCAAAGAGCAAGTTATTATTTAAATGGAGAAAGATTACAAAGTGCTGCAGTACAGCGGGACCTGGGGGTACTTGTGCATGAAACACAAAAGAATAGTATGCAGGTACAGCAAGTGATTAGGAAGGCCAATGGAATCTTGGCTTTTATTGCAAAGGGGATGGAGTATAAAAGCAGAGAAGTCTTGTTACAGCTGTACAGAGTATTGGTGAGGCCACACCTGGAATACTACGTGCAGTTTTGGTTTCCATATTTACGAAAGGATATGCTTGCTTTGGAGGCAGTTCAGAGAAGGTGCACTAGGTTGATTCCGGGGATGAGGGGGTTGACTTATGAGGAAAGGTTGAGTAGGTTGGGCCTCTACTCATTGGAATTCAGACGAATGAAAGGTGATCTTATCGAAACGTATAAGATTATGAGGGGGCTTGATAAGATGGATGCAGAGAGGATGTTTCCACTGGTGGGGGAGACTAAAACTAGAGGGCATGATCTTAGAATAAGGGGCCGCCCATTTAGAACTGAGATGAGGAGAAATTTCTTCTCTCAGAGGGTTGTGAATCTGTGGAATTCACTGCCTCAGAGAGCTGTGGAAGGTGGGACATTAAATAAATTTAAGACAGAAATAAACAGTCTCTTAAACGATAAGGGGATAAGGGGTTATGGGGAGGGGAAGTGGAGTTGAGTCCATGATCAAAAAGGAGTTAGATGTAGTCCTTACTACTAGGGGAATCAAGGGGTATGGCAAGAAAGCAGGAATGGGGTACTGAGGTTGCATGTTCAGCCATGAACTCATTGAATGGCGGTGCAGGCTCGAAAGGCCGAATGGCCTACTCCTGCACCTATTTTCTATGTTTCTATGTTTCTATCAGATGAGCCATTATCTTATTGAATGGTGGAGCATGCTCGAGGGGCCGTATGGCCTACTCCTGTTCCTATTTCTTATGTTTATCCAGTGGCAAGGGTTAAACCAGGATGACTGGAGACCTTTTCTGCTGCACGGACCTAGTGCGCACACATATCGCAGTGTGGGCTGGCCCGTGCTGCCCGTGGGCCCTCGGCTCTTCTGGGCCCCGTACCCTCATTCGCTGCCCCTTTGCCCACGATGTTCCAGGGCCCGGCGCTCCAGCTCCATTTAGAGCCCCGACCTGCAGTGGTGTTCTCACACAGGTTGGGGCGGCCCACGATTGTTTTAACTAGCTGGCTATTTTGATGGTGTCATGAGGAGAATGCGATAACTGGTTACAGCCTGAAGATTTCTGCCTACTTTATACTAATATGATAAACTCAATGCACTTAAGTAGAAGGCTAACGACAAAGCAAAAGTTACATGATTTCAGCTAATTTTCCAACAAGGTCCAGGTGGTCCATGGATCTGGCTCCGGCTCCTGAGCAGAGACACAGCTTACCTACAGCTAAAGCTCCGCCCTCCCCAAGACAACAGTCAAATGAAAGAGAAAAAATTAGTCAAAATGATTTGCCCTACTGCCGCCCCACCCCCCCATCTTTAATATCTCACATTAGAACACTGACTACACTCCAAAGGTACTTCATTGGCTGTAAAGTGCTTTGTGACGTCCTGTGGCCATAAAAGGCGCTATATAAATGCAAGTCTTTCTTTTTAAATGGGCACCGCCATCGTGGAATAGAATTCAACGTTTAGGAAAGCAGAAGATGTGACGGTGTAAATCGCACGGAGCCTGGTCACTGCTGTACTGCTGTTTGATCCCATCCTGGCCAGAACTTCACATGGCTCTTTCCCCCAAGCTGCAACCACAAACCCTGCCCCTTTAACGTCCAAGTGTAAGCGGAGGCATATCAACTTAGCTTGCATTGACTTTATCAGATTAGTATAACGTAGGCAGAAATCTTCAGGCAGTAACCAGTTATCGCATTCTCCCCACGGCACCCTCAAACTAGCCAGCTAGTTAAAACAAATAAAAACAACCACCCACTGACTCAAATTCCTTTTCCCACAAAGGGACGTCAGCAGAATTAGAATATTGAGGAAACAATACATACACCCAGCATTTATGTTCAAGTTAAAGACAGATTCTCCCCCTCATCCAGTTCTCCCCTCCCCGGCCCCCAAAGATGCTGTCATGTGGTTGTATCGGCCACCCCAAGGTACCTTGCCCAGCCAGCCATTCTTCATCTGTGAGGCCAGACTGGCTATTTGACCACAGAGGCCATAGTAGCTGAGTACATTTGTAAGGGGTTACTATCTTTATGGGGGATTTTAAAATGGTACTCTCTTCACGGAAGCGTGTTAAAGGTATATTATCGTCATGGCGGCAGGGCGGGGGGGGGAATATTAAAGGGATACATCTTCATGAGGGATATTAAAGGAGTATTATCTTCATGGGGGGAGGGGCTTTAAAGAAAGAAGACAGACTTGGATTTACATAGCGCCTTTCATGATCACCGGACATCTCAAAGCGCTTTACAGCCAATGAAGTAGCTTTACAGCCAATGAAGTACTTTTGGAGTGTAGTCATTGTTGTAGTGTGGGAAATGCGGCAGCCAATTTGCGCACAGCAAGCTCCCACAGACAGCAATGTGATAATGACCCCATAATCTGTTTTTTTTTGTTATGTTGATTGAGGAATAGATATTGGCCTCAGGACACCGGGGATAACTCCCCTATAAAAGAGATACATCTTCATGCACAAAGTCTTTGACAACCTATTCTTCAATTCTTTACAAACTGGTGATGCAAAGGCATAAACCACATTGAAAGACGTCATTGCCTCTTGCCTGTGAGGGGAGATTTCCTGAGTTGTCACTGCTGGTAAGGTAACTCACTGCCTGCCAGCCCACATCAGAGGATGACACGATTTTCCAATATACATTGGCAGCAGGCGTCGGAACATCTGCCCTCTGATGGCATCTTCTACTTCTTAGACATTCCCTCGGTCCCGAGGATGACTTGCCTCCACACCAATATGAGTTCTCAGGTGACTGATGAGTCCAATGCGGGACCTACAGTCTCTGTCACAGGTGGGGAGACGGATGGGCGGGGTCCTTGGGTTGTCGTGTGCTCCTTCCGCTATTTGTGCTTGGCTTCCGCGTGCTCCCGGCGAAGAGACTCGAAGTGTTCGGCACCTTCCAGGATGCTTCTCCTCCACTTTGAGCGGTCTTGGGCCAGGGATTCCCACGTGCTGGTGGGGATGTTGCATTTTTTCAAGGAGGCTTTGAGGGTATTCTTGAAGCGATTTCTCTGCCCTCCTGGGGGCTTGCCTGCTGTAACGTAGCTCGGAGTGGAGTGCTTGTTTCGGGAGTCCAGCATCGGGCACGTGGACGTGCATCAAGGTGAAGATGGCGGCTCATCTCGCTCGCCAATCGGCAGGATTTGCCGCACACTGCCCCCTGGGGAAAGTGGCCCTTTAACTGCCCAATGACTGGAAAAAAAAGTTTCCAGTCTCTTTAAAGGCTGCTGTTCAACAGGAAATATTTGACAATTACCAGTAACTGGTAACTATCACCTTCGAAAGGCCGTGTGTGCTGAGGGATTTCTTATTTACGACCATGAAATTCCTGTTTGTAACCAGCCACAGAGGTTGGAATATTGATGATGGCCTCACAAACACAGAGCAGTTGGAATCTTTGTATGCAGGATGTTTGAGAGAGGGGATAGCCTTCAGCTCAAACCTTTCCCTACCAAAAGTGTCCTTTTCAAATCTCAGAGATCCTATCCTGCACTCTTGAGTCGGAAGGTTAAGGGTTGAAATCCCACTCCAGGGACTTGAGCATATAAATCCAAGCTGACACTCTCAGTGCAGTGCTGAGGGAGCACTACACTGTCGGAGGTGCTGTCTTTTGGATGAGACGGTAAATCGAGGCCCCGTCTGCCCTCTCAGGTAGACATAAAAGATCCCATGGCCACTATTTCGAAGAAGAGCAAGGGAATTACCCCGGTGTCCTGGGTCAATATTTATCCCTCAATCAACATAACAAAAACAGATTATCTGGTCATTATAACATTGCTGTTTGTGGGAGCTTGCTGTGCGCAAATTGGCTGCTGCGTTTCCCACATTACAAACGTGACTGCATTCCAAAAGTACTTCATTGGCTGTAATCGCTTTGAGACATCCGTCGGTTGTGTAAGGCACTATATAAATGCAAGTCTTTCTTTCTAATATTGTACTTGATTGTACAGATTCATTGTGCAACAGGGAGAGCAAGTGATAGGGCGGGGCTATGTTCCATTTCTGGAGTCCTCCTGACTTTCCAAGATGGTAGTCAGTTGTATGCGACCCCCAGCCTCCAAGGGGCGCTAGTTGCCACCCAGTTGCCCCATCCTCGTTCCGTGCTGAAACCCTCGCAGTCTCCACTTTGCACTGCTCAAACCGGTACTTGAGTAGAGGGTACTAGTCGCCAGTGCTGAACACTGCCTTGCTCAGATTTCCATCCCTTTTCCTCCCATACTACAGTGTCAGCTGTGTCTCAGAGGGTAGCACGCTTGCATCTGAGTCAGAAGGTTGTGGGTTCAAGTCCCACTCCAGGGACTTGAGCACATAAATCTTGGCTGACACTCCCAGTGCAGTGCTGAGCGAGTGCTCCACTGTCAGAGGTGCCATCTTTCGGATGAGACGTTAAACTGTCTGCTCTCGAAGGTGGATGTAAAAGATCCTATGGCACTATTTCTGCCCAATATTTATCCCTCAATCAACATGACAAAAACAGATTATCTGGTCATTATCCCATCACCTTAGGAAGGATATATTGGCCTTGGAGTGAATGCAGCGTAGGTTTACCAGATTGATGCCCGGACTTCAAGGGTTAAGTTACGAGGAGAGATTACACAAATTAGGGTTGTATTCCCCAGAATTTAGAAGGTTAAGTGTTGATCTGATCATGGTTTTCAAGATATTATGGGAACAGATAAGATAGATAGAGAGAAGCAGTTTCTGCTGGTTGGGGATTCTAGGACGAGGGGGCATAGTCTAAGAAAATTAGAGCAAAATTAGTAAACACTTCTACACACAAAGGGTGATAGAAATTTGGAACTGTCTTCCGCAAACGGCAGTTGATGCTAGATTAATTGTTAATTTTAAATCTGAAATTGATAGATTTTTATTAACCAAAGGTATTAAGGGATATGGGGCAAAGGCGGGTATGTGGAATTAGGTCGCAGATCAGCCATGATCTCATTGAATGGCGGAGCAGGCTCAAGGGCTCAGTGGTCTACTCCTCTTCCTGTGTTCCTATGTTCCTGCTCCACAGTTTACAACCATGGTGTCCATGGGGTACTGCAAAATTATAGGCTTGTACTGAGACTCATAAAAGAAAGAAAGACTTGCATTTATTTAGCACCTTTCACAACCACCGGACGTTTCAAAGCACTTTACAGCCATTGAAGTATTTTTTGAAGTGTAGTCACTGTTGTAATGTGGGAAACGTGACAGCCAATTTGCACACAGCAAGCTCCCACAAACAGCAATGTGATAAAGACCAGATAATCTGTTTCTTGTTATGTTGATTGAGGGATAAATGTTAGCCCAGGACACAAGGGATAACTCCCCTGCTCTTCTTCAAAATAGTGCCACGGGATCTTTTACGTCCACCTGAGAGAGTAGACGGGGCCTCCATTTCACGTCTCATCGCAAAGACGGCACCTCCGACAGTGCAGCACTCCCTCAGTATTGTACTGGAGTGTCGGCCTAGATTTATGTGCTCAAGTCCCTGGAGCGGGGTAACAAAAATAAAGCTATTATTAGTTTTGAACTAAATGCTCACAGAGTGGTGTAATGGTTTATTTTGTCTTGCTCCGCTATCGACCTCTTTGTGCACTAATTCTTCGCCAGGTAGGTCTATTGCACTGGTAAACATGTGGGGACAGATGCAGTGCAGCAACCTGTCACTTGGAACCCTAGCTCTGTAATCTCCTCCAGCCCCAAACCCCCCGGTATGTCTGCACTCCTGTAATTCTGCCCTCTTGAGCATCCCTGATTATAATAGCTCAACCATTGTGGCTGTGCCTTCCATTGCCTAGGACCCAAGCTCTGGAATTTCCTGCCTAAACCTCTCCACCCCTCTACCTCTCTTTCCTCCTTCAAGACGCTCCTTAAAACTCACCTCTGTGACCATCACCTGCCCTAATTTCTCCTTATGTGGTTCGGTGTCAAGTTTTTAATCTCATAATACTCCTGTGAAGCGCCTTGGGTCATTTCACTATGTTAAAGGCTCTATATAAAGAAAGAAAGACTTGCATTTATCTAGCACCTTTCACAACCACCGGACATCTCAAAGCACTTTACAGCCAATGAAGTACTTTTGGAGTGTAGTCACTGTTGTAATGTGGGAAACACAACAGCCAATTTGCACACAGCAAGCTCCCATAAACAGCAATGTGATAATGACCAGATAATCTGTTTTTTGACGTTGATTGAGGGATAAATATTGGCCAGGATACCGGGGATAACTTCCCTACTCCTCTTCAAAATAGTGTCACGGGATCGTTTAAGTCCACCTGAGAGAGCAGGCCTCGGTTTAACGTCGCATCCGAAAGACGGCACCTCTGACAGTGCAGCACTCCCTCAGTACTGGACTGAGAGTGTCAGCCTAGATCTTTTGGGCTCAAATCCCTGGAGTGGGACTTGAAACCACGATCTTCTGACTCAGAGGTGAGTGTGCTGCCCACTAAGCCACGGCTGACACAGCCTGATGAAGGAAACCTTGAAGAATGCCATTGAATATCTTTAGTATGAGAGATAAAGAAGTTGTTGTTGTTGTTTAAAGCCACGAGGCAAACCAGAGATCGCTCAGACCCACGCTCAGACCTGCTGCAAGCCCGTGCTCAGAATAAGGGGTCGTCCATTTAAAACGGAGATGAGGAGGAATTTCTTCTCTTGGAGGGTCGTGAATCTTTGGAATTCTCTACCCCAGAGAGCTGTGGAGGCTGAGTCATTGAATATAAATAAGGCAGAGATAGACGGATTTTTGGATGCGAAGGGTTATGGGGAGCGGGCAGGGAAGTGTAGCTGAGTCCATGATCAGATCATCCATGATCTTATTGAATGGTGGAGCAGGCTCGAGGGGCCAAATGGCTGACTCCTGCTCCAATTTCTTATGTGTTATGTTCACAATAACTCCACAAGACTGTACACTGTAAGCTCAAACTGTTGTGACCTTGTCTCTTTAATGTAACTCCAGAGTGAGGAAGCAACATGGTAGACTGCCTTTTATACTTGCTGCCCGGGGTGTGCAGGTGAACCCTTGGGTCTCCAACAGGTACGCCCCCGGGTGGCAAGTCTTACACACCAGTAAAGTTTACATACATAACATCACTCCCCCAAAGTCTTAGATACAAGTTATTTACAAGTTGAGGCGATTTGGGGCTCTACATTCCCAGGTCGATCGCCTGAGTTGAAGTCCTGGCATGGGTGAGTTGGTCAGATCATTGCTGCCCTGCAGCGCGGCTGGTCTGATCGGACTGTCGGGCATGGTGGGTTCATCCTCGTGGTTGACAGTGAGGTCGGTTACTGGCTGGGTCTGTGTTGGTGGATCAATGATGGTAATGTCCTCTTGGTTGTCAGTGAATTGCAGTTTGGTCTGATCCAAATGCGTTCTGCACGTTTGTCCATTCAGAAGTTTGAGAACAAACACTCTATTCCCTTCCTTGGCTAAAACAGTGCCAGCAACCCATTTGGGACCATGACCGTAATTAAGAACAAACACAGGGTCATTAACCTCAATGTCACGCGATACAGCCACGCAATCGTGGTACACGTTACGCCGGTGACACCGGGTTTCTACATGATCATTGAGATCCAGGTGGACTAAGGAGAGCCTGGTTTTGAGTGCTCTTTTCATTAACAATTCTGCAGGGGGAACACCAGTAAGCGCGTGGGGTCGCGTCGGTAGCTGAGCAGAACCCGAGATAACCGGGTCTGCAGGGAACCGTCCGTCACGCGTTTCAAACTCTGCCCATTCCGCTTGACCATTGGATGCAGTCTTAAACGGGGCAGACCTGACATGCTTGATGCCATTGCGGGTCAGGAACTCATTGAATTCCGAGCTGGTGAATCATGGTTCATTGTCACTAACAATGACGTCAGGCAAATCATGGGTGGCGAACATGGCCCGGAGGCTTTCAATGGTGGCAGTGGACATACATGATAACATTATTATACATTCAATCCATTTAGAGTAAGCGTCCACTGCTACTAGGAACATCTTTCCTAGAAAGGGGCCAGCGAAATCTACGTGGACCCTGGACCACGGTTTGGAGGGCCTCCCTTGGTGTATTGCTCAACTGTGAGCAAGTGTTACATTGGTGTACGCATGACTCCAATTCCGAGTCAATGCTGGGCCACCAAACGTGCGACCTGGCCTTCATCATGACTATGCCTGATTGGGTACTGTGTAGATCGTATATAAATGTTTCCCTGCCTTTTTTTGGCAAAACCAAGCGATTCCCCCACAGGAGACAATCCGAATGGATGGACATTTCATCCTTGCATCGGTAAAATGGCTTAATTTCGCCTTGCATTTCTCTGGGAACAGCCGACCAGCTCCCATTATGGAGGGTCCTGGCTGGTCCAGGTCCTGATCTGGCGAGCCGTGACGGGTGATCCCTCGCTCTCAAAAACATCCATTACAAGAAGCAAGTCTGCGGGTTGCGCCATTTCCACCCCAGTGGTGGACAATGATAGCTGACTGAGGGCATCAGCACAGTTCTCAGTGCCTGGTCTGTGGCGGATTACATAGTCATACGCAGATAATGTCAGTGCCCATCTTTGGATGCAGGACGAAGCATTGGTGTTAATACCTTTGCTTTTTGAGAAAAGCGAAATGAGCAGTTTGTGGTTGGTTTTGAGCTCAAACCGGAGTCCAAATCGGTATTGGTGCATTTTCTTAACCCCGTATAGGCATGCTAATGCTTCTTTCTCAACCATACTGTAGGCTCTTTCGCCTTAGATAAACTTCTGGACGCATATGCAACCGATTGCAGTTTGCCTGACGCAACCGACCCCGTATGAAGATGCATCACAAGCTAGTACTAAACGTTTAAACGGGTCATACAATACAAGTAACTTGTTAGAACATAGCAGGTTTCTGGCCTTATTAAAGGCTGTCTCTTGAGATTTACCCCAATCCCAGTCATCACCCTTGCGTAGTAATAAATGCAAAGATTCCAGCAAAGTGCTCAACCCCGGTAGAAAGTTACCAAAATAGTTGAGGAGTCCCAGGAACGAACGCAGCTCCGTCACATTCTGTGGTCTGGGTGCATTCTTGATGGCCTCCGTCTTGGAGTCTGTGGGTCTGATGCCGTCTGCCGCAATCTTTCTCCCCAGAAATTCGACCTCTGGCGCCAGGAAAACGGACGGAGCGTTTCAGCCTGAGTCCCACTCTGTCCAGTCGCTTTAGAACCTCTTCCAGGTTGTGCAAGTGTTCGGTGGTGTTGCGATCAGTGATCAGGATGTCGTCTTGAAACACCACGGTGCGCGGAACCGATTTCAGCAGACTCTCCATGTTCCTCTGGAAGATGGCCGCAGCCGAGCGGATCCCAAAAGGGGCATCTTGGTATATGATGCAAGTCAATTTTTTCGGAGGTTGAGCCAGCTGCTGTGTCATGTAAGCAGAGGTTAGATCCAGCTTGGTGAACGACTTCCCCCCTGCTAGCATTGCGAACAGGTCATCCACTTTGGATAGTGGGTACTTATCTTGTAACGAAACTCGGTTGATCGTTACCTTGTGATCCCCGCAGATTGGGACCGTCCCATTGCTTTTCAACTCTGGAACAATTGGACTGGCCCACTCGTTGAACTCGACTAGCGATATGATTCCCTCTCGTTGAAATCTGTCCAGCTCGATTTCGACTTTCATGCTTGACAAATCTTCTCGAATTTTTTGAGGATGTAACTAGTAGAGTGGACAAGGGAGAACCAGTGGATGTGGTGTATTTGGACTTTCAAAAGGCTTTTGACAAGCTCCCACACAAGAGATTAGTGTGCAAAATTAAAGCACATGGTATTGAGGGTAATATATTGACGTGGATAGAGAACTGGTTGGCGGACAAGGAAGCAGAGAGTAGGGATAAACGGGTCCTTCTCAGAATGGCAGGCAGTGACTAGTGGGGTGCCGCTGGGCTCAGTGTTGGGACCCCAGCTATTTACAATATACATCAATGATTTAGATGAAGGAATTGAGTCTAATATCTCCTTTTGCAGAAGACACTAAGCTGGGTGGTGGTGTGAGCTGTGAGGAGGATGCTAAGAGGCTGCAGGGTGACTTGGACAGGTTAGGTGAGTGGGCAAATGCAGTATAATGTGGATAAATGTGAGGTTATCCACTTTGGTGACAAAAACATGAAGGCAGAATATTATCTGAATGGTGGCAGATTAGGAAAAGGGGAGGTGCAACGAGACCTGGATGTCATGGTACATCAGTTATTGAAAGCTGGCATGCAGGTACCGCAGGCGGTGAGGAAGGCAAATGGCATGTTGGCCTTCGTAGCTAGGGGATTTGAGTACAGGAGCGGGGAGATCTTAATGCAGTTGTACAGGGCCTTGGTGAGGTCTCACCTGGAATATTGGGCCCAAGTTTCCACACGCGCCTAGAACAGCGCAGTCCCGACCTGGACACCCGTTTTTCGCGCCACAAAGTGCGCCTAAAAAAATCCTCTGTATTCTCCACCTCCCTGCAGGTCCTCTGACCCTCGGCGCAGCGCAGCACGAGCTGTAGGGGGGGCGGAGCTAGGTCCCAGTGCCGGGACCTCTGCACATGCGCGCTACAGTGGGCACGCAAGTACAGTAGCTCCAGGCGCCGAACTGTGTGGGAGGGACCCGAAGCACGCAGCCCCTAGCCCTGGCCGAATGGCCTCACTGGGGCTGCGTGAATAAGGCTCCTCCCACGGCCAGCTCGTGCTTCCCCCCCCCCGACCAGACCCGACACCCGCTCCCCCCGCCCCCCCTGCCTCCGGACCAGACCCGACACCCGCTCCCCGCCCCCCCCTGCCTCCGGACCAGACCTTACACCCGCTCCCCCCCCCGCCCCCGACTGGACTCGACCCGACCTGCGCTCCTGTTCCCGCTCCCCGCCTCCCCGACTGGACCCGACCCGACCCGAGCTCCTGTTCCCGTTCCCCGCCCCCCCAACTGGATCCGACCCGACCCGCGCTCCTGTTCCCACTCCGCAACCCCCCCCCCCGACTGGACCCGACCCGACCTGCGCTCCTGTTCCCGCTCCCCGCCCCCCCAACTGGATCCGACCCGACCCGCGCTCCTGTTCCCACTCCGCAACCCCCCCCCCCGACTGGACCCGACCCGACCTGCGCTCCTGTTCCCGCTCCCCGCCCCCCCGACTGGACCCGACCCGACCCGCGCTCCTGTTCCCGCTCCCCGCCCCCCCGACTGGACCCGACCCGACACGCGCTCCCGCCCCCCGACCCGACCCCCCCCCCCACTGGACCCGACCCGACCCCCCCCACTGGACCCGACCCGACCCGACTCCCGCTCCCGGACTGGATCTGACCTGACCTCCCCCCCTCCCTCTCCCTCCCTCCCTCCCTCTCCCTCCCCCCCTCTCTCCCTCCCTCCCCCCCTCTCTCTCCCTCCCCCCCCTCTCTCTCCCTCCCCCCCTTCTCTCTCCCTCCCCCCCTCTCTCTCCCTCCCTTCCCCCCCCCCCCCCTCCGACCCAACGCCACCTACCTGTAAATCTGGTGCTGGGGACGGGCCCTGCCCGAAGTCTCGGGCCGGCCCGTTCAGCCTTCGGTCCCGAAAGGCCTGCCTGAAGCATTTTCACACAGGTAGGAAGATGGTTTATTTAATCTTTTCTTTGCTTATAAATGTTTATTCAGGTTGGATTTATTTGTATAATATTTGTATAAGTATAAATAAGGATTTATTGTAGAATTTAATGACTTCCCTTCCCCCCCCCTCCCCCCCCACCTCGTTCTGGACGCCTAATTTGTAACCTGCGCCTGATTTTTTAATGTGTAGAACAGGTTTTTTCAGTTCTACAAAAATCTTCACTTGCTCCATTCTACTTTAGTTTGCAGTACGTTTTCACTGTGGAAACTTTCAAATCGGGCGTCAGTCGCCGGACACGCCCCCTTTTGAAGAAAAAATTCTGTTCCAAAGTAGAACTGTTCTACCTGACTAGAACTGCAGAAAAAAAAATGTGGAGAATTGCGATTTCTAAGATAGTCCGTTCTCCACCAGTTGCTCCTAAAAATCAGGTGCAAATCATGTGGAAACTTGGGCCCATTGTGTTCAGTTTTGGTCTCCTAATCTGAGGAAGGACGTTCTTGCTATTGAGGGAATGCAGCGAAGGTTCACCAAACTGATTCCCGGGATGGCGGGACTGACATATGAGGAGAGACTGGATTGACTGGGCCTATATTCACTGGAGTTTAGAAGAATGAGAGTGGATCTCATAGAAACATATAAAATTCTGATGGGATTGGACAGGTTAGATGCAGGAAGAACGTTCCCGATGTTGGGAATGTTCAGAACCAGGGGTCACAGTCTAAGGATAAGGGGTAAGCCATTTAGGACCGAGATGAGGAGAAACTTCTTCACTCAGAGAGCTGTTAACCCCTGGAATTCTCTACCGCAGAGAGTCATTGATGCCAGTTCATTAGCTATATTCAAGAGTTAGTTAGGTATGGCCCTGACGGCTAAAGGGATCAAGGGGTATGGAGAGAAAGCAGGAAAGGGGTACTGAGATGAATGATCAGCCATGATCTTATTGAATGGTGGTGCAGGCTCGAAGGGCCGAATGGCCTACTGCTGCCCTATTTTCTATGTTTCTATGTTTCTCTTGCATCATATATGGAACCGCTCGGGCCTTGTGATAAATGGGCCGTGCATCAGGGACTAGATGGATCTGCATTTTGGCACCTGTGAAGTTGCCGATGCCTGGCTCAAATAATGACGGGAATTTGTTTAGCACTTGGGCGCACGAGGCGTCATCCACTGAAGACAGTGCTTTGATGTCGTCCCAGTTCCGTCGGATCTTTCCTAGCTAGCTTCTGCCGACCATGTTGGGCCATCGCCTGGTACAATCCATAGTGATAAATCATGCACAGTTCCATCGTACGATACCTTCACTGCCGCACTGCCAATGACTGGTATGAGCTCTTTGGTGTAAGTGCACAGCTTTGTGTGAATCGGGCTTAGTTTTGGCCTTTGTGCCCTGTTGCTCCACAGTTTCTCAAAAGCCTTCTGGCTCATAATTGACTGACTCGCCCCCGTGTCCAATTCCATGGAAACTAGAATGCCGTTTATTTTGAATTTCAACATTATCGGAAGGCTTTTGGTGGTGAAGGTGTGTACCCCATACACTTCCTCTTCAGCCTCGGGTTGAGTTGCCTCTCTTACTCGTTCAGTGTGATCTGCGCCGGATTGGTCATCCTCTGCTGACTCTGCCACATGGTGAGTCGCAGTACATTCGCTGGAGGTGTCCCATTGTTCCACAGCCCTTGCACACGCAGTGCTTGAATCGACATTGATAGGTCCGATGATTACCCCCGCAGCGCCAACATGGTGTTAATGGATTTGCATTCACGCCCCACAGCGGACTCTTGAGTCATCCTAGGTCTGGCCTCTGCAGGCGTGTAGGCCCTGCCATGTACAGTTCTGCCTGCTGAAGGCGTTATTTTATGCACAGTACTTGCCGTTGAGCTTCGATGCTGCAAAGGTATCTGTTTAGTGTTATCGTTTGTGGACATGAAAGCCTGGACTATCATGATTGCCGAATCCCTAGATCTGAGTAAGGCCGACAGCAATTGGGGAGAATGACCTCGTGGCTGATTCCAAGCACGAAAAAGTCCCGCAACATTTGTCCCAAAAATCCAGCAAAATGCACGGTCCCGCAAAGCGTCTTAGGTCGGCGACATAGCTCGCCACATCCTGGCCCTCGGAGCGATGGTGCGTATAAAAGCGATAACTGGCTATTAAGCTGCTCTCCTCCGGCTTGAGGTGTTCCTAAACCTGCGTGCACAACTCTGCATATGTCCTGTCCGTTGGTTTCGTCAGTGGTAGCAGATTTTTGACGAGGCCATATATCGTGGACCCACAAACGGTGAGGAGAATCGCCCTGCACTTGACCACGGTATCTTCCATACCCAGCTCGTTGGCCACGAAGTACTGGTCAAGACGCTCGACGAAGGCTTCCCAATCATCACCCTCAACAAATCTCTCAAGAATACCAACGGCAGCCATAACCGCATGAAAGTTTGTGATCTGTTACTCGTCGCCAATTGTTATGTTCAGATTAACTCCACAGGACTGTATACTGTAAGCTCAAACTGTTGTGACCTTGGTCTCTTTAATGTAACTCCAGAGTGAGGAAGCAGCATGATAGACTGCCTTTTATACCTGCTTGCCTGGGGTGTGTAGGTGACCCTTGGGTCTCCAACAGGTGCGCCCCCTGATGGTAAGTCTTACACACTAGTAAAGTTTACATACATAACATTATGTTCTTATGTTCTCCATGCAACTGCTCAGAGCTGATGAAGGGGTTAATCGCAGCTGTTGATGACTCGACATAGCCACAGGCTTCGATAAATTTATTTTCAATAAATGGGGCTTTTTGCGAAACCAAAGTCCTTGATCCTCGCTTTAATGAAAACCATTAACACAAAAAACTTTTAACATCAGCCCTCTCCTTAAGTCTTAATTTAAAACAAAACACTTTCCTGTTTTTGTTTTTTCTCGGCTTACATTTTTTGCAAACCAAAATTAAAATATAGCAAAGCGTGTTTCCTCCCTGCATCTCCAATTTAAATATTGCATTCGCTGGATGAAGAAAACCTTGAAAAATTCCGTTGAATTTCTCCAGAATGAGATAGTCGGTGAGCAAACTGTTAAATTAGCACTGATTATACCCTGCAGCAAAAAGAAAGAAAGACTTGCATTTCTACAGCGCCTTTCACGACCACTGGATGTCTCAAAGCTCTTTACAGCCAATGAAGTACTTTTGGAGTGTAGTCACTGTTGTAATATGGGAAACGCGGCAGACAACTTACGCACAGCAAGCTCCCACAAAAAGCAATGTGATAATGACCAGATAATCTGTTTTTGTTATGTTGAGTGAGGGATAAATATTGGTAATAACTCCCCTGCACTTCTTCAAAATAGTTGCATGGGATCTTTTACGTCCACCTGAGAGAGCAGACGGGGGTCTCGGTTTAACGTCTCATCCGAAAGACAGCACCTCCAACAATGCAGCACTCCCTCAGCACTGCACTGGGAGTGTCAGCTGAGATTTATGTGCTCATTGATTTGAACCCACAACCTTCTGACTCAGAGGCGAGTGTATTACCCACTGAGCCACAGCTGACACAGTAAAAGGATAATCCAGATTGCCCAATGGCGTATTTTGGCAAATACACCATCTGGTGTGGTACTGAGTCACCCAGACAAGGAAGATCCCAGATACGATCGTCCCGTCTGTGCTGGGTTGGCTAGACCTGTTCCCTTTAGCAGAGGGGTCAATAACCAGGGGGCAAAGATTTAAAGTAATTGTTAGGAGGTTTAGAGGGAATTTGAGGAGAATTTTTTTCACCCAGAGGGTGTCTGGAATTCACTGCCTGAAAGGGTGATAGAGGCAGAAACCCTCACAGAATTTAAAAAGTACTTGGATGGGCATCATCATCATCATCATCATAATCATAGGCAGTCCCTCGGAATCGAGGAAGACTTGCTTCCACTCTTAAAATGAGTTCTTAGGTAGCTGTACAGTCCAATACGAGAGCCACAGTCCCTGTCACAGGTGGGATAGATAGTCGTTGAGGGAAGGGGTGGGTGGGACTGGTTTGCCGCACGCTTTTTCCGCTGCCTGCGCTTGATTTCTGCATGCTCTCGGCGATGAGACTCGGCGATGGGCAATTGAAGTGCCATAACCTACAGGGCTACAGACCAAGAGCTGGAAAGTGGGATTAGGCTAGATAGCTCTTTGTTAGCCAGCATGGATACGAAGAGCTGAATGGCCTCCTGTTCTGTAAAATTTCTAAGATTCTATGATTATTGGGGCAAGACTGCCCTCAGCAACCCTGGACTGGGGAGAGAGACATAACTATCAGCCCCTCAGTTGTGCTCCAGTGAAGATGTTGGGTGAGGAGAGGATTGGACTACCATAGCTGAATAGCCTGCAGACTCCCGCTGGCCTCCTGGGCGAAGTACTGGAGAGGTGTGGCACCCATGGAACTGTACCTAAGCATAAATCAGTACCTAAGAGAGAGAACAGTGAAGTTAATTGGATGGGAGAGATAATATTTTGTGGGCAGCATTGTCAGGATATAGTAAGATTTGCATTTATACCAGCCTTTTGCAACCTCAGGTCTTTGAAGTGTAGTCACTGTTGTAATGTGGGAAACGCAGCACCCAATTTGCGCACAGCAAGCTTCCATAAACAGCAATGTGATAATGACCAGATAATCTGTTTTTGTTATGTTGATTGAGGGATAAATGTTGGCCAGGACACCGGGGATAACTCCGCTGCTCTTCTTCGAAATACTGCCATCTTTTTACTTCCACCTGAGAGAACAGACGGGGCCTTGGTTTAATGTCTCATCCGAAAGACTTGAGAGAGCAGACTGCACCGCCGACAGTGCAGCTCTGCCTCAGTACTGCACTGGAGTGTCAGCCTAGATTTTTGCACTCAAGGTTCTGACTCAAGGGACGAGAGCGCTACCCACTGAGCCACGGCTGATGTAGGGTGCAACTCTCCATAGTCCTAAGATGTAGTTTTCTCCTCTCTTCAGTAGTGTCTAACCACCATTTTGCCAATCCCATCGGCGGGAATCTTTGTCAATTTCAGCCCCGGATACAATTTAGTTATGCGGTTAGGTGAGAAGCTGTTAGATTCTTATTGTGGTTGAGGAGCACTGTGGATATACAAGAAAGCAGTTTTGCATTACACAGCGCAGTACAGACACTGTGACCATGGGCATTGAAAGCAATGCAGCCAATTTACAAGTCCTTCTCCGGTATGATGTCATCATCATATCACAGGCAGTCCCTCGAAATTGAGGGACTTGCTTCCACTCCAAAAGTGAGTTCTCAGGTGACTGAACAGTCCAATACGGGAATTACAGGGTCTCTGTCACAGGTGGGACAGATAGTGATTGAAGGAAAGGGTGAGTGGGAAGTCTGATTTGCCACAAGCTCCTTCCGCTGTCTGCGCTTGATTTCTGCATGCTCTCGGCGATGAGACTTGAGGTTCTCAGTGCCCTCCCGGATGCACCTACTCCACTTAGGGCAGTCTTTGGCCAGGGACTCCCAGGTGTCGGTCGGGATGTTGCATTTTATCAAGGAGGCTTTGAGGGTATCCTTGAAACGTTTCCTCTGCCCACCTTGGGCTCGCTTGCCGTGTAGGAGTTCGGAATAGAGCACTGTAATGTATGCACCTGTGAGTATGCTGTCACAGAGCTGTTGAGTTGCGAGTGGTTTAACCAATCACATGATATTCACAAGGCTCAATAAAACCCCAGCAGTTGGGTTCGGGGAATCCACGATGAGGCAGGTGGTGGTGAGCCTGGTGGATGAACTGAAAATGTGTAGTGTGATTGTTAAACCTTTTGCTAATAAACCAACTAATTCTCAATAGCAATGTGTTGCTATGAATTCTTAGGCAAAGAACCCATGAAGCAAATACATTACAACCGGGATCAGTGATTTCAAACTCAATTTAAGCAGAAAGCTTCTAAAAAAAGACTTTTGAAGCTCCATTCAGTCAAGCAGCCATGGCCCTTCCAAGTAATCTTTCAGTCCTGCTTAAAGAAGTTGCAGCCCTGTCTTCGGCCTACACTCAATAGACATTGGCCCGTCATCTAGATTTCTATGTGTGAAAAAAGTAGGTATTACATTGCGTCAGAAACTAGATAATTGACCCATAATAACTACAGTGTAATACTGACAACACAAGTGATTAGAAAACAGCAACTGTAAATGAATCAGAAAGCCAAGATCTATAGAGTTTGGGATGAAACGTGTATTATAAGAGCCAATGTTTAGGAGTGCCTCTATCTACAATACTGCCCCTGCCTCCTGCCCACCACCACCACCAGCCTACATTCACAGAGAAAGGAAAGGAACATATATTCAGCCCATCATCATAGGCAGTACCTCGTGTCGAGGATGACTTGCTTCCATGCCAAAAAGGGATGAGTTCACAGGTGTTTCAATGAAGGACCTAATATTCCAGGTCCCGAACTACATGTTGAAGGGTGGAAGATGCCTGTGTGGATTTTTTTAAAGTATGGTGGCCGTTGCACACCAGCCACCACACGGGTTTGACAGAGCTAAGTCTTGGTCCAGTGACAAGGATTAACCAAGATGACTTGAGATCTGCTCTGCTGCACGGACCTAGTGTGCACACATATCACAGTGTGGGCTGGCCCATGTTGCCCCTGGATCCTCGCCTCTTCTAGACTTCCTATCCTACTGAATAATAGTAAATCCATTCAAACTCCTTGAACCATGTCCCCAGCATAAGGGGACTGCAAAAGATAGATTGCCTACTTTGTAGGATCTTCCCAATTTTTCATATTATTCGCATCTTCCGCAATGGTCTCCCCAGAACAAACCGAAGTTGGCAGAAGATATATTCACCCACCAGTGTTCTGACAGGCCAGGCCAGGGCCCGCCCATCTCAAGAGAGGCAAGAACATTGGTGGAAATGTAGGATATACTATGTATACTTTGGAGGATTGCAGTACTGGAGAATATGGAAGGTTCAGAGTCATCGTGTACCAGAGTCCTGTTTGATAGCAATATAGTCCACTGCATAGTCACCAGAAAACAATTCTCCGAGACACATGATTCTGCAACATGTTGCAAACTGCTCCAACTGACGCCGCATGAGGCACAAGACCAACTTGTTCGTGGTTTTTATTAGCACATGGGAACCAATTGAAGTTGTTGTCTGAAAGCAATAAAACTTGAAAGATCTTGTCAGAGCAGCAGGAGGTCAGAGGCAGAGCAGTGGCAATACTGCTGTCAGGACATGCTCTGGTTACAATAAGATAGACAGGCAAGAAAGAAAGACTTGCATTTATATTGTGCCTTTCATGACCACAGGATCTGTCTCAGCGCTTTACAGCCAATGAAGTACTTTTGGAATGTAGTCACTGTTGTAATGTGGGAAACGCGGCAGCCAATTTATGCAAAGCAAGTTCCCACACACAGCAATGTGATAATGACCAGGTAAACTGTTTTTGTTATGCTGATTGAGGAATAAATATTGGCCAGGACACCGGGGAGAACGCCCCTGCTCTTTTTCGAAATAGTACCAAGGGATCTTTTACGTCCACCTGAGAGAGCAGACGGGGCCTCCGTTTAATGTCTCATCCAAAAGACAGCACCTACAACAGTGCAACAATCCCTCAGCACTGCACTGGGAGTGTTTTTGTGCTCAAGTTGCTGGATTGGGACTTGAACCCACAACCTCCTAATTTAGATGCAAGGGTGCTGCCCACCGAGCCACAGATGCTACGCGTGGAAGAAACCTAACGCAATCCAACTGAGCTGGACAACAGAGGAGAGGCATTGGTGGAGATGAGGACCGAAGGTGGTGAACCTGTGGAATTCTCTACCACAGAAGGCTGTGGAGGCCAAGTCACTGAATATATTTAAGAGGGAGATAGATAGATTTCTAGAAACAAAATGCACTAAGGGGTATGAGGAAAAAGCGGGGGTATGGTGTTGAGTTGGAGGATTAGCCATGATCATATTGATCATATTCAATGGCGGTGCAGTCGAAGGGCCGAATGGCCTACTACTGCTCCTATTTTCTATGTTTCTATGTGGAGGATGGTGTGGGCGTCTGTGTCAAAGGATCGAGGAGGATATGGAGAAATAAGGCACTACAGTCTCAATCACAGACATTATCAGTTGTGACTTTGGTTAGGGTTTACTGTGAGCATTGCCACAGGAGATGTGCTAGTGTATTTTGTTTTATTTGTTCACAGGACGTTACTGATATAGCCAGCATTTCTTGCCCATCCCTAATTGCCCTTGAGTGCCTCGCTGGGCCATTTCAGAAAGGCGGTTAAGAGTGAACCACATTGCTGTGGGGTCTGGAGTCACATATAGGCCAGACCAGGTAAGGGCAGTAGATTTCCTTCCCCTAAAGGACATTAGTGAACCAGGTGGGTTTTACAACAATCCGGTAGTTTCATGGGGTTCAATTTTGCCCAACCCTTTTTTCAGCGCACTTACCTTAAGTGCGCCGACTTTGCGCACTGGAAACGGCGCCGGAAAAAAGTTGCCCCATCCTGGCCGCTCTTCCGAGTCCCCGGAGTCCCAGCGTGGCATGCATTGTGCAGTGGGGGGGCAGAGCAACAGGCCAGCGCAAAAAGCACTGCTGGCAGCTGCGCGCATGCGCAGTGAAGTCTGCGTGCATGCTCCTGCCTTCCCAACATGTCTTGTGGGTTGTGAGCAGGACCCGATGCTCGCCGTACTCTATCCCCGGCCGAGTGGCTCCCCGCACCGGCCGGCTGGCCCACTGACTTCCCGGGCCGAGGTAGGACTTCAGTTTTATTTTTTTTATTTATTGATGGTTGTGCTTGAGAGTTTTGATTGGGAGGGGGTGGTGGGGGGGGGGCCGGGGGGAGAAAGAGGAGAGTTTTTGGGGTGGGGAGGTAGGGAGAAAGAGTGTTTTTTGGGGGGGGGGAACTTTACAAAATACATAAAGGTAGGATTTCTATTTTTTATTTGTTCTTGATTGATTGCTTATTACTTTTTGTGGTTTGTTTAGTGCTTTGTAAGTCTTGGTGTAGGTCCTCCGCTTCCTTCTATTTTTTATTTGTTATTGAATGCTTATTTTTGTGCTTTGTTTAGTGCTTTGTAAATCTTGGTGCTTTAAATGTACTAACCTGTGCCGATTTCTTAACTGCCTGCAAGGTTTTTCAGAGCTGGCCACATACGCTGACCTAAGTCGATTTGGGGTAAGTTTCAGCTGACCAAAGTGGCATAAATGGCCAAAACTGGCGTAAGTGTCTGGGAACACCCACTTTGAAAAAAAAACTGAACTAAAAAAAATCGTACCTAAGTGACTTACTCTGGAGCACATTTTTTGTGGAAAATGGCATTTTTTTACTTACGCCAGAAAAAACAACTTACTCCAAAAAAATTGATGCAAGTCATGGCCAAAATTGGGCCCTAGGTCCCCATTATTGATAAGAGCTTTTTATTCCAGATATATTTAACTAACTGAATTTAAATTCCCCAGCTGCCATGGTCAAGGTCTCTGGATTACTTGTACAGTAACATTACCACTATGCTACCGTTCCCTTAAGTTAAGTGAAAGAAGAGTTAACTGGTTGGGTGAAAATAAATAGTTTAATGGTCTTGCAGTTGATACAGTAACTTAGAATACAATGGGGGTTTGCTCCTAACAGTCTCCCTCCCCATGCTTGTCTTTTCCATTCATCCTGCTGTTCCTCGGGTAATTATTTCTGCTGTTGCAACTCAAATGGCTTCTAACACTGCTGCAGAAAACCTGGTTGGAATTGGGCTTTTAGTGCTGGCGACATGAAGAGTCTCCAATACTGGCAGACTAGTTAACTTCAGTGCAATCTGCTCCTAATAACTGGCTAAATTGGAAAATTTAAGCTCGCGAGTGATAATTGTTTGCCGGTGTATTAAACCCTTATTGGGAAATAAAGACTGACTCACTGATATTACTACAGTTGAAATTATACCACAGGTGCTGTACTTGAACCGATATCCGAGGAGCTTGGTACTTAGCCAGTGGACCAGAGTTATACCGTTGGCCGCGCCTGCCACTGAGCTCAGTGACAAACGGAGTTCTGCCCACGCATGCTTAGAAATGTGTACTTTTGAAAGCTGTCAAAATATGGGTATGCCTGAACTATAGTTATACTGCAGCTGCTCTGGAGTCCAAGTAAGTAGCACTCTCGCCTCTGCGTCAGAAGATTGTAGGGTCAAGGTCCACTTCAGAGACTTGAGCACAAAATCTAGGCTGACACTCCCAGTGCAGTGCTGAGGGAGTGCTACACTTTTGGAGGTGCTTCTTAAAACGAGTTCCCGTCTGCCCGCTCTGGTGGATGTAAAAGATCCCATGACACTACTTCGAAGAAGAGCAGATGAGTATCAGAAGGTCCAAAGGCGACATGAGGAAAAATGTTTTTCACAGCAAGAGATTAGGATCTGGAATGCATTGCCTGAAAGGGTGGTGGAGGCAGACTCAATTGTGTCTTTCAAAAGGGGAATTAGATAAGTACCCGAAAGAAAAAAAATTGCAGGGCTACGGGGAAAGGGCGCAGGAGTGGGTCTAGCTGAAGTGCTCTTGAAGGGAGCCAGCAAGGGCTCGACAGGCCGAATGGCCTCCTACTGTGCTGTAACCATTCAGTGATTCTATGTGTCCCAGCCAATATTTATCCCTCAATCAACATCACTAAAACAAATTATCTGGTCATTATCACATTGCTGTTTGTGGGAGCTTGCTGTGTGCAAATTGGCTGCCGCTTTTCCTACATTATAACAGTGACTGCATTTCAAAAAGTACTTCATTGATTGTAATGCGCTTTGGGACATCGTCTGGTTGTGAAAGGTGCTATATTAATGCAAGTTATTTACAACAACAATAATTGGTTTTTATATAGCGCCTTTAATGTAGTAAAACATCCCAAGGCGCTTCACAGGAGTATTATGAGACAAAACAATTTGACACCGAGCCACATAAGGAGAAATTAGGGCCGGTGACCAAAAGCTTGGTCAAAGAGGTAAGTTTTAAGAAGCGTCTTGAAGGAGGAAAGAGAAGTAGAGAGGCGGAGAGGTTTAGGGAGGGAGTTCCAGAGCTTGGGGCCCAGGCAACAGAAAGCACGGCCACCAATGGTGGAGTGATTATAACCAGGGATGCTCAAGAGGGCAGAATTTCTTATGAAGAGGTGGTGTGCTAACACTTTGTTTAGTGTGCTCAGGAGTCAGGGGCTGACCCGAACCCGAGTTATGACACTGCTTTTACATCAATGCACAGCCAGGCTGCTTTTCACTGGTGCAAAAAGTGGTAGCACAGTTTTAGCCTTCCGACTGCCTAAAGTGGCATTTTCCGACCAGCGCTAAGTATTTGCTGGACGGGAAATTTCTTGGAGCCGCTCCCGCTCTGCCGGTGTAACTTGGGTGGGGGGAACGGAGACTCTGTTTACACATGTAACTGGGGCTTTGAGTGAAGTTCCCATAGCAGGTGAGGCTCTGAGGAAATTCTGGGTCTGAGCTCCTCATAGAAACGTTTAAAATTCTGACGGGTTTAGACAGGTTAGATGCAGAAAGAATGTTCCCAATGTTGGGGAAGTCCAGAACCAGGGGTCACAGTCTGAGGATAAGGGGTAAGCCATTTAGGACCGAGATGAGGAGAAACTTCTTCACCCAGAGAGTGGTGAACCTGTGGAATTCTCTACCACAGAAAGTAGTTGAGGCCAATTCACTAAATATATTCAAAAGGGAGTTAGATGAAGTCCTTACTACTCGGGGGATCAAGGGTTATGGCGAGAAAGCAGGAAGGGGGTACTGAAGTTTCATGTTCAGCCATGAACTCATTGAATGGCGGTGCAGGCTAGAAGGGCTGAATGGCCTGCTCCTGCACCTATTTTCTATGTTTCTATGTTTCTATGTTTCTATGAAAGATCTGTACTGATTGTTTTCCAGCAGCTCTGTGACCAACCAGAATCGCAATTTTATTACCAGGACTGCAATTGTCCCCTGCGTGTGTCCCCCCTCACCCCCCCCCCGCGCTGCAACACCCCCTCCAATTAATATCCAAATCCCCAGGGAGAGCTGAATAACAGCACGCTAACCCTCCGAGATTGTCCTTGAGTCTCCAGGTAACGTTCGATCCGTCTCCCAGACACTGCTGGGAACAAATCCGGGAGAAAAGTCACAGGGGCATCAAAAGATCATTTTCTTTGAACGCTTTTGTTCATTAGTTCTAAAAAATATTGGAAATGGTGGGAGGTGGTGGGGAGGATAGAAGGCTGTTTGAAAGGGTAGAGCGAGTGGAGGTGAGAAGTCGTGCGATGAAACCTCCAGCAATGGGGCCTGTGCGCGGTGAATATTTGCGTTAAGGTGACAGGATTTGATTCGGTTGGGTGGGGCGAAGGGGGAGGCAGTGGGGGGGGGGGGGGCGAAATCAGGCTGGATGCAAAGGAACCTGGCACCAGCATTTCAGCTAGCCCCACCATCTTACCTTAATTATACATTAAACACCCTCAGATCTCTTATGCTGATTTTCAAAAATATTACACGAGGATGTCCAATGTGATGCAGATGTATTCTGGCAAACACACACAGCTTTCGCCAAGAAATATTTGGCTTTAATCACGATTACACTTTGATATTAAAGGCGGAAGCACCTGCGTGAGCATTTGTGTTTCCATTTTAAATCCTCTCGCTTCTTCCCCTCCGCCTCATTTTCTCCTGTTCGGTCCTGCAGGTGAGTGACTCATGCTGGGGCTCAGTTCCCGGCGACTTTCAGTGGCCTTCAGAAACCCTGGGCAAGTGTCAGTTCTTCGCACTAGCATGGCCAAGTGTGTGGGTGGGTGGGGCTGGCAGGGGCCTTCAGGGCCAGTCCCAGTTCTGTCACCAACCCAACATCCCATGCGCACGCACTTTCTAGCAGGATCACTGAATAGCAATCAGGAATGGGAACCACCGCGACTATTTTATCTATCCCGGGAAAGCAGAAAAGAAAAACTTGGATTCCTATAACGCCTTTCACGACCACCAGACGTCGCAAAGCTCTTCACAGCCAATGAAGTACGTTTTGGAATGTAATCACTGTTGTAATGTGGGAAACGCGGCAGCCAATTTGCGCACTGCAAGCTCGCAATGTGTTAATGACCAGATAATCTGTTTTTGTGATGTTGATTGAGGGATAAATACTGGGGATAACTCCGTTGCTCTTCTTTGAAATAGTGCCATGGGATCTTTTACGTCAACTTGAGAGAGCAGACATCTGTTTAACATCTCATCCGAAAGACAGCACCTCCGACAGTGTAGCATTCCCTCAGCACTGCACTGGAGTGTCAGCCTAGATTTTTGCATTCAAGTCCCTGGGGTGGGAGTTGAACCCACAACCTTATGACCTAAGACAGATGGTAGGCAAGGCGCTAGTGCGTGCTTTTGGAGGCCACCTGGGGTACCTGAAAAGTCACCCAACCTTGCGACGTATTGGAACTATTTCAGGCACCCTCAGCATCGGGAAATTGGTGCTATTGGCCCACGCTTTGGGCCTGAAAAGTAATCGCAGAGGGGCTTCAATATCCATCGTCTTGTTTTCCAGCCTGCTACATCATCATAGGCGGTCCCTTGAGCAAGGATGTCCTGCTTCCACGAGAGTTCACAGATGTTTCTATTGTGTTCCAAACACAGATGAGACTTTGCACAGGGAGGTTAAAGTAACAGTGACCTCAGTCTTTATTAAGACACTCCAGAGTGAGAAACAGGCCTTAGGGGCCTGCTTATATACAGTGCTCCCAGGGGATGCGCTCCCTGGTGGCAGAACATGGGAGTGCATGCTTTACAGATACACAACATCACTCCCCCGCCAAAGTCAAAGTGAAAACTATTTACACGGTGAGGCGGTCGGGAGCCTTTCTTTCCCTGGTGGACCGCCTCGGTACAAATGTCTGTTTTGGTGTGTTGGCTGTGCACTCGCTGGGCTGGCGTGTTGTTTGGCCCTGCTGGGTGGGCCTGGCCTTGCTGGGCTGTTGGGCGTGATGGGTTCGATTTCCTGGTCCGGGGTGATGTCGTTGATCCTTTGAGTGTGTGTTGTGGGCTCGAAAAAGGTAGTGTCTGCTGTGGGTTGTTCAGGGCAGTCTGTGAACCGCAGCCTCGTTTGGTCCAGGTGCTTTCTGCAAATTTGTCCATTGTCTAGTTTGACTACATACACCCTACTCCATTCTTTAGCTATCACTGTGCCCGCGATCCACTTGGGACCATGTCCATAGTTTAGCACATACACAGGGTCATTCAGATCAATTTCCCGTGACACAGTGGCGTGACCATCGTTTACATTTTGTTGCTGCCGCCTGCTCTCTACCTGACCATGCAGGTTGGGGTGAACCAGCGAGAGTCTGGTTTTAAGTGTCCTTTTCATGAGTAGCTCAGCCGAGGGCACCACTGTGAGCGAGTGGGGTCTCGTGCGGTAGCTGAACAGTACTCGGGACAGGCGGGTTTGGAGTGAGCCTTCTGTGACTCGTTTAAGGCTCTGTTTGATTGTTTGTACTGCCCGCTCTGCCTTCCATTGGAGGCTGGTTTAAACGGGACCAAGGTGACATGTTTGATCCCATGGCGGGCCATGAATTCTTTAAATTCGGCACTGGCGAAACATGGCCCGTTGTCACTGACCAGTCTGTCAGGCAGGCCATGGGTGGCAAACATGGCCCTCAGGCTTTCAATGGTGGCGGTGGCGGTGCTTCCTGACATTATTTCACATTTAATCCATTTTGAAAAAGCATCCACCACCATCAGGAACATTTTACCGAGAAATGGGCCCGCATAGTCGACATAGATCCTTGACCATGGTCTGGAGGGCCAGGACCACAAACTTAGTGGTGCCTCTCTGAGCGCATTGCTCAACTGAGCACACACGCTGCATTGCCGTACACAGGACACTAATTCAGAGTCGATTCTGGCCATCGCTTTCATCATTACTGTACCCGGGTGTGTGCTGTAGAGATCCGAGATGAACTTCTCCCTGCCCTTTTTGGGTAGCACTACGCGGTTACCCCACAACAGGCAGTCTGCCTGAATGGACAGCTCGTCCTTTCACCGCTGGCCTGATTAGCTCTTGCATTTCAACGGGGATGCTGGCCCAGCTCCCATGCAGCACACAGATTTTTACTAGGGACAGCAGAGGATCTTGGCTGGTCCAAGTCCTAATCTGGCGGGCCGTGACAGGTGATTTATCATTTTCAAACGCTTCCATGACTAACAACAAGTCTGCGGGCTGCGCCACCATCAACATGTTTGCAGGCTGCACATTTCCACCCCCGTGGTGGGCAATGGTAGCCGACTGAGAGCATCCGGACAGTTCTCGGTGCCTGGCCTGTGGCGGATGGTATAGTTATACGCTGATAGCGCGAGTGCCCGCCTTTGTCTGCTGTCTGAGGCATTAGTATTTATCTCCTTGTTTTCAGCGAACAGGGATATGAGGGGCTTGTGATCGGTTTTCAGCTCAAATTTGAGGCCAAACAGGTACTGATGCATTTTCTTTACCCCGAACACACACGCTAATGCCTCTTTCTCAATCATGCTGTCGGTCCTCTCAGCTTTCAACAAGCTCCTGGAGGCTTAGGCGACAGGTTGCAACTTCCCCGCAACGTTAGCTTGTTGTAATACACACCCGACTCCGTACGACGACGCATCACATGCTAGCACAAGTCTTTTACATGGGTTATACAATACAAGCAGCTTGTTGGAGCATAAAATGTTTCTGGCTTTCTCAAAAGCAATTACTTGTTTTTTTTCCCATACCCAGTTCTCACCTTTACGCAATAACACATGTAGGGGCTCTAAGAGGGTGCTTAACCCCGGTAGTAGGAAGTTACCAAAATAGTTGAGGAGTCCCAGGAACAACCGCAGCTCCGTGATATTCTGTGGCCTGGGCGCGTTCCTGAAAGCCTCTGTCTTGGCGTCTGTGGGTCGAATGCCGTCCGCCGCGATCTTTCTCCCCAAAAACTCCACTTCTGTTGCCATGAAGACGCATTTCGACCTCTTCAGCCGCAGCCCTACGCAATCCAGTCGCTGGACGACTTCCTCCAGGTTTTGTAGGTGCTCAACGGTATCCCGACCCATGACCAATATGTCGTCCTGAAAAACCACCGTGCGTGGTATCGACTTGAGTAAGCTCTCCATGTTTCTCTGGAAGATCGCTGCAGCTGACCGAATTCCAAACGGGCATCTGTTGTAGATGAACAGTCCCTTGTGCGTGTTGATGCAGGTGAGGCCCTTCGAAGACTCCTCCAGCTCCTGCGTCATGTAGGCCGAAGTCAGGTCGAGCTTGGTGAACGTCTTGCCTCCTGCCAGCATCGCAAATAGGTCATCTGCCTTAGGTAGCGGGTATTGATCCTGTAGCGAGAAACGATTAATAGTTACTTTATAATCGCTGCAAATCCTGACCGTGCCATCACTTTTGAGTACTGGAACAATTGGGCTGGCCCACTCGCTGAATTCCACTGGGGAGATGATGCCCTCGCGTTGCAGCCTGTCCAGCTCGATTTCCACTCTCTCCCTCATCATGTGAGGTACCGCTCGCGCCTTGTGGTGAATGGGTTGTGCCTCTGGGACCAAGTGGAGCCGCACCTTTGCCCTGGAAAAGTTTCCAATGCCTGGCTCAAAAAGGGAAGGAAATTTGTTAAGAACCTGGGTACATGAGGCCTCATCGACATGTGATAGCGCTCGGATGTCATCCCAGTTCCAGTGGATTTTGCCCAGCCAGCTCCTTCCAAGCAGTGTGGGGCCATCGCCCGGGACAATCCAGAGTGGCAGTTCATGCACCATGCCCTCGTAGGTGACCTTGACCAGGACAGTGATGAGCTCTTTGGTATACGTTCTCAGCTTCCTGTGGATGGGCTCAAGGCTAGACTGAGTGCCTTGTTGCACCACAGTCTCTCAAACATCTTTTTACTCATGATGGATTGGCTAGCGCCAGTGTCCAGTTCCATGGCTACGGGTAAGCCATTCAATTTTACATTTAGCATTATAGGTGCACATTTCGTCGAAAATGTGTGCATCCCATGTACTTCAGCATCTGAGGCTCGAAATTGCTTTGATCCACCATGGACCGATCTTCTTCTGCCACGTGGTGGTTAGCAGGTTTTGCAGAGCTTACAGTTCGTCTGCAAGCTCATTGGAGGTTCACCATTGTTTCACAGCTCTTGCAAACATACCCTTTGAAGCGGCATGAATAGGCTGAATGGAAGCCTCCACAATCCCAATAAGGTGTGAATTGCCTTGCATTCATCCTTTGTTGCGGACTCTGGGTCATCTGAGCCTGCTGGCAGTTGCAGACTCGTGGTTTCTGCCCTGTACATTTCTGCTCATAAACACAGTTCCAGTTATTTTATGAACATTGCTAGCACTTGTGTGCTGAGACATTTGTTTGGTGTTATCACTGGTGGACATAAACGCGTGTGCTATCGCAATGGCCTTACTGAGTGTCGGTGTCTCTACAGTCAAAAGTTTTCGTGGGATGGCCTTGTGGCCAATGCCCAGTACAAAAAAGTCTCTGAGCATTTGCTCCAGGTAGCCATCAAACTCGCATTGTCCTGCAGTCGACATAGCTCGGCGACGTAGCTCGCCACTTCCTGCTGGCACGTGTAGAACCGATACCTCGCTATCAGCACGCTCTCCCTCGGGTTAAGATGCACCCGAACCAATATATACAGCTCCTCATATGACTTACTGTGGGTTTCACCAGAGCCAGAAGATTCTTCATGAGGCTGTAGGTCGGTGCCCCGCAGACCGTGAGGAGGACCGCTCTCCTTTTTGCAGCACTTCCTTCTCCGTCCAGCTCGTTGGCTACAAAGTACTGGTCGAGTCATTCGACATAGGCTTCCCAGTCCTCACCCTCCGAGAACTTCTCCAGGATGCCCACAGTTTGCTGCATCTTTGCGTTGGATTCGTATACTCGTCGCCAGTTGTTGTGTCCCTAACAGAGATAAGACTGCACACAGGGAGGTTAAAGTAACAGTGACTTCAGTCTTTATTAAGTGAGGAACAGGCCTTAGGGGCCGGCTTATATACAGTGCTCTCAGGGGATACACTCCCTGGTGGCGGAACATGGGAGTGCATGCTTTACAAATACACAACAGTTTCAATGAAGGACCTGATGTTCCAGTCCTGAACTCCAGTTGAGGGGGTGGAAGATGTCTGTGCGTGAATTTTTTTAACGTGTGATGACCTTTGTACACCAGCCACCACAAGGGCTTGACAGAGCTCGGCCTTTATCCAGTGGCAAGGATTAACCAGGACGACTGGAGACCTGCTCTGCTGCACGGACCTAGTGCGCACACATATTGCAGTGTGGGCTGGCCCATGATGCCCCTAGGCCCTCGGCTCTTGGAGCCTGTGAACACGGCCCACAGGGAACTGCAGTCCAGCCTGGGAAGAGCGAGACTTGGCCTTGGCCCATGCTCCATTACAACAGCACTTCAAAAGTACTTCATTGGCTGTAAATTGCTTTGGGGCCATCGGAGGTCATGAAAGGCGCTACCTCAATGCAAATCTCTCTTTTCTTCCTTTCGCCATCTTTCCTGATCATTGCATCTTCTCTGTTCTTGTAACATCCTTGTAGATCATCCCCATTGCTTCAATATCCTTTTGTAGTATGGAGATCATGTATTATGGAGATCAGAGCTACGCACAGTACTTTAACTGTGGTCGAACCAGGATAAATGCAACCTGCCTGCTTTTGTATTCTATTCCTTGAGAAATGAACCCCAGTAATTTGCACCCTTTATGGTCTTATCAACTCCTGTTGCTGCTTTTAATGATTTATCTATCTGTATTCCCAGATCTCTTTGCACTTGTACCCAATTTAGTTTTTTCCCTTCCAAGGAATAAGGGGCTTCCTCCTCCCGAAATGCACCACCTCACACTTCGTTGTATTGATTCTATTTGCCATTTGTCCGCCTACTTTGGGGCTAGAGTTTGTGTGGGGCCTGATTGGGGCGATAACTTTTGCGGGAGCGCAAAAGTGTCGCCGGCGCTGCCCAATTCCGGCGGACGTGATCTTCCGGTTTAGCGCCCCAGGCGGGAAGCAGAGCGCTAAATCAGGCGCGACTACTTTCCCTTGGAGCGCTAAAGGGAGCGAGAGGAGCGATAGCAGCAGAGCCCTGCACAATGTCTCGTGCAGCACTGCCGGAATCACAGGCTCATTCCCTCCCTTACAGGACAAGGACCAATGCTGAGGTAGTTTGAAGGTAAGCCCGGGAATGTTGGGAAACGGGACCTGTGATCTGCGAAGAGCAGCCCCAAGCACTGTGAGAAAGCAGGGCTGTTCAAGCGCACCGTGGGAAACATTCAAAAAGCTGCTCGGAGGGCTCAAGATACCATCTTGGCCTACCTGCCCACCAATGCCTTTAAGTACATAAGAAATAGGAGCAGGAGTAGGCCATTTGGCCCCTCGAGCCTGCGCCACCATTTAATAAGATAATGGCTGATCTGATCTTGGGCTCAGCTCTACTTCCCTGCCGGCTCCCCATAACCCTTCACTCCCTTATCGTTCAAACACCTGTCTATCTCCACCTTAAATATATTCGAAGACCCAGCCTCCACAGCTCTCTGAGGCAGAGAATTCCACAGATTTACAATGCTCTGAGAGAAGAAATTCCTCCTCATCTCCGTTTTGAATGTGCGGCCCCTTATTCTGAAACTATGTCCCCAGTTCTAGATTCCCCCACGAGGGGTAGCATCTTCTTAACATCTACCCTGTCAAGTCCCCTCAGAATATTATACATTTCAATAAGATCACCTCTCATTCTTTTAAACTCCAATGAGTATAGGCCTAACCTGCTCAACCTTTCTTGATAAGTCAACCCCTTCATCTCAGGAATCAACCTAGTGAACCTTCTCTGGACTGCCTCCAATGCAAGTGTATCCTTCCTTAAACTCCAGGTGTGGCCTCACCAACGCCCTGTACAACTGTAGCAGAACTTCTCTGCTTTTATACTCCATAGCCGCTCCCCAGTTGGCCGGCCGAGCTCACAGCGCCTCCTGCAGTTGCCGTTGTTGACGCCCGGTGATGTTGCATGAGGGTGGCGGTGGGGAGGGGGCGGAAGGGAATTTAGAATCCGGGGCGGTAAAGGGATGCTGCGCACCGGATGGTGTTACGGTTTAGCGATGTGCTAACTTGCGAGGGCAGTGCACGGGCGTTGATACATTCCCTACGCCGGTCGGAAGCCGTTAGCACCAGTTATCGCCCCCCGGGGATGCTAACGGGTGACGCAAAGGAGCCCAATTTCTCTCCCTTTATGCCCTTCTGTATTTTGTTGCAGCCCTCCACATTATTAGGTATACCTACCCCCGCCCGACCAACGTGCAGCAAATTTTGAAGGTGGTGCTTGTTGGTGTCATGTTTGCCTTAATTTCAATATCTGGTAGAATTATATTGGGGTGTTCACTGCCAGTGGGGAGCTTCATCCATGGGGAGCACACATCGGGAAATAACGGGCACCATCTCCATTATTTTCCATCCATTACGAGTGAAACTCATGAAAATCAAGTCTCTGGTTTCCCCGCTATGCGCTACCACTGGGCAAGGCTACACTGTGGGGGCGAGAGTTCAGAAGGTCCGCCCATTTTATTTGGCCACATTTTGGGCCCCTGGACAATGAAAACAGAATCAACCTGATCTCAGTCCATTGTGCACTGGCGAGGATCTAATCTTGTGCATTCAACCCAAGTTCCTGTCTGCAGGATATTAATTAAATCATCAACACATTTAAAATGAAATAGCTCGGAGGAGAAATTAATCCCTCCACTCAACTGAAAAAGCTGATAACACAAACAGGCTCGAAACCATAGCATCTTTTTCCAGCATTTTTACTGGGTGAGAACAGGAGTGCACCTTTACTGTCAAAAGGTATCTATGCTTACAAAAAGCTTACATTTGATTTAGCTGCTCAGTTCTTGGTGTCCAGCAGCAACCGAGAGTTTGTATTCCCTTCTCTTCTGTGATTTAGTGTCAGTAACACGCCCTTGTTCGAAAAGGGTACGGTGGTATCATCATAGGCAGCCCCACGTAACGAGGATGATTTGCTTCCACGCCAAAAAAGGATGAGTTTACAGGTGTTTCAATGAGGGACCTGATATTCCAGATCCCGAACTACATGCTGAAGGGTGGAAGATGCCTGTGCTTGGATTTTTTTAATATGTGGTGGCCGTTGCACACCAGCCACCACAGAGGCTTGACAGAGCTAGGTCTTGGTCTAGTGGCGAGAGTTAAACAAGACGACTGGAGACCAGCTCTGCTGCACGGACCTAGTCCGCACAAATATCGCAGTGTGGGCTGGCCCGTGCTGCCCCTGGGCCCTCGCCTCTTCTGCCCCCGAACTCGCACCTCCCCTGGGCCCCGATCACGTTGCTCCATGATCTCTCGCCGCTCCTTCGCTCCGACCTCGTCGCTCCTGCTGCACCTGCCCACGCTCCAATCACCGACCTGGACCTTGGTGCCCCGGTGGTATAGTGGTTATCTTAGTGGACGAGTAATCCAGGGACCATGGGCTGGATTTTCGGTTGCCTGACGCCTCAGTTAGTGGCCAGAGGGGGTGTTAATGGGAGCGTAAGAGGTTACTGACCGGGAGCGCAGCATTTAGCGCCCCGACCGAAAATTCATTAGAGGCTCACCGGGGGCACAAATCGCTAGTGCCTGGCTGCTGATGGTCGTTCCGATCATGATGTATTCCTGGTGCAACGCCCACACTTGCCGGTAAATTCGGTGTGTGCACCTCATTTAGCGCCCGCCAAGAACAACGTTTGGAAAATCAGCCGGTACAGGCTTGCAGAGTCGTTAACTGGTGGCTACTGAAAGGGATGAGGAAGCGCTTCCCTCGGAGGTCACAGTCAGTGCAACGTTTACACACAGCACGTTGTGTGAGCCTCCGAGTTTGCAGTGGCAGACAGAAATAAGAGTTCAGCTTGAGAAAAAGTGATTTTGAAAACTTTAATGGGTGCATTGCTATGCCGCGCCTTTAAGACTCGGCTTTTCCCGGGATCTGAATCGGAGTTCGGCTAATAACTCGGTTAAATTTAGCACCGATACTTTCGTTATCGCCACCCCCCCCCCACCCCAGCTCTGGTGTGCAACGGCTGATTTATCGCCCCTGTAGCTCTGCGACCGATCCTGATTTCTGGGCGGAAGGCGCAAACTTTTTCAAGGCACTTAAATTACTGCTCCGCTTGGGTTACCGCCTCAACTGAGGCGCGGCCAAATTTCTCCCCCCTTGAGTGCAAATCACACCGTGATAGTTTGCGATTTGATTTCTGTTTACAAAATTTGGAAATATATAGCCAGTATCAGTAAACGTGACATGAAGCTGTTGGATTGTTGTAAAAATCCAACAGGTCGACGAATGTCCCTTAGTGGAAGGTAATCTGCCATCCTTGCCTAGTCAGGCCTAATATGTGACCCCAGTCCCACAGCAACGTTCCCTCTCCGTCACGCAGTAACGGGAAAGGTTCCATGCAGGCCGCTCACCTGCCGCTTCATTGTAAATACCGCGCATGCGCAGGCATTTAAAGGGATCGCGCTCTGAAAGAAACAGTTCCGCGCAAAACAAAACACAGCTTACGGGGAACATTGTTCCCACACCAAAGTGATTAGGTCTTAACTGCCCTCTGACGTGGCCTCAGTTGTATTAATCTGCTGCCCAGCAGTTTAAGAACATGGCTTGCCACCACCTTCTCAGGGCAACTAATAAATATCAGCCTTGTCAGTGACGCCCACATCCCGAGAATGAATAAGAGTTTAAAAAAATATATATACTGTTGATGACTTAATGTCATGATATTGCACGAAAAAGGAATGTAATTCTCCAATAATCTCAATGAGGCAATGCAAATTGGGTTGTAAATCTTTGGAATTCTCTGCCTCAAAGAGCTGTGAAAGCTGGGTCATTGAATATATTTAAGACAGAGATAGACAATTTCTTAACCGATAAAGGGATAAGGGGTTATGGGGAGCGGGCAGGGAAGTAGACCTGAATCCATGATCGGATCAGCCATGATCGTATTGAATGGCGGAGCAGGCTCGAGGGGCCGTATGGCCTACTCCTGCTCCTATTTCTTACGTTCTTATGTTCTTAAAGTAAAGATTTAGTTGCTCAAAAATTGTTGTCGAATAATTTTAATTCAGCAACATTTGAATGACAAGGATCAGGTTGCAGTGCTTATTAAATCTCAGCATTGTTGTATAACCGCTAGAACATAAAACAAAAGAAAGGTAAAAGGGGTATCACGGATCGATCGCTAATCCGAGGCTTGTTCGCCATTCAGCAATATCTGAAGGTAACAGATAGAGCCCCATCCGGTTAATCTGTCTTGCATCAATTGAACTTCTAGTGCCTCTCGGAACAGCTCCAGTTAACCTATCTGGCTTTGTAAGCCTTTACTGACAGACCCAGCTGTTACGAGGCAAGCCCAAGTCATTCATCATATTAGCGGCTCTGTAATTAGCGGAACAAATGCGGTCGTATGTTATCCCTGCCTGACCGTTGGTCAGGGCCATAGATCATGCTGTTGACACTGTCTGTGCTGCCTGCAGGGAACGCGAGAGTATCAAAGCGCTGCCATGGCTGATAGCTTTATTAGTTTGCAGGTCTGCCGCACATTCCTCCTTGCTGGTTGCTTTGTGTAACAATGTTGAGAAGAGAAGCGGCATGTGCGGAGCGACACTGGGGCGTGCTCCTGGTACTTTTGATTGCGGCCTTCAGGTCTCGGGGCTTGAGACGACACATTTATTGCAGTGTTCTTACACAGAAACATAGAAATTTACAGCACAGAAGGAGGCCATTTCGGCCCATCGTGTCCGTGCCGGCCGACAAAGAGCTGCACAGCCCTCGGTCAGCAGCCCTGAAGGTTACATATAAACCTATGAACAATGACGGAAAGGCAAAGAGCACCAAGCCCAACCAGTCTACCTCACACAACTGCGACATCCCTTATACTGAAACATTCTACACTCCACCCCAAACGAAGCCATGTGATCTCCTGGGAGAGGCAAAAACCAGATAAAAACCCAGGCCAATTTAGGGAGAAAAAAATCTGGGAAAATTCCTCTCCGACCCATCCACGTGATCAAAACTAGCCCAGGAGATCACCCTGGCCGTATTCGGTTCCCTGCAGTACTTACCATTATATCTGCACCAGCCAACAAAAGGTCTGGATCAGTTCCTATGGACTGGAGGGTAGCTAATGTAACACCATTTTTAAAAAAAGGAGGGAGAGAGAAAACGGGGAATTATAGACTGTTAGCCTGACATCAGTAGTGGGGAAAATGTTGGAATCAATTATTAAAGATGAAAGAGCAACGCATTTGGAAAGCAGTGACAGGATCGGTCCAAGTCAGCATGGATTTATGAAAGGAAAATTATGCTTAACAAATCTTCTAGAATTTTTTGAGGATGTAACTAGTAGCATGGACAAGGGAGAACCAGTGGATGTGGTGTATTTGGACTTTCAAAAGGCTTTTGACAAGGTCCCACACAAGAGATTAGTGTGCAAAATTAAAGCACATGGTATTGGAGGTAATATATTGACGTGGATAGAGAACTGCTTGGCAGACAGAAAGCAGAGAGTCGGGATAAACAGGTCCTTTTCAGAATAGCAGGCAGTGACTAGTGGGGTGCTGCAGGGCTCAGTGCTGGGACCCCAGCTATTTACAATATACATCAATGATTTAGATGAAGGAATTGAGTGTAATATCTCCAAGTTTGCAGATGACACTAAACTGGGTGGTGGTGTGAGCTGTGAGGAGGATGCTAAAAGGCTGCAGGGAGACTTGGACAGGTTAGGTGAATGGGCAAATGCATGGCAGATGCAGTATAATGTGGATAAATGTGAGGTTATCCACTTTGGTGGCAAAAACGTGAAGACAGAATATTATCTGAATGGCGGCAGATTAGGAAAAGGGGAGGTGCAACGAGACCTGGGTGTCATGGTACATCAGTCATTGAAGGTTGGTGTTGTGTTCCTAACACAGATGAGACTGCACACAGGGAGGTTAAAGTAACAGTGACCTCAGTCTTTATTAAGACACTCCAGAGTGAGGAACAGGCCTTAGGGGCCGGCTTATATACAGTACTCCCAAGGGATGCTGGGAACCCTTGGGACTTCAGGGGATGCGCTCCCTGGTGGCGGAACATGGGAGTGCATGCTTTACAGATACACAACATCACTCCCCCTCAAAGTCAAAGTGAAAACTATTTACAAGGTGAGGCGATCGGGAGCCTTTCTTTCCCTGGTGGACCACCTCGGTACAAATGTCTGTTCTGATGTGTTGCCTGTGCCCTCGCTGGGCTGGCGTGTTGTTGGCCCTGCAGGGCTGCTGGGTGAGCCTGGCCTTGCTGGGCTGTTGGACGTGATGGGTTCAATTTCCTGGTCCGGGGTGGTGTCGTTGATCCTTTGGGTGTGTGTTGTGGGCTCGAAAAAGGTGGTGTCTGCTGTGTGTTGTTCAGGGCAGTCTGTGAACCGCAGCCTCGTTTGGTCCAGGTGCTTTCTGCAAATTTGTCCATTGTCTAGTTTGACTACAAACACCCTACTCCCTTCTTTAGCTATCACCGTGACCGCGATCCACTTGGGACCATGTTCATAGTTTAGCACATACACAGGGTCATTCAGATCAATTTCCCGTGACACAGTGGCGCGACCATCGTTTACATTTTGTTGCTGCCGCCTGCTCTCTACCTGATCATGCAGGTTGGAGTCAACCAGCGAGAGTCTGGTTTTAAGTGTCCTTTTCATGAGTAGCTCAAGGGCACCCCTGTGAGCGAGTGGGGTCTCGTGCGGTAGCTGAGCAGTACTCGGGACAGGCGGGTTTGGAGTGAGCCTTCTGTGATCCGTTTGAGGCTCTGTTTGATTGTTTGTACTGCCTGCTCTGCCTGCCCATTGGAGGCTGGTTTAAACAGGGCCGAGGTGACATGTTTGATCCCATTGCGGGTCATGAATTCTTTAAATTCAGCACTGGTGAAACATGGCCCGTTCTCACTGACTAGTATGTCAGGCAGGCCGTGGGTGGCAAACATGGCCCTCAGGCTTTCAATGGTGGCGGTGGCGGTGCTTCCCGACATTATTTCACGTCCCGTCCATTTTGAAAAAGCATCCACCATCACCAGGAACATTTTACCGAGAAATGGGCCCGCATAGTCAACATGGATCCTCGACCATGGTCTGGCGGGCCAGGACCAGAAACTTAGTGGTGCCTCTCTGGGCGCGTTGCTCAACTGAGCACACATGCTGCATTGCCTTACAGAGGACTCTAAGTCAGAGTTGATACCAAACCACCACACGTGGGATATGGCTATCGCTTTCATCATTACTGTACCCTTTGTGTGTTGTGGAGATCCGAGATATCCCTGCCCTTTTTTGGTAGCACTACGCGGTTACCCCACAACAGGCAGTCTGCCTGAATGGACAGCTCATCCTTTCGCCGCTGGAACGGCTTGGTTAGCTCTTGCATTTCAACGGGGATGCTGGCCCAGTTCCCATGCAGGACACAGTTTTTTTACTAGTGACAGCAGAGGATCTTGGCTGGTCGAAGTCCTAATCTGGCGGGCCGTGGCAGGTGATTTATCATTTTCAAACACTTCCATGACCATCAACAAGTCTGTGGGCTGCGCCACCATCAACAAGTTTGCAGGCTGCGCCATTTTCACCCCTGTGGTGGGCAATGGTAGCCGATTGAGAGCATTCGCACAGTTCTCGGTGCCTGGCCTGTGGCGGATCGTATAGTTATACACTGATAGCGCGAGTGCCCACCTTTGTATGCGAGCTGAGGCATTAGTATTTATCCCCTTGTTTTCAGCGAACAGGGATATGAGGGGCTTGTGATCGGTTTCCAGCACAAATTTGAGGCCAAACAGGTACTGATGCATTTTGTTTGCCCCGAACACACACGCTAATGCCTCTTTCTCAAACATGCTGTAGGCCCTCTCGGCCTTCGACAAGCTCCTGGAGGCATAGGCGACAGGTTGCAACTTCCCCGCAACGTTAGCTTGTTGTGATACGCACCCGACTCCGTACGATGACGCATCACATGCTAGCACAAGTCTTTTACACGGGTTATACAATACAAGCAGCTTGTTGGAGCATAAAATGTTTCTGGCTTTCTCAAAAGCAATTACTTGTTTTTTTTTCCCCATACCCAATTCTCACCTTTACGCAATAACACATGTAGGGGCTCTAAGATGGTGCTTAACCCCGGTAGTAGGAAGTTACCAAAATAGTTGAGGAGTCCCAGGAACAACAGTAGCTCCGTGACGTTCTGTGGCCTGGGCACGTTCCTGAAAGCTTCTGTCTCAGCTTCTGTGGGCCGAGTGCCATCCGCCACGATCTTTCTCCCCAAAAACTCCACTTCTGTTGCCATGAAGACGCATTTCGACCTCTTCAGCCGCAGCCCTACGCGATCCAGTCGCTGGAGGACCTCCTCCAGGTTTTATAGGTGCTCGACGGTATCCCGACCAGTGACCAATATGTCGTCCTGAAAAACCACCGTGTGTGGTATCGAATTGAGTAAGCTCTCCATGTTTCTCTGGAAGATCGCTGCAGCTGACCGAATTCCAAACGGGGATCTGTTGTAGATGAACAGTCCCTTGTGCGTGTTGATGCAGGTGAGGGCCTTCGAAGACTCCTCCAGCTCCTGCGTCATGTAGGCCGAAGTCAGGTTGAGCTTGGTGAACATCTTGCCTCCTGCCAGCGTCGCAAATAGGTCGTCTGGCTTAAGTACCGGGTATTGATCCTGTAACGAGAAACGATTAATAGTTACTTTATAATCGCCGCAAATCCTGACCGTGCCATCACTTTTGAGTACTGGAACAATCGGGCTGGCTCACTCGCTGAATTCCACTGGGGAGATGATGCCTCGCGTTGCAGCCTGTCCAGCTCGATTTCCACTCTCTCCCTCATCATGTGAGGTACTGCTTGCGCCTTGTGGTGAATGGGTCGTACCTCTGGGACCAAGTGGATCCGCACCTTCGCCCCAGAAACGTTTTCCAATGCCTGGCTCAGAAAGGGAAGGAAATTTGTTCAGAACCTGGGTACATGAGGCCTCATCGACATGTGATAGCGCTCGGATGTCATCCCAGTTCCAACGGATTTTGCCCAGCCAGCTCCTTCCAAGCAGTGTGGGGCCATTGCCCGGGACAATCCAGAGTGGCAGTTCATGCACCGTGCCCTCGTAGGTGACCTTGACCATGGCGCTGCCCAGGACAGTGATGAGCTCTTTGGTGTACATTCTCAGTTTCGTGTGGATGGGGCTCAAGGCTGGTCTGAGTGCCTTGTTGCACCACAGTCTCTCAAACATCTTTTTACTCATGATGGATTGGCTATCTCATTGAATGGTGGTTCAGGTTCGAAGGGCCGAATGGCCAACCCCTGCACCTATTTTCTATGTTTCTATCCCAATTACCAGCTCGAGGTCCGTAACCCTGCAGGTTACGGGACTTTAAGTGCCCATCCAACCATCTCTTAAAAGTGGTGAGGGTTTCTGCATCCACCACTCTTCCATTCACCTCCTTATCGGGCGTGCGTAGATATTGCGTAGCAGTTAAAGCCGCAGCATGCAACAGTCACCTCCTTTGCCATTTTCACATCCAGCTGTAATAACGGGCCAGAAATTGCGGTCGGAGGTTTCCTGCGGGCAGACGCCTCTGATTGGAATTTTCTTTTTAACAAGTATAGCTGGGGGTCCCGGAGGAACGAACACTTGTGTTCCAAGGCTCAACTGCACAGCCAAGTGTAGGGGCCACTTATTGCAGGAGCGTATGTGCATTCTGGGATCACGTGGGCCTAGACCACCAATCACAATGTAGTATTCTCATTCATGGTAATGGGAGTTCCGAGCTCCCAGCTCATAAGAACATAAGAAATAGGAGCAGGAGTTGACCATTTGGCCCCTCGAGCCTGCTCTGCCATTCAGTAAGATCATGGCTGATCTGATGCTGTCCTCAACTCCACTTCCCTGCCCACTCCCCATAACCCTTATCATTCAAAACTCTGTCTCTCTCCACCTTAAATATATTCAATAACCCAGCCTCCATAGCTCTCTGGGGCAGAGAATTCCATAGATTCATGACCCTCCTATTACTATCAATGAGAATACTCTTAACATCAAATAAAGCACCAACATAAATTTTAAAAAGCACTTCACTTTTTTTAAATTAATAGAAATTGCATTAATTAAATGTTTTAGAGAAAAATTTATTTTTCAAAATTCTTAAAAAAATGTTTTAATAGTTTTAAAAATAAACTTACCTTCATAGACAGGGTTTTTTAATATAAAAATAAGTAATAAAGATTATTTTTTTCTATCTATTAAAACTCCAACGCTGGTAAAAGCAGGTCTTACCAGGCGTAAGAGTTTTAAGGGCATTCGCTGGGCAAAGTTTGGCAAATAGCCCAAATCTCAGCCCGCGAAGGCCCTTCTTTCGGGGAGTCATGCGATCCGTCAAAAGACTGCACTGTCTTTCACATCAGACGTTAAACCGAGGCCCCGCCTGCTCTCTCGGGTGGTCATAAAAGATCCCACGGTACTATTTCGAAGAAGAGCAGAGGAGTTCTCCTCGGTGTCCTGGGCCAATATTTATCCCTCAATCAACATAACAAAAACAGATTATCTGGTCATTATCACATTGCTGTTTGTGGGAGCTTGCTGTGTGCAAGTTGGCTGCCACATTTCCCATATTACAACAGTGACTACACTTCAAAAGTCATCATCATCATAGGCAGTCCCTTGGAATCGAGGAAGACTTGCTTCCACTCTTAACATGAGTTCTTAGGTGGCTGAACAGTCCAATACGAGAACCACAGTCTCTGTCACAGGTGGGCAGATAGTCGTTGAGGGAAGGGGTGGGTAGGACTGGTTTGCCGCACCCTCTTTCCGCTGCGTGCGCTTGATTTCTGCATGCTCTCTGTGCCGAGACTCGAGGTGCTCAGCGCCCTTCCAGATCCGCTTCCTCCACTTAGGGCGGTCTTTGGTGAGGGTCTCCCAGCTGTCAGTGGGGATGTTGCACTTTATCAGGAAGGCTTTGAGGGCGTCCTTGTAACGTTTCCGCTGCCCACCTTTGGCTCGTTTGCCGTGAAGGAGTTCCGAGTAGAGCGCTTTCTTTGGGAATCTCGTGTTTGGCATGCAAACTATATGGCCTGCCCAGCGGAGCTGATCAAGTGTGGTCAGTGCTTCAATGCTGGGGATGTTAGCCTGGACAAGGACGCTGATGTTGGTGTGTCTGTCCTCCCAGGGAATTTGTAGGATGTTTCAGAAACATCGTTGGTGATATTTCTCCAGCGACTTGAGGTGTCTACTGTTATGTATTTAACCCTTGGCAACCTGTATCACACCACCACCAGAGGGCCTACCTGTTGGAGTCCCAAGGGATCCCAGCATCCCTTGGGAGCACTGTAGATAAACAGGCCACCCACACGGTATCTGCACTCTGGAGTCTAATTAAAGGAGCTAAGGTCACACTTACTCATTGCTTACAGTACTCAGTTTCATCCTTTATTATGAGCATAATAATTGGCGACGAGGTAACAAACAACTGCGCGAAAATACAAAGAACAGTTGGTATCCTGGAGAAGTTCTAAGAAGGGGACAATTGGGAGGCCTTCGTGGAGAGACTCAACCAATACTTCGTGGCCAACGAGCTGGAAGGGGATGAGAACCATGCCAAATGAAGGGCGCTCCTCCTTACCGTCTGTGGGGCAACAACCTATGGCCTGATGAAGAATCTTCTAGCTCCGGTAAAATCAACAGCCAAATCCTATGAAGAATTGTGTATGCTGGTCCGGGAGCACCTAAATCCTAAGGAAAGCATTTTGATAGCGAGGTATCGGTTCTACACGTGTCATCGGTCGGAGGGCCAGGAAGTGGCGAGCAGCGTCGCCGAACTAAAGTGCCTTGCAGGACCTTGCGAATTTGATGGATTCCTGGAACAAATGCTGAGAAACCTTTCTGTGCTTGGCATTGGCCATGAGGTAATCCTTCGCAAACTATTGACTGTTGAAACACCGAATCTGAGCAAAGTCATAACGATAGTCCAGGCATTTATGTCCACCAGCAATAACACCAAACAAATTTTGCAACATAAAGAGGTTTCGGCCAGTACTGTGCACAAAGTAATGTCATTTTCGAGCAGGAATATACATGGCAGAATGTACACGACCTCAGATGATCCAGAGTCCACCATAAATTGTTAACACCTTGTTGGCATTGTGGAGGTGATCATCGGGCCCATCAATGCCGCTTCAAGCACTATGCGCGCAACGGCTGCAGAACAATGGGACACCTCCAGCGAATGTGCAGGCGAGCTGCAAACCCCGCAAGCCACCACGTTGCAGAGGAAGATCGATCCATAGTGGATCAGGCTGAACTAGAGACTCGAACCGAGGAGGCAGAAGTGTACGGGGTACACACCTTCACCATGAAATATCCACCAATAATGTTAAAAGTTGAACTGAATGGAATTCCAGTCTCCATGGAACTGGACATGGGTGCGAGTCAGTCCATAATGAGCAAAAAGGCCTTTGACAGGCTGTGATGCAACAAGGCACACAGGCCCAAGCTCAGCCCCATTCAAATCAAGCTAAGAACTTACACAAAAGAACTGATCCCTGTAATTGGCAGCGCCAAAGTCAAGGTCTCCTATGATGGGGCACTGCACGAACTCCCACTATGGATCGTGCCAGGGGATGGCCCCACACTGTTCGGCAGAAGCTAACTAGGAAAAATCTGCTGGAACTGGGACGACATTGAGCACTTTCATCCGTCGACGACACCTCATGTGCCCAGGTTCTGAGCAGATTTCCATCGATGTTCAGGCATTGGAAGTTTCTCGGGGGGCGAAAGTGCAGATCCACTTGGTTCGTGGTACACGACCCATCCACAACAAGGCACGGACGGTACCGTATATGATGCGAGAGAAAGTGGAAATTGAGCTGGACAGGCTGCAGCGAGAAGGCATCATCACGCCGGTTGAATTTAATGAGTGGACCAGTCCGATTGTCCCGGTACTCAAAGGTGACGGCACGGTCAGAATTTGCGGGGACTATAAAGTAACGATTAACCGTTTTTCGCTACAAGGCCAGTACCCACTACCCAAAGCAGACGACCTATTTGCGACCCTGGCTGGAGGAAACACGTTCACCAAGTTGGACCTGACCTCGGCCTACATGACGCAGGAGCTGGTGGAATCTTCAAAAGGCCTCACCTGCATCAACACGCACAAAGGTCTGTTCATCTATAACAGATGCCCATTTGGGATTCGGTCAGCCGCAGCAATTTTCCAACGGAACATGGAGAGCCTGCTAAAGTCGGTTCCACGCACCGTGGTTTTCCAGGTGACATACTGGTCACAGGTCGGGACACCATCGAACACTTGAAGAATCTGGAAGAGGTTCTAAGTCAGCTAGATCACGTGGGACTCAGGTTGAAAGGCTCGAAGTGTGTTTTCCTGGCGCTAGAGGTCGAGTTCTTGGGAAGAAGAATTGCTGCAGATGGCATCAGACCCACCGACGCCAAGACGGAGGCCATCAAGAACGCGCCGAGACCACAGAATGTTACGGAGCTGCGGTCATTCCTGGAACTACTCAACTATTTTTGTAATTTCCTACCCGGGTTCAGCACCTTGCTAAAACCCCTACATGTGCTACTCTGCAAGGGTGACGACTGGGTATGGGGGAATTCACAAGAGGTTGCCTTTGAGAAAGCCAGAAATCTGTTATGCTCAAACAAACTGCTTGTTCTGTATAACCCATGTAAACGATTAGTGCTAGCTTGCAATGCATCGTCATATGGGGTAGGGTGTGTGTTACAACAGGCTAACGATTCGGGGATGTTGCAACCGGTTGCTTATACGTCCAGGAGTCTGTCCAAGGCCGAAAGGGCCTACAGCATGATTGAAAAGGAAGCTCTTGCACGCGTTTACGGGGTGTAAAAAATGCACCAGTATTTGCTTGGTCTCAAGTTTGAGCTTGAAACTGACCATAAGTCGCTCATATCGCTATTCTTAGAGAGCAAAGGGATTAACACCAATGCCTCTGCTCGCATTCAAAGATGGGTGCTCACGCTGTTGGCATACAACTATGTAATTGGCCACAGATCGGGCACAGAGAACTGCGCTGATGCTTTCAGTCAGCTACCATTGCCCACCACCGGGGTGGAATTGGCACAGCCTGCAGACTTGTTCATGGTGATGGATGCATTCGAAAACGAAAAGTCACCTTTTACGGCCCGCCAGATCAGGACCTGGACCAGCCAGGATCCTTTACTGTCCCTGGTAAAAAACTGTGTCCTCCATGGGAGCTGGTCCAGCGTCCCAGCAGAGATGAAGGAAGAGATTAAGCCATTCCACAGGCGCAAAGACGAATGTCCTTACAGGCGACTGTCTTTTGTGGGGTAATCGTGTTACAACAGGCTAACGAATCGGGGATGTTGCAACCAGTCGCTTATACGTCTAGGAGTCTGTCCAAGGCCGAAAGGGCCTACAGCATAGTGCTCAACAAAAATATATTCCAGTGAAAAAGAAGGGCGGTAAGAGAAGGGATAACCAGCCGTGGATAACCAAGGAAATAAAGGAGAGTATCAAATTAAAAACCAATGCGTATAAGGTGGCCAAGGTTAGTGGGAAAATAGAAGATTGGGAAAATTTTAAACGACAGCAAAGAATGACTAAGAAAGCAATAAAGAAAGGAAAGATAGATTACGAAGGTAAACTTGCGCAAAACATAAAAACAGAAAGTAAAAGCTTTTACAGATATATAAAACGGAAAAGAGTGACTAAAGTAAATGTTGGTCCCTTAGAAGATGAGAAGGGGGATTTAATAATGGGAAATGTGGAAATGGCTGAGACCTTAAACAATTATTTTGCTTCGGTCTTCACAGTGGAAGACACAAAAACCATGCCAAAAATTGCTGGTCACAGGAATGTGGGAAGGGAGGACCTTGAGACAATCACTATCACTAAGAGGGTAGTGCTGGACAGGCTAATGGGACTCAAGGTAGACAAGTCCCCTGGTCCTGATGAAATGCATCCCAGGGTATTAAAAGAGATGGCGGAAGTTATAGCAGATGCATTCGTTATAATCTACCAAAATTCTCTGGACTCTGGGGAGGTACCAGCGGATTGGAAAGCAGCTAATGTAACGCCTCTGTTTAAAAAAGGGGGCAGACAAAAGGTAACTATAGGCCGGTTAGTTTAACATCTGTAGTGGGGAAAATGCTTGAAACTATCATTAAGGAAGAAATAGCGGGACATCTAGATAGGAATAGTGCAATCAAGCAGACGCAGCATGGATTCATGAAGGAGAAATCATGTTTAACTAATTTACTGGAATTCTTTGAGGATATAACGAGCATGGTGGATAGAGGTGTACCGATGGATGTGGTGTATTTAGATTTCCAAAAGGCATTCGATAAGGTGCCACACAAAAGATTACTGCAGAAGATAAAGGTACGCGGAGTCAGAGGAAATGTATTAGCATGGATAGAGAATTGGCTGGCTAACAGAAAGCAGAGAGTCGGGATAAATGGGTCCTTTTCGGGTTGGAAATTAGTGGTTAGTGGTGTGCCACAGGGATTGGTGCTGGGACCACAACTGTTTACAATATACATAGATGACCTGGAAGAGGGGACAGAGTGTAATGTAACAAAATTTGAGGATGACACAAAGATTAGTGGGAAAGCAGTTGTGTAGAGGAGACAGAGAGGCTGCAAAGAGATTTAGGTAGGTTAAGCGAATGGGCTAAGGTTTGGCAGATGGAATACAATGTCGGAAAGTGTGAGGTCATCCACCTTGGAAAAAAAACAGTAAAAGGGAATATTATTTGAATGGGGAGAAATTACAACATGCTGCGGTGCAGAGGGGCCTGGGGGTCCTTGTGCATGAATCCCAAAAAGTTTGTTTGCAGGTGCAGCAGGTAATCAGGCAGGCGAATGGAATGTTGGCCTTCATTGCGAGAGGGATGGAGTACAAAAGCAGGGAGGTCCTTCTGCAACTGTATAGGGTATTGGTGAGGCCGCACCTGGAGTACTGCGTGCAGTTTTGGTCACCTTACTTAAGGAAGGATATACTAGCTTTGGAGGGGGTACAGAGATGATTCACTAGGCTGATTCCGGAGATGAGGGGGTTACCTTATGATGATAGATTGAGTATACTGGGTCTTTACTCATTGGAGTTCAGAAGGATGAGGGGTGATCTTATGGAAACATTTAAAATAATGAAAGGTATAGACAAGATAGAGGCAGAGAGGTTGTTTCCACTGGTCGGGGAGACTAGAACTAGGGGGCACAGCCTCAAAATACGGGCGAGCCAATTTAAAACCGAGTTGAGAAGGAATTTCTTCTCCCAGAGGGTTGTGAATCTGTGGAATTCTCTGCCCAAGGAAGCAGTTGAGGCTAGCTCATTGAATGTATTCAAGTCGCAGATAGATAGATTTTTAACCAGTAAGGGAATTAAGGATTATGGGGAGCGGGCGGGTAAGTGGAGCTGAGTCCACGGCCAGATCAGCCATGATCTTGTTGAATGGCGGAGCAGGCTCGAGGGGCTAGATGGCCTACTCCTGTTCCTATTTCTTATGTTCTTATGTTCTTATGTCTTGCCCAAGAAAGGCAGAGAAACGTAAATACGTGACCTACACAGCACCCACCCAGGCATTGTAATTATGAAAGCTATAGCCAGATCCCATGTGTGGTGGCCCAGCATCGACTCCGATTTAGATTCATGCGTGTGCCAGTGCAACACTTGCTCTCAACTGAGCAATGCACCCGGAGAGGCACCGCTAAGTTTGTGGTCGTGGCCCTCCAAACCGTGGTCTAGGATCCATGTTAACTATGTGGTCCCATTTCTGGGAAAAATGTTCTTGGTTGTTGTGGATGCTTATTCAAAATGGATTTAATGTGTAATAATGTATGTAAGCACGTCCACCGCCACCATCGAAAGCCTATGAGCCATGTTTGCGACTCACAGCCTGCCTGATGTCCTTGTCAGTGACAATGGGCCGTGTTTCACCAGTGCTGAATTCAAGCAATTCATGACCTGCAATGGGATCAAGCACGTCACATCTGCCCCGTTCAAGCCCGCATCCAACGACCAAGCAGAACGGGCAGTTCAAACCATCAAGCAAAGCTTGAAACATGTGTCAAAAGGTTCCCCCAGCTGAGCTACTTATGAAAAGGGCACTCAAAACAAGGCTCTCTCTTGTCCACCCTGATCTCCATGATCACGTCGAGGGCAGGCGGCATCAACAACGCATGTACCATGTTCGCGCAAACTTGTCACACGATATTGAGGTCAATGATCCTGTGTTTGTACTCAATTATGGACATGGTCCCAAATGGCTTGCTGTCATGGTCATAGCCAAAGAAGGGAGTAAGGTGTTTCAGGTCAAATTGGCCAATGGACTAACGTGCAGAAAGCATTTGGACCAAACCAAGTTGCGGTTCACTAACAGCTATGAGCAACCCGAAGAGAACGCCACTAACTTCGACCCTCCAACACACACACAAGTGGCAACTGACATCACGGTTGACCATGAAGCCAAACTCACCATCTGCAGCAGCTCGGCAAGGCCGGCTGCCCAGCAGCCCAGTGAAGAACCAACCAACTCATCCACACCTGCATTTGTACTAAGACGATTGACAAGGGAGCGAAAAGCCCCAGATCGTCTCACCCTGTAAATAAATGTACTATTGACTTTATGAGGGAGTGATGTTATGTACTTAACCTTGGCAACCTGTATCACACCACCACCAGAGGGCCCACCTATTGGAGTCCCAAGGGATCCCAGCATCCCTTGGGAGCACTATATAAACAGGCCATCCACGCGGTACCTGCACTCTGGAGTCTAATTAAAGGAGTTAAGGTCACACTTACTCATTGCTTACAGTACTCAGTTTCATCCTTTATTATGAGCATAATATCTACTGTACACGGTCTATGTTTCTGAGCCATACAGGAGGGCGGGTATTACTACAACCCTGTAGACCATGAGCTTGATGGCAGTTTTGTGGGCCTGGTCTTCAAACACTCTTTTCCTCAGGCGGCCGAAGGCTGCACTGGCGCACTGGAGGCGGTTACTCCAAAAGTACTTCACTAGCTGTAAAGCGTTTTGAGACGTCCAGTGGTCGTGAAAGGTGCTATATAAATGCAAGTCTTTTTTTCTTTTAATAATATGTGCAGGGTTTACAACATGCTGTTTAGTCACCGAAGCCTCTCATTATTCAATCTTTTTTACAGATTTATGAAGACAGCGGGGACAATCGTCAACGCAGTAACATGGCAACAGTAGGTATTTAACCTTTGTTAACACTTCAGTGATTGCCACTCAGCTTATTGTGATCAGCACCTTACTGAATCCTGACCTTTCACAACCTAGGCATCAATTTTCTTCAGTTTATAATTAATGTAAAATCTCTGGTGGGAATAAAATACTCGTAGATTCAGTCAGAAAAGCCTCTCCCAGATTGCGGTTATTCTGTCCTCTGTGTAATATCTTTCTTATTCTTGTGCGTGGGGTTGTCGGGAGGGTTGAGTTTTTGTGCTACTCGAGCTGGAGTGACGTCAGTGTGGTGGACAGGCGTATTTTCGGGCACCTAGAGTTAGCATCAGGCACTCCTGGTTTGGGTATAAATGAGCTGCAGAATAAATCTCCCTCTTTGCTTCAATGCAACATTGAGAGAGCGCTGTGTTGGAGTTGCCGTCTTGTGGATGAGATGCTAAACGCAAGCCCAGCTTTGCTGTTTCAGTGTGTTCAAATGGTTGTTAAAGGACCCGACTGCATTCTTTGAAGACGATTAGGGAGCTTTTCCAGTGTCCTCGACAAAAATCCTTCCTCAACTAACTAATTAGTCATTCAACTCATTGATGTTTGTTGGCCATTACTGTGCACAAAATGGCTGCCACGTTTGCCTACATATTGTGAGTATCATGAGCCTACAGATCACTTCAAAAGTAATCCATTATCCATGAAATTTTAAATGCATTCCCTCAACCGCTGGGAGCACTCAACCAACTCCGATGGGCGGGCCACATTGTCCGCATGCCCGACACGAGACCCCCAAAGCAAGCGCTCTACTCGGAACTCCTACAAGGCAAGCGAGCCCCAGGTGCGCAGAGGAAACGTTTCAAAGGACATCCTCAAAGCCTCATTGATAAAGTACAACATCCTCACTGACACCTGGGCGTCCCTGGCCAAAGACCGCCCAAAGTGAAGGAAGAGCATCCAGAAGGGCGTTGAGCACCTCGAGTCTCGTCGCCGAGGGCATGCAGAAAACAACCGCAGGCAGTGGAAGGAGCGTGCGGCAAACAAGGCTTCCCACCCACCGTTTCCTTCAACCACTGTCTGTCCCACCTGTGACAGAGACTGTAATTCCCATATTCAGTCACCTGAGAACTCACTTTTAGAGTGGAAGCAAGTCTTCCTCGATTTCGAGGGACTGCCTATGATAATGATGGGAATAGTAGTATAGTGGTTATGTTATTGGACTAGTAAATCCAGAGGTCTGGACTAATGATCCAGAGACATGTTCATAATCCCATCACGGCAGCTGGGGAATTTAAATTCAGTGAATTAAATATACCGGGAATAAAAAACTAGTGTCAGTCATAATGACCATGTAGCTACCAGATTGTCGTAAAAAATCCACCCGGTTCACGAATGTCCTTTAGGGAAGGAAATCTGCCGACTTTACCCGGTCTGGCCGAAACGTGACTCTAGAGCCACAGCAGCATGGTTGACTCTTCAATGCCAGCCACTCGGTTGTATAGGGATGGGCAGTAAATGCTGGGCTTGCCAGCCATGCCCACATCCCATGAATATTAAAAAACAAATGTGCCTGAACGACAAACTGTCTTAGTATGGCAGTTCCATGCCCCACACCAATCACCCTTGTCAAGAGCAGGCGTGTGCCTCGTTGTTCAAAAAGGAGTTAGATGAAGTCCTTACTACTAGGGGGATCAAGGGGTATGGTGAGAAAGCAGGAATGGGGTACTGAAGTTGCATGTTCAGCCATGAACTCATTGAATGGCGGTGCAGGCTAGAAGGGCCGAATGGCCTACTCCTGCACCTATTTTCTATGTTTCGATGTTTCTATGTTGTCTTTCAGCCATCTCCAGCAAAAGGATACAACATGATTATTCATGCATTTGGTGTTTTTATTTATTTATTTGTTGACGGGATGTGGGCGCCGCCAGCAAGGCCAGCATTTATTGCCTATCCCTAATTGCCCTTGTGAAGGTGGTGGTGAGCCGTCTTCTTGAACCACTGCAGTCCCCATGCACTGATACTTCTTTGTAGCAGTTTGGTGCGACGGAGTGTCTCGCTGGGCCATTTCAGGGGGCAGTTAAGAGTCAACCACATTGCTGTGGGTCTGGAGTCACATATAGGCCAGATCAGGTAAGGGCAGCCGATTTCCTTCCCTAAAGGACATCAGTGAAGCAGATGGGTTTTTTCAACAATTCGGTAGTTTTACGGAGCTAGATTCTCGGCATCATTGTCGGTGATTTTCTCGGCGGTACAGCTGTTTTTCTGCCCGGCGAAAGTTTCCACTTAAGTTTCTTCATGGTGTCGCCCACATCTGAAGATGCCCGCCGGGACCAAACTGCCGACAATGAGTGTGCGACGCCCATTTTTTCACCAGGCAATTAGTTTTAATTACTTTAAGCATAAAAATAGAAATTCTCGCCAGCGTTACTCACCGAACGTTAGCGGTTCCTCTCAGCGGGCAATCGGGCATCGAGGGGCATTAGGAAAAGTCTAGCCCATGGTCACCATGACTGTTAATGGCTTTTTAAAAAAATTCCAGATTTATTGAATAAATTGAATTTAAATCTCCCAGTTGCCATGGGACCTGGTTGCGTCGAGAATTGACTGACATGTGTTTGCCTGCATGACAACACTGACGGGATTGCTTATTGTGTGTGACATCCTGCAGACATTTTCAGAAGCTATGAAAATACAAGTTCTTTCTTTATATGGCTCAGTACCACAGCCCATTGTGCAGTTACCCCACTGAGCCACTGGGGACAGCCCGATCAGTTTTTGGGATTGTTGACCATTTACCCGAGGAGGGACAGTGGAGGTTTGTCAAGACAGACCAGTGAGCATTCCCACATCATATGTGGGTGACGGTGAGGGTCCCTTGTGCCTGCTAAGGGTCTGTTTCATTCTTTTCTTCAAGACTATATGGTCCTGAATCATCATAGGCAGTCCCTCAAAATCGAGGAAGACTTGCTTCCACTCTAAAAGTGAGTTGTCAGGTGACTGAACAGTCCAATACGGGAATTACAGTCTCTGTCACAGGTGGGACAGACAGTGGTTGAAGGAAAGGGTGGGTGGGACAGGTTTGCCACACACTCTTTATGCTACCTGCGCTTGTTTACTGCATGCTCTCAGCGACGAGACTTGAGGTGCTCAGCGCCCTCCCGGATGCTCTTCCTCCACTTAGGGCAGTCTTTGGCCAGGGATTCCCAGGTGTCAGTGGGGATGTTGCACTTTATGAAGGAGGCTTTGATGGTGTCCTTGAAACATTTCCTCTGCCCACCTGGGGCTCGTTTGCTGTGTAGGGGTTCCAAGTAGAGGGCTTGCTTTGGGAGTCTTGTGTCAGGCATGCGGACGATGTGGCCTGCCCAACGGAGCTGGTCGAGTGTGGTCAGTGCTTCAATGCTGAGGATGTTGGCCTGATCGAGAACACTGACGTTGGTGCGTCTGTCCTCTCAGGGGATTTGCAGGATCTTGCTGACTATATGGTCCTGAATAGTGTGGAGGTGAGACACACTGCCTGCTGTATCTCAGCATCTACATGGGCACTTGTGCTTTCACATACCTTGGCTAGCCTAGTGAGATCATTAAAATGTTTCCAGGACTGAATAGTTGTTGGTGGGATTGTTGAGTTGACACTGAACACCAGTGCCACCTGTTTCCAGATTCATTCTACATCCCTTTTCGGATATAAAGACGAGAGTCAGCAGAGAGGAGTTATGAGCGCAGAGGATGGAAGGACGAAAATGATACTCAGTTTGTTCTTGGCCTGGTCTGCCTCGCTTCAGTGGGTAGCACACTCACCTCTGAGTCAGAAGGTTGTAGGTTCAAGTCTAACTCCAGGGAGTAGAGCACAAAAATCTAGGCTGACACTCCAGCTGTCTTTTGGATGAGGCGTTAAATCAAGACCCTGTCTGTTCTCTCAGGTGGATGTAAAAGATCCCATGGTACTATTTTGAAGAAGCGCAGGGGAATTCTCCACTGTGTCCAAGTCAATATTTATCCCACAATGAACATCACTAAAAAACAGATTATCTGCTCATTATCACGTCGCTGTTGGTGGGAGCTTGCTGTGCACAAATTGGCTGCCGCCTTTACTGCGTTACAACAGTGGCTACACCTCAAAAGTACTTAATTGACTGTAAAGTGCTTTGGGACGACCTGAGGTCATGAAAGGTGCTATATAAATGCAAGTCTTTCTTTATGAGCATCAGTCACCATTGATGGCTGTTGATGTCGAACAAATTCATTATTTTTATTACATGATGTGCTGAATAGTGAGCCAAGTGTCTGCTTTGTGATTTATTTCGCATGCCTCAAAATTAACAATATTCATGTTGCTGCTGCTTGTGGTTACAGTTTTCACGCTGATGAAATAAAAATTATTTTCTTTTACAGCATTAGTACAGCTTGGCTTCCTGTGGGACAGTCACAATATTTGTTTTAAACCTCACCCAAAGTTAATATTTGTTTAATGTTATCAGTTGGGAGAGAAAGATGCACTCGGTGCCAAAAGAGAAAGGTCAATCAAACTTGTTTTTCCTTTGAATTTAATAAGTTTCAGTTATTAATACGAGAAAATCATTGATCATGTTCCAAAGGAATCCTGTTTGCAATTAAATGTAAAATAAAAACCATTATTAATGTAATAATTATGTGCAGCACCATATTGTAGTGCACTTAGATATATGTTTCATCATGCAGTTAGTCAGACAATAATAATTCATTTGTAGTGAATACTACCATGTGGCCGATACTTTCACCTGGGAAGAATTAGATACTGCCAACAACAACTTGAATTTACATAGCGCCTTTAATGTAGTAAGCATCCCAAGGCTTCCTACATTACAACAATGATTACACTCCAAAATTACTTAATTGGCTGTAAAGCGTTTTGCGACATTCGGTGGTCGTGAAAGGTGCTATATAAATGCAAGTCTTTCTTTCTTTTCAAGGCGTTTCATATGAGTGTTATCAAGCACAATTTGTCACCGAGCCACATAAGGAGAAATTAGGGCAGGTAACCAAAAGCTTGGTCGAAGAGATAGGTTTTAAGGAGCGTCTTAAAGGAGGAAAGAGAGGTAGTGAAGCAGAGAGGTTTAGGGAGGGAATTCCAGAGCTTGGGGCCCAGGAAGCTGAAGGCACGGCCGCCAATGGCGGAGCGATGAAAAATGGGGATGCTCAAGAATTGGAGGAGCGCAGAGATCTCGGAGGGTTGGAGGAGGTTACAGAGATCAGGAAGGGGCGAGGGGCCATGGAGGGACTTGAAAAGAAGGATGAGAATTTTAAAATGGAGGCGTTGCTGGCCCAAGAGTCAGTATAGGTGAATGAGCACAAGGGGTGATGATTGAACAGGACTTGGCACGAGTAGGGATACGGGCTGCAGAGGATGCGGCACTGGGAGCTGGAGGAGTGACGAGTGGGAGTTGGATGTGCGCCTTCCCAGCAGAAGCTGAGGAGAAGGTTACCCTTCACAGCGGGGTCGGGAGACGCAGAACTCGGGTGGTCTTCGAAAAGAGGGATGTTTGAGGAACATCACATCTATGTGTCTGCTCTGCGATTGATCTCTGAGGATGTGACTCTTGGGTCTACACTGCTCATTTGTGGCAAAATTAGGGAGGCTTTTTCTTCAAGTGTCAGCTGTGGCTCAGTGGACAGCACATTTGCTTCTGAGTCAGAAGATTGTGGGTTCAAGTCCCACTCCAGGGACTTGAGCAAAAATAAATCCAGGCTGACACTCCAGTGCAGTGTTGAGAGAGTGCCGCACTGTCGGAGCTGCCGTCTTTCGGATGAGACATTAAACCGAGGCCCCATCTGCCCTGTCAGGTGGACATAAAAGATCCCATGGCACTATTTTGAAGAAGAGCAGGGGAGTTATCCCCGGTGTCCTGGGCCAATATTTATACCTCAATCAACATAACAAAAAAACAGATTATCTGGTTATTATCACATTGTTGTTTGTGAGAATTTGCTGTGTACAAATTGGCTGTGGCGTTTCCTACATTACAACAGTGAATACCCTCCAAAAGTACTCGATTGGCTGTAAAGCGCTTTGGGTCCGGTGGTTGTGAAAGGCACTGTATAAATGCAAGTCTTTCTTTTTTCTTTTATTGCAGACATGAGTAGAGAATACGGCAGCTATACTAGAATATGCAATAGACCCCCACCCAAAAGTTGGCTAGGTACCACCCCTCCACCCCTGTGAAGCCTGTATATTCTTTGGGGAGAGAGGGAATCATCATCATCATCATAGGCAGTTCCTCGAAGCGAGGATGACTTGCTTCCACGCCAAAAAGGGATGAGTTCACAGGTGTTTCGATGAAGGACCTAATATTCCAGATCCCGAACTACATCGTGAGGGTGGAAGATGCCTGTGCTTGGATTTTTTTAACGTGTGGTGGCCGTTGCACATCAGCCACCACACAGGCTTGACAGAGCTAGGCCTTTATCCAGTGGCAAGGGTTAACCAGGACAACTGCAGACCAGCTCTGCTGCATGGACCTAGTGCACACACATATCCCAGTGTGGGCTGGCCCGTGCTACCCCTGGACCCTTGTCTCTTCTGGACCCCATACCCTCATTCGCCGCACCTCTGCCATGATCTCTCGCCGCTCCTCCGCATCAAACATTCGCTGCACCTCCACCACGATCCCTCACCGCTCCTCTGCCACAAAAACACTCGCCGCTCCTCCGCCACAAAAATACTCGCCGCACCTCTGCTACGATCTCCCACCGCACCTCCGCACCAAACATTCGCCGCACCTCCGCCACGATCCTTCACCGCTCCTCCACCACACAAACACTCGCCGCACCTCCGCCACAATCTCCCGCCGCGCCTCCGCACCAAACATTCGTCGAACCTCCGCCACGATCACCCACCAAATCTCAGCCACGATCCCTCATTGCTCCTCCACCTCGATCACTCGTCGGCCTCACACCACCAGAACCAAGTCCAAGGCTGTATAAGCAGAATGCCCCAAAAAGCTGCTGTTTAAAGCTGTTCTCGGCTGCAGCAAAGCCTATTCAAATTCCCCACCTTCTTTCGGCTCAGAAACTCTGCACTTGCGCAGGTCTCAGCTGCTCCTGACAGCGGCGTTACCTTATTTCCTTCCTTCTAACTTGAGGGACTTCAGTTATGTGGGTAGACTGGAGAAGCTGGGGTTGTTCTCCCTGGAGCAGAGAAGAGTGATAGTGGTGTTCAAAATCATGAGGGGTCTGGACATTGGCGGAAGGGTCGAGAACCAGAGGATGCAGATTTAAGGTGATTGGCAGAAGAACCATGAAGGAAAACTTTTTTACACAATGAATGGTTAGGATCTGGAATGCACTGCCTGAAGGGGTGGTGGACTCAGATTCAATCGTGGCTTTCAAAAGGGAGTTGGACAAGTACCTGAAGGAAAAAGATTTGCAGGGCTACAGGGAAAGGGCAGGGGGAGTGGGACTGGCTGAGGGGCTCCTACAGAGAGCCGGCATGGGCTCGACGGGCCGAATGGCCTCTTTCTGTGCAGTAGCCATTCTATGATTCTATAACCATTCTAACTTACTCAGTGCATTGCGAGTGCAAAAAGCAGGAGGCCCAGGGCTGCCATGCCACTGGCCCTCATTACCATATAGTGTAATGACCCGGCTCGGGACTCGGTGGGCAGATCGCAGAAACAAAATGTTGTGTCCTTAGATGTTCTAATAATGACTCCACGAGGCAATGTGCTGTACTTGAACTGTAATGACCTTAGTCCTTTATTAGTTAACTCCACAGTGAGGATCACACCTGGTGGTCTGCCTTTTATACTAGGCCAGGCACACCTGTACAGGTAACCTACCAGTGTCCCACTGCTGTGCCCTCTGGTGGCACAACTTGATATAGTACCAACAGTGGCCATGTAGGATACATGACACAAAACAAGTTGATTCTGGAACCGGGTTGGGGATTAAGTTTGTGGTGGAAAACTGGCTTCCGTCCCAATTTGCTGCCCAGCCTGTTGATCGGTCGACGATATGTTGATCTCTCTGTCTCTTTTCAGGTGGCTGGAGGCTGGTTGTAGAACTTTCAATGGTGTCCAGTTTTGGAGGCACTTAAGGCTGGATATTCTGCCCCTGGTTGCCCCTGTTTTTGCCCCGGAGGGGTGGCAATGGCGGCGGTGAGCTCTTCCGGGCGGGTGGCCAGCTTCCAGTGCCCCGCTGGGGTTTTCGGGGCCGGTTTTGGCGGGGGGCACAGAGCATGACCGCCCGGGAGAGGCAGGCCGGTGTGCAATGCCCCTGGTTGTGACATTGGCTTGATTTTTGCCTCCCACCCGACCCATAGCGCTGTGTAACGCCCCCTGGTGCTGTAGCGGCTGCAGTGAGGTAAGTAATGTCCACCTCCGGTACGTGTGATTGCTTTTTATTTTATTTATTTTGCGATTTATGAAGTGGTGGCGTGAGTTAGTTTTTGGAAATGTTTTTATTTCCGTTTTTTTTTCTCCCCAGCCCTCTCTCAGAGTGCTCCCAGGCCAGTTCGGGATTTTCCCATGCTCAGCCGGCCTAGCGCCCTAAGAGAGGTGTACAACGCCTCCCTTAGCACTCTGCCCCACACTCCGGGCCCAGCTGTCCAATTTTTCTGACTGAGGCGCAAACTGTTTCCAGGTGGTATCAGGACCACCCACCACCATTAACCCCCCCCAAAATCTTAAAAGCCGAAAATCCAGCCCTTAGATTGGTGTCTCTCAACCAACACATTCTCAATTTTAGATATGACTGATTCGGTTGGTCTTGTGGCTGGTTCTCGTTGAAGTTACTGCTGACCTCCGGAGTTCTGGAGCATTTCCCAGCGTTATATCCAGCCTCATACATCCTAGTCAGTCACTTATTACTGAATGGTTTGCTTTGGTTAAGAGTTTTCACTCGAGGCACATGTAAAGGTTTCCTTTACTTATCTTTCACGACTCATAAACAAGCCATCAACAGCCAATAGATGGAAAAAGTCGCATTAAGCTATAGGAATGCAGTATATGCTGGGAGGCATAGGAATTCATACCAAAACTGACTACTGCAAAATTGACAGGCCTGATAGTGGAGTTAAAATACCCCAAGTGTAGTTGCCAACTGTCCAATAGAACTGTGTTTTTGACAACTTGTCAGCACTAGTCTTTCTAAACTTTATGAAGAATTCTAGTGTTTGTGTCTTAGTGCCAACTTGATGTTGGCATCAATCGTGAGACGATGATGCTCTTGCCAATCTCCTGACAGCTAAATTAGGAGGTGCAGTTAATACAGAGTAGGATTGTGACAAAATACAGGAAGATGTTAATAAACTTGCAGAATGGGCATGTAATTGCAAAATAAACTTCAATATAGATAAGTGTGAGGTGATACATTTTGGTAGGAAAAATAAGGAGGTCACTTACCCTTGCAAAATAAGTGTCTAAATGGGGTAGAGGAACAGAGGGATCTGGGGGCACAGATTCATAAATCACTAAAAGTAGCAACACAGGTTAATAAGGCCATAAAGAGGCAAATCAGGCACTGGGGTTTATGTCTAGAGAGATAGAATTGAAAAGCAGAGAAGTTATGTTAAACTTGTATAGAACTGTGGTTAAACCTGTTCTAGTCTCTATATTATAAAACAGATATTGAGGCACTGGAGATGGTACTAAAAAGATTTACAACGATGATAGCAGAACAGTGGGATGATACCTGCCAGAAATGTATGAGCAGGCAGGGGCTCTTTGCTCTAGAAAAGAGAAGACTGAGGGGTGACATGATAGAGGTCTTCAAAATTATTGAAGGACTTGATAGGGTAGACGTACAGAAGATGTGTCCGTTTCTGGGTGAGACCAGAACTAGGGGCCATAAATATAAGATTAGTCACTAATAAATCCAATAGGGAATTCAGGAGAAACTTCCTTACCCAGAGAGTGGTGAGAATGTGGAGCTCGCTACCACAGGGAGTGGTTGAGGCGAATAGTATAGACGCATTTAAGAGGAAGCTAGATAAGCACATGATGGAGAAAGGAATAGAAGGATATGTTGATAGGGTTAGATAAAGAAGGGGGGGTGGAGGCTTGTTTGGAGCATAAACACTAGCATGGGCCGAATGGCCTGTTTCTGTGCTGTAAATAAAGAAAGACTTGCATTTATATAGTGCCGTTCATGACCAGCAGACATCTCAAAATGCTTTACATCCAATGAAGTACTTTTGGAGTGTAGTCACTGTTGTAATGTGGGAAACATAGCAGCCAATTTGCACACAGCAAGCTCCCACAAACAGCAACGTGATAATGACCAGATAATCTGTTTTTTTGTTATGTTGATTGAGGGATAAATATTGGCCATGGGATCTTTTACATCCACCTGAGAGAGAAAACGTTGGTTTAATATCTCATCCGAAAGATACACCTCTGATAGTGCTGTACTCCCTCAGCACTGCACTGGGAGTGTCAGCCTAGATTTGTTTTGTACTCAAGTCCCTGGAGTGGGACTTAAAACCACAACCTTCTGATTCAGAGGCAAGAGTGCTACTCACTGAGCCACAGCTGACACTTTGTAATATTTTGTAATAGTCTGTGGTGGTGGTGCCTGTAATGTATTTGTTTCATGAAATCTTTGCTTAAGTATTCATAGCAACACATTGCTATTAAGAACTAGTTGGTTTATTAACGAAGGTTGAACAATCACACTTCACATTACCAGTTCATCCACTAGGCTCCCAACCGCATACCTCATATTGGATGACCTGGACTCAACTGACTGGGGTTTTATTGAGTCTTGTGAACATCACCTGACTGACTAAGCCACTCACAATGCAACAGCTCCACAACTATTTTGTTATATCTGTAAAACAAATGTAAATCAAATGCCCCCTTATTATAGGGGCACTAAAACTGACAATTTAAACAAATTAAACTTTAAACTTTAAACGGTCAAATTAAAATTTGGTTGCCGGCGGTGATGATGCACTCCAGTCCCTCCGGCGCCCACCTCTCGCGGAAGGCCGCGAGTGTACCGGTGGACACCGCGTGCTCCATCTCCAGGGACGCCCTGGCTCAGATGTAACCACGGAAGAGAGGCAGGCAATCGGGCTGAATGCCCCCCTCGACTGCCTGGATTGGCTGATGGCCCCCTTGGCCAGGCCCAGGAACAGTCCTACGAGGAGGCCTTCCGACCTGCCTGCTCCCCTCCGCACAGGGTGCCCAAAGATCAGGAGTGTGGGACTGAAGCAACAGCTCCACAAACCTGTGAGCATTCTCACAGGTGCATACATTACATTGCCTACCACAGATTTAAATCTTGCAGAATTTCTGTATCTTATATCATTCCTTTTTTGAACCGATTAGCCGTTGAAAGCATTGAAGACAAGGAATAAATTGCATTTATATAGCTCGTTATGATGACTCTCAGAAATATCCCAAGGTGCTTTGAGTGCAAGGATTACTTTAAGATAGTCACTGTTATAAGCTGAATGTGGGGGGCATTTTACGCACAGCAAACCACCATGAAATGATTGACCAGTTAACTGCAACTATGTGTAGTTGTATTTGCTTCACGGGTTCTTTACTTAAGAATTCACAGCTACGCCTTTGCCGTAAAGCACTAGCTGGTTTATTAGTGAAGAACCTGAACTGAATTAACTGGGGTTTTATTGAGTCTTGTGAACATCACGTGACTGGCTAAGCCACTCAGTGCTCCACCAGCCTGTGAACATGCTCGCAGGTGCATACATTACACTATGCACAGAAATATACTCCATTGAACTATCTCTACAACTTTGTAATCTCCGGAGGTACAATTCTAATGCTTGCAGCTCTTTGTTGGACCATTTCTAAAAGCATTCAAGCAGTGATTTTGCCTGGTGAATGCCTGGCACATTTGGTATAAATTTTAAGAAGTTTAGCCGATTTCTTCGAAGATCCTTGGAAGCAAAGATCTGGCACTCTGAACGCATGAAGGTTCCAATGTCCATTCTTCAGGAGTCAGAGTATTGGATTAGCCCAATCAACAATTTGATGACATAGTTACATGCTGCTTCTTGGGCTGGATTTTAGGCTTTTCGGTTTTTGGGGCGAAAATGGAGGCGGGGCGAGATAGTTACCGGCCGGGAATAGTTTGCGCTTTGGTAAGGAAGTTTGGGCATCTGGGCCCTACGTCAGGCACAGCACAAAGGGAGGCATTGTATACCTCTCGCGGGCACTAGCATGGGAAACTCACGAGCTAAAGTGCCGGGCCGTGTGCGCTCCGAGAGAGGCCCGGGGGGCGGGGGAGAAACCGTAAAAAACCCCACAGAAACATTCCTAAATATTGCCCACAGCACCACAACACAAATCGGCAAAACAATTATCAGAACAAACACTCGCACATACCTTCGGAGTATTTACCTTCCTCTGCACCGCCGGCTATGCCGGACCGCTCTGGTTTCCCAGGCGGTCATTGCGGGCGGATGTATCGGGCAAGAGTCCAAACTTCTGCCGGTGTCGCAACCAGAGGCTTTGCACATCCGGCGCAGCTATTCCCGGCAGTGCTGCTCAGCGCCACCACAAAACCCGACCGGAGGATCGCGGCGGGGCGCTGGAGACCTCACCGCCGCCTTTCACCCCGCTCCGGGGCAAAGCCCCGAGCGCAAAGGACGGGAAAATCCAGCCAAGTCTTTAACATGCTCAGATAAGAAACGAGGTTAAATTCATAATTCACGTGCTTGCAGCAGGGAAGCCACATTGGGAGAGCAATTGAGTTGGACATACAGCTTCAAATTTGGACTCCAATTCTCTGTCCCATGCTTCCTTTGAGCGCACCTCAAATATTAACCATTCACTCCCGCCACCACCGGCGCATTGTGGCTGCAGTGTGTACCATCTACAAGGTGCACTGCAGCAACTCGCCAAGGCTTCTTCAGTAGCACCTCCCAAACCCACGACCTCTACCACCTAGAAGGACAAGGGCAGCAGGCGCATGGGAACATCACCACCTCCAAGTTCCCCTCCGAGTCACACACCGCCTGACTTGGAAATATATTAGCCTTTCCTTCATCGCCGCTGGATTAAAATTGTGGAACTTCCTCCCTAACAGCACTGTGGGAGCACCTTCACCACACGGACTGCAGCGGTTCAAGAAGGCGGCTCACCACTACCTTCTCAAAGGCAATTAGACATGGGCAATAAATGCTGGCCTTGCCAGCGATGCCCACATGCCAAGAACGAATAAAAAAACCTCCCCGTGGAAAGGCTGAATTTACAGTGTAATGCAGTGAACAAAGAAGGAACTTGCATTTATATATAAGAACATAAGAATTAGGAGGAGGAGTAGGCATTCGGCCCCTCGAGCCTGCTCCGCCATTCAATAAGATCAACGGCGTTCACCTCTTGTGGACATCCCAAAGTACTTATTAACCAGTGAGGTTTTTTGAAGTGCAGTCACTGTTGGCAAACACGACAACCAATTTGAACCTAGGAAGGACCCACAAATGGCCAATTATACAAATGATCAGTTAGTCTATTTTGGTGATGTTGGTTGAGGGATAAATGCTAGCCAGGACACTGGGAGAACCCCTTTTTGAATGGTGCCATGAGATCTTTTACATCCAGCTGAACAGGCAACTGACTTAACACCTCCTCGGAAGATTAATAACAATATTAAATCATTCAGTTAATACTTACAAAATGTGCTGGCAACATCTTGTAGCTGAGCATCAAAAGTAGATCAATCATCATAGATTTATTACATATAATTAGGCTGCTTAAAGGTTCAGTAAATTCCTATTACTCAAACTGATTGGTTTTGTTTCTTTTCTGTTCTTTTAGTCAACATTAATATTACAGCAATAAAACCACTCGAAATGAGGAGCAGATTTGGTGTCACATCTGGGCCCCAAGTTTTGCCATGATTTGCTCCTGATTTTTAGGAGCAACTGGTGTAGAACGGAGTATCTTAGAAATCGGAATTCTCGCCATTTAGTTTGCTCCAGTTCTAGTCAGTTAGAACAGTTTCACTTTGGAACAGAATTTTTTTTCAAAAGGGGGCGTGTCCAGCCACTTACGCCTGTTTTCAAAGTTTCGTCAGTGAAAACTTACTCCAAACTAACTTAGAATGGAGTAAGTGAAGATTTTTGTACGCTCGAAAAAACCTTGTCTACACTTTAGAAAATCAGGCGTAGGTTACAAATCAGGCGTAGGGAATGGTGGTGGGGAGGGGGGGGGGGTTTAAAGGGAAGTTTACAAACATTAAACACTTCAGTTTTACAAATAAAGAGCCATCATCAATAAATCAATCAAAAAAATTAATAAGAAATAATTTTTTTTTAAAATCAATAAATAAAACATTATCTACTTACCGACTGCAGCACCGGGAACCCTCCAACAGCGTGCTGGGATGCCCCCCCCAGTGTGTCTCTGTCAGTGTCTCTATCTCTCTGTCTGTTTGTCTGTGTGTGTCTCTCATTCTCTGTCTGTCAGTGTCTGTGTTTCTGACAGCGAGGGGAGGGGGAGGAGGGGGGTAAAGGGAGAGAGGGGGGGAACAGAGGGAGGGAAGGGGGAGGGATGGGGGAGAAGGGGGAGGGGGAACGGGGGAGGAGAAAAAGGGGGGGAAAGAAAAATGGGGGGAAAGGAGAGGGGGGGGAAAGGAGATGGGGGAGGGAAGGAGATGGGGTGAGGGGGGGGGGAAGGAGAAGGGGAGGGAGGCTGAACGGGCCGGGACCGTCCCCAGCACCAGATTTACAGGTAGGTGGCGTTGGGTCAGGACGGGGGGAGTGCGGGTCGGGAGAGCGGGTCAGGGTCGGGGGGGGGTGGTGGGAGGGAGGTCGGTTCGGTTTGGGTCGGGGGGAGGGAGGGAGAGGGAGGTCAGGTCGGGGGGAGGGAGGTCAGGTCGGGTCCAGTCGGTGGGGGGGGGGGGGGGAAGCAGGAGTCGGGTCGGTGTCGGGTCCGGTCCGGAGGCGGGGGGCGGGGGTGGGGGGGGAGTCGGGTCGGTGTTGGGTCCGGTCCGGAGGCGGGGGGCGGGAAGCGGGAGTCGAGTCGGGTCGGGAGGAAGCAGGAGCTGGCCCTGGGAGGAGCCTTATTCACGCAGCCCCCCAGTGAGGCCATTCGGCCAGGGCTAGGGGCTGCGTGTTTCGGCCCCTCCCACACAGTTTTGGGCGCCTGGAGCTACTGCACATGCGCGCCCACTGTAGCGCGCATGTGCAGAGGTCCCGGCACTGTTTTCAGCGCAGGGACCTGGCTCCGCCCCCTACAGCTCATGTTGCGCTGCGCCGAGCTGCAAACGACCTGCAGGGAGCTGGAGAATCTGGAAGTTTTTTTTAGGCGCACTTTGTGGCGCGAAAAACGGGCTTCCAGGTCGGGACTGCGCCGTTCTCGGCGCGGCTCGAAACTTGGGCCCCTAGTGTTAGTTTGGCTCAGTGCGTAGTGTTATGTCTTCAGATGCTCTAACAATGACTCCACGAGACAGTGTGTTGTGCTTGAACTGTAGTGACCTTAGTCCATTTAATGTAACTCCAGAGTGAGGATCACACATGGTGGCCTGCCTTTTATGCTAGGCCTGGCACACCTGTACAGGTACCCTTCAAGTGTCTCACTGCAGTGCCCTCTGGTGGCACACTTTGTAACAGTACAAGCAGTAGCCATGTAGGATACATGACATCACTCTCCCCCAAGCCTTTAGTGCAAATCGCCTTTGCATTGACTGTGCTCTGGGCTTAGCTCTATCTGGTTGACTCTTGGCAGGTCGTTTCCACCTTGGGTGAGTAGGTGGTGTTTTGTTGGCAGTAGAGTTGCTGGTGGTTCCTGTTTGTGTGTCCATGACCACTCCATTCTCTCCTCCCACCCCCCCCCCCCCCAACGCCCCCATACAGATTGTGCCGTTGGCTCATTACATTCATATACATTCAAGTCCAAAAAAAACATTTTTGCATTTACAGTATTGCATTCGTGGTACAAGCTTGGAATGTTCTTGGAGTCAGTGCTGGGGTCAGCACCGGTGCGTGAGGACAAACTAATGCCAGAACTGTTGGATGGTGTCCAGGTAGTCTGGTGGCGGCGCGGTGCCCAGCGCGGAATCCGGTTGGCTCAAGTTGCCTGCTCTCAGGGCTATTGCCGTTGCTTCTAGCTTTGGGCAGGTTCACAGATGCCTGTCTTCTCCTTACGCCCCAGGTCGCTACTGCTCCCTGAGGGGCAGTCGTCTAGCAGTGCACAGGGAACTGCTGACTCGTTTGCCTGAGCGTTATTTGGTTTGGGATCCTGGATGGTCCCAGTCCCTTTGTTCCAGGGTGTTGCCTTGGTGGCGATGGGGTCTGGGGGCTGCGCCTTAGCGCAGTTTGCTCTTTCAGGCTCGTGACGGTTGGAGCCATCGGGTGCCTGAAAGGTGGAGCCGATCGGGAGCAGGGTATTGATACCGTTGACATTGCCCTCCTGAGATCGCTTGCTCTGCAGCTTGTATATATTAGCTGCTTGTGGCCACACTCCGTGGTGAATCACTCTGGTCCCAGGAACGCAGGCTACAGCATTGGGTAGCGCGCTGGATCTGTATGCTCCCAGCTGAAATTCTCCATCGCACAACATTTCATTACTTAGTGTACATAACCTGTAGCTTCGATCGCAATCGCGCGACTTTTCTTTGCTTATTGCATGCACACAACTCTGATCATCAATTACACATTTTACATTAACTCACAGTTGCTGTTACATTGATAGAGAGTGTGGAACTGTCCCTTTAAGTGTGGTGAGTTGCAGGCCTTCTTTAAGAGAGCCTTGCTATCTTTACCCCAATCCTCTTCTTTGTTTGGTAGCACGTGTTGCTCCATCAGCGCTGCACCTCGTGGTCCAGCCGGCGCCATCTTTTTCTTCAGCGCCTCACCTCGTGATTTGGGCGGCATCTTTTTTTTAATCCATGATGTTGACTGCTGTGATCCTCTCATCCCCGGGTTCCTCCACCGAAGCTGGGAAGTCGCCTCTGGGTCCGATTCTCTTTCTCCGGATTCCTGCCACTGGAGCCTGGAAGTTGCGTTCGGGTCATCTCAGCTGACCATCTCCACACAGTAGTGCTGAGTGGTCTGTGCCTCGGGTGCTGTGTTGGCCTGCTCTCTGGTGCCGGATCCAACCTCAGGTGGGGGCTTGCTTTGCCTCTGAGCGCAGGGGACGTCGATCGCTGGAGGGATGAAATCTTCCCAGCTCCAATGGATCTTCTCCATCCACCTTCTTCTAAGTAGCGTTGGTCCATCACCTGCATCAATCCACAGAGGTAACTTGTGCACCGAGCCATCATGGCGTACCTTTACATCCGCACTACCAACGATCAGGATAAGTTCATTGGTGTAGGTGCGCAGCTTTGCCTGAACCGGGACCAACTTGGGTCGTTCAGCCTGATTGTCCCATAGCCTCTCAAAGGCTTCTTGATTCAGTACTGACTGACTCGCCCCCGTATCCACTTCCATGAAGACTGGAACGCCATTTATCTCGACTTCCATCCTCAATGGAGAACATTCGGTGGTGCAAGTAAACATGCCATATACCTCATCGTAGGGCTGAGCTGCCTCTCTATCGCTTCATAATCCACGCTGGATTCATGGTCATCTGCAGACTCTTCATCAACACACTGAGCCATAATTCTTTTACACTTTCGCTGGAGGTGACCCTTTGTGCTGCAGCCTTTACACACATAGTTTTTAAAACGGCACTGGTGAGCCCTGTGATTCCCTCTGCAGCGCCAGCATGGAGCTACTCAGTTAGCCCCCCTCGGCGGACTCTGAGTTAAGGGACTCGGGGGCCTGTTCTCTCTCCCCTGAGAAGATTCACGTTCTACAGTCCAGCCTCTAAAAGGCGCCACTCTGTGCACAGTACTTGCCGGGTTTGAGTCCTGAGGATGAATCATCCGCCTGGAGCCGCAGGTCGAGGTCATGAATGCCTGGCTCACGGAGATGGCCTTCTGCAGTGTGACTGTGGTATCTGCAGACAGTAGCTTATGAAGAAGGCCCTCATGGCCGATTCCAATGACAAAGATATCCCGCAGCGCTTCGGTGAGGTGGTCGCCGAAATCATACGGTGCTGCCAGCCTCCTGAGGTCTGCAGCATATTTCGCGATTTCCTGGCCTTCGGGCCGTCAGTGTGTATAAAATCGGTGTCTGGCTGTGAGGATATTCTCTTTGGGCTTGAGTTGCTCTTGGATCAGCGTTACAAGCTCCTCATACGTCTTGGTCATTGTCTCCGCTGGTGCCAGCAAGTCCCTGACGAGGCCATAGACTGTGGGCCCACAACTGGTTAGCAGGATAGCTCTGCACTTATCAGCCAGTGTGGCCAGATTGTCGCCTGCCAGGTCGTTTGCTGTGAAGAAATGGTCGAGTCTCTGCACAAAGGCTTCCCAATCATCACCATCGGCGAACTGCTGCAACGTACCAAAGTTAGCCATTTTCGCGTGAAGGTCTGTGATCTCGTCGCCAATTGTTATGTCTTCAGATGCTCTAATAATGACTCCACAAGACAGTGTGTTGTGCTTGAACTGTAGAGACCTTAGTCCATTTAATGTAACTCCAGAGTGAGGATCACACCTGGTGGCCTGCCTTTTATACTAGGCCTGGCACACCTGTACAGGTAACCTGCAAGTCTCCCACTGCGGTGCCCTCTGGTGGCACACCTTGTAATAGTACAAGCAGTAACCATGTAGGATACATGACAGGTAGCACTCTTGACTTGGAGTCAGAAGATCTTGCCCCACTATGCAGCTGAACATGTAATCTAAGCCAACACTTTAGTGCAGTACTGTCGGAGTGCTGCATTGTCAGAGGCACCATTAAACCAGGGTCACATCAGGTCTGTTCAGATGGATGTAAACAATCTCGTGGCACAATTCAAAGAAGCTCTCCTGGGGTGCTGGTCAACATTTCTCCCTCTACCAACACCATCTGAACCAGATTATCTGATCATTTATCTCATTGCTGTTTGTAGGCGCTCGCTGTGTGCAAATTGGCTGCTGTGTTTTCCTATCTTCTTTTGTTAGGCAGTCCCTCAGAGTCGAGGATGACTTGCTTCCACAGTAACATCAGTTCTCAGGTGACTGATAAGTTCAATGCAAGACCTACAGTCTGTGTCACAGGTGGGGCAGATGGTGGTTGGAGGAACGGGTGAGTGGGGTGCTTGGGTTGTCGTGCACTCCTTCCGCTCTTTGCGCTTGGTTTCCGCATGCTCCCGGTGATGAGACTCGACGTGTTCAGTGCTTTCTCCGAATGCTTTTCCTCCACTTTGGGCCAGGGATACCCAGGTGTCGGTGGGGATGATGCACTTTTTCAAGGAGCCTTTGAGGGTCCTTGAAGCATTTCCTCTGCCCACCTGGGACTTGTTCGCCGTGTTGGAGCTCTAAGCAGAGCGCTTGTTTTGGGAGTCTAGTATTAGGCATGCGGACGATGTGGCCCGTCCATTGGAGCTGATCGAGCGTGGTCAGTGCTTCGATGCTGGGGATGTTGGCCTGAGCGAGAACACTGACGTTGGTGCACCTATCCTGCCAATAGATTTTCAGGATCATGTGGAGGCAGTGTTGGTGGTACTTCTCCAGTGCTTTGAGGCGCTTGCTGTACATTGTCCATGTCTCTTAAGCATATAGCAAGGCGGATATCAGTACTGCTCTGTAGACCATGAGCTTGGTGCCGCGTTTGAGATCCTGGTCTTCAAACACTATCTTCCTCAGCCGACCGAAAGCTGCGCTGGCGGTGTTGGACTTCACCATCGACGTCTGCCCTTGTTGACAGTAGACTCCCGAGGTATGGAACATGGTCCACATTGTTCAAGGCCTTGTTGTAGATTTTGATCATTGGGACGTGGGCAGGTTGGTAGAGGACCTTTGTCTTACGGATGTTTAGTATAAGGCCCATGCTCTCGTCTGCTCCGGTGAAGGTGTTGACGATGACTTGGAGTTCGACCTCCGAGTGTGTGCAAATGCAAGCATCGTCTGCGTACTGTAATTCAATGACAGAGGATGGGAAGACCTTGGATCTGGACTGGAGGCAGCGCACGTTGAATAGATTCTCGTAATGTCCTGTAATTTAGCTCCACTCCAGCAGGGAGCTTATTGAGGGTGAGATGGAGCATTGCAGCAAGGAAGATCGAGAATAGCGTTGGAGCAATGACACACCCTTGCTTGACCCCGGTCCAAACGTGAATTGGATCTGTGGTGGATCCGTTGGTCAGGATTACGGCTTGCATGTCCTCATGGAGCAGGCGGAGGATGGTGACATACTTTTGAGGGCAGCCGGATTTGAGAAGGACGTTCCATAATCCCTCACAGTTAACAGTGTCGAAGGCCTTTGTGAGTTCAAAGAGGTGCTGCTCCTTGCATTTCTCTTGGATTTGCCGCGTAGTGAAGATCATGTCCATTGTGCCCCTTAGTGGGCAGAATCCGCATTGCGACTCTGGGAGGAACTCTTCAGCCATTGGGAGAAGGCGATTGAGGAGGACTCTTGCGATGACTTTTCCTGTGGCAGACAGCAGGGAGATTCCTGTGTAATTACTGCAATTGGACTTGTCACCTTTCTTGAAGATGGTTACGATTACGGTGTCTCTCAGATCCCCTGGCATGCTCTCCTCTTTCCAAATAAGAGATGAGTTAATGGATTTGCGTCAATAATGCTTCTCCGCCATGCTTTAGTGCTTCGGCGGGGATTCCATCTGCTCCTGAGGCCTTGTTGTTCTTCGGTTGTCGGATGGCCTTTTCAACCTCGTGCTGGGGTGGGGTTGTGCTGAGATGGTGGCGGGTAGCATGCTGTGGAATGGAGTTGAGGACACTCACTTCGAAGACGGAGTCTCGGTTAAGGAGATCCTCGAAGTGCTCCTTCCAGCAGGCACTGACTGCCTCTCTGATGAGCACCTCTCCGTTCTTGGCCCGCAGTGGGGGTAAGTCCTTGAGTGCTTGGGCCGTAGGTCGTTTTGACTACGCTAAAGAATCCACGCACATCGTGGTTGTCGGCTAATTTGCTGGATCTCCTGCGCTTTCTCCACCCACCATCTGTTCTTTAGGTTGTGAGTTTTTTGTTAGACCTCGGTGTTCAGCTGCTTTCTTGCTCTTGAGTTGTGTTGCTGTTTCCAGTTCAAGAATGCTTTACGCTTGCGGCTTATTAGGTTCTGGATCTCTTGATCATTCTCGTCGGACCAGTCTTGATGTTTCCTGGTCAAATGACCGAGCGTCTCTTCACAGGTGCTAATTATGGAGGCCTTAAGGACAAACCAGGCACTGTGGACACTCTGCGTCTCTGGATCACTGGGAGTCATCAGGTTGGTTGTGAGGCACTGGCTGAATAGGGCTTTCTTAGCTGGATCTTAACTGATAAGGGAATAAGGGGTTATGGGGAGCGGGCAGGGAAGTGGAGCTGAGTCCATGATCGGATCAGCCATGATCCTATCGAATGGCTGAGCAGGCTCGAAGGGCCGCATGGCCTACTCCTGCTCCTGTTTCTTATGTCCTTATGTCTCTGAGTGCTCCAGCGTTGATTTTCCTGCGGCAGTGTTTCTGTTGCCGTCGCTGTTTTAGGGCTACACTGATGGAAATGACAGAGCGGATTAGGCGGTGGTCCGTCCAGCAGTCGTCGGCTCCTGTCATGGTGTGGGTGATGCGCACGTCCTTGCGGTCCCTCACTCGGACGATGACATAGTCTAGCAGGTGCCAGTGCTTAGACTGAGGGTGTTGCTAGGAGGTCTTGTACTTGTCTCTCTGACAGAACAAGGCCATGTTCTAAGCATTTCGTCAGGAGGAGAGTGCCATTGGAGTTGGCTTTCCCTACCCGCTCTCTGCCGATCACACCTCCTCAGAGGTCTGTGTCCCCTCCAACTCTGACACTAAAGTCGCCAAGGAGGATTAGTTTGTCACCCATTGGGACTCGGGACAGGGATTGTTCGAGGCTGGTCTCGTCTGTAGCTTCCAGTGTTGGGGCATACGCACTGAAGGCTGTAGCACACTGATTCCGGGCTAGGGTGAGCCAAAGGGTCATGAGGCGTTCGTTTATTCCACTAATTTTATATGGCAAAGCCAGCCTCATGGAGATCACGTTCTGCTTCTGGTTTACCTTTCCAGAAGAAGGTGTAGCCACCACCTTGTTCCTTGAGCTGGCCTTCCCCTGCCCGCCGAGTTTTGCTTAGGGCGATGATGTCAATCTCAAAGCGCCCGAGTTAGAAACATAGAAACATAGAAATTAGGTGCAGGAGTAGTCCATTCGGCCCTTCGAGCCACCATTCAATAAGATCATGGCTGATCATTCAAACTCAGTACACCTTTCCTGCTTTCTCTCCATACCCCTTGATCCCTTTAGCCTAAGGGCAATATCTAACTCCCTTTTGAATATATCTAACAAACTGGTCTCAACAACTTTCTGTGGTAGAGAATTCCAGGTTAACAACTCTCCGAGTGAAGAAGTTTCTCCTCATCTCGGTCCTAAATGGCTTACCCCTTATCCTTAGACTGTGACCCCTGGTTCTGGACTTCCCCAACATCAGGAACATTCTTCCTGCATCTAACCTGTTCAATCCCGTCAGAATTTTCTATGAGATCCCCTCTCATTCTTCTAAACTCCATTGAATACAAGGCCAGTCGATCCAGTCTCTCCTCATATGTCAATCCTGCCATCCCGGGAATCAGTCTGGTGAACCTTCGCTGCACTCCCTCAATAGCAAGAACGTCCTTCCTCAGATTAGGAGACCAAAACTGAACACAATATTCCAGGTGTGGCCTCACAAGGCCCTGTACAACTGCAGTAAGACCTCCCTGCTCCTATACTCAAATCCTCTTGCTATGAAGGCCAACATGCCATTTGCCTTCTTCACCACCTGCTGTACCTGCATGCCAACCTTCAATGACTGATGTACCATGACACCCAGGTCTCGTTGCACCTTCTCTTTTCCTAATCTGTCACCATTCAGATAATATTCTGCCTTCCTGTTTTTGCCACCAAAGTGAATAACCTCACATTTATCCACATTATACTGCATCTGCCATGCATTTGCCCACTCACCTAACTTGTCCAAGTCACCCTGCAGCCTCTTAGCATCCTCTTCACAGCTCATACCACCACCCAGCTTAGTGTCATCTGCAAATTTGGAGATATTATATTCCCGGGCAACGATAGCGTTGGGGTTGCCCATGAATGTCCTGACGTTCCAGGTCTCAAACTTCATTTTAAAGGGTGGAAGATGCCTGTGCGTAAATTGTTTTAAAGTGGGGTGGCCATTGCATACCAGCTACCACACGGGCTTGACAGAACAAGGTCTTGGTCCAGTGGCAAGGGAATCCCAGACGACTGGAGACCAGGCTCTGCAGCTTAGGCCTAGCACACACGCACACACACACACACACACACACACACACATATTCTCCTACTGTCCTCCCTCCTCCCCACAGGTCCTCTCTCCCTGGATTTCATAGGATGCAGTGTCGGCCTCCCGACCTCACTGTTGGTCTGTGCTGCATCTTCCCTGGGCCCCGACCCCGCTACCAGTCCACGCTGAGCCACTTCTGGGCCCGCCCTCGCTCCTGGGCCACGACCTCGCTGCTGGGTCCCGCCCTCGCTGTTGGGTCCCGACCCCGCTCCTGGGCCCCGACCCCGCTCCTGGGCCCCGAACCCGTTCCTGGGCCCTGACCTCGCTCCTGGGCCTCAACCTTGCTCCTGGGCCTCTCGCTTCTGGGCCCCGACCTCACTCCTGGGTCCTGACCTCGCTGCTGGGTCGCGACCTCTCTCCTGGATCCCGACCTCGCTCCTGATCACAAACTCGTTCCTGGGTCCCAACCTCGTTCCTGGGACCCGACCCCGCTGCTGGGTCCCGACCTCGCTCCTGGGTCCCGACCTCGTTCCTGGGTCCCGACTCCGCTCCTGGGTCCCGACCCCGCTCCTGGGTCCCGACCTCGCTCCTGGGTCCCGACCTCATTCCTGGGTCCCGACCCCGCTCCTGGGTCCCGACCCCGCTCCTGGGTTCCGACCTCATTCCTGGGCCCCGACCTCGCTTCTGGTTCCCGACCTCGTTCCTGGGCCCCGACCTCGCTCCTGGGCCCCTCGCCCCTGGGCCCCGACCTCGCTCCTGGGCCCCTCGCCCCTGGGCCCTGACCTCGCTCCTGGGCCCCTCGCCCCTGGGCCCCGACCTCACTCCTGGGCCTCGCGCTCCTGTGTCCCGACCTCGTTCCTGGTTTCCTCGTTCCTGGGCCTCGGGCTCCTGGGCCCCGACCTCGCTCCTGGGCCTCAACCTTGCTCCTGGGCCCCGACATCGCTCCTGGGTCGTGACCTCGCTGCTGGTCTGCGACCTCTCTCCTGGGTCCCGACCTCGCTCCTGGGTCCTCGCTCCTGGGCCCCGTCCTCGCTCCTGGGCCCCTCGCTTCTGGGCCCTGACCTCGCTCCTGGGTTCCTCGCTCCTGGGCCCCACGCTCCTGGACCCCGACCTCGCTCCTGGGCCTCGCGCTCCTGTGTCCCGATCTCGCTCCGGGGTCCCGACCTCGTTCCTGGGTCCCGACCCCGCTCCTGGATCCCGACCACACTCCTGGGCCCCGACCTCGCTCCTGGGTCCCGACCTCACTGCTGGGTCGCGACCTCGTTCCTGGGCCCCGACCTCGCTCCTGGTCCCAACCTCGTTCCTGGGTCCCGACCTCGTTCCTGGGTCCCGACCTCGTTCCTGGGTCCCGACCTCGCTGCTGGGCCTCTCGCTCCTGGGCCTCTCGCTCCTGGGCCCTGACCTCGCTCCTGGGTCCTGACCTCGCTGCTGGGCCGCGACCTCTCTCCTGGACCCCGACCTCGTTCCTGGGTCCCAACCTCGTTCCTGGGTCCCGACCTCGCTGCTCGGTCCCGACCTTGCTGCTGGGTCCCGACCCCGCTCCTGGATCCCGACCACGCTCCTGGGCCCCGACCTCGTTCCTGGACCCCGACCTCGCTCCTGGGTCCCTCGCACCTGGGTCCCTCGCTCCTGGGCACTTGCTCCTGTGTCCCGACCTCGTTCCTGGGTCCCTCGTTCCTGGGCCTCGCGCTCCTGGGTCCCGACCTCGTTCCTGGGTCCCTCGCTCCTGGGCCTCGCGCTCCTTGGTCCCGACCTCGCTGCTGGGTCCGACCTCGCTGCTGGGTCCCGACCTCGCTGCTGGGTCCCGACCTCGCTGCTGGGCCCCGACCTCGCTCCTGGGCCCCGACCTCGCTCCTGGGCCCCGACCCCGCTCCTGGGCCCCGACCTCCCTCTGGGTCCCAACCCCGCTCCTGGGCTCCGACCACACTCCTGGATCCCGACCTCGCTGCTGGGTACCAACCCCGCTTCTGGGTCCCGACCTCGCACCTGGGTCCCGACCTCGCTGCTGGGTCCTGACCTCACTCCTGGGTCCCGACTCCGCTCCTAAGTCTCGACCTCGCTCCTGGGTCCTCGTTCCTGGGCCCCGACCTCGCTCCTGGGCCCCTCGCTCCTGGACCCCGACCTCGCTCCTGGGTTCCTCGCTCCTGGACCCCTCGCTCCTGGACCCCGACCTCGCTCCTGGGCCTCGCGCTCCTGTGTCCCGACCTCGCTCCTGGGTCCCTCGCTCCTGGGCCCCTCGCTTCCGGGCCCCGACCTCGCTCCTGGGCCCCTCGCTCCTGGACCCCGACCTCGCTCCTGGGTCCCGACCTCGTTCCTGGGTCCCGACCCCGCTCCTGGGTCCCGACCACGCTCCTGGGCCCCGACCTCGTTCCTGGACCCCGACCTCGCTCCTGAGTCCCTTGCTCCTGGGCCCCTCGCTCCTGGGCCCCAACCTCGCTCCTGGGTCCCTCGCTCCTGGGTCCCTCGCTCCTGGGCCCCTCGCTCCTGGGTCCCGACCTCGTTCCTGCGTCCCTCGCTCCTGGGCCTCGCGCTCCTGGGTCCCGACCTCGCTGCTGGGTCCGACCTCGATGCTGGGTTCCGACCCCGCTGCTGGGTCCCCACCAAGCTGCTGGGTCCCCACCTCGCTGCTGGGCCCCGACCTCGCTCCTGGGCCCCGACCTCGCTCCTGGGTCCCGACCTCGTTCCTCGGCCCCGACCTCGTTCCTGGGCCCCGACCCCGCTCCTGGGCTCCGACCCCGCTCCTGGGCCCCGACCTCGCTCCTGGGCCCCGACCTCGCTCCTGGGTCTCTCGCTCCTGGGCCTCTCGCTCCTGGGTCCCGACCTCGTTCCTGGGCCCCGACCTCGTTCCTGGGTCCCGACCTCATTCCTGGGTCCCGACCCCGCTCCTGGGTCCTGACCTCATTCCTGGGTCCCGACCCCGCTCCTGGGTCCCGACCTCGCTCCTGGGTCCCGACCTCATTCCTGGGTCCCGACCCCGCTCCTGGGTCCCGACCCCGCTTCTGGGTCCCGACCTCGTTCCTGGGCCCCGACCTCGCTCCTGGGCCCCTCGCCCCTGGGCCCCGACCTCGCTCATGGGCCCCTCGCCCCTGGGCCCTGACCTCGCTCCTGGGCCCCTCGCCCCTGGGCCCCGACCTCACTCCTGGGCCTCGCGCTCCTGTGTCCCTACCTCGTTCCTGGTTTCCTCGTTCCTGGGCCTCGGGCTCCTGGGCCCCGACCTCGCTCCTGGGCCTCAACCTTGCTCCTGGGCCCCGACATCGCTCCTGGGTCGTGACCTCGCTTCTGGTCCGCGACCTCTCTCCTGTGTCCCGACCTCGCTCCTGGGTCCTCGCTCCTGGGCCCCGTCCTCGCTCCTGGGCCCCTCGCTTCTGGGCCCTGACCTCGCTCCTGGGTTCCTCGCTCCTGGGCCCCTCGCTCCTGGACCCCGACCTCGCTCCTGGGCCTCGCGCTCCTGTGTCCCGACCTCGCTCCGGGGTCCCGACCTCGTTCCTGGGTCCCGACCCCGCTCCTGGATCCCGACCACACTCCTGGGCCCCGACCTCGCTCCTGGGTCCCGACCTCACTGCTGGGTCGCGACCTCGTTCCTGGGCCCCGACCTCGCTCCTGGTCCCAACCTCGTTCCTGGGTCCCGACCTCGTTCCTGGGTCCCGACCTCGTTCCTGGGTCCCGACCTCGCTGCTGGGCCTCTCGCTCCTGGGCCTCTCGCTCCTGGGCCCTGACCTCGCTCCTGGGTCCTGGCCTCGCTGCTGGGCCGCGACCTCTCTCCTGGACCCCGACCTCGTTCCTGGGTCCCAACCTCGTTCCTGGGTCCCGACCTCGCTGCTCGGTCCCGACCTTGCTGCTGGGTCCCGACCCCGCTCCTGGATCCCGACCACGCTCCTGGGCCCCGACCTCGTTCCTGGACCCCGACCTCGCTCCTGGGTCCCTCGCTCCTGGGCCTCGCGCTCCTGGGTCCCGACCTCGTTCCTGGGTCCCTCGCTCCTGGGCCTCGCGCTGCTGGGTCCGACCTCGCTGCTGGGTCCCGACCTCGCTGCTAGGTCCGACCTCGCTGCTGGGTCCCGACCTCGCTGCTGGGTCCGACCTCGCTGCTGGGTCCGACCTCGCTGCTGGGCCCCGACCTCGCTCCTGGGCCCCGACCTCGCTCCTGGGCCCCGACCTCGCTCCTGGGCCCCGACCCCGCTCCTGGGCCCCGACCTCCCTCTGGGTCCCTCGCTCCTGGGCTCCGACCACACTCCTGGATCCCGACCTCGCTGCTGGGTACCAACCCCGCTTCTGGGTCCCGACCTCGCACCTGGGTCCCGACCTCGCTGCTGGGTCCTGACCTTTCTCCTGGGTCCCGACTCCGCTCCTAAGTCTCGACCTCGCTCCTGGGTCCTCGTTCCTGGGCCCTGACCTCGTTCCTGGGCCCCTCGCTCCTGGGCCCCGACCTCGCTCCTGGGCCCCTCGCTCCTGGACCCCGACCTCGCTCCTGGGTTCCTCGCTCCTGGGCCCCTCGCTCCTGGACCCCGACCTCGCTCCTGGGCCACGCGCTCCTGTGTCCCGACCTCGCTCCTGGGTCCCTCGCTCCTGGGCCCCTCGCTTCCGGGCCCCGACCTCGCTCCTGGGCCCCTCGCTCCTGGACCCCGACCTCGCTCCTGGGTCCCGACCTCGTTCCTGGGTCCCGACCCCGCTCCTGGGTCCCGACCACGCTCCTGGGCCCCGACCTCGTTCCTGGACCCCGACCTCGCTCCTGAGTCCCTCGCTCCTGGGCCCCTCGCTCCTGGGCCCCAACCTCGCTCCTGGGTCCCTCGCTCCTGGGTCCCTCGCTCCTGGGCCCCTCGCTCCTGGGTCCCGACCTCGTTCCTGCGTCCCTCGCTCCTGGGCCTCGCGCTCCTGGGTCCCGACCTCGCTGCTGGGTCCGACCTCGCTGCTGGGTTCCGACCCCGCTGCTGGGTCCCCACCAAGCTGCTGGGTCCCCACCTCGCTGCTGGGCCCCGACCTCGCTCCTGGGCCCCGACCTCGCTCCTGGGTCCCGACCTCGTTCCTGGGCCCCGACCTCGTTCCTGGGCCCCGACCCCGCTCCTGGGCTCCGACCCCGCTCCTGGGCCCCGACCTCGCTCCTGGGCCCCGACCTCGCTCCTGGGTCTCTCGCTCCTGGGCCTCTCGCTCCTGGGTCCCGACCTCGTTCCTGGGCCCCGACCTCGTTCCTGGGCCCCGACACCGCTCCTGGGCTCCGACCCCGCTCCTGGGCCCCGACCTCGCTCCTGGGCCCCGACCTCCCTCTGGGTCCCAACCCTGCTCCTGGGCCCCGACCACACTCCTGGATTCCGACCTCGCTGCTGGGTACCAATACCGCTTCTGGGTCCTGACCGCGCACCTGGGTCCCGACCCCGCTCCTGGGTCCCAACCCCGTTCCTGGATCCCGACCCCACTCCTGGGTCCCGACCCCACTCCTGGGTCCCGACCCCGCTCCTGGGTCCCGACCTCGCTCCTGGACCCCGACCCCACTCCTGGGTACCGACCCCGCTCCTGTGCCCCGACCTCGCTCCTGGGTCCCGACCTCGTTCCTGGATTCCGACCCCGTTCCTGGATCCCGACCCCGCTCCTGGGTCCCTCGCTCCTGTGCCCCTCGCTACTGGGCCCCGACCTCACTTCTGGGCCTCGCGCTCCTGTGTCCCGACCTCGCTCCTGGGTCTCTCGCTCCTGGGCCCCTCGCTCCTGGGTCCCTCGCTCCTGGGCCCCTCGCTTCTGGGCGCCGACCTCGCTCCTGGGTCCCTCGCTCCTGGGCCCCTCGCTTCTGGGCCTCGACCCCGCTCCTGGGTCCCGACCACGCTCCTGGGCCCCGACCTCGCTCCTGGGTCCCGACCTCGCTCCTGGGTCCCGACCTCGTTCCTGGATCCCGACCCCGTTCCTGGATCCCGACCCGGCTCCTGGGTCCCGACCCCGCTCCTGGGTCCCTCGCTCCTGTGCCCCTCGCTACTGGGCCCCGACCTCACTTCTGGGCCTCGCGCTCCTGTGTCCCGACCTCGCTCCTGGGTCCCTCGCTCCTGGGCCCCTCGCTCCTGGGTCCCTTGCTCCTGGGCCCCTCGCTTCTGGGCGCCGACCTCGCTCCTGGGTCCCTCGCTCCTGGGCCCCTCGCTTCTGGGCCCTGACCCTGCTCCTGGGTCCCGACCACGCTCCTGGGCCCCGACCTCGCTCCTGGGTCCCGACCTCGCTCCTGGGCCTCAACCTCGCTCCTGGGTTCCTCGCTCCTGGGCCCCTCGCTCCTGGACCCCGACCTCGCTCCTGGGCCTCGCGCTCCTGTGTCCCGACCTCGCTCCTGGGTCCCTCGCTCCTGGGCCCCTCGCTTCCGGGCCCCGACCTCGCTCCTGGGCCCCTCGCTCCTGGACCCCGACCTCGCTCCTGGGTCCCGACCTCGTTCCTGGGTCCCGACCCCGCTCCTGGGTCCCGACCACGCTCCTGGGCCCCGACCTCGTTCCTGGACCCCGACCTCGCTCCTGAGTCCCTCGCTCCTGGGCCCCTCGCTCCTGGGCCCCAACCTCGCTCCTGGGTCCCTCGCTCCTGGGTCCCTCGCTCCTGGGCCCCTCGCTCCTGGGTCCCGACCTCGTTCCTGCGTCCCTCGCTCCTGGGCCTCGCGCTCCTGGGTCCCGACCTCGCTGCTGGGTCCGACCTCGCTGCTGGGTTCCGACCCCGCTGCTGGGTCCCCACCAAGCTGCTGGGTCCCCACCTCGCTGCTGGGCCCCGACCTCGCTCCTGGGCCCCGACCTCGCTCCTGGGTCCCGACCTCGTTCCTGGGCCCCGACCTCGTTCCTGGGCCCCGACCCCGCTCCTGGGCTCCGACCCCGCTCCTGGGCCCCGACCTCGCTCCTGGGCCCCGACCTCGCTCCTGGGTCTCTCGCTCCTGGGCCTCTCGCTCCTGGGTCCCGACCTCGTTCCTGGGCCCCGACCTCGTTCCTGGGCCCCGACACCGCTCCTGGGCTCCGACCCCGCTCCTGGGCCCCGACCTCGCTCCTGGGCCCCGACCTCCCTCTGGGTCCCAACCCTGCTCCTGGGCCCCGACCACACTCCTGGATTCCGACCTCGCTGCTGGGTACCAATACCGCTTCTGGGTCCTGACCGCGCACCTGGGTCCCGACCCCGCTCCTGGGTCCCAACCCCGTTCCTGGATCCCGACCCCACTCCTGGGTCCCGACCCCACTCCTGGGTCCCGACCCCGCTCCTGGGTCCCGACCTCGCTCCTGGACCCCGACCCCACTCCTGGGTACCGACCCCGCTCCTGTGCCCCGACCTCGCTCCTGGGTCCCGACCTCGTTCCTGGATTCCGACCCCGTTCCTGGATCCCGACCCCGCTCCTGGGTCCCTCGCTCCTGTGCCCCTCGCTACTGGGCCCCGACCTCACTTCTGGGCCTCGCGCTCCTGTGTCCCGACCTCGCTCCTGGGTCTCTCGCTCCTGGGCCCCTCGCTCCTGGGTCCCTCGCTCCTGGGCCCCTCGCTTCTGGGCGCCGACCTCGCTCCTGGGTCCCTCGCTCCTGGGCCCCTCGCTTCTGGGCCTCGACCCCGCTCCTGGGTCCCGACCACGCTCCTGGGCCCCGACCTCGCTCCTGGGTCCCGACCTCGCTCCTGGGTCCCGACCTCGTTCCTGGATCCCGACCCCGTTCCTGGATCCCGACCCGGCTCCTGGGTCCCGACCCCGCTCCTGGGTCCCTCGCTCCTGTGCCCCTCGCTACTGGGCCCCGACCTCACTTCTGGGCCTCGCGCTCCTGTGTCCCGACCTCGCTCCTGGGTCCCTCGCTCCTGGGCCCCTCGCTCCTGGGTCCCTTGCTCCTGGGCCCCTCGCTTCTGGGCGCCGACCTCGCTCCTGGGTCCCTCGCTCCTGGGCCCCTCGCTTCTGGGCCCTGACCCTGCTCCTGGGTCCCGACCACGCTCCTGGGCCCCGACCTCGCTCCTGGGTCCCGACCTCGCTCCTGGGCCTCAACCTTGCTCCTGGGTCCCTCGCTCCTGGGCCCCAACCTCGCTCCTGGGCCTCTCGCTCCAGGGCCTCTCGCTCCTGGGCCCCGACCTCGCTCCTGGGCCCCGACCTCGCTCCTGGGTCCTGACCTCGCTGCTGGGTCGCGACCTCGCTACTGGGCCCCGACCTCACTTCTGGGCCTCGTGCTCCTGTGTCCCGACCTCGCTCCTGGGTCCCTCGCTCCTGGGCCCCTCGCTCCTGGGTCCCTCGCTCCTGGGTCCCTCGCTTCTGGGCGCCGACCTCGCTCCTGGGTCCCTCGCTCCTGGGCCCCTCGCTTCTGGGCCCCGACCTCGCACCTGGGTCCCGACCTCGCTGCTGGGTCCTGACCTCGCTCCTGGGTCCCGACTCCGCTCCTAAGTCCCGACCTCGTTCCTGGGTCCTCGCTCCTGGGCCCCGACCTCGTTCCTGGGCCCCTCGCTCCTGGGCCCCGACCTCGCTCCTGGGCCCTTCGCTCCTGGACCCCGACCTCGCTCCTGCGTTCCTCGCTCCTGGGTCCCTCGTTCCTGGACCCCGACCTCGCTCCTGGGCCCCTCGCTTCTGGGCGCCGACCTCGCTCCTGGGTCCCTCGCTTCTGGGCCCCTCGCTTCTGGGCCTCGACCCCGCTCCTGGGTCCCGACCACGCTCCTGTCCCCGACCTCGCTCCTGGGTCCCGACCTCGCTCCTGGGTCCCGACCTCGTTCCTGGATCCCGACCCCGTTCCTGGATCCCGACCCGGCTCCTGGGTCCCGACCCCGCTCCTGGGTCCCTCGCTCCTGTGCCCCTCGCTACTGGGCCCCGACCTCACTTCTGGGCCTCGCGCTCCTGTGTCCCGACCTCGCTCCTGGGTCCCTCGCTCCTGGGCCCCTCGCTCCTGGGTCCCTTGCTCCTGGGCCCCTCGCTTCTGGGCGCCGACCTCGCTCCTGGGTCCCTCGCTCCTGGGCCCCTCGCTTCTGGGCCCTGACCCTGCTCCTGGGTCCCGACCACGCTCCTGGGCCCCGACCTCGCTCCTGGGTCCCGACCTCGCTCCTGGGCCTCAACCTTGCTCCTGGGTCCCTCGCTCCTGGGCCCCAACCTCGCTCCTGGGCCTCTCGCTCCAGGGCCTCTCGCTCCTGGGCCCCGACCTCGCTCCTGGGTCCTGACCTCGCTGCTGGGTCGCGACCTCGCTACTGGGCCCCGACCTCACTTCTGGGCCTCGCGCTCCTGTGTCCCGACCTCGCTCCTGGGTCCCTCGCTCCTGGGCCCCTCGCTCCTGGGTCCCTCGCTCCTGGGTCCCTCGCTTCTGGGCGCCGACCTCGCTCCTGGGTCCCTCGCTCCTGGGCCCCTCGCTTCTGGGCCCCGACCTCGCACCTGGGTCCCGACCTCGCTGCTGGGTCCTGACCTCGCTCCTGGGTCCCGACTCCGCTCCTAAGTCCCGACCTCGTTCCTGGGTCCTCGCTCCTGGGCCCCGACCTCGTTCCTGGGCCCCTCGCTCCTGGGCCCCGACCTCGCTCCTGGGCCCTTCGCTCCTGGACCCGGACCTCGCTCCTGGGTTCCTCGCTCCTGGGCCCCTCGTTCCTGGACCCCGACCTCGCTCCTGGGCCTCGCGCTCCTGTGTCCCGACCTCGCTCCTGGGTCCCTCGCTCCTGGGCCCCTCGCTTCTGGACCCCGTCCTCGCTCCTGGGTTCCTCGCTCCTGGGCCCCTCGCTCCTGGACCCCGACCTCGCTCCTGGGTCCCGACCTCGGTCCTGGGTCCTGACCTCGCTCCTGGGCCCCGACCTCGTTCCTGGGCCCCGACCTCGTTCCTGGGCCCCTCGCTCCTGGGCCCCGACCTCGCTCCTGGGCCCTTCGCTCCTGGACCCCGACCTCGCTCCTGCGTTCCTCGCTCCTGGGTCCCTCGTTCCTGGACCCCGACCTCGCTCCTGGGCCTCGCGCTCCTGTGTCCCGACCTCGCTCCTGGGTCCCTCGCTCCTGGGCCCCTCGCTTCTGGGCCCCGACCTCACTCCTGGGTTCCTCGCTCCTGGGCCCCTCGCTCCTGGACCCCGACCTCGCTTCTGGGTCCCGACCTCGGTCCTGGGTCCTGACCTCGCTCCTGGGTCCCGACCCCGCTCATGGGTCCCGACCTCGCTCCTGGGTCCCGACCCCGCTCCTGGTTCCCGACTCCGTTCCTGGATCCCGACCTCGCTCCTGGGTCCCTCGCTCCTGTGCCCCTCGCTACTGGGCCCCGACCTCACTTCTGGGCCTCGCTCTCCTGTGTCCCGACCTCGTTCCTGGATCCCTCGCTCCTGGGCCCCTCGCTTCTGGACCCCGTCCTCGCTCCTGGGTTCCTCGCTCCTGGGCCCCTCGCTCCTGGACCCCGACCTCGCTCCTGGGTCCCGACCTCGGTCCTGGGTCCTGACCTCGCTCCTGGGCCCCGACCTCGTTCCTGGGCCCCGACCTCGTTCCTGGGCCCCTCGCTCCTGGGCCCCGACCTCGCTCCTGGGCCCTTCGCTCCTGGACCCCGACCTCGCTCCTGCGTTCCTCGCTCCTGGGTCCCTCGTTCCTGGACCCCGACCTCGCTCCTGGGCCTCGCGCTCCTGTGTCCCGACCTCGCTCCTGGGTCCCTCGCTCCTAGGCCCCTCGCTTCTGGGCCCCGACCTCGCTCCTGGGTTCCTCGCTCCTGGGCCCCTCGCTCCTGGACCCCGACCTCGCTTCTGGGTCCCGACCTCGGTCCTGGGTCCTGACCTCGCTCCTGGGTCCCGACCCCGCTCCTGGGTCCCGACCTCGCTCCTGGGTCCCGACCCCGCTCCTGGTTCCCGACTCCGTTCCTGGATCCCGACCTCGCTCCTGGGTCCCTCGCTGCTGGGCCCCTCGCTCCTGGGTCCCTCGCTCCTGGGCCCCTCGCTCCTGGGTCCCGACCTCGTTCCTGGATCCAGACCTCGCTCCTGGGTCCCGACCTCGCTGCTGGCTCCCGACCTCGCTCCTGGGTCCCGACACCGCTCCTGGGTCCCTCGCTCCTGGGCGCCGACCTCCTGGGTCCCTCGCTCCTGGGTCCCGACCCCGCTCCTGGGTCCCGACCTCGCTCCTGGGTCCCGACCTCGCTGCTGGGTCCCGACCTCGCTCCTGGGTCCCGACCTCGCTCCTGGGTCCCGACCCCGTTCCTGGATCCCGACCCCGCTGCTGGGTCCCGACCCCGCTCCTGGGTCCCGACCCCGCTCCTGGGTCCCGACCTCGCTCCTGGATCCCGACCTCGCTCCTGGGCCCCGACCACACTCCTGGATCCCGACCTCGCTGCTGGGCCTCAACCTTGCTCCTGGGTCCCTCGCTCCTGGGCGTCAACCTTGCTCCTAGGCCTCTCGCTCCTGGGCCTCTCGCTCCTGGGCCCCGACCTCGGTCCTGGGTCCTGACCTCGCTGCTGGGTCGCGACCTCTCTCCTGGGACCCGACCTCGCTCCTGGTCCCCACCTCGTTCCTGGGTCCCAACCTCGTTCCTGGGTCCCGACCTCGCTGCTGGGTCCCGACCTCGCTCCTGGGTCCCGACCCCGCTCCTGGGTCCCGACCTCGTTCCTGGATCCAGACCTCGCTCCTGGGTCCCGACCTCGCTGCTGGGTCCCGACCTCACTCCTGGGCCCGACCCCGCTCCTGGGTCCCGACCTCGCTCCTGGGTCCCGACCCCGCTCCTGGGTCCCGACCCCGTTCCTGGATCCCGACCTCGCTCCTGGGTCCCGACCCCGCTCCTGGGTCCCGACCTCGCTCCTGGGTCACTCGCTCCTGTGCCCCTCGCTACTGTGCCCCGACCTCACTTCTGGGCCTCGCGCTCCTGTGTCCCGACCTCGCTCCTGGGCCCCTCGCTTCTGGGCCCTGACCTCGCTCCTGGGTTCCTCGCTCCTGGGCCCCTCGCTCCTGGACCCCGACCTCGCTCCTGGGTCCCGACCTCGCTCCTGGGTCCCGACCCCGCTCCTGTCCCCCGACCCCGCTCCTGGGTCCCGACCATGCTCCTGGGCCCCGACCTCGCTCCTGGGTCCCGACCTCGATCCTGGGCCTCAACCTTGCTCCTGGGTCCCTCGCTCCTGGGCGTCAACCTTGCTCCTAGGCCTCTCGCTCCTGGGCCTCTCGCTCCTGGGCCCCGACCTCGCTCCTGGGTCCTGACCTCGCTGCTGGGTCGCGACCTCTCTCCTGGGACCCGACCTCGCTCCTGGTCCGCACCTCGTTCCTGGGTCCCAACCTCGTTCCTGGGTCCCGACCTCGCTGCTGGGTCCCGACCTCGCTCCTGGGTCCCGACCCCGCTCCTGGGTCCCGACCTCGCTCCTGGGTCCCGACCCCGCTCCTGGGTCCCGACCCCGTTCCTGGATCCCGACCTCGCTCCTGGGTCCCTCGCTCCTGTGCCCCTCGCTACTGGGCCCCGACCTCACTTCTGGGCCTCGCGCTCCTGTGTCCCGACCTCGCTCCTGGGTCCCTCGCTCCTGGGCCCCTCGCTCCTGGGTCCCTCGCTCCTGGGTCCCGACCCCGCTCCTGGGTCCCGACCTCGTTCCTGGAGCCCGACCTCGCTCCTGGGTCCCGACCTCGCTCCTGGGTCCCGACCTCGCTCCTGGGTCCCGACCTCGCTCCTGGGTCCCGACTCCGCTCCTGGATCCCGACCCCGCTGCTGGGTCCCGACCCCGCTCCTGGGTCCCGACCCCGCTCCTGGGTCCCGACCTCGCTCCTGGGCCCCGACCACACTCCTGGATCCCGACCTCGCTGCTGGGCCTCAACCTTGCTCCTGGGTCCCTCGCTCCTGGGCGTCAACCTTGCTCCTAGGCCTCCCGCTCCTGGGCCTCTCGCTCCTGGGCCCCGACCTCGCTCCTGGGTCCTGACCTCGCTGCTGGGTCGCGACCTCTCTCCTGGGACCCGACCTCGCTCCTGGTCCCCACCTCGTTCCTGGGTCCCAACCTCGTTCCTGGGTCCCGACCTCGCTGCTGGGTCCCGACCTCGCTCCTGGGTCCCGACCCCGCTCCTGGGTCCCGACCTCGTTCCTGGATCCAGACCTCGCTCCTGGGTCCCGACCTCGCTGCTGGGTCCCGACCTCGCTCCTGGGTCCCGACCCCGCTCCTGGGTCCCGACCTCGCTCCTGGGTCCCGACCCCGCTCCTGGGTCCCGACCCCGTTCCTGGATCCCAACCTCGCTCCTGGGTCCCTCGCTCCTGGGCCTCAACCTTGCTCCTAGGCCTCTCGCTCCTGGGCCTCTCGCTCCTGGGCCCCGAACTCGCTCCTGGGTCCCGACCTCGCTCCTGGATCCTGACCTCGCTGCTGGGTCGCGATCTCTCTCCTGGGACCCGACCTCGCTCCTGGTCCCCACCTCGTTCCTGGGTCCCAACCTCGTTCCTGGATCCCGACCTCGCTCCTGGGCCCCGACCTCGCTCCTGGGCCCCGACCTCGCTCCTGGGTCCCGACCCCGCTCCTGGGTCCCGACCTCGCTCCTGGGTCCCGACCTCGCTGCTGGGTCCGACCTCGCTGCTGGGTCCGACCTCGCTGCTGGGCCCCGACCTCGCTCCTGGGCCCCGACCTCGCTCCTGGGCCCCGACCCCGCTCCTGGGCCCCGACCTCCCTCTGGGTCCCTCGCTCCTGGGCTCCGACCACACTCCTGGATCCCGACCTCGCTGCTGGGTACCAACCCCGCTTCTGGGTCCCGACCTCGCACCTGGGTCCCGACCTCGCTGCTGGGTCCTGACCTCGCTCCTGGGTCCCGACTCCGCTCCTAAGTCTCGACCTCGCTCTTGGGTCCTCGTTCCTGGGCCCTGACCTCGTTCCTGGGCCCCTCGCTCCTGGGCCCCGACCTCGCTCCTGGGCCCCTCGCTCCTGGACCCCGACCTCGCTCCTGGGTTCCTCGCTCCTGGGCCCCTCGCTCCTGGACCCCGACCTCGCTCCTGGGCCTCGCGCTCCTGTGTCCCGACCTCGCTCCTGGGTCCCTCGCTCCTGGGCCCCTCGCTTCCGGGCCCCGACCTCGCTCCTGGGCCCCTCGCTCCTGGACCCCGACCTCGCTCCTGGGTCCCGACCTCGTTCCTGGGTCCCGACCCCGCTCCTGGGTCCCGACCACGCTCCTGGGCCCCGACCTTGTTCCTGGACCCCGACCTCGCTCCTGAGTCCCTCGCTCCTGGGCCCCTCGCTCCTGGGCCCCAACCTCGCTCCTGGGTCCCTCGCTCCTGGGTCCCTCGCTCCTGGGCCCCTCGCTCCTGGGTCCCGACCTCGTTCCTGCGTCCCTCGCTCCTGGGCCTCGCGCTCCTGGGTCCCGACCTCGCTGCTGGGTCCGACCTCGCTGCTGGGTTCCGACCCCGCTGCTGGGTCCCCACCAAGCTGCTGGGTCCCCACCTCGCTGCTGGGCCCCGACCTCGCTCCTGGGCCCCGACCTCGCTCCTGGGTCCCGACCTCGTTCCTGGGCCCCGACCTCGTTCCTGGGCCCCGACCCCGCTCCTGGGCTCCGACCCCGCTCCTGGGCCCCGACCTCGCTCCTGGGCCCCGACCTCGCTCCTGGGTCTCTCGCTCCTGGGCCTCTCGCTCCTGGGTCCCGACCTCGTTCCTGGGCCCCGACCTCGTTCCTGGGCCCCGACCCCGCTCCTGGGCTCCGACCCCGCTCCTGGGCCCCGACCTCGCTCCTGGGCCCCGACCTCGCTCCTGGGTCTCTCGCTCCTGGGCCTCTCGCTCCTGGGCCCCGACCTCCCTCTGGGTCCCAACCCTGCTCCTGGGCCCCGACCACACTCCTGGATTCCGACCTCGCTGCTGGGTACCAATACCGCTTCTGGGTCCTGACCGCGCACCTGGGTCCCGACCCCGCTCCTGGGTCCCAACCCCGTTCCTGGATCCCGACCCCACTCCTGGGTCCCGACCCCACTCCTGGGTCCCGACCCCGCTCCTGGGTCCCGACCTCGCTCCTGGACCCCGACCCCACTCCTGGGTACCGACCCCGCTCCTGTGCCCCGACCTCGCTCCTGGGTCCCGACCTCGTTCCTGGATTCCGACCCCGTTCCTGGATCCCGACCCCGCTCCTGGGTCCCTCGCTCCTGTGCCCGTCGCTACTGGGCCCCGACCTCACTTCTGGGCCTCGCGCTCCTGTGTCCCGACCTCGCTCCTGGGTCTCTCGCTCCTGGGCCCCTCGCTCCTGGGTCCCTCGCTCCTGGGCCCCTCGCTTCTGGGCGCCGACCTCGCTCCTGGGTCCCTCGCTCCTGGGCCCCTCGCTTCTGGGCCTCGACCCCGCTCCTGGGTCCCGACCACGCTCCTGGGCCCCGACCTCGCTCCTGGGTCCCGACCTCGCTCCTGGGTCCCGACCTCGTTCCTGGATCCCGACCCCGTTCCTGGATCCCGACCCGGCTCCTGGGTCCCGGCCCCGCTCCTGGGTCCCTCGCTCCTGTGCCCCTCGCTACTGGGCCCCGACCTCACTTCTGGGCCTCGCGCTCCTGTGTCCCGACCTCGCTCCTGGGTCCCTCGCTCCTGGGCCCCTCGCTCCTGGGTCCCTTGCTCCTGGGCCCCTCGCTTCTGGGCGCCGACCTCGCTCCTGGGTCCCTCGCTCCTGGGCCCCTCGCTTCTGGGCCCTGACCCTGCTCCTGGGTCCCGACCACGCTCCTGGGCCCCGACCTCGCTCCTGGGTCCCGACCTCGCTCCTGGGCCTCAACCTTGCTCCTGGGTCCCTCGCTCCTGGGCCCCAACCTCGCTCCTGGGCCTCTCGCTCCAGGGCCTCTCGCTCCTGGGCCCCGACCTCGCTCCTGGGTCCTGACCTCGCTGCTGGGTCGCGACCTCGCTACTGGGCCCCGACCTCACTTCTGGGCCTCGCGCTCCTGTGTCCCGACCTCGCTCCTGGGTCCCTCGCTCCTGGGCCCCTCGCTCCTGGGTCCCTCGCTCCTGGGTCCCTCGCTTCTGGGCGCCGACCTCGCTCCTGGGTCCCTCGCTCCTGGGCCCCTCGCTTCTGGGCCCCGACCTCGCACCTGGGTCCCGACCTCGCTGCTGGGTCCTGACCTCGCTCCTGGGTCCCGACTCCGCTCCTAAGTCCCGACCTCGTTCCTGGGTCCTCGCTCCTGGGCCCCGACCTCGTTCCTGGGCCCCTCGCTCCTGGGCCCCGACCTCGCTCCTGGGCCCTTCGCTCCTGGGCCCGGACCTCGCTCCTGGGTTCCTCGCTCCTGGGCCCCTCGTTCCTGGACCCCGACCTCGCTCCTGGTCCTCGCGCTCCTGTGTCCCGACCTCGCTCCTGGGTCCCTCGCTCCTGGGCCCCTCGCTTCTGGACCCCGTCCTCGCTCCTGGGTTCCTCGCTCCTGGGCCCCTCGCTCCTGGACCCCGACCTCGCTCCTGGGTCCCGACCTCGGTCCTGGGTCCTGACCTCGCTCCTGGGCCCCGACCTCGTTCCTGGGCCCCAACCTCGTTCCTGGGCCCCTCGCTCCTGGGCCCCGACCTCGCTCCTGGGCCCTTCGCTCCTGGACCCCGACCTCGCTCCTGCGTTCCTCGCTCCTGGGTCCCTCGTTCCTGGACCCCGACCTCGCTCCTGGGCCTCGCGCTCCTGTGTCCCGACCTCGCTCCTGGGTCCCTCGCTCCTGGGCCCCTCGCTTCTGGGCCCCGACCTCGCTCCTGGGTTCCTCGCTCCTGGGCCCCTCGCTCCTGGACCCCGACCTCGCTTCTGGGTCCCGACCTCGGTCCTGGGTCCTGACCTCGCTCCTGGGTCCCGACCCCGCTCCTGGGTCCCGACCTCGCTCCTGGGTCCCGACCCCGCTCCTGGTTCCCGGCTCCGTTCCTGGATGCCGACCTCGCTCCTGGGTCCCTCGCTCCTGTGCCCCTCGCTACTGGGCCCCGACCTCACTTCTGGGCCTCGCTCTCCTGTGTCCCGACCTCGTTCCTGGATCCCTCGCTCCTGGGCCCCTCGCTTCTGGACCCCGTCCTCGCTCCTGGGTTCCTCGCTCCTGGGCCCCTCGCTCCTGGACCCCGACCTCGCTCCTGGGTCCCGACCTCGGTCCTGGGTCCTGACCTCGCTCCTGGGCCCCGACCTCGTTCCTGGGCCCCGACCTCGTTCCTGGGCCCCTCGCTCCTGGGCCCCGACCTCGCTCCTGGGCCCTTCGCTCCTGGACCCCGACCTCGCTCCTGCGTTCCTCGCTCCTGGGTCCCTCGTTCCTGGACCCCGACCTCGCTCCTGGGCCTCGCGCTCCTGTGTCCCGACCTCGCTCCTGGGTCCCTCGCTCCTAGGCCCCTCGCTTCTGGGCCCCGACCTCGCTCCTGGGTTCCTCGCTCCTGGGCCCCTCGCTCCTGGACCCCGACCTCGCTTCTGGGTCCCGACCTCGGTCCTGGGTCCTGACCTCGCTCCTGGGTCCCGACCCCGCTCCTGGGTCCCGACCTCGCTCCTGGGTCCCGACCCCGCTCCTGGTTCCCGACTCCGTTCCTGGATCCCGACCTCGCTCCTGGGTCCCTCGCTGCTGGGCCCCTCGCTCCTGGGTCCCTCGCTCCTGGGCCCCTCGCTCCTGGGTCCCGACCTCGTTCCTGGATCCAGACCTCGCTCCTGGGTCCCGACCTCGCTGCTGGCTCCCGACCTCGCTCCTGGGTCCCGACCCCGCTCCTGGGTCCCTCGCTCCTGGGCCCCGACCTCCTGGGTCCCTCGCTCCTGGGTCCCGACCCCGCTCCTGGGTCCCGACCTCGCTCCTGGGTCCTGACCTCGCTGCTGGGTCCCGACCTCGCTCCTGGGTCCCGACCTCGCTCCTGGTTCCCGACCTCGCTCCTGGGTCCCGACCCCGCTCCTGGGTCCCGACCCCGTTCCTGGATCCCGACCCCGCTGCTGGGTCCCGACCCCGCTCCTGGGTCCCGACCCCGCTCCTGGGTCCCGACCTCGCTCCTGGATCCCGACCTCGCTCCTGGGCCCCGACCACACTCCTGGATCCCGACCTCGCTGCTGGGCCTCAACCTTGCTCCTGGGTCCCTCGCTCCTGGGCGTCAACCTTGCTCCTAGGCCTCTCGCTCCTGGGCCTCTCGCTCCTGGGCCCCGACCTCGGTCCTGGGTCCTGACCTCGCTGCTGGGTCGCGACCTCTCTCCTGGGACCCGACCTCGCTCCTGGTCCCCACCTCGTTCCTGGGTCCCAACCTCGTTCCTGGGTCCCGACCTCGCTGCTGGGTCCCGACCTCGCTCCTGGGTCCCGACCTCGTTCCTGGATCCAGACCTCGCTCCTGGGTCCCGACCTCGCTGCTGGGTCCCGACCTCACTCCTGGGTCCCGACCCCGCTCCTGGGTCCCGACCTCGCTCCTGGGTCCCGACCCCGCTCCTGGGTCCCGACCCCGTTCCTGGATCCCGACCTCGCTCCTGGGTCCCAACCCCGCTCCTGGGTCCCGACCTCGCTCCTGGGTCACTCGCTCCTGTGCCCCTCGCTACTGTGCCCCGACCTCACTTCTGGGCCTCGCGCTCCTGTGTCCCGACCTCGCTCCTGGGCCTCTCGCTTCTGGGCCCTGACCTCGCTCCTGGGTTCCTCGCTCCTGGGCCCCTCGCTCCTGGACCCCGACCTCGCTCCTGGGTCCCGACCTCGCTCCTGGGTACCGACCCCGCTCCTGTGCCCCGACCCCGCTCCTGGGTCCCGACCATGCTCCTGGGCCCCGACCTCGCTCCTGGGTCCCGACCTCGATCCTGGGCCTCAACCTTGCTCCTGGGTCCCTCGCTCCTGGGCGTCAACCTTGCTCCTAGGCCTCTCGCTCCTGGGCCTCTCGCTCCTGGGCCCCGACCTCGCTCCTGGGTCCTGACCTCGCTGCTGGGTCGCGACCTCTCTCCTGGGACCCGACCTCGCTCCTGGTCCGCACCTCGTTCCTGGGTCCCAACCTCGTTCCTGGGTCCCGACCTCGCTGCTAGGTCCCGACCTCGCTCCTGGGTCCCGACCTCGCTCCTGGGTCCCGACCCCGCTCCTGGGTCCCGACCCCGTTCCTGGATCCCGACCTCGCTCCTGGGTCCCTCGCTCCTGTGCCCCTCGCTACTGGGCCCCGACCTCACTTCTGGGCCTCGCGCTCCTGTGTCCCGACCTCGCTCCTGGGTCCCTCGCTCCTGGGCCCCTCGCTCCTGGGTCCCTCGCTCCTGGGTCCCGACCCCGCTCCTGGGTCCCGACCTCGTTCCTGGAGCCCGACCTCGCTCCTGGGTCCCGACCTCGCTCCTGGGTCCCGACCTCGCTCCTGGGTCCCGACCTCGCTCCTGGGTCCCGACCCCGCTCCTGGATCCCGACCCCGCTGCTGGGTCCCGACCCCGCTCCTGGGTCCCGACCCCGCTCCTGGGTCCCGACCTCGCTCCTGGGCCCCGACCACACTCCTGGATCCCGACCTCGCTGCTGGGCCTCAACCTTGCTCCTGGGTCCCTCGCTCCTGGGCGTCAACCTTGCTCCTAGGCCTCCCGCTCCTGGGCCTCTCGCTCCTGGGCCCCGACCTCGCTCCTGGGTCCTGACCTCGCTGCTGGGTCGCGACCTCTCTCCTGGGACCCGACCTCGCTCCTGGTCCCCACCTCGTTCCTGGGTCCCAACCTCGTTCCTGGGTCCCGACCTCGCTGCTGGGTCCCGACCTCGCTCCTGGGTCCCGACCCCGCTCCTGGGTCCCGACCTCGTTCCTGGATCCAGACCTCGCTCCTGGGTCCCGACCTCGCTGCTGGGTCCCGACCTCGCTCCTGGGTCCCGACCCCGCTCCTGGGTCCCGACCTCGCTCCTGGGTCCCGACCCCGCTCCTGGGTCCCGACCCCGTTCCTGGATCCCAACCTCGCTCCTGGGTCCCTCGCTCCTGGGCCTCAACCTTGCTCCTAGGCCTCTCGCTCCTGGGCCTCTCGCTCCTGGGCCCCGAATCGCTCCTGGGTCCCGACCTCGCTCCTGGATCCTGACCTCGCTGCTGGGTCGCGATCTCTCTCCTGGGACCCGACCTCGCTCCTGGTCCCCACCTCGTTCCTGGGTCCCAACCTCGTTCCTGGATCCCGACCTCGCTCCTGGGCCCCGACCTCGCTCCTGGGCCCGACCTCGCTCCTGGGTCCCGACCCCGCTCCTGGGTCCCGACCTCGCTCCTGGGTCCCGACCTCGCTCCTGGACCCCGACCCCGTTACTGGATCCCGACCCCGCTCCTGGGTCCCGACCCCGCTCCTGTGTCCCGACCTCGCTCCTGGGTCCCTCGCTCCTGTGCCCCTCGCTACTGGGTCCCGACCTCGCTCCTGGGCCCCTCGGTCCAGGGTCCCGACCTCGCTTCTGGGTCCCGACCCCGTTCCTGGGCCTCGCGCTCCTGGGTCCCGACCTCGTTTCTGGGTCCTTCGCTCCTGGGTCCCTCGCTGCTGGTTCTCGACCTTGCTCCTGTGTCCCGACCTCGCTCCTGGGTCCCGACCTCGTTCCTGGATCCTGACCCCGCTCCTGGGCCCCGACCTTGTTCCTGGGCCCCGAGCTCGTTGCTGGGTCCCGACCCCGCTCCTGGGCCCCGACCCCGCTCCTCGCTTCTGGGCCCCGACCTCGCTCCTGGGCCCCGACCCCCGCTCCTGGGTCCCGACCTCGTTCCTGGGCCCCGACCCCGCACCTGGGTCCCGACCTCGTTCCTGGCCCCGACCTCTGCCAGTGTCTATGCTCCACACGAGCCTCCTCCCAGCGCTGCTCATCTAACCCTATCAGCATAACCTTCGAGACTTTTAAACCTTTATTTGCTGAATTTATTCCCTGAAAATTAATGTTTGAATCTAAGAGCAAGAAGGTGAATAAATATTAGGTTGGTAAAGATGCAATAGGTTTGATTGGGTAGGGGAAAAAAGTAAAATTAAAGTTAAAAAGTGAAACCGGAGAATGGAAAAGAACCGAGTCAACACAGTGAGCAAAATTAAGGGCGTGACTGAAGGGGCTGTAACCGAGGTGAGGCGAGACTTTCTGCGCCCGCTGTGGAAGTCCCGCCTCGGTCGGGAAATTGCAGTCACCACCCCTCACAGGAAGTGGAATGCAATGTTGCGTGCTCCACTTCCTTTTGGGGCGGGTTCGGGGCGATGTGCAGGGGGGGTTTGGGGGCACAGTGCAGGGGGATTTGCGGGGGGCGATGTGTGGGGGCGTTCGGGGGCGATGTGCGGGGGGGTGGTTCAGGGTAATGTGCGGGGGGGTTCGGGGGTGTGTGCGGGGGGGGGGGGGGTTGGTGTTTGGGGCCGATGTGCGGGGGGGTTTGGGGAGATGTGTGGGCAGGTTCTGGGAGATTCGGGTGATGTGAGGGGGCGGGTTCAGGGGGGATGTGCGGGGGGGTTTGGGGGCAATGTCCGGGGCGGTTCGGGGGCGATGTGCAGGGGGTTTCTGGGGGCGGGTTCAGGGGGGATGTGCGGGGGGGTTTGGGGGCAATGTCCGGGGCGGTTCGAGGGCGATGTGCAGGGGGTTTCTGGGGTGATGTACGGGGGTGGGGGGCGATTTGCGGGGGGTTCGGTGGCAATATGCGGGGGCGGGGGTGGGTTCGGGGCAATGTGTTGGGGGGGGTCGTGGGAGGAAGTGTGGGGGGGTTCGGGGCGATGTGCGGGGGGTGTTGGGGATGATGTGAGGGGGGTTTTGGGGCGGTGAACGGGGGGGTGTTCGGGGGTGATGTGTGGGGGGGTGGTTTGGGGCAGTGTGTGTGGGGGGGTTTGGGGGCGATATGCAGGGTGTTTCGGGAAGGTGTGCGGGTGGGGGGGGTGTGGTTTGGGCGTGATGTGCGGGGGGGTGGTTTGGGGGGGGGGGTCTTCGGGGCGATGTGCGGGGAAGCATTCGGGGGTGATGTGTCGGGGGGTGGTTCGGGGCAGTGTGTGTGGGGGTGTTTGGGGGCGATATGCAGGGGGTTTCGGGAAGGTGTGCGGGTGGGGGGGGGGGTTCGGGGCGGTGTGTGGGGGGGGCCGTTCAGGGGCGCTACCCAGGTGGGTTCTCTGCATAGCACTGACGCGTTTCACCGTCCCTCCCCTTCCGTTAAAGGGGAGGGATGCTGCGAGCTCTGACGCCCCTTTGAAGGCCTCCACTGAGCCACCAGGGCTAAGGGGCGCCGTGGCCGCAGCCCGGCACCGAGATGGAATGCCGGGCTTCACGATCGCAGCCTGGACCCCGCGAAAGGAGCGGTGAACGGCCCGACCGGTGGGGGGGGAGGGGTGTCGGCGGGAAATAAAAGATGGTGGCATGTGGCGCAGCACATCTCCCCTTTCAGTGTCACCCCGCGATGGGTCACAGGCCCTGATCATGCAAGGCTGGCTCAGGCAATGCCCACTGCGGCCTCACGGGGTGCTGGCCATTTTCCGCCGTGGGACAGAAAGGGGTGGTCGTGTGCGCTGATGACATCATCGCCAAAGGCGCAGCGGCCCAGGGTGCTACTGTTTTTGCGCCCCCGCTGACTCCCGCATAATTCCAATGAGAACCAGTAGACCCCCGGAGGCGCGGAACTAGGGACGTTTTATTTACGTTTAAAATTGTGTATTTAGTGTACATTTGTAGTTCAATAGGGTTAATGTGAAAAGACTCAAAGAAAGAATTTGCATTTATATAGCACCTTTCATATCTTCAGGATGTCCCAAAACTCTTCACAACCAATTATGGTTAATGTAGCAATATAAGAAAACAGGGCGACCCGACCTGGCTGGAGACACCAGCAACACCGGGGATAAGAGGAGCAACCCACCGCAGGGAGCAGCGCGAGCCCATACAAAAGGGTGACGTCGCCGGAAACCAGGTAGCTGATTGGCTGCGTATTTTGGAGAGTGGTCAAGGACCAGGAATGAGGTCAGGAGGAGCAAAGTCGAGGCCCAGGAGTGAGGGACCCAGGAGCGAGAGGCCCAGAGCGAGGTCGGGATCCAGCAGCGAGGTCGGGACCCAGAAGCGAGGTCGGGACCCAGGAACGAGGGACCCAGGAGCGAGAGGCCCAGCAGCGAGGTCGGGGCCCAGGAGTGAGGGAACCAGGAGCGAGAGGCCCAGGAGCGAGGTCGGGGCCCAGGAGCGAGGGGCCCAGGAGTGAAGGACCCAGGAGCGAGGTCTGGACCCAGGAGCGAGGTCGGGACCCAGCAGCGAGGGACCCAGGAGCGATGTCGGGACCCAGGAGCGATGTGGGACCCAGGAGCGAGGCCGGGACCCAGGAATGAGGTCGGTGCCCAGGAGCAACGGACCCAGGAGCGAGGACGGGGCCCAGCAGCGAGGTCGGGGCCCAGGAGCGAGGTCGGGGCCCAGGAGCGAGGGACCCAGGAACGAGGTCAGAGCCTAGGAGCGAGAGGCCCAGGAGCGAGGTCAGGGCCTGTTTCTGTGCTGTGCACTCTATGAAATCTGTGTGAAAACTGGTGTCAAATTATTGTTGTAAGGCCCCTGGATCTTGAGTACCTTTGGAAGGGTTTAATTTGCCCACAGCATTGGAAGTGTCAATCCTTCCTTTAGCATCTCACTAAACATCAACAATCTATTGGTAGCATGTCATGATTCAGCATTCAATAGAATTGGTCTCATCGAGCTGTGGATCTCAAGTGTTAAAAAGAAAGAAAGAAAGATTTGGATTTATATAGTGCCTTTCATGACCACCGGATGTCTTAAATGCCTTACAGTCAATGAAGTACTTTTGGAGTGTACTCACTGTTGTAATGTAGGAATTGCGGCAGCCAATTTGCACACAGCAAGCTCCTACTAACAGCAGTGGGATAATGACCAGATAATCTGTTTTTGTTATTGTTATGTATATAACTATGTAATACTTGCCACCAGAGGGCACGACTGTTGGAGTCCTAATGGTCCCCAGCACACACATGCAGGGCCAGTATAAAAGGTTGTCTGCCATGTTGTTTAGGCACCCTGGAGTTGTAATAAAGAAGATTAAGGTCACACGAACTTTAGCTCACAGTACTCAGTCTCATGGAGTTCTTCTATACACAACAATTGGCGACGAGTAACAGAATACGAACCTTAACGCAACCATGGCTGCCGTTGGAATATTAGAGAGATTTGTAGAGGCTAATGATTGGGAAGCCTTCGTCGAGCATCTCGACCAGTACTTGGTGGCCAACGAGCTGAAGGGAGACACTAACGCGGCCAAGCGCAGGGCGGTTCTCCTCACCGTCTGTGGGCCTAAAATATACGGCCTCATCAAGAATCTGCTCGCACCGACAAAACCAACGGAGAAGGAAAATACAGAGTTGTGCACACTGGTTCGGGACCACCTCAAGCCGAGGGAGAGTATCCTCATGGCCAGGTATCGTTTTTACACGCACCATCGCTCCGAGGGCCAGGACGTGGCGGATTATGTCGCCGACCTGAGACGCCTCGTGGGACCTTGCGATTTTGGAGCTGCGTTGGGGCAAATGCTGCGGGACTTTTTCGTGCTGGGCATCAGCCACGAGGTCATTCTTCGAAAGCTGCTGGCTGCCGAAACCCTAGACCTGACCAGGGCCACGGACGATAACACGGAACAGATATCTTCCCAACATCAAAGCTCACCGGCAAGTACTGTGCATAAAATGCTAGCAGGCCGAAATGCATATGGCAGGGCCTATACGTCTGCGCTGCAAGACCTGTGATGACTCAGAGTCCGCCATCGGGGGTGAATGTGAATCCATTAGCACTGTGTTGGAGCTGCGGAGGTAATCATCAGACCCATCAATGTTGATTCAAGCACTACGTATGCAAAGGCTGTGCAACGATGGGGCACCTCCAGCAAATGTGCAAACGTGCTGCGACATACCACATGGCAGAGGATGATCGATCCGGTGTGGATCACGCAGCACAGGCAACTCAACCCAAGGAAGAAGTGTATGGGGTACATACCTTCACCACCAAGAGCCCTCCTATAATGCTGAAAGGCAAATTAAATGGAGTTCCAGTATCCATGGAGGTGGACACGGGTGCGAGTCAGTCAATAATGAGCCAGAAGGCTTTCGAGAAACTGGGGCAATAAAGCACAAAGGCCCAAACTGAGCCCGATTAATGCAAAGCTGCATACCTACACCAAAGAGCTCATACCAGTCATTGGAAGTGCGGCAGTGAAGGTATCGTATGATGGAGTTGTGCATGACCTATCATTGTGGATTGTTCCAGGCAATGGCCCAACGCTGTTTGGCAGAAGCTGGCTAGAAAAGATTAGATGGAATAGGAACGACATCAAAGCACTATCGTCAGTGGATGACGCCTCATGTGCTCAAGTGCTGAGCAAATTTCCCTCGCTATTCGAACCAGGCATCGGCAACTTCACAGGCGCCATGGTACAGATCCATCTAGGCCCCGATGCACGGCCCATCCATCACAAGGCTCGGACGGTTCTGTACATGATGAGGGAGAAAGTCGAGATCGAACTGGACAGACTCCAACACGAAGGAATCATATCGCCAGTCGAGTTCAACGACTGGGCCAGTCCAATTGTTCCTGTGTTGAAAAGCGATGGCACGGTCAGAATCTGCGGAGACTACAAGGTAACGATTAACCGAGTCTCACTACAGGACCAGTACCCACTGCCCAAGGCGGATGACCTGTTCGCAACGTTAGCGAGGGGAAAGTCATTCATCAAGTTGGACCTAACCTCTGCCTATATGACATAGGTGCTGGCTGAATCTTCGAAAAGACTGACGTGTATCAACACACACAAAGGGCTGTTAAAATACCACAGGTGCCCTTTCGGGATTTGCTCAGCTGATTTCCAAAGAAACATTTTCCAGACAAACATGGAGAGTTTGCTGAAATCTGTTCCGTGCACCGTTGTGTTTCAAGACGACATCCTGATCACTAGTTGTGACACCATCGAACATCTACACAACTTGGAAGAGGTTTAAGTTGCCTAGCCAGAGTGGGACTCAGGCTGAAATGTTCCAAGTGTGATTTCCTGGCGCCAGAAGTCGAATTTTTGGGGAGAAAGATTGCAGCAGACGGCATCAGGCCCATGGACTCAAAGACAGAGTCCATCAAGAATGCATAGAAATATAGAAACATAGAAAATAGGTGCAGGAGTAGGCCATTCGACCCTTCGAGCCTGCACCGCCATTCAATAAGATCATGGCTGATCATTCCCTCTGTACCTCTTTCCTGCTTTCTCTCCATACCCCTTGATCCCCTTAGCCGTAAGGGCCATATCTAACTCCCTCTTGGACCTATCTAATGAACTGGCATCAACAACTCTCTGTGGCAGGGAATTCCATAGGTTAACAACTCTCGGAGTGAAGAAGTTTTTCCTCATCTCAGTCCTAAATGGCCTACCCCTTATCCTTAGACTGTGTCCCCTGGTTCTGGACTTCCCCAACATCGGGAACATTCTTCCCGCAACTAACCTGTCCAATCCTGTCAGAATGTTATATGTTTCTATGAGATCCCCTCTCATCCTTCTAAACTCCAGTAAATAAAGGCCCAGTTGATCCAGTCTCTGCTCATATGACAGTCCAGCCATCCTGGAATCAGTCTGGTGAACCTTCGCTGCACTCCCTCAATAGCAAGAACGTCCTTCCTCAGATTAGGAGACCAAAACTGTACACAATATTCCAGTTGAGGCCTCACAACTGCAGTAAGACCTCCCTGCTCCTGTATTCAAATCTCCTAGCTATGAAGGCCAACATACCATTTGCCTTCTTCACCGCCTGCTGTACCTGCATGCCCACTTTCAGTGACTGATGAACCATGACACCCAGGTCTTGTTGCACCTCCCCTTTTCCTAATCTGCCACCATTCAGATAATATTCTGCCTTCGTGTTTTTGTCCTCAAAGTGGATAACCTCACATTTATTCACATTATACTGCATCTGCCATGTATTTGCCCGCTCACCTAACCTGTCCAAGTCACCCTGTAGCCTCTTAGCGTCCTCCTCACAGCTCCCACCGCCACCCAGTTTAGTGTCATCTGCAAACTTGGAGATATTATACTCAATTCCATCATCTAAATCATTAATATATACTGTAAAGAGCTGGGTCCCAGCACTGAACCCTGCGGCACTCCACTAGTCACTGCCTGCAATTCTGAAAAGGACCCGTTTATCCCAACTCTCTGCTTCTTACCTGCCAACCAGTTCTCTATCCACGTCAGTACATTATCCCCAATACCATGTGCTTTGATTTTGCACACCAATCTCTTGTGTGGGACCTTGTCAAAAGCCTTTTGAAAGTCCAAATACACCACATCCACTGGTTCTCCCTTGTCCACTCTACTAGTTACATCCTCAAAAAATTACAGATTTGTCAAGCATGATTTCCCTTTCATAAATCCATGCTGACTTGGACCAATCTTGTCACTGCTTTCCAAATGTGCTGCTATTTCATCCTTAATGATTGATTCCAACATTTTCTCCACTACTGACGTCAGGCTAACCGGTCTATAATTACCCGTTTTCTCTCCCTCTCCTTTTTTAAAAAGTGGTGTTACATTAGCTACTCCTCCAGTCCATAGGAACTGACCCAGAGTCGATAGACTGCTGGAAAATTATCCCCAATGCATCCACTATTTCTAGGGCCACTTCCTTAAGTACTCTGGGATGCAGACTATCAGGCCCTAGGGATTTATCGGCCTTCAATCCCGTCAATTTCCCTAACACAATTTCCCACCTAATAAGGATATCCTTTGATAATGCGGATTCTTTTTCCCTCAATCTGTTTCAGCGAATACACTGACACACGAACACCTTGCTGCCTTTTCTGTAAAAGACCTTTATTGAAGATTCTCCGGCCGGGACTTGTCAAGACAAAGGAACACTCTCAATCAGAGCCTGTTTACCTTCCTTTTGGACAAGCCCCTTTTCAGCGCGGCACAACAACAGTTATACATTTTCAAAACAGAACACATTTGATTAGCACTTGGTCTATCCAATCCCTTTCTGCCTCCGCCCCCCCCCCCCCCACCCCGAGTACGTCCAATGGCAGGCAAGAAAGTCTCCCAATTAGAGCTGGTGTCAGGGTCAGGTTAGTTATAGCTTCGCTACACTGTCTTCCCTTATCAGTAAAGAACCCAATTAGTTTCCCTTCCTCCTTATCGGTAAAAGCTATTACTTTTCCCTTCCTATCTAGGATTGCTTTCTTTCTTTGTGCCGCCTTGCGTCTTTCTCATGAACCGTGTTTAACCTCAACCTCAACTCTTGGTAACCCCTTTTTTTTCTGTCGATTCTGCAATTGTCTGCATCTTGTCATTTCTTTAGCTATTTTCCCATGATTCCCTATCTCCATCCTTTTGCCACATTCTCTATCCATCTACACACATTCTCATTCCCCCCTTTTATCATTCCATGATAACCCTGATGACTATTCCAGGAGTATCGCATTCAGCCGTTTGCACTCTCTTTCCTGATCCTCCTTGTTGTCTGTGAGTCCGCCTCGAGCCTCTTCACAAGATCTTATCAGTGTCTGTTTAGGTTCTCACATCGTATCCTGTCGGAATATTATTGAATTGATAACTTCTGGAGCCTTGGTACAAGGCCGAAGAGAGGCCTTTTACCTCCTTATGGGCCAGTGCAGGAACCAGCACTTTAACCCTTGTCCCGCTGGTACCCCTAATGCCAAATTTCTCTTACAATTCCCCCCTTTTGGCCCTTGGCTATACGCCAAGCTGGCCATATTCCCCAATAACTATCTCCCTGTAGGCAAGTTCCAGATAGGTTCGTTCACCTGGGTGGCCATCTCCCAAGTTTCGGGACCTCCTGAAACCTTCCCACAGAGTTATATAAGATAAGTCCTTCCTGTAGGACTGTGTAAACTTTCAGCCCTTATGGCCTTAATCATAGTGCGTGCCCTGACTTATCGTTTGGCCTGTTTAATTCGTGCACATATTAATCCCATCATGACCATCAGAACCAGACCCTGTATTACTACAAGTACATGTGATATTATTCTTATCCATGGGTGAATTTTAATATTAAGTCCAATGTCTCACAGCTTTGAGTACCAGGGCTGATCAGCCAGCATTGCGTTAGTGTCTCTCTGTAAGTTGTCTATTTCTTCCATCAGCCGGACATACTGTCGTCTTTGATTCTGGATTCCTTGCACCAAACGTAATTGTTCCTCATTTAGTTCCGGTATCTGTTTGCCTTGCGGTTCCCATACCGCCTCTTCGTACCCTTCTCGGAGGGTATCCGTGATTGTTCCGTGGATTATTTCTGTTGTCTCGGGATATATGTGGTATCCATTTACATCTATTTTTCCCATGGGCCTGAAACACAAGTTAGGGTTGGTGATGACACAGGGGGTGACTCCTCCCCTGGTCTTAATCGTCGGGTTGGCTGCTCCTGTGCTCCATTCCCTTGTGGAGCAGTGATTGTTTCGGAATCGTGTTTGAGAGGAGTGATATTCAGCATGCATCCGTTTGTTTGGTGGAATCTGCAATCATCATTCGTCATTCGTGGCGTACTTCGACATAAAACCACTTTGGAGGATCCGTTGTGCCAGGTTCTGGTATAAACTTATAGTTTAATTCTCACAGAAGCTAGGAAAAATGATATCCATTAGGTTTAGGATAAGTAGTCGCTGACGCACCCCAAATTATATCCTTTCTTTAGATTCTTTTATTACTAGCTCCCCTTTTTAGGTTGTATTCCCTCTTGGTTTGCGCTGCGCATGATCAATACCGGCTTCTCCGTGTTATAACCGTGTCACGCTTCAGGACATACACCTTATATTCCAGAGACCTCCCTTGGCCTTTATTTTATCCCACTGGCCAGTTTCCCTAAACATCCTGGGGTCCCACCCCCTTTTTGCTCCATTCTGTTCCCACCCTTCTGTTTCTTGCGGGTGGATTTGGCTGCTTGTTTGCATCTTCGTCTGCCCAGGCATGAGCTTCTAGAACTGAAATTCCATCCAGTTGGATTTCTGCGCCCTTCCCCTTTTGGTCCTATGAACTTGCTCCTGTCCTCGGAATCTACTGGCGCCCATGGCATCGGCAGCCTGCTGCATTACAACCTTACTTAATACACTATACATAGCCATGCGTTAAAATAAGTTCTGTCCTTGCTCCAGTCCTTGGCTGCTGGGTTGCATATTTCGGCAGTCAAATTAAACAAAGCTAGTTCATGTAGTTGTGTCTTTTCTGCGCGTGCTATATCTCTCGTAGTCCATCTGTATTATCCAGGGCTTACGTGGGCCTTAAGGTTCCCAGTTTCCTGAGTCTCCAGAGTCGAAGTAGCCGCTGCGGTCCCACCTCGGTGAGTGTTTTATCTGCAAATTTTAAACAGATAGCCTGGTCGTCACCAGGTGTTAGGTTCTGGTCTACTCATCTTTTAAAGTTAGGTTGGGTTTGTAGACTACACTTACCCACCGTGGGGTACATTTGCTCTATTGCCATAGGTGATGGTGCTATGGCTGCGCACTGCACTATCCGTCTGGCCCCGTTTTAAAAAAAATCTCTTCCAGCTTATTTATCTTAGCTTTTAACTCTTGAATTTGTTTTGTTTGAGTATCTTTCTTTTATTTGTATCAGGCGAGTATTATTACATAGGCTAGTTCTGTTTTTATTTTTATTCTGACTATCGCACCATTTCCTCTGTTAGGTGAGTCTTTTTTATTCTATTAAGAAATCCAAGTTAATAATGTCCAGTATAAAACAGCTGTCAATGGAAAGGGTTAACACCTTTACAGGTTTGTAAGAAAGCCTGATGTCATTACGTGACTTCACGTAATCATCCGAAAAATTCTTTTTTTTTTAAGTCTTTGTGCCTTCAAAACTTGCTTAGAAATTAGGAATCTGTTAAAATAGCAGAAATCATTAGTAAAGCCATCATAATAAAAGTCTTCTCATCAGGGAAGACGGCATTTTAGAGTAAACTCCAATGTTTTCTTAACTTCTAATTGCCAAAGATTTTTTTTTGATTGATTTAAAACGAGACCACACATTTTTAATAGCTATTTTGTTTACTGAAATCCAATTTTCACACACGCTGTGTACATTCTAACATTTCGTTTTATTTTACGGTCCTGTTCACTGGGCAAATCTTGTGTTTTATTTCTCTCTCGGCACAAAATCTAAACATCTGTGCCAGTTCCATTTTCTATAAGAATTTTAAAATTCAGTAAGATTCTCTAATTCCCACTTTTTTTTTCTGTGGTGAGTTCGCATAGCTTAGATCTTTTCTCCTTGTTATCTTCAAACCCCTCCTGCTTGTTTAGACTGTTCGGGACTTTTCTTGATAAACAACGTCCATTTTGGAAATCTTTTCAAACTGCAGTGAAACTTTCTCATAATTTAAAATCATTATCAATGTAGAGTGTCTTTTACCTCTTCCAATTTTTTTTTTCCAATTAAACCAATATCTTTTTCACAGCCGGTATCAACTAGTATTTAGTAAGTTATGTCTTTTTCCATCACAAACACATTTTTTTCAGCACTTATTTAGTACGTTACATCTTTTTTCAAACCTTTTAGTTTTATCCACCTCAGTATTTTGCTGTGCCTTCTCTTAATATCTCAAAATCCCAATTCAAATTTTGTAATTTCAATCTTTATTTAAAACTTTTTTTTTGAGCTAGAAGCTTTTTTTAAAAGGCATTCTTTATCTCATTCCTAGACTAAATTTATGTCTTTCAACCCAATGTAATCAATCGTTGCATGTATCCTTTCGACAAGTAAGTGAGTGTGTCAAATAAATTCTTTTTTTTTCAACCACCGGGACCATGTATTTTTTATCTTTTACTCAACAAACCTATCCTTTGTGCATTTCCTAGCTCCGTAACTTATCATCCGAATAAATCCACACCTGCGTTCCTAACTTAAAATGTCTTAAAACTTCCCACATACAGGACAACACTACAAAGGGTTGAAAAAACTTTCACTCTGTTTGGAGAAGTGGGTGGAGCTAAAATAAACAAACAGCTGCTCCACTCTTCCAAACAGACTTTTAAAACATGAAAACATAAAAATTCGTTCCGCAGTCAAAAAATCACACAACTACTCTCATTCAAAAACAGACATTCACAAAAATCTCTCTTCATTCAACAAAGCTTATTAATTAATTTTTTTTCTTTGGCCAGCTCTATTTTTGGATCCATGATTGCCCATTCCCGCATCGCCCCGCGGTAAAGAAATATTTTATCCTTACACAATTCCTTTTATCCTTACACAATTCCTCGCGTCGCCCGCGATTTAGTTCTACACAATTCCTCGCGTCGCCCCGCGATTTAGTTTTACACAATTTCCCTTTTCTTCCGCGTCGCCCTGCGGTTTTCCTATTCGCGTCGCCGCGCGATAGTCTATTTCCCTATCCCTCTGCGTCACCCCGCGGTTTTCCTATTCGCGTCGCCACGCGATTTGCGTTGCCGCACGATATTTAAGTCCAATCAGCGCCTAGACGGACTAAGTGATATACAAAGTCGACGTCGTACCTGACTTGGACACTTATTTCCAAAGTTAAAAGGTATTCGCCAGATTGACCTGGATCTCGTTCAGACGCTACCTGAGAACCAGCGAGTGGCAAAACTTTCTTCAGACTTTTGGGACTGGAGCAAACCGAAGTGGTATTTAAAAAGTACTCACTCCAGTGGCCACTTTCCTCCTGTCTCGTCCGAGGCTTGTTCGGCTCTTAATTCGCAAGCTTTCGGCAGCCGTCCGTTGAGATCCCACTTCTGACAGCAAATGATAATACGGATTCTTTTTCCCTCAATCTGTTTCAGCGAATACACTGACACACGAACACCTTGCTGCCTTTTCTGTAAAAGACCTTTATTGAAGATTCTCCGGCCGGGACTTGTCAAGACAAAGGAACACTCTCAATCAGAGCCTGTTTACCTTCCTCTTGGACAAGCCCCTTTTCAGCGCGACACAACAACAGTCATACATTTTCAAAACAGAACACATTTGATTAGCACTTGGTCTATCCAATCCCTTTCTGCCTCCCCCCCACCCCCCCGAGTACGTCCAATGGCAGGCAAGAAAGTCTCCCAATTAGAGCTGGTGTCAGGGTCAGGTTAGTTATAGCTTCGCTACACTGTCTTCCCTTATCAGTAAAGAACCCAATTAGTTTCCCTTCCTCCTTATCAGTAAAAGCTATTACTTTTCCCTTCCTATCTAGGATTGCTTTTTTTCTTTGTGCCGCTTTGCATCTTTCTCATGACCCGTGTTTAACCTCAACCTCAACTCTTGGTAACCCCTTTTTTTCTGTCGATTCTGCAGTTGTCTGCATCTTGACATTTCTTTAGCTATTTTCCCATGATTCCCTATCTCCATCCTTTTGCCACATTCTCTATCCATCTACACACATTCTCACCTTCAGTTCCTCCTTCTCACTAGACCCTCGGTCCCCTAGTACATCCAGAAGGTTATTTATGTCTTCCTTTGTGAAAACAGAACCGAAGTACTTGTTCAATTTGTCTGCCATTTCTTTGCTCCCCATTATAAATTCACCCGAATCCAACTGCAAGGGACCTACATTTGTCTTCACTAATCTTTTTCTCTTCACATATCTATAGAAGCTTTTGCAGTCAGTTTTTACGTTTCTGCCAAGCTTCCTCTCGTACTCTATTTTCCCCCTCTTAAATAAACCCTTTGTCCTCCTCTACTGAATTCTAAATTTCTCCCAGTCCTCAGGTTTGCTGCTTTTTCTGGCGAATTTGTATGCCTCTTCCTTGGATTTAACACTATCCTTAATTTCCCTTGTTAGCCACGGTTGAGCCACCTTCCCCGTTTTATTTTTACTCCATACAGGGATGTACAATTGTTGAAGTTCATCCATATGATCGTTAAGGTTTGCCATTGCCTATCCACCGTCAACCCTTTAAATATCATTTGCCAGTCTAATCTAGCCAATTCGCGCCTCATACCGTCAAAGTTACCTTTCCTTAAGTTCAGGACCCTAGTTTCTGAATTAACTTTGTCATTCTCCATCTTAATAAAGAATTCTACCATATTATGGTCACTCTTCCCCAAAAGGCCTCACACAACAAGATTACTAATTAGTCCCTTCTCATTACACATCAAACAGTCAAGGATGGCCAGCTCTCTGGTTGGTTCCGCGTCATATTGGTCTAGAAAACCATCCCTAATACACTCCAAGAAATCCTCCTCCACCACATTGCTACCAGTTCGGTTAGCCCAATCAATATGTAGATTAAAGTCGCCCATGATTACTGCTGTACCTTTATTGCACACATCCCTTATTTCTTGTTTGATGCTGTCCCCAACCTCACTACTACTATTCGGTGGCCTGTACACAACTCCCACTAGCGTTTTCTTCCCTTCAGTATTCCGTAGCTCCACCCATACCGATTCCACATCATCCAAGCTAATGTCCTTACTTACAATTGCATTAATTTCCTCTTTAATCAGCAATGCCACCCCACCTCCTTTTCCTTTCTGTCCATCCTTCCCAAATGCTGAATACCCTTGGATGTTGAGTTCCCAGCCTTGGTCACCCTGGAGCCATGTTTCCATGATGGCAATCACATCGTATCTGTTAACTGTTATCTGCGCAGTTAATTCGTCCACCTTATTCCGAATACTCATCGCATTGAGGCATAGAGCCTTCAGGCTTGTCTTTTTAACACACTTTGACACATTAGAATTTTGCTGTAAAGTGGCCCTTTTTGTTTTTTGCCTTCGGTTTCACTGCCCTCCACTTTTACTATTCTCCTTTCTGTCTTTTGCTTCTGTCTCCATTTTATTTCCCTCTGTCTCCCTGCATAGGTTCCCATCCCCCTGCCATATTAGTTTAAATCCTCCCAAACAGCACTAGCAAACACTCCCCCGAGGACATTGGTTCCGGTTCTGCCCAGGTGCAGACCGTCCGGTTTGTACTGGTCCCACCTCCCCCAGAACCGGTTCCAATGTCCCAGGAATTTGAATCCCTCCCTTCTGCACCACTGCTCAAGCCACGTATTCATCTGAGCTGTCCTGTGATTCCTACTCTGACTAGCACGTGGCACTGGTAGCAATCCTGAGATTACTACTTTTGAGGTCCTACTTTTTAATTTAACTCCGAGCTCCCTAAATTCGTCTCGTAGGACCTCATCCTGTTTTTTACCTATATCGTTGGTACCCATCTGTACCACAACAACTGGCTGTTCACCCTCCCTTTTTAGAATGTCCTGCACCCGCTCCGAGACATCCTTGACCCTTGCACCAGGGAGGCAACATACCATCCTGGAGTCTCGGTTGCGGCCGCAGAAACGTCCATCTATTCCCCTTACAATTGAATCCCCTATCACTATCGCTCTCCCACTCTTTTTCCTGCCCTCCTGTGCAGCAGAGCCACCCACGGTGCCATGGACTTGGCTGCTGCTGCTCTCCCCTGATGAGTCATCCCCCTCAACAGTACCCAAAGCAGTGTATCTGTTTTGCAGGTGGATGACCGCAGGGGACCCCTGCACTACCTTCCTTGCACTGCTCTTCCTGTTGGTTTTCCATTCCTTATCTGGCTGTGTACCCTTTTCCTTTGTTAAGACCAACTCGCTAAACGTGCTATTCATGTCATTCTCAGCATCGTGGATGCTCCAGAGTGAATCCACCTGCAGCTCCAGTGCTGCAATGAGGTCCGTCAGGAGCTGGAGGCGGATACACTTCCCGCGCACGTAGTCGTCAGGGACACCGGAAGCGTCCCTGACTTCCCACATAGTACAGGAGGAGCATAACATGTGTCCGAGCTCTCCTACCATGACTTAACCCTTAGATAAACTTAAATTGGCAACAACAATGCTAAAGATTACTTACTGATAAAGAAAGAAAAAGAAAAACTACTCACCAATCACCAGCCAATCACTTACCACCTTGGCTGTGTCATCACCTTTCGATTTCTTTCTACTTTTTTGCCTCCCTGCTGCAGCTGCACAAGCTGGGCCTTTGTAGGCCACTGCCGCACTGACCCCGGAACTCCCGCCTCTCCTCGACTCTCCGACGCTGCTCGACTCTGGGCCTTTTGTAGGCCGCTGCCACTCCGACCCCGGAATTCCCGCCTCTCCTCCACTCTCCGATGCCTCACCGACTCTGGGCCTTTGTAGGCCGCTGCTGCTCCGACCCCGGAACTCCCGCCTCTCCTCCACTCTCCGACGCTGCTCGACTCTGAGCCTTTTGTAGGCCGCTGCCGCTCCGACCCCGGAACTCCCGCCTTTCCTCGACTCTCCGATGCCTCACCGACTCTGAGCCTTTGTAGGCCGCTGCCGCTCCGACCCCGGAACTCCCGCCTCTCCTCTACTCTCCGATGCCTCATCGACTCAGGGCCTTTTGTAGGCCGCTGCCGCTCCGACCCCGGAACTCCCGCCTTTCCTCGACTCTCCGACGCCTCATCGACTCTGGGCCTTTTGTAGGCCGCTGCCGCTCCGACCCCGGAACTCCCGCCTTTCCTCGACTCTCCGACGCCTCATCGACTCTGGCCGTTTTGTAGGCCGCTGCCGCTCCGACCCCGGAACTCCCGCCTTTCCTCGACTCTCCGACGCCTCATCGACTCCGGGCGTTTTGTAGGCCGCTGCCGCTCCGACCCCGGAACTCCCGCCTTTCCTCGACTCTCCTACACCTCATCGACTCTGGGCCTTTTGTAGGCCGCTGCCGCTCCGATCCCGGAACTCCCGCCTCTCCTCACACCCAGACCACAGAATGTGACGGAGCTGCGTTCGTTCCTGGGACTCCTCAACTATTTCGGTAACTTTCTATCCGGGTTGAGCACGTTGTTAGAGCCTTTGCACATGTTGCTACGTAAGGGTGATGACTGGGTTTGGGGCAAATCTCAAGACACAGCCTTTGAGAAGGCCAGGAACCTGCTATATTCAAATAAATTACCTGTACACTATGACCCATGTAAACGTTTAGTGCTAGCTTGTGACGCCTCATCGTATGGGGTCAGCTGTGTGTTACAGCAAGCCAATGTATCAGGCAACCTCCAACCGATTGCATACAGGTCTAGAGGTCTGTCTAATGCTGAGAGAGCCTATAGTATGGTCGAGAAAGAGGCATTAGCATGTGTATATGGGGTTACGAAAATGCACCAATACCTATTTGGACTCTGGTTTGAGCTTGAAACTGACCACAAGCCGCTCATTTCGCTGTTTTCAGAGAGCAAAGGTATAAATGCTGTTATGTCTTGAATAAAGAGTCAGACTAGATACTGCGAGCTCAAAGTAAGGTGTGACCATAGTCCTTTATTACAGATCTCAGAGTGCCTCTCCAACTTGTGAGGCCTCCTTATATACAGGTGCTCCCAAGGGATTGTGGGATCCCTTGGGACTCCAGGGGATAAGCCCTCTGGTGGTTAGACATAGCATTTACAGGTTTACATACATAACAACACTCCCCCCCACCCCCGCCCCCCCCCTCTCAAAGTCAATAGTGTAACTACTTACAAGGTGAGTCGATCTGGGGCCTTCCTTTCCCTGGTTGATAGTCTCCGTGCAAATGCTCGTTTTGGTGAGTTGTTTGTTGGGCACTTGCTGGGCTGCTGGGGGTGGTGAGTCCTGCTGGGCTGCTGCGGGTGATGGGTTCTGCTTCGTTGTCAACCGCTGAGTCGGTTGCCACTTGTGTGTGTGTGTTCGAGGGTTGAAAAAGGTGGAGTCTATTGTAGGCTGTTCTGGATAGTCCGTAAATCTGAGTTTGGTTGAGTCCAAGTGTTTCCTGCAGGTGAGTCCATTTGAGAGTTTGGCCACAAACACCCTACATCCCTCTTTGGCCAGAACAGTGCCAGGAAGCCACTTGGGACCTTATCCATAGTTCAACACAAATACAGGATCATTTATCTCAATTTCGCTTGATACATTTGCGCGATCCTGATATGTATTCTGTTGAAGCCGCCTGCTCTCTACCTGTTCGTATAGATCAGGGTGGTCGAACGAGAGCCTTGTCTTAAGTGCTCTTTTCATGAGCAGTTCAGTGGGAGGGACCCCAGTGAGCGACTGGGGTCTTGTGCGGTAACTCGGGTTAAGCGAGTCTACAGTGAGCCTTCAGTTACCCTTTTCAAGCTCTGCTTGATTGTTTGAATTGCTCGTTCTGCCTGACCATTGGACACTGGTTTAAACGGGGCAGATGTGACATGTTTGATCCCATTGAGGGTCATGAACTCTTTGAACTTGGTACTTGTAAAGCACGGACCATTGTCACTTACAAGGACATCAGACAGGCCGTGCATGGCAAACATGGCCCATAGGCTTTCAATGGTGGCAGCGGACGTGCTTGCCGACATTATCACACATTCAATCCATTTGGAGTATGCATCTACAATCACTTAGAACATTTTTCCTAAGAATGGGCCTGCATAGTTGACATGGACCCTGGACCACGGTTTGGAGGGCCAGGACCATAAACTTAGTGGCGCCTCCCTGGGTGCATTGCTTAACTGTGAACATGTATTACATTTATGCACGCAGGACTCTAAGTCTGCATCGATACCGGGCCACCACGCGTGGGATCTGGCTATCACTTTCATCATTACGATGCCTGGGTGGGTGCTGTAGAGATCGCTAATGAAAGTGTCCCTGCCCTTTTTTGTCACCACTACCTGATTACCCCATAGGAGGCAATCAGCCTGCATTGACATTTCATTTTGCGCCGCTGGTACGGCTTTATTTCTTCCAGCATCTCTAACGGGACACGAGACCAACTCCCGTGGAGCACACAGTTTTTTACTAAGGACAGTAAGGGGTCCTGGCTCATCCAGGTTCTAATCTGTCGGGCGGTAACAGGTGATTGCTCACTCTCAAATGCTTCCATTACCGTGACTAAACCTGTGGGCTGTGCCATCTCCACCCCTGTAGTGGGCAATGGCAGCCTACTGAGAGCATCGGCAGTTTTCTGTGCCTGGCCTGTGGCGGATGGCGTAGTTGTATGCAGACAACGTGAGCGCCCATCTCTGGATGCGGGCCGATGCATTCGTATTTATCCCCTTGATTTCAGAAAAGAGGGATATAAGTGGCTTATGGTCGGTTTCCAATTCAAATTTGAGCCCAAACGGATATTGATGCATTTTCTTTATCCCATAAACATACGCAACGCTTCCTTTTCGATCATACTGTAGGCCCTCTCGGCCTTAGACAGACTTCTGGATGCATAAGCAATCGGTTGCAATTTCCCAAACTCATTAGCTTGTTGCAATACACACCCGACCCCATACGACGACGCATCACATGCGAGTACCAAATGCTTATATGGATCATACAACACAAGTAATTTGTTTGAACATAACAGCTTCCGAGCTTTCTCAAAGTCATTTTCTTGGCTTTTACCCCATAACCATTCATCACCCTTACGCAGTAATGAGTGCAGGGGTTCTAACAATGTGCTAAGACCCGGTAAGTAGTTACCAAAATAGTTCAGGAGTCCTAGAAACGACTGCAGCTCCGTCACGTTCTGTGGTCTTGGTGCATCTTTGAATCGGTGGGCCTGATGCCGTCCACCGCGATTCTTCTCTCCAGGAACTCCACTTCAGGCACCAGGAAAACGCACTTCAAGCATTTTAGCCTGAGCCCCACACGATTAAGCCGACTAAGAATCTCCTCCAGGTTTTGCAGGTACTCGGCGGTGTCCGGACTTGTAACCAAGATGTCGTCCTGGAAGACCACGGTGCGCGGGAGCGACTTCAGCAAACTTTCCATGTTCCTCTGAAATATCGCCGCGGTCGATCGAATCCCAAACGGGCATCTGCATAAGAACATAAGAACATAAGAATTAGGAACAGGAGTAGGCCATCTAGCCCCTTGAGCCTGCTCCGCCATTCAACAAGATCATGGCTGATCTGGCCGTGGACTCAGCTCCATTTACCCGCCTGCTCCCCGTAACCCTTAATTCCGTTATTGGTTAAAAATCTATCTATCTGTGACTTGAATACATTCAATGAGCTAGCCTCAACTGCTTCCTTGGGCAGAGAATTCCACAGATTCACAACCCTCTGGGAGAAGAAATTCCTTCTCAACTCGGTTTTAAATTGGCTCCCCCGTATTTTGAGGCTGTGCCCCCTAGTTCTAGTCTCCCCGACCAGTGGAAACAACCTCTCTGCCTCTATCTTGTCTATCCCTTTCATTATTTTAAATGTTTCTATAAGATCACCCTTCATCCTTCTGAACTCCAATAAGTAAAGACCCAGTCTACTCAATCTATCATCATAAGGTAACCCCCTCATCTCCGGAATCAGCCGAGTGAATCGTCTCTGTACCCCCTCCAAAGCTAGTATATCCTTCCTTAAGTAAGGTGACCAAAACTGCACGCAGTACTCCAGGTGCGGCCTCACCAATACCTTATACAGTTGCAGCAGGACCTCCCTGCTTTTGTACTCCATCCCTCTCGCAATGAAGGCCAACGTTCCATTCGCCTTCCTGATTACCTGCTGCACCTGCAAACTAACTTTTTGGGATTCATGCACAAGGACCCCCAGGTCCCTCTGCACCGCAGCATGTTGTAATTTCTCCCCATTCAAATAATATTCCCTTTGACTGTTTTTTTTCCCAAGGTGGCTGACCTCACACTTTCCGACATTGTATTCCATCTGCCAAACCTTAGCCCATTTGCTTAACCTATCTAAATCTCTTTGCAGCCTCTCTGTGACCTCTACACACTAATCTTTGTGTCATCTGCAAATTTTGATACATTACACTCTGTCCCCTCTTCCAGGTCATCTATGTATATTGTAAACAGTTGTGGTCCCAGCACCGATCCCTGTGGCACACCACTAACCACCGATTTCCAACCCGAAAAGAACCCATTTATCCCGACTCTCTGCTTTCTGTTAGCCAGCCAATTCTCTATCCATGCTAATATATTTCCTCTGACTCCGCATACCTTTATCTTCTGCAGTAATCTTTTGTGTGGCACCTTATCGAATGCCTTTTGGAAATCTAAATACACCACATCCATCGGCACACCTCTATCCATGGTCGTTATATCCTCAAAGAATTCTAGTAAATTAGTTAAACATGATTTCCCCTTCATGAATCCATGCTGCGTCTGCTTGATTGCACTATTCCTATCTAGATGTCCCGCTATTTCTTCCTTAATGATAGCTTCAAGCATTTTCCCCACTACAGATGTTAAACTAACCGGCCTATAGTTACCTGCCTTTTGTCTGCCCCCTTTTTTAAACAGAGGCGTTACATTAGCTGCTTTCCAATCCGCTGGTACCTCCCCAGAGTCCAGAGAATTTGGGTAGATTATAACGAATGCATTTGCTATAACTTCCGCCATCTCTTTTAATACCCTGGGATGCACTTCATCAGGACCAGGGGACTTGTCTACCTTGAGTCCCATTAGCCTGTCCAGCACTACCCGCCTAGTGATAGTGATTGTCTCAAGGTCCTCCCTTCCCACATTCCTGTGAGCAGCAATTTTTGGCATGGTTTTTGTGTCTTCCACTGTGAAGACCAAAGCAAAATAATTGTTTAAGGTCTCAGCCATTTCCACATTTCCCATTATTAAATCCCCCTTCTCATCTTCTAAGGGACTAACATTTACTTTAGTCACTCTTTTCCGTTTTATATATCTGTAAAAGCTTTTACTTTCTGTTTTTATGTTTTGCGCAAGTTTACCTTCGTAATCTATCTTTCCTTTCTTTATTGCTTTCTTAGTCATTCTTTGCTGTTGTTTAAAATTTTCCCAATCTTCTAGTTTCCCACTAACCTTGGCCACCTTATACGCATTGGTTTTTAATTTGATACTCTCCTTTATTTCCTTGGTTATCCACGGCTGGTTATCCCTTCTTTTACCACCCTTCTTTTTCACTGGAATATATTTTTGTTGAGCACTATGAAAGAGCTCTTTAAAAGTCCTCCACTATTCCTCAATTGTGCCACCGTTTAGTCTGTGTTTCCAGTCTACTTTAGCCAACTCTGCCTTCATCCCACTGTAGTCCCCTTTGTTTAAGCATAGCACGCTCGTTTGAGACACTACTTCCTCACCCTCAATCTGTATTACAAATTCAACCATACTGTGATCACTCATTCCAAGAGGATCTTTTACTAAGAGATCGTTTATTATTCCTGTCTCATTATATAGGACCAGATCTAAGATAGCTTGCTCCCTTGTAGGTTCTGTAACATACTGTTCTAAGAAACAATCCCGTATGCATTCTATGAATTCCTCCTCAAGGCTACCCCGTGCGATTTGATTTGACCAATCGATATGTAGGTTTAAATCCCCCATGATTACTGCCATTCCTTTTTCACATGCCTCCATTATTCCCTTGATTATTGCCCGCCCCACCGTGAAGTTATTATTTGGGGGCCTATAAACTACGCCCACCAGTGACTTTTTCCCCGTACTATCTCTAATCTCCACCCACAATGATTCAACATTTTGTTCATTAGAGCCAATATTGTCTCTCACAACTGCCCTGATATCATCCTTTATAAACAGAGCTACCCCACCTCCTTTCCCTTCTTGTCTATCTTTCCGAATTGTCTGATACCCCTGTATGTTTAATTCCCAGTTTTGGCCACCCTGCAACCAAGTTTCTGTCATGGCCACCAAATCATACCCATTTGTAATGATTTGTGCCGTCAACTCATTTACTTTATTTCGAATGCTGCGTGCGTTTAGGTAGAGTGTTTTAATACTAGTTTTTAAACCATGATTTTTAGTTTTGACCCCTCCTGCAGCCCCTTTATATTCAGTGGCCCTTTTTGTTTTTTGCCTTGGGTTTCTCTGCCCTCCACTTTTACTCATCTCCTTTCTGTCTTTTGCTTTTGTCTCCTTTTTGTTTCCCTCTGTCTCCCTGCATTGGTTCCCATCCCCCTGCCATATTAGTTTAACTCCTTCCCAACAGCACTAGCAAACACATTGGTTCCAGTCCTGCCCAGGTGCAGACCGTCCGGTTTGTACTGGTCCCACCTCCCCCAGAACCGATTCCAATGCTCCAGGAATTTGAATCCCTCCCTGCTGCACCACTGCTCAAGCCACGTATTCATCTGAGCTATCCTGCGATTCCTATTCTGTTGTAAATGAAGAGACCTTTGTGCTTGTTGATGCAGGTGAGGCCATTCGATGACTCCTCCAGCTCCTGCGTCATATAGGCCGAGGTCAAGTCCAGCTTCGTGAACGTTTTCCCTCTCACCAGCGTCGCAAATAAGTCATCTGCCTTCGGTAGCGGGTATTGTTCCTGCAGTGAGAAACGATTGATAGTTACTTTGTAATCACCACAGATTCTGATGGTGCCATCTCCCTTAAGGACTAGAACAATCGGTCTGGCCCACTTATTGAATTCGATCGGCGAAATGATGCCCTCTCGTTGCAGCCTGTCCAGCTCGATCTCCACCCTCTCTCTCATCATGTAAGGTACCGCTCTCGCCTTGTGATGGATGGGTCGCGCCCCCGGAATCAAATGGATCTGCACTTTTGCTCCTTGGAACTTCCCGATGCCTGGTTCGAACAGTGAGGGGAACTTGTTTAGGACCTGGGCACATGAGGTGCCGTCGACGGACGAAAGCGCTCGGATGTCGTCCCAATTCCAGCTTATCTTTCCTAGCCAGCTCCTGCCGAACAGCGTGGGGCCATCGCCTGGTACCACCCAGAGTGGTAACTCGTGCACCGCTCCATCGTCGGAGACCTTCACGGTAGCACTGCCGATTATGGGAATTAGTTCCTTTGTGTACGTTCTCAGTTTAGTATGAATGGGAGTCAGGACTGGCCTTGAGACCTTGCTGCACCACAATTTATCGAAAATCGTTTTGCTCATTATGGACTGGCTTGTGCCCGTGTCCAGCTCCATGGACACCGGGAATCCATTTAATTCAACCTTCAGCTTTATCGGGGGACACTTTGAAGTAAATGTGTGCACCCCATATACCTCTGCCTCCTCAGTCTGAGGCTCTGTGCTCGCTGATTTACATTAGCCCCCGGTTAAGCAACGCCTCGATCCACTGTGGATCTGTTCTCTTCTGCAAAATGGTGGTTTGCAGGATTCGCAGCATTTGCAGCTTGCCTGCACATATATTGGAGGTGTCCCATTGTTCCACAGCCCTTGCAAATATATCCTTTGAAGTGGCATGAATTGAAACGATGATCACCCCCGCAGCGCCAACAAGATGTTAATGGCCTTGTATTCACCACCCTTGATGGTGGACTCTGAGTCATCTGCGGACGTGCAGCTGCAGGCGTGTAAGTTTCGATTCAAAAACAATGTTACTTTGTTCACAGTGCTTGCAGCAGCACTCGTGTGCTGAGAAATGTGTTTGGTATTGTCACTGGTGGCGATAAACGCCTGGGCTATCGCTATGACTTTACTCAGGGTTGGGGTCTCTACAGCCAAAAGTTTTGTGAAGTATTACTTCATGGCCAATGCCAAGTACAAAGTAGTCCCTGAGCATGTGCTCCAAGTGTCCTTCAAATTCGCAAGGCGCCTTAGCTCGCGACGTAGCTCGCCACTTCCTGGCCTTCAGACCTCTTGTACGTGTGGAACCGATACCTCGCCATCAGAACGCTTTCCTTCGGGTTTAGATGCTCTCGGACCAGTGTGCACAACTCATTATACGACTTGTCTGTGGGTTTGGCTGGAGCGAGCAGATTTTTCATGAGGCCATACGTTGGTGCCCCGCAATCGGTGAGGAGAATCGCCCTTCATTTGACAGCATACCCTTCTCTTTTCAGCTCATTGGCCACAAAGTATTGGTCAAGTCGCTCCACGAAGTTTTCCCAATCATCTCCCTCAGAGAATTTCTCCAGGATGCCCACAGTTCTCTGCATTGTTGCATTGGGGTTCGTCATCTGTATCTCGTCGCCAGTTGTGATGTCTTGAATAAAGAGTCAGATTAGATACTGCAAGCTCAAAGTAAGGTGTGACCGTAGTCCTTTATTACAGATCTCAGAGTGCCTCTCCAGCCTGTGAGGCCTCCTTATATACAGGTGCTCCCAAGCGATTGTGGAATCTCTTGGGACTCCAGGGGATAAGCCCTCTGGTGGTTAGACATGGTATTTACAGGTTTACATACATAACAAATACCAATGCTTCGTCCCACATCCAAAGATGGGCACTAACATTATCTGCTTATGACTATGTTATCTGCCACAGACCAGGCACTGAAAACTGTGCCGATGCTCTCAGCCAGCTACCATTACCCACCACTGGGATTGAAATGACACAGCCACAGACTTGCTACTGGTCATGGATGCTTTTGAGAGCGAGGGGTCACCCGTCACAGCTCGCCAGATCAGGACCTGGACCAGCCAGGACCCTGTGCTATCATTAGTAAAGAGTTGCATCCTAAATGGGAACTGGTCGGCCGTTCCCAGTGAAATGCAAGATGAAATTAAGCCGTTTCACTGACGCAAAGATGAAATGTCCATCCAGTCGGATTGTCTCTTATGGGGTAATCACGTGGTTTTGCCAAAAAAAGGCAGGGGAACGTTTATACGCGACCTACACAGTACCCACCCAGGCATTGTCATGATGAAGGCAATTGCCAGGTCGCATGTTTGGTGGCCCGGCATTGACTCGGACTTGGAGTCATGCGTGCATCAGTGCAACTCTTTCTCGCAACTGAACAATGCACCAAGGAAGGCTCCACTGAGTCTGTGGTCGTGGCCCTCCAAACCGTGGTCCAGGATCCACGTAGATTTTGCCGGCCCCTTTCTAGGAAAGATGTTTTTAGTAGTTGTGGACACTTACTCCAAATGGATTGAATGCGTGATCATGTCATCCAGCACGTCCACAGCCACCATTGACCGGACCATGTTCACCACTAATGGCTTGCCTGACGTCCTTGTCAGCGACAATGGACCGTGTTTAACCAGCTCGGAATTCAACTAATTTATGACCCACAATGGCATCAAGCATGTCAGGTCTGCTTCGTTTAAGCCCACGTCTAATGGTCAAGCAGAGCGGGCAGTCCAAACAATCAAGCAGAGCATGAAACACGTGACGGCTCCCTGCAGACCCGCTTGTCTCGCATTCTGCTCAGTTACCCGACGCGACCCACTGGCTCGAACCCCCGGCAGAATTGTTAATGAAGAGAGCCCTCAAAACTAGGCTCTCCCTAGTTCACCCGGATCTTAATGATCACGTGGAAACCCGGCGACACCGGCAGAACGTGTACCACGATCGCGCAGCTGTTTCATGTGACATTGATGTTAACAACCCTGTGTTTGTCCTGAATTACGGTCATGGTCCCAAGTGGGTTGCTGGCACTGTTTTGGCCAAGGAAGGGGATAGGGTGTTTATAATCAAACTGTTAAATGGCCAAACATGCAGAAAGCATTTAGATCAGACCAAATTGTGATTTACTGACAACCAGGAACGGCTTGAAGAGGACATCACCATCGACGATCCACCAAAACACACCCAACCAGCAATCAACCTCGCTGTCAATCACGAGGATGAACCCACCGTTCCTGACAGTCCGGTCAGACCAGCCGCGGTGCAGTGCAATGGTGCGGCCAACTCACACACACCAGGGTTTAAACTTAGATGATTAACCAGGGAGCGAAGGGCTCCGGATCGCCTCAACTTGTAAACAACTTGTACCGAGGACTTTGGGGGGGAGTGATGTTACATATGTAACTATGTAATACTTGCCACCAGAGGGTGCAACTGTTGGAGACCTAATGGTCATCTGCACACACGTGCAGGGCCAGTATAAAAGGTTGGCTGCCATGTTGTTTAGGCACTCTGGAGTTATAATAAAGAAGACTAAGGTCACACTAAGTTTAGCTCACAGTACTCAGCCTCGTGGAGTTCTTCTATACACAACAGTTATGTTGATTGAGAGATAAATATTGGCCAGGACATGGGGAATAACTCCCCTGCTCTAATTCAAAATAGTGCCATGGGGTCTTTTACATCCACCTGAAAGAGCAGACAGGGCCTCAATTTAACATTTCATCTGAAAGATGTCACCTCCGACAGTGCAGTACTGCACCAGAATGTTAGCCTGGATTTATGTGCTCAAGTTCCTGGAGTGGGACTTGAACCCACAACCTTCTGACCCAGAATTGAGGGTGCTACCCACTGAGCCCCGGCCAACACAGTTCAAAACTGTATTTAATTGAAGTAAGAAAAGAAACATAACAAATGTTTTAATTCTCCCCATGTCTTCTTCTCGATACCCAATAGCCAAGAGAAAATGGTCAGAATTGCGCAGAAGAAACACACTGCGTTTAGAATTCAACAAGAAGGTTCAATCCACTAGTTTTAAGTGTAACCACTGATGGATTCAGTTCTATAAGAAACAGAGACTTGTATTTATTTAGCGCTTTTCACGACCTCAGGACATACCATGGCACTTACAGCCAATGAAGTACCTGTACTTTTGAATTGTTGTAAAGTGGGAAATGCGGCAACCAATTTGTGCACAGCAAGCTCCCACAAACAGCAATGAAATAAATGACCAGATCATCTGTTTTTTAGCTGTCGGTTGAGAGATAAATATTGGCCAGGACATCAGGAGAACTCCCCTGCTTTTCTTTGAAATGGTGCCGCGGAATCTTTTACATCCACATGAGACGGAGCCTTGGTTTAACGTCTCATCCAAAAGACGGCACCTCCGACATTGCAGCGCTCCCTCAGCACTGCACTGGGAGTGTTAGCCTAGATTTTTGTGCTCAAGTCCCTGGAGTGGGGCTCGAACCCACAACCTTTTGGCTCAGAGGCGAGAGTGCCACCCACTGTAGCACAGAGAGTGTTCAATTGATACACTTTTCAATTCCTGTCAAAAGAATTGTTAACGGAAATGAAATACAAAGCTAAATGTAGTAGTCATGTAGCATGACCTTTACTATACTTTCAGTGGTCTACAGCTCCTTCGGTATTTGTGTAACTATGCAAAGAGTATTGACTGTAGCATGCATTTGGTTATGACAATCTTTATACATGGCTCCCAAAATAGAACAACAACAACTTGTATTTATATAGCACCTTTAACGTAGTGAAATGTCCCAAGGCTTTTCACAGGAGTATTTTGAGATTTTAAAAAATTGACACCGAGCCACATAAGTAGAAATTAGCGCAGGTGACCAAACGCTTGGTCAAAGAGGTAGGTTTTAAGGTGCGTCTTGAAGGATGAAAGGGAGGTAGAGAGGTGGAGAGGTTTAGGGAGGGAGTTCCAGAGCTTGGGGCCGAGACAACAAAAGGCACGGCCATCAATGGTTGAGTGATTATAATCAGGGATGCTCAAGAGGGCAGAATTAGAGGAGCACAGACATCTCAGGTGGTTGTGGGGCTGGAGGAAATTACAGAGAAAGGGAGGGATGAGCCCTGGAGGGATTTGAAAACAAGAATGAGAATTTTGAAATCGAGGCGTTGCTTAACCGGGGGCTAATGTAAATCAGCGAGCACAGAGGGTGATGGGCGAGCGGGACTTGGAGCGAAGTAAAAGTCATCAGAAATGTGATGGTTTTGCCAAGCATTTAACTATTACAAAGGGAAAGTGAGATATGGTGTGGCACATGAATTCTGCACTTGGCTGTTGTAGGATGACTTAATGGCCAACTACCACAATTTTGCTTTAAAAAATCTGGGGAGGCAGTGAAAATGTTATGTTTCTGAGCAGATCTGATGGATGGCCAGTCACTCACCCTACTAATGTGTTCTGCTGTGTGTCTGTTGCAGTTACTACATTGATAATCAAATGGCGAAAGTGGCTGACTTTATGAAAACTCGTCTCCTGGACACACTCTCAGATCAAATTGCCAAAGTACACCGGGTGAGTGTCCTCATTTCTGCTGGTTAACTTAGACATGGAGTAGAACATCAGAACAATGAATCCGGGTGACATAAGAAACATAACATAAGAAATAGGAGTAGGAGTCAGCCATTCGGCCCCTCGAGCCTGCTCCGCCATTCAATAAGATCATGGCTGATCTTCGAGATCAACTCCACTTTCCTGCACTGTCCCCATATCCCTTGATTCACTTAATATCCAAAAATCCATCAATCTCGGTGTTGAATATTCTCAACGACTGAGCCTCCACAGCCCTCTGGGGTAGAGAATTCCAAAGATTCACAACCCTCTGAGTGAAGAAATGTCTCCTCATCTCAGTCCTAAATGGCCAACCTCCTATTCTGAGACTGTGACCCCTGTTCTAGAATCCCAAGTCGGGGGAAACATCCTCCTTGTATCTACTCTGTCAAGCCCAGTAAGAATTTTGTATGAGATTATCGCTCATTCTTCTAAACTCGAGGGGATATAGGCCTAGTCTACTCAATCTCTCTCGTAGGACAATCCCCCCGTCCCAAGAATCAGTCTGGTGAACCTTCCTCTATGGCATTGCAGCCTCCTGAGCTGAAGATGTGTGTGGGGCCAAGGCCGAGGCCCCATGAATTTATGACACTGATTGTCAGGACTCCACATCCAAGCCATGTTGCAGATTCTTGCCCAGACTTAATACAACCAGGAGAGTTAGAAAAGTGTTGTGTCATTTATATTTTTCTACCAGTCAAAAGTTCTTCAATCAAATTAAATTTGCTGTAATAAAAATAGAAAATGCTGGAAATCTCAGCAGGGCGAGCAGTATTGGTGGAGAGAGAAATAGAGTTAACCTTTCGGGTCTGTGACCCTTCATCAGAACTGGAAAAGTTCGAGATGTAACTGATTCTTAAGGAAGTGCAGGGGGCAGTGAAAGGGGGAGGGGGAGGAAAGAACAAAAGGGAAGTTCTGTGATAGGGTGGAAGGCAGGAGAGATTAGAGAGATAAAAGGGATGATGAGCAAAAATTGTGTTGATTTCTCCACTTTTGTTTTTACTTTTAATAATCTTGAGTTGCTGTTTGAGTCTAAGTCACACAGTCTGGTGGTGTTTATTGATGCATAATCCAAAAATTAAGAGAACACAAGAGGCCTCATGTCGTTCAGTGAGTTGATCACTGCAGCAATGTCCAATTCAATGTTCAGAGGGTGCAAGGACTTACCGGACTGCACCGTGGTGCGGAGCATGGTGGAGCCCTCAATAAAAAAGATGAATACTTGCATTTCTATAGCACCTTTTATGACCTCCGGGCATCCCAAAGCGCTTTACAGCCAATGAAGTATTTTTTAAAGTGTAGTCACTGTTGCAATTTGGGAAATGCGGCAGCAAATGTGCGCACAGCAAGCTCCCACAAACAGCAATGTGATAATGACCAGATAATCTGTTTTTGTTAGGTTGATCGAGGGATAAGTATTGGCCAAGACACCGGGGATAACTCCCCTTACTCTTCTTCGAAATAGTGCCGTGGGATCTTTTACGTCCACTTGAGAGAACAGACGGGGGCCTCGGTTTAACGTCTCATCTGAAAGATGGCACCTCTGACAGTGCAGCACTCCCTCAGCACTGCACTGGGAGTGTCAGCCTAAATTTTTGTGCTCAAATCTCTGGAGTCATAGAAACATAGAAAATGGGTGCAGGAGTAGGCCATTCGGCCCTTCGAGCCTGCACCACCATTCAGTATGATCATGGCTGATCATGCAACTTCAGTACCCCGTTCCTGCTTTCTCTCCATACCCCTTGATCTCTTTAGCCGTAAGGGCCACATCTAACTCCCTTTTGAATATATCAAACGAACTGGCCTCAACAACTTTCTGTGGTAGAGAATTCCACAGGTTCACAATTCTCTGAGTGAAGAAGTTTCTCCTCATCTGGGTCCTAAATGGCTTACCCCTTATCCTTAGACTGTGACCCCTGGTTCTGGACTTCCCCAACATCGGGAACATTCTTCCTGCATCTAACCTGTCCGATCCCATCAGAATTTTATATGTTTCAATGAGATTCCCTCTCATTCTTCTAAATTCCAGTGAATATAAGCCTAGTCGATCCAATCTTTCTTCATATGTCAGTCCTGCCATCCCGGGAATCAGTCTGGTGAACCTTCGCTGCACTCCCTCAATAGCAAGAACGTCCTTCCTCAGATTAGGAGACCAAAACTGTACACAATATTCAAAGTGTGGCCTCACCAAGACACTGCACAACTGCAGTAAGACCTCCCTGCCCCTGTACTCAAATCCACTCGCTATGAAGGCCAACATGCCATTTGCCTTCTTCACCGCCTGCTGTACCTGCATGCCAACTTTCAATGACTGATGTACCATGACACCCAAGTCTCGTTGCACCTCCCCTTTTACTAATCTGTCACCATTCAGATAATATTCTGCCTTCCTGTTTTTGCCACCAAAGTGGATAACCTCACATTTATCCACATTATACTGCATCTGCCATGCATTTGCCCACTCACCTAACCTGTCCAAGTCACCCTGAAGCCTCTTAGCATCCTCCTCACAGCTCTCGCTATGAAGGCCAACATGCCATTTGCCTTCTTCACTGCCTGCTGTCTAAAATGTGACTGTGGTGAACCATAATTGACAACTTCATCCCCTTGATACTAGTGATCAGCCTGAAGCTTTGCTCTTTTCCCTCGTGATGTCCTTACCCTTTCAGTTGTACCGCAGTCCAGTAATTCACACTTTAGCTGCAATCCCGTATTATGGCAGTGTCTTATGTAAGATGGAAAAGCGCTTGTAATAACGGAAAGGAAGGCTTCGCGAGAGCGACAGTCTCCCCCAACACCCTGTATACAGCTCTGTGCTATTCAGGGTATTCAGTGATCGGGACCCAGGGGAGACACGAGTTCGGGGCCAAGGACCAGGGGCAGCACGGGCCAGCCCACACTGCTATATGTGTGCGCACTAGGTCCGTGCAGCAGAGCTGGTCTCCAGTCGTCTTGGGTAATCCTTGCCACTGGACCAAGACCTAGCTCTGTCAAGCCCGTGTGGTGGCTGGTGTGCAACGGCCATCACACATTAAAAAAATCCACGCACAAGCATCTTCCACCCTTCAGGATGTAGTTCGGGTCCATCATTGAAACACCTATGAACTCATCCTTTTTTGGCATGGAAGCAAGTCATCCTCGTTTCGAGGGACCGCCTATGATTGATTCAGGGTAAATTATTTTGTGTATTTCGGAATCACGCTCTATAATATTATAGTGAATGGAAACAGTTCGACAGGCTGTAGTTTATCTGCTGGTGGCTACAATTGCTGAAAAATTGTCTGCATCGCCCTCTACTGGTCAGTGGGGGATGCCATTTCCTTGTAACTCAATTCATGCTGCGGTGCTCATCAGGAAGACAAGTCCCCCACTAATTCCCCCAACCTTTCCTATTGGGAAGCAGCATGCTTCAACTCCGCATTCACCCCTAATAGTAAGGTCCGTGACCGTTTAAAACCTAATAATTAATCGCATGCAGCTGCAGTTTATTTTGACATTGCTTTTTTCTTCTCTTTGCCCTGATATGTAAATATCTAAATGCAACAACAACAACTTGTATTTATATAGCGCATTTAACATGCTAAAACATCCCAAGGCGCTTCACAGGAGCGTTATCAAACAAAATTTAACGCCGAGCCACATAAGGGGATATTAAGGCAGAAGCTTGATCAAAGAGGTAGGTTTTAAGGGGCGTCCTAAAGGAGGAAAGAGGTAGAGAGGCGGAGAGGTTTAGGGAGGGAGCTCCAGAGCTTAGGGCCTCGACAGCTGAAGGCATGGCCGCCAATGGTGGAGCGATTAAAATCAGGGATGCGCAAGAGGCCAGACTAGGAGGAGCCCAGACATCTCGGGGGCTTGTGGGGCTGGAGGGGTGACGATGTCATGGAGAATTTTAAAATCGAGGCGTTGCTTAACCAGGAGCCAATGTAGGTCAGTGAGTAGAGGGATAATGGGTGAGTGGGCGTTTTGGCAGACTTACGAATGACCTTAAGTTTATGGAGAATGGAAGATGGAAGGCCAGCCAGGAGGACGTTGGGATAGTCAAGTCTAAAGATAACAAAGGCATGGATGAGGGTTTCGGCAGCAGATGAGCTGAGACAAGGGCAGAGATGGGCGATGTTACGGAGGTGGAAACAGGCGATCTTAGTTATACCGTGGATATGTGGCCGGGAGCTCATCTTGAGGTCAAATATGACACCAAGGTTACGAACAGTCTAGTTCAGCCTCAGTCAGTTACCAGGGAGAGGGATGGAGTCGGTGGCTAGGGAACGGAGTTTGTGGTGGGGATCGAAAACAATGGCTTTGGTCTTCCGAATATTTAGTTGGAAGAAATTTCTGCTCATCCAGTCCTGGTTGTTGGGACAAGCAGTCTGATAATTTGGAGATCATGGAGGGGTCGAGAGAGGTGGTGGTGAGGTAGAACTGGATGTCGTCAGCGTACATGTGAAAACTGACATTGAGTTTTCAAATGATGTCGCCGAGGGGCAGCATGTAGATGAGAAATAGGAGGGGGCCAAGGATAGATCCTTGCGGGTCACCAGAGGCAACGATGCGGGAGCGGGAAGATAAGCCATTGAAGGTGATTCTCTGGCTATGACTCGATAGATAAGAGTGGAACCAGGTGAGTGCAGTCCCACCCAGCTGGACAACATTGGAGAGGCGTTGGAGGAGGTTGGTGTGGTCAACTATGTTAAAGGCAGCAGACAGGTCAAGAAGGATGAGGAGGAACCGTTTACCACTGTCACAGTCACATAGGATGCAACGTGTGGTTTTGACAAGAGCTGTTTCGGTACTGTGGCAGGGCAGAAACTTGATTGGAGAGTTTCAAACATGGGGAAAGATGTTTGGGAGGCGACAACACATTCAAGAACTATCAAATTGCACGGTGCAGATGTCACAAGGGTAGAGTATGGAGGGCAGTAGTGAGGTTAGAACTGAGGCACATTGTTGAAACAGAGTTGTGGAATCTTTACTCTGGTAATGTATTTGCTTAATGGGTTATTTGCTTAAGAATTCATAGCAACATATTGCTATTAAGGACTCGTTGGTTTATTCGCAAAAGTTTAACAATCACACTATATATCTACCAGGCTCACAACCACCTGCCTTATCGTGTTCCTAACACAGATGAGACTGCACACAGGGAGGTTAAAGTAACAGTGACCTCAGTCTTTATTAAGACACTCCAGAGTGAGGAACAGGCCTTAGGGGCCAGCTTATATACAGTGCTCCCAAGGGATGCTGGGATCCCTTGGGACTTCAGGGGATGAGCTCCCTGGTGGCGGAACATGGGAGTGCATGCTTTACAGATGCACAACATCACTCCCCCGCAAAGTCACAGTGAAAACTATTTACAAGGTGAGGGGGTCGGGAGCCTTTCTTTCCCTGGTGGACCGCCTCGGTACAAATGTCTGTTCTGGTGTGTTGGCTGTACCCTCGCTGGGCAGGCGTGTTGTTGGCCCTGCAGGGCTGCTAGGTGAGCCTGGCCTTGCTGGGCTGTTGGGCGTGATGGGTTTGATTTCCTGGTCCGGCATGGTGTCATTGATCCTTTGGATGTGTGTTGTGGCTCGAAAAAGGTGGTGTCTGCTGTGGGTTGTTCAGGGCAGCCTGTGAACCGCATCCTCATTTGGTCCAGGTGCTTTCTACAAATTTGTCCATTGTCTAGTTTGACTACAAACACCCTACTCCCTTCTTTAGCTATCACCGTGCCCACGATCCACTTGGGACCATGTCCATAGTTTAGAACATACACAGGGCCATTCTGATCAATTTCCCGTGACACAGTGGCGCGACCATCGTTTACATTTTGTTGCTGCCGCCTGCTCTCTACCTGATCATGCAGGTTGGGGTGAACCAGTGAGAGTCTGGTTTTAAGTGTCCTTTTCATGAGTAGCACAGTCGGGGCTACCCCTGTGAGCAAGGGGGGTCTCGTGCGGTAGCTGAGCAGTACTCGGGACAGGCTTGGAGTGAGCCTTCTGTGACTCGTTTAAGGCTCTGTTTGATTGTTTGTACTGCCCGCTCTGCCTGCCCATTGGAGGCTGGTTTAAACGGGGTCCAGGTGACATGTTTGATCCCATTGCGGGTCAAGAATTCTTAAATTTGGCACTGGTGAAACATGGTCCGTTGTCACTGACCAGTATGTCAGGCAGGCCGTGGGTGGCAAACATGGCCCTCAAGCTTTCAATGATGGCAGTGGTGGTGCTTCCCGATATTATTTCACATTCAATCCATTTTGAAAAAGCATCCACCACCATCAGGAACATTTTACCGAGAAACGGGCCCGCATAGTCGACATGGATCCTTGACCATGGTCTGGAGGGCCAGGACCACAAACTTAGTGGTGCCTCTCTGGGCTCATTGCTCAACTGAGCACACGCTGCATTGCCGTACACAGGACTCTAAGTCAGAGTCGATACCAGGCCACCACACGTGAGATCTGGCTATCGCTTTCATCATTACTATACCCGGGTGTGTGCTGTGGAGAACCGAGATGAACGTCTCCCTGCCCTTTTTGGGTAGCACTACGTGGTTACCCCACAACAGGCAGTCTGCCTGAATGGACAGTTCGTCCTTTCGCCACTGCAACGGCTTGATTAGCTCTTGCATTTCAACAGGGATGCTGGCCCAGCTCCCATCAGTACACAGTTTTTTACTAGGGACAGCCGAGGATCTTGGCTGGTCCAAGTCCTAATCTGGCGGGCCGTGACAGGTGATTTATCATTTTCAAACGCTTCCATGACCATCAATAAGTCTGCGGGCTGCGCCACCATCAACAAGTTTGCAGGCTGCGCCATTTCCACCCCCATGGTGGGCAATGGTAGCCAACTGAGAGCATCCGCACAGTTCTCGGTGCCTGGCCTGTGGTGGATGGTATAGTTATACGCTGATAGCGCGAGTGCCCACCTTTGTATGCGGGCTGAGGCATTAGTATTTATCCCCTTGTTTTCAGCGAACAGGGATATGAGGGGCTTGTGATCGGTTTCCAGATCAAATTTGAGGCCAAACAGGTACTGATGTATTTTCTTTACCCTGAACACACACGCTAATGCCTCTTTCTCAATCATGTTGTAGGCCCTCTCGGCCTTAGACAAGCTCCTGGAAGCATAGGCGACAGGTTGCAACTTCCCCGCAACGTTAGCTTGTTGTAATACACACTCGACTCCGTACGACGACGCATAACATGCTAGCACAAGTCTTTTACATGGGTTATACAATACAAGCAGCTTATTGGAGCATAAAATGTTTCTGGCTTTCTCAAAAGCAATTACTTGTTTTTTTCCCCATACCCAGTTCCCACCTTTAAGCAATAACACATGTAGGGGCTCGAAGAGGGTGCTTAACCCCGGTAGGAAGTTATCAAAATAGTTGAGGAGTCCGAGGAACGACCGCAGCTCCGTGACGTTCTGTGGCCTGGGCGCATTCCTGATAGCCTCTGTCTTGGCGTCTGTGGGCCGAATGTCATCTGCCGCGATCTTTCTCCCCAAAAACTCCACTTCTGTTGCCATGAAGACGCATTTCGACCTCTTCAGCCGCAGCCTACGTAATCCAGGTCGAACTTGGTGAACGTCTTGCCTCCTGCCACTGTCGTGAATAGGTCGTCTGCCTTAGGTAGCGGGTATTGGTCCTGTAGCGAGAAACGATTAATAGTTACTTTATAATCGCCGCAAATCCTGACCGTGCCATCACTTTTGAATTTCTTCACTCAAGGGTGGTGAATCTTTGGAATTCTCTACCCCAGAGGGCTGTAGAGGCTCAGTCGTTGAGTATATTAAAGACAGAGATCGATAGATTTTTGGATATTAAGGGAGTCAAGGGTTATGGGGACAGTGCAGGAAAATGGAGTTGAGGCCATGATCAGATCAGCCATGATCTTATTGAATGGTGAAGCAGGCTCGAGGGGCCGAATGGCCTACTCCTGCTCCTAATTTTTATGCTCTTATGCAAGGAACTCACGTTTGGGTGGCAGCAGCATAGCCTTGGTCCAAGGAGGCTACATAAATGCAAGGCTTTCTTCATTGGTGCAGGCCAAGGTTTAATAGAAATTGGGGAGTTTTAAAAACAGGTTTACACTGCCTTAGACTTTGGTGGAATGGCTTTGATCGAATTTTTATTTAGAAAACAGTCACCGCAGGATATCTGATGTCATAGAAGTGTCCTGCTGTGGCTGAGAATGTAGTGTTAAGAGAAACAGTCAAAACAGGTTGATCTGTGGCTGGCTTAAGGTGGCAATGTTTAATGTTGAACGCTATGTACTGCCTGCACAATGGCTCATGTGACTTAGCACTTGAATCCCAGTAAAACAACACAAACAGTGTCTCAGGTCTCAGTTCCCCATTGTCGAACTGCCTGTCATTTGGACAGACTCGCCTCTGGATGTGTAGGCTTCTGGTTTTTCTCGGCTGGGCTACTAAACAAAGCAACTCTAATGTATGCACCTGTGAGTATGCACACAGGTTTGTAGAGCTGTTGGGTGCCCTCAAAAAAAAAACAAGGGGGCACTTGAAACGTTTTTGGAGTGTGCCTCCCCCTTTAATTAGGGGGCACTTGATTACTGATTACAACTTAAAATAGTTGTAGAGCTGTTGGGCATGACCAAGGTGACCATCAACTGGTCCAGGCAGCAGGCGGTCGAGGGGGTCATTCAGCCCAACTCCCTGCCTCTCTTCCATGGTTACATCCGAGCCAGGGTGTTCCTGGAGATGGAGCACGCGGTGTCCACTGGTACGCTCGCGGCCTTCTGCGAAAGGCACCGGAGGGACTGGAGTGCATCATCACCCCCGGCAACCAAATTTTAATTTGATTTAATTTGATTCGATTTGACAAAGTTTCCCTTTATGTTCAATTGTTAATTTGTGTTTTTGGTGCCCTCAAAAAAACAAGGGGGCACTTGAATGAAATTTTCTACCAAAATAGTTGTAGAGCTGTTGCCCGGTGCGGAGGGGAGCAGGCAGGTCGGACGGCCTCCTCGTGGGACTGCTCCTGGGCCTGGCCAAGGTGGCCATTAACCGGTCCAGGCAGCGAGCAATCGAGGAGATCGTTCTGCCCGACTGCCTGCCTCTCTTCCGTGGCTACGTTCGCGTTAGGGAGTCCCTGGAAATGGAGCACGCGGTGTCCACCAGTACGCTCGCAGGACTGGAGTGCATCATCACCCCCGGCAACCAAATTTTAATTTGATCTGCTAAATTCCCTTAAAGTTTTATTGTTAATTTGTGGGTTCTCGTGTTCCTTTGCACATTGGAGTTCAGAAGAATGAGAGGTGATCTTATTGAAACTTATAAGATAATGAGGGGGCTCAACAAGGTGGATGCAGAGAGGATATTTCCACTCATAGGGGATACTAAAACCGGGGCATAGTCTCAGAATAAGGAGCCGCCCATTTAAAACAGAGATGAGGAGAAATTTTTTTCTCTCGGAGGGTTGTAAATCTGTGGAATTCTCTGCCCCAGAGTGCTGTGGAGGCTGGGTCATTGAATATATTTAAGGTGGAGATAGACAGATTTTTGAGCGATAAGAGAGTAAAGGGTGATGAGGAGCGGGCAGGGAAGTGGAGCTGAGTCCATGATCAGATCAGCCATGATCTTATTAAATGGCGGAGCAGGCTCGAGGGGCCAAATGGCCTGCTCCTGCTCCTATTTCTTCTGTTCTTATGTTTAATAAGAGGGCACTTGGCTTTATCTGTTAATTTAAAATAATTGTAGAGCTGTTGCATTGTAAGTGGCTTAGCCAGTCACGTGATGTTCCCAAGACTCATTAAAACCCCAGTCGGTTGGGTGTAGGTCATCCACGATGAAGTATGCAGTTGTGAGCCTAGTGGATGAACTGGTAATGTGTAGTGTGATTGTTAAACCTTTGTTAATAAACCAACTAGTTCATAATAGCAATGTGCTGCTATGTATTCTTAAGCAAAGAACCCATGAAACAAATACATTACAGCAACCAAAACAGTAACCCCATACTTGGGTGGCGGTGGATCGGAGCTTTGTTTTAATTGCGAAACCTCGATGATGGGCCAAGGGCCATGGTTTCAGAACACCACCAAGGAGAAAGGATGAGGTAAATCTGCAGCTTGCTAGGGAAGCTTTGCCTTCCACATCGCTGGACTATCGCTTCGCCTGTTTCACATCGCTGGACTATCGCTTCGCCTGTTTCACATCGCTGGACTATCGCTGAGCCGAAAGCCGCCATCCAAAAAATGGGCGATGTTCCAACGATCATGAAGGCTGACACATCACCAAGGCTGGAACATTGCCCATTTTCGGGGCGATAGCCAGCAAAGTGGAAAGTCTAGCCTTAAGAGTCTGTGATTCAGGCGCAAGATAGGGAAGGAGTCCCACAGTTTCGAAGTCCGAGGAATGACTGCGGAAGAAAGGAAAATGGATATGGCTTCAGGTGCCCTGTTCGAAATGGTGTTGACAGAAGCTGGTGCAGGGAGCGAGGTGGGGGGGGTGGGCGGTGGGGGGTCAGGGATGGAGGGGGGTGAAATCAGCCAGATATCTATTCCGCTCCTGATCACTATCCAGTGACCCCTGCTGAAAATTCACTGGTGTGAACATCAGGTGAGGACTGCATCAGGCTCAGTTGTGACCAACACACATTCCCAGGCCAAAGAGTCAAAACATTCAGGACACGGAAGGGAGGAAAAACTGGCAGCAATAAAATCAAGTGTCCATTTTATAGTTGCTGAATGTTTGTGATTGCACTGTAGTGCTCCATCAGATGGAGTTTCTCAGGGCCTGTGTTCTGGCCTCCCTTACTGTTTACACTAATGATACAGAGCAAGGTGCAAGATACTTGTGGTGTATGTAGCACACAAATCACTGACTCCACATGGTCTGGTGTAAATCTAACTGCTGTGATCTTCGTCCTTTATTGTTCAGCTCCAGAGTGCCTCTCAGGTGTGGTGGTCAGCCTTATATAGCCCTTGTTGCAGGTACTACCAGGTTTACCACCACAGCGCCCTCTGTGGTGTGGCATAGTGCTTACATTACATTTACAGTACTGGGACGATACACACATCATTACATAACATCACCTTCCCCCCCCACCAGGACGCAGGACAACGATACACACATCATTACAAAACATCACACTTGTCCAACGAAAGGCAGGTAGGCATAGACAGTGCGCTAGTATGGTACATATTATCTGGTACATTAACTAGTTATTGACTGGTAACGGATCCTTGATTTCCTTGTTAGCCGTTATCATTAATTGTACTTCATCCATTATTTTACACAAATACAGTGGCCATTCAGCATTAAAAAATTAATTCTTATTATAAATTCACTATCTCACATTAACATAGCTCATTTTGGACTCGCTCTGCCTTACAGAAGTCCTTTGTGGGGACCACCTCTTGGTAAGGCCCTTTTAAGACTCCCGGGTGCATTTCCTTTTTAAGGCGCCATCTTTGATGCAGGAGGATTCCATGAGGCGTCTCCTTGGGCGCCGCCATCTTTGATGCTCTGCTGCTCCGATACGATGCCGCCGCCATCTTCTTCTCCGCCGCTCCGGATGCTCTCTGCCGTCGCAGCCTCCGCTCCCCTCCGCTGCAACCTGACTTGCCGCCTCTCCTGCGGCCGTCGTGGCCTCTCCAGCGGCCGGACTTGCCGCCTCCCCCGCGGCCTCCGTAGCCGCCTCCCCTGTGGCCGCCGACCCCCAGCTGCTGTCGCCGCCCGACGCTAACAGCTCCTCGGCGGGGCTCTTCCGAACCGCCGGCCGTCCTGGATCCCTCGCGCCCCGCCGGCTCACTCCCCCACCACGAGGCCCCTCTGTGCAGGGCTGCTTGCCTGTGGGGGCTGGGGCTGCAGGGTCTCTGTGTGAGGTCCGGGGCTGGGGCTTGCCTGTGGGGGCTAAGGCTGCAGGATCTCTGTGTGAGATCCGGGGCTGGGGCTTGCTCTGCTTGCCTGTGGGTGGATTGAGGCTGCAGCTCCAGCTCGGCCGGGGAGCAGCAGCCTGTGGAGTGGTGAAGTCTTCCCAGCTCCCACGGACCGTCCCCATCCAACTCTGGCCGAAGAGTGTCGGCCCATCGCCCGCAACGACCCACAAAGGTAAACCGTGTGTCTCGTCCCCGTGGGATACCTGCACCATCGCTCTGCCAAGAACAGGTATCAGTTTCCCTGGTGTAGGTACGCAGCTTCGCCATGACCGGGACCAGCTTGGGTCGTGCAGCTGGGTTAATCCACAGTTTATCAAAAGTTCTCCGACTCATCAACGACGGACCCGAGCCTGTGTCCACTTCCATACTCACTGGGACTCCGTTGATTTTTACTTCCCTTATCACTGGGGGCGAATCGTCAGTACACGTATACAGTCCAAACACCTCATCATCTTCTGGCTGCTCCTCGCTAAACAGTGGATCATCCCCCATCTCCTCAGCCACATGGTGAGTCTGATTTCTTTTACACATACGCTGAAGGTGGCCTTTAACGTGGCAGGTATTGCACGTGTACTCCGCAAACCTGCACCGGTGAGCCCCATGGCTTCCTCCACAACGCCAGCATGGTGCTGCTTGATTGGCCCCCCTCAGCGGACTCTGAGTTCCAGGATCCCGAGGTCCGTGCTCTCTGCCCCGGGCAGAGCCACGTTCTGCAGTTTTGTCCGTGGTGGGCGCTATCCTGTGGACAGTGCCTGCCGGGTTCGAGACTGTGTGGATTATTTGCTTGGTGCTGCAAGTCGAGGTCATATATGCCTGGCTGATGGCGATGGCCTTTGTCAGAGTGACTGTGGGTTCCGTGGCCAGCAGCTTGTGAAGGAGGCTCTCGTGGCCAATCCCCATAACGAAAACGTCCCACAAAGCTTCGTCAAGGTGTGCGCTAAAATCACACGGCGCCGCGAGTCTCCTGAGGTCTGCAGCATATTTGGTGACATCCTGGCCCTCGGGTCTGCAGGGATGGTAAAATTTGTATCTGGCTGTGAGGATGCTCTCCTTCGGTTTCAACTGGTCACGAAGGAGTTCAGTCAGCTCCTCGTATGACTTGTCCCTGGCGCTCCCAGGTGCCAGCAAATCCCTGACGAGACAGTAAACCTCATCTCCACAACTGGAGAGCAATATCGCCTTACGCTTCTCTCTCATTGCGTATGTGTTCTCCGTCAGGTCGTTTGCTGTGAAGTAGTACTCAAGCCTTTCCGTAAAGACCTCCCAATCATTGCCCACGGTAAAATCCTTTAGCGAGCCCAGAGTAGCCATGGTTGCGTGGAGTTCGTCCGCTTCCTCGTTGCCAATGTGGTGTATGTAGCACACAAATCACTGACTCCACACGGTCCAGTGTAAGTCTAACTGCTGTGACCTTCGTCCTTTATTGTTCAGCTCCAGAGTGCCTCTCAGGTGTGGTGGTCAGCCTTATATAGCCCTTGTTGCAGGTACTACCAGGTTTGCCCTCTATGGTGTGGCATAGTGCTTACATTACATTTACGGTACTGGGACGATACACACATCATTACATAACAATACTTCTGGTCCCATAAAAGCAGTGACCTTTGGGCTCCTGGCAGCTGACTGTCTCAGGCTTGGCAGCAAACACACCATCGCTTGCCCACTCCCTGGGCCGCTATACCCTGCAGCCAAATTACTAATCTGACTGGCTCCACAGTGGCTGTCAATTGTACTCACCTGCTTGGCTCAGGCTCGGACGCTGCACTGCACTGAAACCATCCCGGCCAGCAGTTAGAGTTTAATCATTACCCGGGAGACCAGCAAATGGAAATATCAATAGATAGGCCACAAGAACAGGAGTAGGCCGTTCAGCCCCTCGAATCTGTTGTTCCATTAAAGCAGATCATGGCTGATTTGTACCTCAGCTGATCTACCTGCCTTTGATCTACAGATACCTTGATTATCGATCGCGATCTTGAAAGCTCCATTGTCCCAGCGTCCATAGCCTGTTGAAGGGGGATGGGGAGCAAGTTCTGGATTTCTACTACCCTTTGTTCACACAAACAAACCCACCCACATACACATACACACACAGACACACCCAAACACACACACACACACCCACCCACCCACATACACACATGCACACACACACACACATAGACCCAAGCGCACACACACACACACACACACACAGACACACCCAAACACACACACACACAGACCACCCAAACACGCACAGATACCCACACACCTACACACACAGACCCACCCAAACATGCACACACACACACCCACATACACACACACACAGACACACACACACACACACACACACACAGCACAGACCCACCCAAACACGCACTCACACATACACCCCCCCCCAAACACACACACACATAGATTGCCCTGTGTACACACATATACTTTATTTGAATGAAATTGAAGAAGGTTCAATGAAGAGTAATGAATGTAATTCAAAACGCAAGTTAAAGGAACAAATTCTGATTAGAAAACAAAGATTGCGAGGTCACATATTGCAGGTTTCTCTAGATGCCAGCCGCCATGGTTAATGTAGATGTAAGTTGTTTTGCTTTGTCTTCATCATGGCGGGACCAGAGGACACGGGTACAACATTGGCAAGCTTTCAGCAAAGCGAAAGATTGGATCAAATATCTGTCTTTACAGAATAGCAATGGCGTGGAATACAGCATCATGATAGGCAGCACACAGCTGTCCGGTTACGAAAGGCTGGAAGGATAAGAATAGATGGAGATGATGAAACAGTCTGTGACACATTGCCTCTCCTCCTGCTCAAAATACACCAATGTCACAGTGTGGAATGCCACACGTCAGGGTCAGGAAGTGTTGGGTTGATGCACCGCAGCTTTTCACTTGGTTCCGTTAAAGTGGCAGCACAGCATTGCCATTCCCTTTTCGGAACAATTACCCATGTTTATTTGGTTCCCCGGAGAGTCTAGCAACTAGAGAGAGTCCAAGTACAAATTCCAAATGGCCGACTGGAAGCACGAAGTTCAATGGGCCAAGTGACCCCCTTCTCTTTCCACACTTTTCCTCTTGTATGACTGCAGACACACAGCAACACATTAATGAAAAGCATGCACATGATTTCAATCTGGACTCTGGCAGTTCAGACAAGTTGAATTTGTAGCTGTTAATCAAAACAGAGAAGCTTTCAAAGTCTCTCTGTCAGTTGGCTGAATCCTCCACCAACAAAAATTGCATCTTTTTTTTCCTGATTATCCCATGCTTGTCGTCATAGTTATATCTTCAGTACAACTCACAAACACACACATAGAAACATAAAAACATAGAAAATAGGTGCAGGAGTAGGCTATTCGGCCCTTCGAGCCTGCACCACCATTCAATAAGATCATGGCTGATCATTCCCTCAGTACCCCTTTCCTGCTTTCTCTCCATATCCCCTGATCCCTTTAACCGCAAGGGCCATATCTAACTCCTTCTTGAATATATCCAATGAACTGGCATCAACAATTCTCTGCGGAAGGGAATTCCACAGGTTAACAACTCTCTGAGTGAAGAAGTTTCTCCTCATCTCAGTCCTAAATGGCTTACCCCTTATCCTAAGACTGTGTCCCCTGGTTCTGGACTTCCCCATCATCGGGAACATTCTTCCCGCATCTAACCTGTCCAGTCCTGTCAGAATCTTGTAAGTTTCTATGAGATCTCCTCTCATCCTTCCAAACTCCAGTGTATAAAGGCCCGGTTGATCCAGTCTCTCCTCAGATGTCAGTCCCGCCATCTTAGGAATCAGTCTGGTGAACCTTCGCTGCACTCCCGCAATAGCAAGAACGTCCTTCCTCAGATTAGGAGACCAAAACTGAACACAATATTCCAGGTGAGGCCTCACCAAGGCCCTGTACAACTGCAGTAAGACCTCCCTGCTCCTATACTCAAATTCCCTAGCCATGAAGGCCAACATACCATTTGCCTTCTTCACCGCCTGCTGTACCTGCATGCCAACTTTCAATGACTGATGACACCCAGGTCTCGTTGCACCTTCCCCTTTCCTAATCTGCCGCCATTCAGATAATATTCTGCCTTCGTGTTTTTGCCCCCAAAGTGGATAACCTCACATTTATCCACATTATACTGCATCTGCCATGCATTTACCCACTCACCTAACTTGTCCAAGTCACCCTGCAGCTTAGTGTCGTCTGCAAACTTGGAGATATTACACGCAATTCTTCATCTAAATCATTAATGTATCTTGTAAAGAGCTGGGGTCCCAGCACTGAGCCCTGCGGTACTCCACTAGCCACTGCCTGCCATTCTGAAAAGGACCCGTTTATCCCAACTCTGCTTCCTGTCTGCCAACCAGTTCTCTATCCACGTCAGTACATTACCCCCAATACCATGTGCTTTGATTTTGCACACCAATCTCTTGTGCGGGACCTTGTCAAAAGCCTTTTGAAAGTCCAAATACACCACATCCACTGGTTCTCCCTTGTCCACTCTACTAGTTACATTCTCAAAAAATTCCAGAAGATTTGTCAAGCATGATTTCCCTTTCATAAATCCATGCTGACTTGGACCGATCCTGTCACTGCTTTCCAAATGCGCTGCTATATCATCCTTAATAATTGATTCCAACATTTTCCCCACTACTAATGTCAGGCTAACCAATCTATAATTACCCATTTTCTCTCTCCCTCCTTTTCTAAACAGTGGTGTTACATTAGCTACCCTCCAGTCCATAGGAACTGATCTAGAGTCGATAGACTGTTGGAAAATGATCACCAATACATCCACTATTTCTATGACCACTTCCTTAAGTACTCTGGGATGCAGACTATCAGACTGCGGGGATTTATCGGCCTTCAATCCCATCATTTTCCCTAACACAATTTCCCGCTTTATAAGGATATCCTTCAGTTTCTCCTTCTCACTAGACCCTCGATCCCCTATATTTCCGGAAGGTTATTTGTGTCTTCCTTCGTGAAAACAGAACCAGAGTATTTGTTCAACTGGTCTGCCATTTCTTTATTCCCCATTATAAATTCACCTGAATCTGACTGTAAGAGACCTACGTTTGTTTTCACTAATCTTTTTCTTTTCACATATTTATAGAAGCTTTTGCAGTCAGTTTTTATGTTCCCAGCAAGCTTCCTCTCATACTCTATTTTCCCCCTCCTAATTAACCCCTTTGTCCTCCTCTGCTGTGTTACAAAATTCTCACCGTCCTCAGGTTTGCTGCTTTTTCTGGCCAATTTATATGCCCCTTCCTTGGATTTAATACTATTCTTAATTTCCCTTGTTAGCCACGGTTGAGCCACCTTCCCCGTTTTATTTTTACTCCAGACAGGGATATACAATTGTTGAAGTTCATCCATGTGATCTTTAAATGTTTGCCATTGCCTATCCACCGTCAACCCTTTGAGTATCACTTGCCAGTCTATTCTAGCCAAGTCACGTCTCATATCATCGAAGTTACCTTTCCTTAAGTTCAGGACCCTAGTCTTTGAATTAACTGTGTCACTCTCCATCTTAATAAAGAATTCTACCATATTATGGTCACTCTTCCCCAAGGGGCCTCGCACAACAAGATTGTTAATTAGTCCTTTCTCATTACACATCACCCAGTCTAAGATGGCCAGCCCTCTAGTTGGTTCCTCGATATATTGGTCGAGAAAACCATCCCTAATACACAAGCCTTAAGATGGCAGAATACTCCGGAACTCTAGTCAGGTGACCTGTTTTCTCTTTATTTGTATACAGCACTGGCTGCAGTGCCACAGTAGTCAACAGGTGGAGCTATATATATTACAGTTTCACATTGAATTAAATATTCCAACTTACACTTCCTGGTTTCCACCCTGCTCGCCCCAGTAAGGATTGTTCAATTGGTTGAAGAGACCAATTGCTTCAATTGCTTGCCCTGCCCCTGTTCACAGAAGTCCCAGCACCCCTGTAGAGAGCACCGTGCTGTAATGGACTTCAATTTGCCGTAAATTGCCACACTAAAGCCCACGAAAAGTCTGTGGACAGCTGTAAGCGTAATGAACGCCGATCGTCATTCCTTCGCTAATGACCGCAAAATCCAGACCAGAGAGTCCACACCTTCCAATTTTAACAAGATTAACTGCAAACACCATTTAAGAACATAAGAATTAGGAACAGGAGTAGGCCATCTAGCCCCTCGAGCCTGCTCCATCATTCAACAAGATCATGGCTGATCTGGCCGTGGACTCAGCTCCACTTACCCGCCCGCTCCCCGTAACCCTTAATTCCCTTATTGGTTAAAAATCTATCTATCTGTGATTTGAATACATTCAATGAGCTAGCCTCAACTGCTTCCTTGGGCAGAGAATTCCACAGATTCACAACCCTCTGGGAGAAGAAATTCCTTCTCAACTCGGTTTTAAATTGGCTCCCCTGTATTTTGAGGCTGTGCCCCCTAGTTCTAGTCTCCCCGACCAGTGGAAACAACCTCTCTGCCTCTATCTTGTCTATCCCTTTCATTATTTTAAATGTTTCTATCAGATCACCCCTCATCCTTCTGAACTCCAACGAGTAAAGACCCAGTCTACTCAATCTATCATCATAAGGTAACCCCCTCATCTCCGGAATCAGCCCAGTGAATCATCTCTGTACCCCCTCCAAAGCTAGTATATCCTTCCTTAAGTATGGTGACCAAAACCACATGCAGTACTCCAGGTGAGGCCTCACCAATACCCTATACAGTTGCAGAAGGACCTCCCTGCTTTTGTACTCCATCTCTCTCGCAATGAAGGCCAACATTCCATTTGCCTTCCTGATTACCTGTTGCACCTGCAAACTAACTTTTTGGGAAGAGTTTCATGCACAAGGACCCCCAGGTCCCGCTGCACTGCAGCATGTTGTAATTTCTCCCCATTCAAATAATATTCCCTTTTACTGTTTTTTTTCCCAAGGTGGCTGACCTCACACTTTCCGACATTGTATTCCATCTGCCAAACCTTAGCCCATTTGCTTAACCTATCTAAATCTCTTTGCAGCCTCTCTGTGTCCTCTACACAACCCGCTTTCCCACTAATCTTTGTGTCATCTGCAAATTTTGTTACACTACTCTCTGTCCCCTCTTCCAGGTCATCTATGTATATTGTAAACAGTTGTGGTCCCAGCACCGATCCCTGTGGCACACCACTAACCACCGATTTCCAACCTGAAAAGGACCCATTTATCCCAACTCTCTGCTTTCTGTTAGCCAGCCAATTCTCTATACATGCTAATACATTTTCACTGACGCTGTGTACCTTTATCTTCTGCAGTAACCTTTTGTGTGGCACCTTATCGAATGCCTTTTGGAAATCTAAATACACCACATCCATCGGTACTCCTCTATCCACCATGCTCGTTATATCCTCAAAGAATTCCAGTAAATTAGTTAAACGTGATTTCCCCTTCATGAATCCATGCTGCGTCTGCTTGATTGCACTATTCCTATCTAGATGTCCCGCTATTTCTTCCTTAATGATAGTTTCAAGCATTTTCCCCACTACAGATGTTAAACTAACCGGCCTATAGTTACCTGCCTTTTGCCTGCCCCCTTTTTTAAACAGAGGCGTTACATTAGTTGCTTTCCAATCCGCTGGTACCTCCCCAAAGTCCAGAGAATTTTGGTAGATTATAACGAATGCATCTGCTATAACTTCCGCCATCTCTTTTAATACCCTGGGATACATTTCAATGCTACAATGAAAGACAAGGATATGTGAAATAAGGGAGAGTTTCCATAGGGCGTGTTATCAAACTGTACAGCAATCTATAGATGTAGAATAGATCATAAACTATGAGTTCATAGACTGGGTGCTTTATAAAGTCCCCCTTCCTGAAGATTTGTAGTTTTGTAAAATAAAACTGTAGTGTATTTCCTTCATGGGTTCTTTTCTTAAGAATTCATAGCAACACATTGCTATTGAGAACTAGTTGGTTTATTAGCAAAAGGTTTAACAATCACACTACACATTACCAGTTCATCCACCAGTTGATTTCGGAGATGAGGGGATTGATTTATGAAGATAGGTTGAGTAGGTTGGACCTATACACATTGGAGTTCAGAAAAATGAGAGGTGGTCTTATCGAAACATATGAGATAATGAGGGGGCTTGACAAGGTGGATGCAGAGAGGATGTTTCCACTGATAGGGGAGACTAGAACTAGGGGGCATAATCTTAGAATAAATGGCCGCCCAATTAAAACTGAGGTGAGGAGGAACTTCTTCTCTCAGAGGGTTGTAAATCTATGAAATTCTCTGCCCCAGAGAACTGTGGAGGCTGGGTCATTGAATATATTTTAGGTGGAGATAGACAGACTTTTGAGCGATCAAGGAATAAAGGGTTACGGGGAGCGGGCAAGGAAGTGGAGCTGAGTCCCTAATCAGATCAGCCATGATCTTATTGAATGGTGGAGCTGGTTTGAGGGGCCAGGTGGCCTACTCCTGTTCCTCTTTCTTATGTTCTTATGCTCACAACCATCTGCCTCATCGTGAATACCCTGAACCCAACTGGCTGGGGTTTTATTTAGTCTTGTGAACATCACGCAACTGACTAAGCCACTCATAACTCCACAGCTCTAGAAACCTGTGAGCATACTCACAGGTGCACACATTACAAAAACAACTACGATTCTAATTTATGCTTGAATATTATATTTTTTAGAATACATAATTACTAGTGGAACGAAGGGGGTGAAATTCCCCTGCTGTGCACCTGTCATTAGCGCCTCCGGGGGGCGCTAACGGGTGTGAAAGTATTTTGCGTGTGGGAACGGGTGCCGTACTGCCCCCACAAAATTGCGCGGGAGTTAGGGGAGGCGCGAAACCAGTAGTGCCGCTGGTAGCGCCCACATTGCTGCGCCTCTGGCGATGACGTCATCGTTGTGTGCAGCGACCCCCTTTCACCCCGCGGCAGAAATTGGGCAGCGCCCCTTGAGGCTGCCGAGGGTGATGTCAGCATCGTGGGTCGTGAATCAGGCCACACTCCGCTCGCGGGCCGAAATTTAACGGGGAGGAGCGCGCCGCCCTCGGAGTCTGTTTTCGCGGGGTTCCTTGCCGTGATCGTGCAGCCCAGCAGTCCGTTTCGGTGCTGGGCTGTGGCCACGGCACCCAGCATCCCCGGTGGCCCAGTGGAGGCCTATCAAAAACCCTGCAGAGCTCGCAGCGTGTCCTCCCCTTTAACGGAAGGGGGAGGGGTCCATGGAACGCGTCAGCGCTACGTGGAGAGGCCTGACGCTCCGACGTTCGCCCGATAGCGCCCCTGAGCATGCCCCGAGAGGAAGTGGAGCAGCCGACATTGCGCTCACTTCCTGTCAGGGGCGGTGGCCCCAATTTAGGTCGTGGGGCAGGACTTCAGCGCCAGGCGCAGAATGTCCGGCCTCGGAAATGTTACCGCCCCCCCCATACGAGGTGAAATGCAATATCGGCTCCTAAGAGTTAGACTGAGTTACCGTGGAACCATAGAACATCAAAGGCATTGGAGGACTTTTTATGATTGTAACACAGTGTGACAGGGGTTTTCCCAAACAGACGCGACTGCTGCCAACGACCCAGAAGTCGTTGCGCGTGCGCAGTTCCAGTGGTTTTTTTGTTTGTTGTCGCCGCACTTCCCAAAATGAGGACTAAAGATGCGGATAAAAAAAATCTTGTTCAGTTGTAGTTTAAATCACCTGACTTTTACTAAGTATAAGAGTCCTTTTACTGAGTGAAAACACTCCAAATATTTATTAATAAAGTGGAATGACAAGAGCGAGGACATGACGGCTATCTGATTGAGCGGTTCCCATGACATTCTAAAGCGCAAGGTCAATGATTCAGCTGTCGAGATCCCCAAGATTGAGCTCGAGCCTTCAAACCACTGCAGCACACCCATCAGCTTACATGCCGGCAGCCCTCCCTGCTATCGCTCACAGCGAGCCGGAGTCACTATTTTATAACAATCGACATTATCGCCAAATATGTAGGGGAAACTGTCATAGGAACATACAAGCTAGGAGCAGGAGTAGGCCATACGGCCCCTCGAGCCTGCTCCGCCATTCAATATAATCGTGGCTGATCTTCTACCTCAACTCCACTTTCCCGCCCGAACCCCATAATCCCTTGCCCCCCAGCACTGCCCCCCAGTCATCAAGATCCACGGTGCGGCCCTGGACAACGTGGACCACTTCCTTTTTCTCGGGAGCCTCCTATCAACAAGAGCAGGCATTGACGACAAGATCCAACACCGCCTCCAGTGCACCAATGCAGCCTTCGGCCTCCTGAGGAAAAGAGTGTTTGAAGACCAGGCCCTCAAAACTACCACCAAACTCATGATCTACAGGGCTGTAGTAATACCCGCCCTCCTGTATGGCTCAGAGACATGGACCATGTACACTAGACACCTCAAGTCGCTGGAGCAATACCACCAACGATGTCTCCACAAGATCCTACAAATCCCCTGGGAGGACAGACGCACCAACATTAGCGTCCTCGACCAGGCTAACATCCCCAGCATTGAAGCACTGACCACACTTGATCAGCTCCGCTGGGAAGACCACATAGTTCACATGCCAGACAAGAGACTCCCAAAGCAAGTGCTCTACTCGGAACTCCTTCTCGGCAAACGAGCCAAAGGTGGGCAGCAGAAACATTACAAGGACACCCTCAAAGCCTCCCTGATAAAGCGCGACATCCCCACTGACATCAGGGAGTCCCTGGCCAAAGTCCGCCCAAGTGGAGGAAGTGCATCCGGGAGGGCGCTGAGCACCTCGAATCTCATCGCCGAGAGCATGCGGAAATCAAGCGCAGGCAGCGGAAAGAGCGTGCGGCAAACCAGTCCCACCCACTCTTCCCTCAACGACTATCTGTCCCACCTGTGACAGAGTCTGTGGTTCTCGTTTGAACTGTTCAACCACCAAAGAACTCACTTCAGGAGTGGAAGCAAGTCTTCCTTGATTCCGAGTGACTGCCTATGATGATGACCACCACCGAGAGGAAGTGGAGCACAATGTCCCCATATTTTATTGATTTATGAGGAAAGGTTGAGGAGTTTGGGTCTCTGCTCATTGGAATTCAGAAGAATGAAAGGTAATCTTATCGAAACATGTAAGATTATGAGGGGGCTTGACAAGGTGGATGCAGAGAGGATGTTTCCATTGAAGGGGGAGACTAGAACTAGAGGGCATAATCTTCGAATAAGGGGCCGCCCATTTAAAACGGAGATGAGGAAGAATTTCTTCTCTCAGAGGGTTGTGGATCTGTGGAATTCGCTGCCTCACTGTGGAAGCTGGGTCATTGAATAAATTTAAGACAGAAATGGACAGTTTCTTAACTGATAAGGGAATAAGGGGTTACGGGGAGCAGGCAGGGAAGTGGACCTGAGTCCATGATCAGATCAGCCATGATCGTATTAAATGGTGGAGCAGGCTCAAGGTGCCGTATGGTCTATTCCTGCTATTTCTTATGTTCTTATTCCTTGTTTCTCCTAGAGTCCGAAAATCTACCGATCTCAGCCTTGAATATACTCAAGGACTGAGCATCCATAACCCTCTGGGGCAGAGAATTCCACAGATTCACAACCCTCTGTGAATAAATTCCTCCTCATCTCGGTCTTAAATCTCCGACCCCTTACCCTGAGACTGTGCCCCCTAGTTCTAGACTCTCCAGCCAGGGGAAACAACCTTTCGGCATCTACCCTGTCAATCCCCATCAGAATCTTATACGTTTCAAGGCGATCACCTCTCATTCTTCTAAACTCCAGAGAGAATCTCTCCTCACAGGACAACACTCTCATCCCAGGAAGTAAGCGTGACACTGACAGGAAGTGTGCTCTGTCATTATCATAGGCAGTCCCTCGAATCGAGGATGACTTGGTCCACGTCAAAAAGCTCACAGGTATTTCAATGAAGGACCTAAAATTCCAGGTCCCGAACTACATTCTGAAGGGTGGAAGATGCCTGTGCGTGGATTTTTTTAACGTGTGGTGGCCGTTGCACACCAGCTGCCTCACGGGCTTGACAGAGCCAGGTCTTGGTCCAGTGGCAAGGATTACCCAAGACGACTGGAGACCAGCTCTGCTGCACGGACCTAGTGCGCACACATATCGCGGTGTGGGCTGGAACGTGCTCTCGCCTCTCCTGGGCCCCGATCACATCTCTCTACATTCTCTTTCCGCTCCTTCGCCCCGACCTTGCCGCTCCTGCAGTACTGCCCATGCTCCAATCACTAACCTGGATCTTGGTGACGTCCCTCTTCGCTGCCTGCTCTGCTGCTCCAGCACGTGCTGCTCCCTGAAGTGGTGTGCCGCCACGCTGCTCCTTCCGCTCCCCGGCCTGCTCCGATGGACTGAGCGGCCCGTAAAGTGTGCACTGTGCACTTCAACTGCCAGTAATCTCCCTACCACAGAAGCATTACAATGTTCCAACTGAAGGATTAATGATTGTGAGGTTGTTGTATATTTATGGAGAAATGATTTGCAATGGATGGCTCGGAAGATTGATGGCCAGTATTATGACAGCATGGCTCATGCAACAATTATAACAACAACGACATGTATCTGTATAGCGCCTTTAACTTAGTAAAACGCCCCAAGACGCTTCGCAGCAGTATTGTAAGACAAAACATTTGTCACCGAGCCACATAATCAGAAATTAGAGCAGATGACCAAAAGCTTGGTCAAAGAGGTAAGTTTTAAGGAGCATCTTGAAGGAAGAAAGAGAGGTAGAGAGCTGGGGAGGTTTAAGGAGGGAGTTCCAGAGCATGGGGCCCAGGCAACAGAAGGCAAGGCCACCAATGAGCGATTATAATCAGGGATTCTCAGGGGGGCAGAATTAGAAGAGCGCAGATAAAAATCGGGAGGTTATGGGCTGAAGGAGATTACAGAGATAGGGAGAGATTAGGGCCATGGAGGGATTTGAAAAGAAGGATGAGAATTATGAAATCAGGCGCTGCTTAACCGGGAGCCAATCTAGGTCAGCGAGCACAGGGGTGATGGGTGAGTGGGACTTGGTGCGAGTTAGGACATGGGCAGCTGAGTTTTGGATGACCTCAAGTTTACGTAGGATAGAATGCAGAGGCCAACCAGAAGTGCGTTGGAATAGTCAAGTCTAGAGGTAGCAGAGGCATGGATGAGAACTCCATTATTGGATCTGAACGCCCCATTTTGATCCTACACCTTATGTTTTCTTTTATTACATCAAAAACTATTTCCAAATATTTCACTGTTAACAGGTAGTGAACTCACACGCACCGGGGAAGAAGGTGTGGCTCGGAGGGGTAGGCCCAGCCTGGACTGGAGGGACGACCAACCTATCCGATACCTACGCTGCGGGATTCCTGTAAGTATCTTCTTGCCGCATTTAAAGGCTCTGGCCAGCGACTGTTGTGTGTCGGCACAGCTTACCCAACTATCGTAACATCAGCACGCCAAAGATGAGAAAACTAAATACTGCGGATGCTGTAAGTCTAAAATAAAAACAGAAAATTGCTGGAAATACTCAGCAGGTCAGTGGAGAGAAAAACAGAGTTAATGTTTCAGGTCGATGACCCTTCATCAGAATTGGAAAAAGTTAGAGATGTAACAGATTTTTACACAAGTGCCTTCCACCCTATCACGGACCTTCCCTTTTGTTTTTTCTTCCCCTCCCCTCTTTCCCTGCCTCTGCACTTGCATAAAATCTTCTTGTTTAAAATCTCTAACCTTATCCAGTTCTGATGAAAGGTCATCGACCTGAAACGTTAACTCTGTCTCTCTCTCTCTCCGCAAATGCGGCCTGACCTGCTGAGTGTTTCCAACATTTTCTGTTTTTACTCCAAAGAATAGGTTGTTCCATGTGATAGGCAGTAGATATGTAAGAAATAATGTAATCTGAGTGCATAGGCAAATCCAAACTAAAATTCATCCCCCCCCCCATCTAAAACAAAATCCAACAAGGATCCTCTTGGAATGAGTGATCATTGCATGATTGAATTTCAAATTCAGATGGAGGGTGAGAAATTTGGATCTCTAACCAGCGTACTAAGCTTAAATAAAGGAGATTATGAAGGTATGAGGGCTGAGTTGGCTAAAGTGGACTGGGAAAATAGATTAAAGTGTAGGACGGTTGATGAACAGTCGTATACATTTAAGGAGATATTTCACAACTCTCAAGAAAAATATATTCCAGTGAGGAGGAAAGGGTGTAAGAGAAAAGATAGCCATCCGTGGCTAACTAAAGAAATAAAGGACAGTATCCAATTAAAAACAAGGGCATACAAAGTGGCCAAAACTAGTGGGAGGACAGAAAACTGGGAAACTTTTAAAAGCCAGCAAAGAACGACTGAACAAATGATTAAAAAAGGGAAGATACACTATGAAAGTAAACTAGTGCAAAATATAAAAACAGACAGCAAGAGTTTCTATAGGTATATAAAAAGGAAAAAAGGTGGCTAAAGTAAATGTTGGTCCCTTAGAGGACAAGACCGGGGAATTAGTAATGAGGAACATGGAGATGGCAGAAACTCTGAACAAATATTTTGTATCAGTCTTTACGGTAGAGAACACTAACAATATTCCGACAAAGGATAGTCTAGGGGCTATAGCGGGGGAGGAACACAATTACAATCACTAAGGAGGTGGTACTCAGTGAGATAATGGGACTAAAGGCAGATAAATCCCCTGGACCTGATGGCTTGCATCCTAGGATCTTAAGAGAAGTAGCGGCAGGGATTGTGGATGCATTGGTTGTAATTTACCAAAATTCCCTGGATTCTGGGGAGGTCCCAGCAGATTGGAAAACTGCAAATGTAACGCCGCTATTTAAAAAAGGAGGCAGACAAAAAACAGGAAACTATAGACCAGTTAGCCTAACATCTGTGGTTGGGAAAATGTTGGAGTCCACCATTAAAGAAGCAGTAGCAGAACATTTGGAAAAGCAAAATTCGGTCACGAAGAGTCAGCATGGATTTATGAAGGGAAAGTCATGTTTGACAAATTTGATGGAGTTCTATGAGGATGTAATGAACAGGGTGATAAAGGGGAATCAGTGGATGTGATGTATTTGGACTTCCAGAAGGCATTTGACAAGGTGCCACATAAAAGGTTACTGCACAAGATAAAAGTTCACGGGGTTGGGGGTAATATATTAGCATGGGAAATTAGGGGTGCATGCAATAAAGGTGCAGCAGTTATCATGGGTGACTTTAATATGCATATAGATTGGGCTAACCAAACTGGAGGCAATACGGTGGAGGAGGATTTCCTGGAGTGCATAAGGGATGGTTTTCTAGACCAATATGTCGAGGAACCAACTAGGGGGGAGGCCATCTTAGACTGGGTGTTGTGTAATGAGAGAGGATTAATTAGCACTCTCGTTGTGCGAGGCCCCTTGGGGAAGAGTGACCATAATATGGTGGAATTCTACATTAGGATGGAGAAGGAAACAGTTAATTCAGAGACCATGGTCCAGAACTTAAAGAAGGGTAACTTTGAAGGTATGAGGCCTGAATTGGCTAGGATAGATTGGCGAATGATACTTAATGGGTTGATTGTGGATGGGCAATGGCAGACATTTAGAGACCGCATGGATGAACTACAACAATTGTACATCCCTGTCTGGCGTAAAAATAAAAAAGGGAAGGTGGCTCAACCGTGGCTATCAAGGGAAATCAGGGATAGTATTAAAGCCAAGGAAGTGGCATACAAATTGGCCAGAAACAGCAGTGAACCTGGGGACTGGGAGAAATTTAGAACTCAGCAGAGGAGGACAAAGGGTTTGATTAGGGCAGGGAAAATAGAGTACAAGAGGAAGCTTGCAGGGAACATTAAGACGGACTGCAAAAGTTTCTATAGATATGTAAAGAGAAAAAGGTTAGTAAAGACAAACGTAGGTCCCCTGCAGTCAGAATCAGGGGAAGTCATAACGGGGAACAAAGAAATGGCAGACCAATTGAACAAGTACTTTGGTTCGGTATTCACTAAGGAGGACACAAACAATCTTCCAGATATAAAAGGAGTCAGAGGGTCTAGTAAGAAGGAGGAACTGAGGGAAATCCTTATTAGTCAGGAAATTGTGTTGGGGAAATTGATGGGATTGAAGGCCGATAAATCCCCAGGGCCTGATGGACTGCATCCCAGAGTACTTAAGGAGGTGGCCTTGGAAATAGCGGATGCATTGACAGTCATTTTCCAACATTCCATAGACTCTGGATCAGTTCCTATGGAGTGGAGGGCAGCCAATGTAACCCCACTTTTTAAAAAAGAAGGGAGAGAGAAAACAAGGAATTATAGACCGGTCAGCCTGACATCAGTAGTGGGTAAAATGATGGAATCAATTATTAAGGATGTCATAGCAGCGCATTTGGAAAGAGGTGACATGATAGGTCCAAGTCAGCATGGATTTGTGAAAGGGAAATCATGCTTGACAAATCTTCTAGAATTTTTTGAGGATGTTTCCAGTAGAGTGGACAAGGGAGAACCAGTTGATGTGGTATATTTGAACTTTCAGAAGGCTTTCGACAAGGTCCCACACAAGAGATTAATGTGCAAAGTTAAAGCACATGGGATTGAGGGTAGTGTGCTGACATGGATTGAGAACTGGTTGTCAGACAGGAAGCAAAGAATAGGAGTAAATGGGTATTTTTCAGAATGGCAGGCAGTGACTAGTGGGGTACTGCAAGGTTTTGTGCTGGGGCCCCAGCTGTTTACATTGTCCATTAATGATTTAGACGAGGGGATTAAATGTAGCATCTCCAAATTTGCGGATGACACTAAGTTGGGTGGCAGTGTGAGCTGCGAGGAGGATGCTATGAGGCTGCAGAGTGACTTGGATAGGTTAGGTGAGTGGGCAAATGCATGGCAGATGAAGTATAATGTGGATAAATGTGAGGTTATCCACTTTGGTGGTAAAAACAGAGAGACAGACTATTATCTGAATGGTGACAGATTAGGAAAAGGGAGGTGCAACGAGACCTGGGTGTCATGGTACATCAGTCATTGAAGGTTGGCATGCAGGTACAGCAGGCGGTTAAGAAAGCAAATGGCATGTTGGCCTTCATAGCGAGGGGATTTGAGTACAGGGGCAGGGAGGTGTTGCTACAGTTGTACAGGGCCTTGGTGAGGCCATACCTGGAGTATTGTGTACAGTTTTGGTCTCCTAACCTGAGGAAGGACATTCTTGCTATTGAGGGAGTGCAGCGAAGGTTCACCAGACTGATTCCCAGGATGGTGGGATTGACATATCAAGAAAGACTGGATCAACTGGGCTTGTATGCACTGGAGTTCAAAAGAATGAGAGGGGATCTCATAGAAACGTTTAAAATTCTGACTGGTTTAGACAGGCTAGATGCAGGAAGAATGTTCCCAATGTTGGGGTAGTCTAGAACCAGGGGTCACAATCTAAGGATAAGGGGTAAGCCATTTAGGACCGAGATGAGGAGAAACTTCTTCACCCAGAGAGTGGTGAACCTGTGGAATTCTCTTCCACAGAAAGTTGTTGAGGCCAATTCACTAAATATATTCAAAAAGGAGTTAGATGTAATCCTTACTACTAGGGGGATCAAGGGGTATGGCGAGAAAGCAGGAATGGGGTACTGAAGTTGCATGTTCAGCCATGAACTCATTGTTTGGCGGTGCAGGCTCGAAGGGCCGAATGGCCTACTCCTGCACCTATTTTCTATATTTCTATGTTTCTATGGATAGAGGATTGGCTAATTAACAGAGAAGAGAGTCAGGATAAATGGTTCATGGTTCATTCTCTGGTTGGCAACCAGTAACTAGTGGGGTGCCGCAGGGATCAGTGCTGGGACCCCAACTATTTACAATCTATATTAACGACTTGGAAGAAGGGACTGAGTGTAACGTAGCCAAGTTTGCTGGCGATACAAAGATGGGAGGAAAAGCAATGTGTGAGGAGGACACAAAAAATCTGCAAAAGGACAAAGACAGGCTAAGTGAGTGGGCAAAAATTTGGCAGATGGAGTATAATGTTGGAAAGTGTGAGGTCATGCACTTTGGGAGAAAAAAATGAAAGAGCAAGTTATTATTTAAATGGAGAAAGATTGCAAAGTGCTGCAGTACAGCGGGACCTGGGGATACTTGTGCATGAAACACAAAAGGATAGTATGCAGGTACAGCAAGTGATCAGGAAGACCAATGGTATCTTGGTCTTTATTGTAAAGGGGATGGAGTATAAAAACAGGGAAGTCTTACTACAGCTATATAAGTTATTGGTGAGGCCACATCTGGAATACTGCGTGCAGTTAAGGTTTCCATATTTATGAAAGGATATACTTGCTTTGGAGGCAGTTCAGAGAAGGGTCACTTAGTTGATTCCGGGAATGAGGGGGTTGACTTGTGAGGAAAGATTGAGTAGGTTGGGCCTCTACTCTTTGGAATTCAGAAGAATGAGAGCTGATCTTATCGAGATGTATAAGATTATGAGGGGGCTTGACAAGGTGGATGCAGAGAAGATGTTTCCACTGTTGGGGGAGACTAAAATTAGGGGGCATGATCGTAGAATAATGGGCCACCCATTTAAAATTGAGATGAGGAGAAATTTCTTCTCTCAGAGAGTTGTAAATCTGTGGAATTCGCTACCTCAGAGAGCTGTGGAAGCTGGGACATTGAATAAATTTAAGACAGAAATAGACAGTTTCTTAAACGATAAGGGGTTATGGGGATTGGACGGGGAGGTGGAGCTGAGTCCATGATCAAATCAGCCAGGATCTTATTGAATGGCGGAGCAAGCTTGAGAGGCTGGATGGCCTACTCCTGTTCCTATTTCTTATGTTCTTATATTACTTTAAGATCGACATAGAATTGCATAGTATTTACAGCACAGAAACAGGTCATTCAGTCCAACGGGTCCATGCCGGTGTTTATGCTCTACACGAGCCTCCTCCCACCCTATTTCATCTCACCTATCAGCATAATCGTCTATTTCTTTCTCCCTCATATATTTATCAAGCTTCCCCTTAAATGTATCTATGATATTCGCCTCAACCACTCCCTGTGGTAGCGGGTACAACATTCTCACCACTCTGAAGGAACCGCTAAGTTAAGGGATTGAAATTTCCTCAGGCCACCTCACGCTCCGCCACCATAACTATACCGGAACACTGGTTTCGCGTATAAGGTACGTTTCCACCATTGCGTCTGCTGGAGAGGCCCCTGACGAGGTTCCTGGCGAAGGGGGTCAGAGGGTATGGCGACGATGCCAACACCAGCGATGGATAAATCCGAAGCACGTGGTGTTGGGGTAAAAACAAGACTTCTCTTCCTCAAGGTGGACTCCCTGATATAAGAACCCGCCCATCCGTATAGCAAACACGGAATCACTCAAACGAAACCTCGGTTAACTGGTTTTTATTCAAGCATGCAGGGGAAGGGTTCCGATGAACACTTCTTAGAACAAAGGTTTACAATTACAGTTGGACATTTTTCGAGGTGTGCGACCCTCCTACAAAACCACCGATTGGCCGAATGCTCAGACTGGCTCAGAGTGGTTCTTCCCCGCCTGTCCATCTACCATCACATGTCACCCTTCTGGAATCTGTTATTGAGTGGTGTCAACTTTGCCTCAGTTCCTCATTGACCTTGCTTCCCAGGGTTTGCTATCTTTGTAGACTGTTGACTCTCCACTGCCCTTGGTGGATGTGTTATTCAGTACTGAGTGTATGTTTTCATCTTCTGTGCTAAGGGATTGTTGGCTATTATGATTGCTCAGAACCTCCTAATACTGATAAGCCCTACAATTCAGTTCGGGTATTGGTTTTCCTCCCCTTACATGTGCCAAACCTGACGCCAGTTAAAGAAACGACTCTTTCAAAAACCGTTATGCTGAATGGAAGCCCACTCCGATAGAAACATAGAAACATAGAAAATAGGTGCAGGAGTAGGCCATTCGGCCCTTCGAGCCTGCACCACCATTCAATAAGATCATGGCTGATCATTCACCACAGTACCCCTTTCCTGCTTTCCCTCCATACCCCTTGATCCCTTTAGCCTTAACGGCCATATTTAACTCCCTCTTGAATATATCCAATGAACTTGCATCAACAACTCTCTGCGGCAGGGAATTCAACAGGTAAACAACTCTCTGAGTGAAGAAGTTTCTCCTCATCTCAGTCCTAAATGGCTTAACCCTTATCCTTAGACTATGTCCCCTGGTTCTGGACTTCCCCAACATCAGGAACATTCTTCCTGCATCTAACCTGTCCAGTCCCGTCAGAATTTTATATGTTTCTATGAGATCCCCTCTCATCCTTCTAAACTCCAGTGAATACAGGCCCAGTCGATCCAGTCTCTCCTCATATGTCAGTCCTGCCATCCCGGGAATCAGTCTGGTGAACCTTCGCTGTACTCCCTCAATAGCAAGAACATCCTTCCTCAGATTAGGAGACCAAAACTGAACACAATATTCCAGGTGAAGCCTCACTAAGGCCCTGTACAACTGCAGTAAGACATCCCTGTTCCTATACTCAGATCCCCTAGCTACGAAGGCCAACAACAAGGCCTTATTCACCACCTGCTGTACCTGCATAAGGGAATTAAGGGTTACGGGGAGCGGGCGGGCAAGTGGAGCTGTGTCCATGGCCAGATCAGCCATGATCTTATTGAATGGCGGAGCTGGCTTATGTTCTTATGCATGCCACATTTCAATGAGTGATGTACCATGACACCCAGGTCTCGCTGCACCTCCCCTTTTCCTAATCTGCCGCCATTCAGATAATATTCTGCCTTCCTGTTTTTGCCATTAAAGTGGATAACCTCACATTTATCCACGCTATACTGCATCTGCCATGTATTTGCCCACTCACCTAACCTGTCCAAGTCACCCTGCAACCTTTTAGCGTCCTCCTCACAGCTCACCGCACCACCCAGCTTAGTGTCATCTGCAAACTTGGAAATATTACACTCAATTCCCTCATCCAAATCATTAATGTATATTGTAAAGAGCTGGGGTCCAAGCACTGAGCCCTGTGGTACCCGACTAGTCACTGCCTGCCATTCTGAAAATAACCCTTTTATCCCGATCTCTGCTTCCTGTCGCCAACCAGTTCTTTATCCATGTCAGTACATTAACCCCAATACCATGTGCTTTAATTTCGCACACCAATCTCTTGTGTGGGACCTTGTCAAAAGCCTTTTGAAATCCAAATACACCACATCCACTGGTTCTCCCTTGTCCACTCTACCTGTTACATCCTCAAAAAATTCCAGAATATTTGTCAAGCAGGATTTCCCTTTCATAAATCCATGCTGACTTGGACTGATCCTGTCACTGCTTTCCAAATGTGCTGCTATTTCATCTTTAATAATTGATTCCAACATTTTCCCCACGACTGATGTCAGGCTAACCGGTCTATAATTCCCCGTTTTCTCTCTCCCTCCTTTCTTAAAAGTGGTGTTACATTAGCTACCCTCCAGTCCATAGGAACCGATCCAGAGTCGATAGACTGTTAGAAAATGATCACCAATGCATCCACTATTTCTAGGGCTTCCTCCTTAAGTACTCTGGGATGCAGACTATCAGGCCCCGGGGATTTATCGGCCTTCAATCCCATCAATTTCCCTAACACAATTTCCCACCTAATAAGGATTTCCTTCGGTTCCTCCTTCTCACTAGACCCTCGGTTCCCTAGTATTTCCGGAAGGTTATTTGTGTCTTCCTTCCTGAAGACAGAACCAAAGTATTTGTTTAACTGTTCCGCCATTTCTTTGTTCCCCATTATGAATCCACCTGATTCTGACTGCAAGGAACCTATATTAGTCTTAAGTAATCTTTTTCTCTTCACATGTCTATAGAGGCTTTTGCAGTCAATTTTTATGTTCCCAGCAAGCTTCCTCTCATACTCTATTTTTCCCCTCCTAATTAAACTCTTTGTCCTCCTCTGCTGTATTACAAAATTCTCCAAGTCCTCAGGTTTGCTGCTTTTTCTGGCCAATTTATATGCCTCTTCCTTGGATTTAACACTATCCTTAAATTCCCTTGTTAGCCACAGTTGAGTCACCTTCCCCGTTTTATTTTTACTCCAGACAGGGATGTACAATTGTTGAAGTTCATCCATGTGATCTTTAAATGTTTGCCATTGCCTATCCACCGTCAATCCTTTAAGTATCATTCGTCAGTCTATTCTAGCCAATTCACATCTCATACCATCGAAGTTACCTTTCTTTAAGTTCAGGATCCTAGTCTCTGAATTAACTGTGTCACTCTCCATCGTAATAAAAAATTCTACCATATTATGGCCAGTCTTCCCCAAGGGGCCTCGCACAACAAGATTACTAATTAGTCCTTTCTCATTACACATCACCCAGTCTAGGATGGCCAGCTCTCTAGTTGGTTCCTCGACATACTGGTCGAGAAAACCATCCCTAATAAACTCCAGGAAATCCTCCTCCACCGCATTGCTATCAGTTTGGATAGCTCAATCAATATGTAGATTAAAGTCGTCCATGATAACTGCTGTACCTTTATTGCATACACCCCTAATTTCTTGTTTGATGCTGTCCCCAACCTCACTACTACTGTTTGGTGGTCTGTACACAACTCCCATTGGCGTTTTCTGCCCTTTGGTATTCCGTAGCTCCACCCATACTGATTCCACATCATCCAAGCTAATGTCCTTCCTTACGATTGCATTAATTTCCTCTTTAACCAGCAACGATGGGTTCACTGGAAGGATTTTAAAAACAGAAAATGCTGGAAATCTCAGCGGGTCAAGCAGCATCTGTGGAGAGAGAATCTGAATTAACGTTTCAGGTCGATGACCCTTCGTCAGAACTGGCGAATGTTCGAAATGAACAGATTCTTAAGGAGCACTGAAAGGGGGAGGGGAGGAAAGAACAAAAGGGAAAGTCTGTGATAGGATGGAAGACAGGAGAAATTTGAGAGACAAAAAGGATGATGGGCCGACTTGAGATGGTAATGGCAGAAGTTAGAAAAAGATGAATGGTGGAATAATTACCAGCTGCCATGGGAAACAGAGAGAAAAAAATTACATAAGATCAGGTGGAGGCGGGGGGATAGGGTTGGTTAGGCAAAGATTGACAATTTGAATGTTGACAAACATTCACTATAAGCCCACTGAATCGCACAGCTACCTGGACTACACTTCCTCCCATCCCACATCCTGTAAGGACTCCATTCCATTCCCCCAGTTTCTCCGTCTATGTCGCATCTGCTCTGATGACGGCACCTTCCACACTAGTGCCTCTGACATGTCTTCCTTTTTCCTCAACAGAGGATTCCCCTCCGCCGTGGTTAACATGGGCCTCGACCGTGTCCGTTCTCTTTCGCACACCTCTGCTTTCACCCCTTCCCCTCCCTCTCAGAACCACGACAGGGTTCCCCTTGTCCTCTCCTTTCACCCTGCCAGCCTCCATGTTCAACAGATCATCCTCCGCCATTCCCACCACCAATCACATCTTTCCCTCCCCTGCCTGCTCAGTATTCCGAAGGGACCGCTCCCTCCGCAACAGCCTTGTCCATTCCGCAGTCACCCCCAGCACCCCCTCCCCTTCCCACAGCACCTTCCCGTGTAAGCAACACCTTCCCTTTTACCTCCTCCCTTCCCACTGTGCATGGCTCCAAATACTCCTTCCAGGTGAAACAACGATTTACTTGTACTTCTTTCAATTTAGTATACTGTATTCGCTGCTCACGATGTGATCTCCTCTCAATGGGGAGACCAAGTGTAGATTGGGTGGCCGCTTTGCGGAACACGTCCGTTCAGTTCGTAAGCGTGACCCCGAGCTTCCGGTCGCCTCTTACTTTAATTCTCCGCTTTGCTCCCACTTTGACCTCTCCGTCCTCGGCCTCTTACACTGTTCCAATGAAGTTCAACGCCAGCTCGAGGAACAGCACCTCATCGTTTGTTTAGGCACTTTACAGATTCAACATCGAGTTCAACAATTTCAGATCATAACCTCTGCCCATATTTTGCTCCCTTTTCTCCTTATTTTTTTTAATGGATCATGCTAGTTTTTTATTCCAGATTAATTTAATTAACTGAATTTAAATTCCCCCAGCTGCCGTGGTGGGATTTGAACTCATGTCTCCGGATCATTAGTTCAGAACTCAGGATTAGTAGTCCAGTAAACATGACTCTTAACTGCCCTCTGAAATCACCTAGCAAAAGCCACTCAGTTGTATTCAAGCAGAAGGCAGCTCACCACCAACCTCTCGAGGGCAATTAGGGATGCGGTAATAAATGCTGGCCTTCCCGTGAATGTATTAAAAAATTGTTGTTCCTTCCTATCTAGTGAGCACTGCTGGAAAGTATGTCTCAAAGTCCGTGCCCCTTTAACACCACCAGCATGCCGCTGTTCAAAGTGCTCATCAGTACTCTTTGTTTGTGACTGTGGCATTCAAGAAGTGGGACACATGGTAATTAAAAGGAGCAAGGGAAGGAGGTATGGATAGAATATCTGTGGTTTGATTTCTGCGTGACAATGCAATTTGATTACAAGCCTTGTCCAGTGATTGAGCCGAATGCTCAGCTCATCAATTTAATAAAAAAATTTATGTTTTTTTCTCACACACTCTCACTTCCTCAGAAATAAAATCATTAGAAAGTCCTGAGCAAGAAATGGCAATCCAACTAATGATGGATTTCCCCTCTCCTCGCCATCTATTGATCTACAAAAGGGTACGCTGAGCACCCTGACCTCCCCGAAATTAAAATCAAACAGTGCTTCGATACCTTGGTAACCCTCACTCCCGCTTCACAACAGGTGCTGACGCAGTTGATCGCTGTAATGTATGCACCTGCGAGGATGCTCACAGGTTTGTAGGACTGTTGCCATATCATGGCGCACCATTTTGCCATTCGGAGGAGACGGAGGTCCTCAATGGAGTGTTCTCTACGCGGCAGTCCCGTGCAATAGGTTTTTAAGTCGGTTCACGGACTCCCAGGCCGCCTGTAATTTCTGCGGTCTAGAGAAGTCTGTGTACCCTGTTTATTTTGACTGTGCGAGGTTGCAGCCTCTCTTTCAATATTTGAGGGGACTGCTCCTCAAATTCTGGTTGCATTTCAGTCCCATGCTCCTGATCTTTGGGCACCCTGTACAGAGGGGAGTGGGCAGGTCGGAAGGCCTCCTTGTAGGATTGCTCCTGGGCATGGCCAATGTGGCCATCAACCGGTCCAGGCAGCGGGCGGTCAATGGCCGTCGTTCAGCCCGACCACCCGCCTCTCTTCCATGGTTACATCCGAGCCAGAGTGTCCCTGGAGATGGAGCACGCAGTGTCCACCAGTACGCTCGCGGCCTTCCGCAAGAGGTGGGCGCCTGAGGGAATGGAGTGCATCATCACCCCCGGCAACTACATTTTAATTTGATTTAAGTTATGCCAAAAAGTTAATTTCTTTATTTGTCGGTTTTAGACCCCACCCCCCCCCACCCCCGTTAATAAGGGGGCATTTGATTTATGGTTATACAAAATAGTTTTAGGCCTGTTGAATTGGGAGTGGCTTAGCCAATCACGTGACATTCTCAAGACTCAATAAAACCCCAGCCAGTTGGGTTCGGGAGATCCACAATAAGGTAGGTGGCTTTGGTTCTTCTGCCATTCCCCTTAAATCTGTGTCCTCTGCTTCTCGAACCTTTTGCCAATGGGAACAGTTTCTTTTTATCTACTCTGTCCAGACCCCTTATGATTTTGAACAGCTCGATCAAATCTCTCAACCTTCTCTGCTCCAAGGAGAACAACCCCAGCTTCTCCAGTCTATCCACATATCTTAAGCCCCTCATCCCTGGAATCATTCTCGTATGAACTGGTAATGTGTAGTGTGATTGTTAAGCCTTTTGCCATAAACCAACTAATTCTTAATAGCAATGTGTTGTTATGAATTCTTAAGCAAAGAACCCACGATGCAAATACATTACAACTGTGAATCAACTTCCTTCATATGCCCACAATCCTGTCGGGAAAACTTTGCCCCTAATCTCTAACCTTGCTTCAGGCTTGTCAATGTTCTACTCCTTCCCATGTAGCCCTGTGCTGATTCACCAGGTTAAATAGCTCCCTTACTTCATCATGAAGCTATCAGATTGTGGCAAAAATCCAACTGGTTCACCAATAAAGAAAGAAAGACTTGCATTTCTATAGCACCTTTCATGACCACCGGATGTCCCAAAGCTCTTTACAGCCACAGAATTACTTTTGGAGTGTAGTCACTGTTGTAATGTGGGAAACACGGCAGCCAATGTGCGCACAGCAAGCTCCCACAAACAGCAATGGGATAATGACCAGATAATCTATTTTTATGTTGATTGAGGGATAAATATTAGCCAGGACACCAGGCCCCTGCTCTTCTTCAAAATAGTGCCGTGGGATCTTTTACGTCCACTTGAGAGAACAGACGGGGGCCTCAGTTTAACATCTCATCCAAAAGCCAGCACCTTCGACAGTGTAGCACACCCTCAGCACTGCACTGGAAGTGTCAGCCTAGGTTTTTGTGCCCAAGTACCTGGAGTGTGACTGGAACCTACAAACTTCTGACTCAGAAGCAAGTGTGCTACCCATTGAGCCACAGCTGACACTTTGTCCTATAGGGAAAGAAACCTACTATCCTGAGCCTATATCTGACTCCAGTTTCACACCAACGTATTTGACTCTTAACTTCCCTCTGGAGTGGCCAAGTAAGCCACTCAGTTTTATCAAACCGCCCATCGCCTCAAGAAGTCCCTCCCAGCACCACCTCCTTATGGAAAGATGAGAGCCAATCAGTGCACCCGACGCCCACATCCCGAGAATTCATTTTTTTAAATCCTCATTTATACCATGTAAATACCTGTATCAAGTCCCTCTGCTCTTCTTTTCCCTGACAAAAGTAAATTTAGTCGTTTGAGCCCATGCAAATAGTTCACCATATATCTTGAGGTTGAAGGTTTCTCTAAATTCCATACATGATAATTAGCCATTTGCTAATCATTGTGTCAGCCAGTGGCTCAGTGGGTAGCACTCTTGTCTCTGAGTCAGAAGGTTGTGGGTTTGAGTCCCACTTCAGGGACTTGAGCACATAAATCTAGGCTGACACTCCAGTGCAGTGCTGAGGGAGCTTTGCACTGTCAGAGGAGCTGCCTTTTGGGTGAGACTTTAAACCGAGGCCCCGTCTGCCCTCTCAGGTGGATGTAAAAAAGTTATTCCCGGTGTCCTGGCCAATATTTATCCCTCAACCAACATCACTAAAACAGATTATCTGGTCATTATCACATTGCTGTTTGTGGGAGCTTGCTCTGCACAGATTGGCTGCTGTGTTTCCGACATTGCGACAATGACTACACTCCAAAAAAAGTACTTCATTGGCTGTAAAGTGCTTTTGGACATCTGATGGATGTGAAAGGCGTTATATAAATCACAATCACAAAGGAGGTGGTACTCAGTAAGATAATGGGACTAAAGGCAGATAAATCCCCTGGACCTGATGGCTTGCATCCTAGGTCTTAAGAGAGATAGTGGCAGGGATTGTGGATGCATTGGTTGTAATTCTGGGGAGGTCCCAGCAGATTGGAAAACTGCAAATGTAACGCCCCTATTTAAAAAAGGAGGCAGACAAAAAACAGGAAACTATAGACCAGTTAGCCTAACATCTGTGGTTGGGAAAATGTTGGAGTCCATTATTAAAGAAGCAATAGCAGGACATTTGGAAAAGCAAAATTCGATCAGGCAGAGTCAGCATGGATTTATGAAGGGGAAGTCATGTTTGACAAATTTCCTGGAGTTCTTTGAGGATGTAACGAACAGGATGGATAAAGGGGAACCAGTGGATGTGATGTATTTGGACTTCCAGAAGGCATTTGACAAGATGTCACATAAAAGGTTACTGCACAAGATAAAGGTTCACAGGGCTGGGAGTAATATATTAGCATGGATAGAGGATTGGCTAACTAACAAAGAGTCTGGATAAATGGTTCATTCTCTGGTTGGCAACCGGTAACTAGTGGGGTGCCGCAGGGATCAGTGCTTATTTACAATCTATTTACAATCTATATTAATGACTTGGAAGAAGGGACTCAATGTAACGTAGTTAAGTTTGCTGACAACACAAGGATGGGAGGAAAAGCAATGAGTGAGGAGGACACAAAAAATCTGTAAAAGAACATAGACAGGCTAAGTGAGTGGACAAAAATTTGGCAGATGGAATATAATGTTGGAAAGTGTGAGGTCATGCACTTCGCAGAAAAAAATTAAAGAGCAAGTTATTATTTAAATGGAGAAAGATTGCAAAGTGCTGCAGTACAGCGGGACCTGGGGTACTTGTGCATGAAACACAAAAGGATAGTATGCAGGTACAGCAAGTGATCAGGAAGGTAAATGGTATCTTGACCTTTATTGCAAAGGGGATGGAGTATAAAAGCAGGGAAGTCTTACTACAGCTATATAAGTTATTGGTGAGGCCACACCTGGGATGCTGCGTGCAGTTTTGGTTTCCATATTTATGAAATTATATATTTGCTTTGGAGACAGTTCAGAGAAGGTTCACTAGGTTGATTCCGGGGATGAGGGGGCTGACTTATGAGGAAAGGTTGAGTAGTTTGGGCCTCTACTCATTGGCATTCAAAAGAATGAGAGGTGATCTTATCAAGACGTATAAGATTATGAGGGGGCTTGACAGGGTGGATGCAGAGAGGATGTTTCTACTGATGGGGGAGACTAGAACTAGAGGGCACGATCTTAGAATAAGGGGCCGCCCATTTAAAACAGAGATGAGGAGAAATTTCTTCTCTCAGAGGGTTGTAAATCTGTGGAATTCGCTGCCTCAGAGAGCTGTGGAAGCTGGGACATTGAATAAATTTAAGACAGAAATAGACGGTTTCTTAATCGATAAGGGGATGAAGGGTTATGTGGAGTAGGCAGGGAAGTGGAGCTGAGTCCATAATCAGATTAGCCATGATCTTATTGAATGGCAGAGCAGGCTCGAGAGGCCATATAGCCTACTCCTGTTCTGATTTCTTATGTAAATGCAAGTTGTTATGTCTATAATGTACTTATGAATGACTCCACAAGGCAATGTGTTGTACTCAAACTGTAGTGACTTTGGTCCTTTATTCCAAACTCCAGAGTGCTGGTGTGTAGTCTTTTATACAGGGCCCTGCCACCAGGGCAGGAAACCCCCGGACTCCACCAGTTGCACCATCTAATGGTGCCAGCATGTATGTACACAGTGTAAACCTTATTGATAGTACATCAGGTAAACCAGTCTCCATCTTATGTAATCACACAGTGACTACACATAGAGTACATGCATAGTCTGCATATACAACATCACTCTCCCCCAAGTCCTTTGTGCCAATTACCTTTGTACTATGTGCTCTGGTTTAGCTCTCCCCAGACTTAAGTGCCAATAGCCCTTGCACCTTGGCTGTACTTTGCTTTGGCTCTCTCCCTGTTAACCCCCAAGTCCTTTTGCCACAATGTTGGATAGCGGTTATCAGATTGGATGGTTTGATGATGCGGTGGAGGTTCCAGTGGGTTCTGGGTGTGATCCATGTGTGTGTCCATGGCTACATACATCCATTTCCCCCCCCCCCCCACCACAGCGAGATCATGCAGCTGGCCCGTTACATTAACATGCAAGATCAGACACAGTGCAAGTACAAAGAAAGGAAGAAAAAAAACAGTTTGTATAGTGACACCTTGGTTCAATGACTTATATTCATTACGTTTTACGGTCGTGCGCCAGGATTGGGTAGATTGCATTTATGGTCAGTACTGAGGTAGCAGTACAGGTATACGAGGACGCTAGTTCCAGAGCAACTGGACGGGGTCCTAGTCGTCTGATAACGGCGCTGCGCCCCCTGCTAGCGGGGTGGGCTTGGTTCGCTCAGCTAGCCAGGACTCAGGGCCTTTGCCGTTGCCTAGTGGTGAGCAGAGCCACAGATGTGTGTGGCCTCCCTGTCCTCCTTTGAGGGCTGCAGAGTCTTCTGCCTGCTCTCTCACGGTGTTGGGAACCTGGCTGTTCCAGGTCCCGTTTGGCGAACTTGTTGGTTCTGACCTTTCACTCCCGGACATGGCCGAGGTAGTGACTGGGTCTGGGGGCTGCACCGTCTCCACCCGGGGGGTGGGCAACGGCAGCCGACTGCGCGTATTGGTGCTTCGTTTCCAGGTCCTTGGCGAATAGTGCCATCAGATACCTGCAGCATGGGATAGACCTGGGGCAGGGTGTCAGGATCAACGCCTTTACCCTCCCGAATTTGCTCACTTGCTACTCTTGGGGACACTCTATTCCCGACATTTCGCAACAACATTTTGTTTTTTACATTGGGACTGGTACCGCCATCTCGCAACAACATTTTGTTTTTTACATTAGGACTGGTACCGACAGTTTGCAACAACATCTTGTTCACAATCTTAATCAGTTCGTTACATTGATTGCCATGCATACAATGTCTCTTTAAGTTCAGTTGGTTGCAGGTCTCCTTTAAGAGAACCTGGTGGCTTTACCCCAATCAGATCCTTTGTTGGACACCACATGTTGGTCCCTCAGCGTTGCACCTCGTGATATTGCCGCGGCCATCTTTTTTTTCGGCCATGCTGCACCTCGCTGCAGCAGGAATGCCACCTTGCCTCGGTCCTCGAGGTCGACTGCCTTGATCCTTCTCTCCCGCGATTCTGCCACAAACGCTGGAAGGGTACCTGTGAATTCGATCTTCCTCCCCAGGAGTCTTGCCACTGGAGCCGGGAAGGCATTTTTAGATCATTCCGGTCGGATCATTGCCCCGCAGTCATGATGGATAGTCTGTGCCTCAGGTGCTGCGCTGGTCTGTTCTCTGGTGCCTGGCCCAAACAAAGGTGAGGTTTTGTTCTGCCTCTGAGCACGGGGGACATCGATTGCTGGAGTGAAGAGATCTTCCCATTTCCACTGGATCTTACCCATCCACCTTCTTCCGAGTAGCGTTGGACCATCACCTGCAACAATCCACAGAGGTAACTTGTGCACCACGCCATTATGGATTACATTTACATCCGCACTACCAAGGACTGGGATCGGCTCCTTGGTGTAAGTGCACAACTTTTCCTGTACTGGAACCAGCTCGGGTCGTTTTTCGTTCCATTGCCTCTTGAAGGCATCCTGGCTCATCACTGACTGACCCGCTCCCGTGTCCACTTCCATGAAGACAGGAACGCCATTTATCTCGACTTCCATCTTCATTGGAGGGCAATCAGTGGTGCAGATATACACTCCATATACTTCTTCTTGGGGTTGAGCTGCCTCTCTGGCCAAATCATCATACTCCCCGCTGGATTCAAAGTCATCTACCGACTCCTCTGCTCGACGGTGAGTCGTATTTCTTTTACACATGTGCTGGAGGTGGCCCTTCATGTTACAGGCTTTGCATACATACTCAGCAAACCGACACTGGTGAGCCCTATGATTTCCTCCACAACGCCAGCATGGTGCTACTCGATGAGCACCCCTCGACGGACTTTGAGTTCTGGAACCCTGAGGTCTATGCTCTCTGCCCTGGCAGATCCACGTTCTACAGTCTTGCCTGTGAAAGGCACCATTCTGTGTACAGTACTTGCCGGGTTTGATTTGCTTGATGCTGCAGGTCGAGGTCATGAACGCCTGAGTGATGCCAATGGCTTTCTGCAGGTTGACTGTGGTGTCGGCAGATAATAGCTTTTGAAGGAGGCTCTCGTGGCCAATTCCTATAACGAAGATGTCTCGCAATGCTTCGTTGTGGTGCGTGCCAAAATCACACGGTGCCACAAGTCTCTTGAGGTCGGTAGCATAATTTACAATCTCCTGGTCCTCAGGTCTGTGGTGAGTGTAGATTCTGTGCCTGGCCGTGAGCATGCTCTCTTTTGGTTTAAGTTGTTCGCTAATTAGTTCAGTCAGCTCATTGTATGTCTTATCCTCTGCCTTCGTGGGCCCCAGCAAGTCCCTGATGAGGCGGTAGACCCCGGGCCCACACCTGGTCAGCAGTATAGCCTTGAGCTTCTCCGCCAATGTGTCCGTCTCCCCTGCCAGGTCGTTTGCCACAAAATATTGCTTGAGCCTTTCCGTGAAGGCATCCCAATCATCACCCTCTACAAAGACTTTTAGTATGCTAAAGGTAGCCATGATCGCGTGAAAGTCCTTATTCTCGTCGGCAGTTGTTATGTCTATAATGTACTTATGAATGACTCCACGAGGCAATGTGTTGTACTCAAACTGTAGTGACCATGGTCCTTTATTCCAAACTCCAGAGTGCTGTACAAGCATGGTATGCAGCCTTTTATACAGAGCCCTGCCACCAGGGCAGGAAACCCCCCCGGTCTCCACCAGTTGCACCCTCTAGTGGTGCCAGCATGTATGTACATGGTGTAAACCTTATTGATAGTACATCAGGTAAACCAGTCTCCATCGTATGCAATCACACAGTGACTACACAGAGAGTACATCCATAGTCTGCACATATGACACAAGTCTTTCTTTCTTCATTGACATTATGTTCGCGTTTTGCAGTGTATATTCGGAGTAGACGGGGGCTGGAAACAGATGTCTAGATTTACAGGGTGTTTCAAGGCTATGTTCTGCTTCATAAAAAGCTTCTTGATGTTTGTAGCTGATGGCTGGAATTGCTTGGTGCAGCTTTGCTGTGCAAATACACGTCGAGCCTGAGCCAAGCAGCTGACCATCTTTAGTTCCAGAATTGGCGAGGCAGCCACTTTGGTGTCAGTCAAATGTATAGTTGAGATCCAAAATATTTTCCTATCTGTGTGGTCCGGGTTCGGAGATTAAAGGGGCTGTGCTTCCTAGGTGGGACTTGTTAATGAAAAAAAGGATTGTAATTCCATCACTATCAGCTTACGTTTTCAGATCCATTCCCCTGAAGGAGGGAGTGATTATAACACCGGCTTTAATCTAATACAACCGGTGGAGGGGATGATTTTACACTCCATTAAAGTCAACTGTGTAAGGCGTGGCTCGGTGGGTGGCACACTCACCTTGCTGAGTCAAAAGGTTGTGGGTTCAAGTCCCACGCCAGGAATTTGAGCACATAAATCTAGGCTAACACTCCCAGTGCAGTGCTGAGGGAGTGCTGCACTGTCGGAGGTGACTCCAGACCCACAGCAATGTGGTTGACTCTTAACTTCCCTCTGGTCTAGCAAACCACTACAAAGAAGTATCATGGACTGCAGCAGTTCAAGAAGGCGGCTCACCACTGCCTCAAAGGCAGTTAGGGATGGGCAATAAATGCTGGCCTTGCCAGTGACACCCACACCCTGTGAACAAATTTTAAAAAGTCAAGCACGTTGCTTTAAGTCTGGAGTCACATATAGGCCAGACTGGGTAAGGACAGCAGATTTCCTTCCCTAAAGGGCATTAATGAACCAGATTGTTTTTTTAATGACAGTCCATTCGTTTTATGGTAACCACTACTAATAGTAACTTTTTATTCCTTCCAGATTTATCTAACTAACTGAATTTAAATTCATGGACAGGATTTGAACACATGTACACCGGATCATTAGTCCTGGCCTCTGTTTTACTAGTTCAGTAACATAACCACCCTGCTACCGTACTCTATAGGAACAGGAGGAGGCCATTCAGCCCTCGATCCTGTTCTGCAATTCAGTTAGATCATGGCTGATCTGTATCTTAACTCCATCTACCCACCTTGGTTCCATGATCCTTAACTCCCTTGCCTAGCGTCAATTGCAAGCAACAGCGGGAGCCCCGGACAAATAACCCTGAATGCCATGGCACCGAGTCCGTGATAACACCCCTGTTGCCATGCCGACTGAGGTCTGCTAACTCATCACAGATGGGCGTTCGAACCTGAAACCTTCCTCTCTGCACAACACAAGCAGTTTATTTGATTATCCAGAAGGCCACTGGAACTTCTTCAACCTGCTTTAACTTTAATCAAAACATTAAAAAAAATCAAATTTCAGTTCACACACATGGATGTGGCCAACACTGGCATGGCCACATTTATTGCCCAACTCTCTATGCCCTGTGAAGGTGGCAGTGAGCTGTCTTTTTGAAATAAGCAGTAATTTTTGCTGGTGTGGGACTGGAGTCAGGCATGGGCTCCCTTCCTCGAAGGGCACGCAATGTCCCAGTTTGGCTTCGATCACAGTCCAGAGCTTTCCTGGTCATTTTGTTAAGAAAAAAATACTTGCATTTATATAGCACCTTTCACAGCCGCTGAACGTCCCAAAGTGCTTTACAGCCGATGAAGTACTTTTGGAGCGTAGTCATTGCTGTAATGTGGGAAACGCAGTAGCCAATTTGCGCACAGCAAGCTCCCACAAACAGCAATGTGATAATGACCAGCTAATCTGTTTTTTTGTTGTGTTGATTGAGGGATAAATATTTGCCCAAGACACCGGGGATAATTCCCCTACTCTTCTTCAAAATAGGATCTTTTACATCCAGCTGAGAGAGCAGACAGGGCTCCAGTTTAATGTCTCATTAGAAATATGGCACCTCCAACATCATCATCATCATCATCATCATAGGCAGTCCCTCAAAATCCACTCTAAAAGTGAGTTCTTAGGTGACTGTACAGTCCAATAGAGGAATTATAGTTTCTGTCACAGGTGGGACAGACAGTCTTTGAAGGAAAGGGTGCGTGGGGAGTCTGGTTTGACGCACGCTCCTTCCACTGTTTGCGCTTGCTTTCTGTGACGAGACTTGAGGTGCTCAGCACCCTCCTGGATGTTTTTTCCTCCACTTGGGGTAGTCTTTGCTCACTCAACACTGCGCTGCAAGTGTGAGCCTAGATTGTCATGCTATAAAAGTTTCTGGAGGCAGACTTGAACCCACAACCTTCTGACTAAGAAGCTAAAGTGCTGCCCACTGAGCCACAGTTGACACATGCAACAAATCAGATTATTGAACTCAATATAGTGGGATTTGAACTCACAATCTCTCGGGTTAATCAGTCCTGCACATTGAGTACTGCACCACTGTATCCCATTTACTCTTCCACTCTGGTCACCCATTTTCCCACATATCAGAGGAAATAATAGCAGACGATTCAAGCACTTACTCTATTATGCAATTAAGTGGCTTCTGAATTCAAGTGGAAAACATTGGATAGATATTTCTGCAGATTGCTCCACTATCCAATACAACCAGGGTTATTTTCCGAAGCTGTTTATTTGTTGTGGCTGCTGGACCTGTAAAGTGAGACTCTTTGTCACAGTGTTGCGCACAGCCACAGACACACGTGGGCTGACTTTCTCTGCTTCTGTCCCTACAGGTGGTTAAATACGCTGGGAATGTCAGCCAAACAGGGGATAGATGTCGTGATCCGGAATTCGTTCTTTGACCACGGATTTAATCACCTCGTGGATCAGAACTTCAACCCGCTACCAGTAAGCTCAACGATATCTTCAATTCTTACCGCTTCAGTCATTAGACAGGATATAATTACACTGGAGAGGATGCAGAGGAGATTTACAGGGATGTGGCCTGCACTGGAGAATTTTAGCTATGGGGAATGATTGGATAGGCTGAGGTTGTTTTCTTTGGAACAGAGGAGGCTGAGGGGAGACATTGTTGAGGTGTGTGAAATGTTGAGGGGCTTGGATAGAGTTGATAGGAAGGACCTATTTCCCTTAGCAGAGAGGTCAACAACCAGGGGGAATAGATTTAAAATGATTGGCAGGAGGTTTAGAGGGGCGTTGAGGGGAATTTGTTTTTTGCCCAGTTGGTGGTGGGGGTCTGGAACTCAATGCCTGAAAGGGTGGTAAAGGCAGAAACCCTTTCTACATTTAAAAAGTACCTGGATGTACACAAAGTGCCGTAACCTACAGGGCTACAGACCAAGAGCTGGAAAGTGGGATTAGGCTGGGTAGCTCTTTGTCGGCCGGCGCGGACATGATGGGCCAAAATGGCCTCCTTTGTGCTGTAAATTTCTATAATTCAACTGATTACGTTGGAACAGAACAGCTGAAGAGTGGGATTGCCAGCGACACGGGCAGCTTTCACAGCCGAGCTGGATCCTGTCCTTGCCCAACACATTGCCGACAACCCTCCCCCCGCCCTACTCTCCTCCTCCCAAAATCCTGCGGGTAATTGTAGCATCTCTATCACTAACCTAGCCTACATAAATTATCTCAGCACGTGCCATGGATCAATCCTGCTCTACACGGCTTACTGCCATGTTGAGTAGTGTCATCATCATAGGCAGTCCCTCGAAACGAGGATGACTTGCTTCCACGCCAAAAAAGGATGAGTTCACAAGTGTTTCAATGAAGGACCTAATATTCCAGGTCCTGAACTACATCCTGAAGGGTGGAAGATGCCTGTGCGTGGATTTTTTTAATGTGTGGTGGCCGTTGCACACCAGCCACCACGCGGGCTTGACAGAGCCAGATCTTGGTCCAGTGGCAAGGGTTATCCAAGTCCTGTACTTTCCTACTGAGGCACCACATCGCTCTCTGTGCAAAATTCCCTAGTGCTGACAGCTCTCACCTGGGTGAGCATGGGCGTGACGAATGTAACCAATCAGAGGAAGAGGCTAAATAATGTGCTGTCAGGGTAGCACATATAGCTACCAAATCTCCCGTTCAAGAGAGTACCCGGGCAAGGCTCACATCCTTGATTTCCAACAGAGCAAATAGAAAACCAGGAACCAGGTGCTTTACAACTGGGAGGGAAAAGGATATATATGGTTCACATTGACAATTCACCTCCAATTGAATTTGAATCCAGCCCAGTGCCATACAGCAGAGTTCTACATGAAGTGTATTAGAAAGAAAGAAGGACCTGCATTTATATAGCACCTTTCACGACCTCACGATGTCCCAAAGTGCTTTACAACCAATGAAGTGCTTTTGAAGTGTAGTCACTGTTGTAATGTGGGAAACGCAGCAGCCAATTTGTGCACAGCAAGCTCCCACAAACAGCAATCTGATAATGATCAGATAATCTGTTTTAGTGATGTTGGTTGAGGTATAAATATTATCCAGGACACCGGGGATAACTCCCCTGCTCTTCTTCGAAATAGTGCCACGGGATCTTTTATGTCCACCTCAAAAAGCAGATACAGATGGGGCTGAAAGATGGCACCTCCGACAGTCCAGCACTCCCTGAGTACTGCACTGGGAATGTCAGCACAGCTTATATGCTCAAGTATCTGGAGTGGGACTTAAACCCACAACTTTTTGGCCCAGAGGTGAGAGTGCTACCCACTGAGCCACATCTGACAAAGTCAGATGCACTTGGCACTTTTCTAAGGGTGCGTTGTGGCAGAGCAGAAGGAGTTTTAACACTTACTGATGCTCCAACTAACCTGGTCTACCTGATGGTCATCATCGTCATCATAGGCAGTCCCTCGGAATCGAGGAAGACTTGGTTCCACTCTAAAAATGAGTCCTTAGGTGGCTGAACAGTCCAATACGAGAACCACAGTCCCTGTCACAGGTGGGACAGATAGTCGTTGAGGGTAAGGGAGGGTGGGACTGGTTTGCCGCACGCTCTTTCCGTTGCCTGCGCTTGATTTCTGTATGCTCTCGACGATGACCCTGGGTGTCCAAACATTATGACAGCTCTCACTTATTAAAGCACAAAAAATGAAAAGGAAAAACCTGTCAGTTATATATTAAATGGAAAGTAACCTATGAAATCTAATACTATTTAGTATTATTAATTTAACAGCCGCAGCACGATGTAGCTTAAAAAACTCAGCAGAATTTGAATTCTTCCATCTTTAAAACTTGTTAAGAGTGATGAAAACGAAGCAGCAATCTTTCAAGTCTCCTCATAAATGTCAATTCCAAATTCAATCAGTCAAATATCAAGTAGAGGGGAGGTGTCTGGTCATAATTATTGTAAAGATGATGGTTTCCTTTCCCAGGAATTTGACACATGACCTCACATCCCCAAGTGAAATTTAGAATTACATTTGCTGCGTAGGGGTGGGAGGATTGGAGGGGTGGGGTGGGGGAGAGAAGGAATGGAGCGAGAATTATCATCATTTAACCTATTCCATAAAGAGGCACCCTATCTGCAAATCCCACGGCATCTTTGCCAGGGTGAAGAAGTCCACAGTTTGGTCAATCTAAATTTCCCTTATATAGTGCCTGGCACAACTTCAGGATATCCGAAAGCGCTTTACAGCCAATGAAGTAGTTACAGTGTAGTCATTGCTATCATTTGGGAAAAGCAGCAGCCAATTTGCACGTTAACATTAGTGAATTAATGAACAGATAATCTTTTTTTGTGATATTGGTTGAGGGATAAATATTGACCAAGGACACCGGGGATCTTTTACATCCATCTGAGAGAGCAGACAGAGTCTCGGTTTAACGTCTCATTTGAAAGTCAGCATCAGCTGTGGCTCAGTGGGTAGCACTCTTGCCTCTCTTAATCAGAAGGTTGTGGGTTCAATCCCACTCCAAGGACTTGAACACAAAAAAATCTAGGCTGACACTCCAGTGCAGTGCTGGTGGAGTGCTGCACTGTTGGAAATGCTGTCTTTCAGATGAGATGTTAAACTGAGGCCCTATCTGCCCTCTCAAGTGAATGTAAAAGATCCCATGGCACTATTTCGAAGAAGAGCAGGGGAGTTATTGCTGGTGTCCTGGCCAATATTTATCCCTCAGTCAACATAACAAAAAAACAGATTATCTGATCATTATCACATTGCTGTTTGTGGGAGCTTGCTGTGCACAAGTTGGCTGCTGCACTTCCCACATTACAACAATGACTGCACTCTAAAAGCATTTAATTGGCTGTAAAGCGATCTGAGACGCCCGGTGGTCGTGAAAGGCGCTATATAAATCTAAGTCTTTCTTTCTTTTAACTGCGGCTGTGCAGCACTCCCTGAGCACTGCCTAGATTTTATGCTCGAGTCCCTGGAGTGGGACTTGGACTCACAACCTTCTGAATTAGAAAGAATTTGTAGGTCTGCATCATAAGCACAGGGCATGTGTTTAGATTTTGCTGCCGAGGGGGCGTGAAACATTCCGAGTTTTTTTTTCCTCCAGAATATTGCCTCAGGGGAAAAAATAGCAATTTTAAACTTGAAACCTTTTCTGCTACTTTTATTAAAGAGTTTCATGCCTGCTAATCGAGTCTCCATACATGAGGTTTAGAGCTAGCTCTATTGATGTCTTCATTTTATAGTCAGTCATGTCTTCAGAAGTTAGTCCCTGCAGTACAGTCAACAGCTCTTTCATGTTTATTGGCTCATAAAGTTTCACCTGGAAATTTAATAGTGCGTCTTGGCAGAGCTACCCATCCAACAGGGAAAACCACACCCCTTTCATTCCTCAACATGCATCTCGGATCGAGAAGAGGCCATTGAGTCCATCCAGCCCTGGTCCTGTCTCGTTCGCAATAGGGTTTTATTCAGTGACCTATGTGGGGGATTCTCACTCACCGGGAGCACGAGACAAAAAATCAGCAGCATAGTGTTGAGCTTATCTTCATTTTCCTTCTCTTTTTCATGGCAAAGCCACATCGCTCTCTTCTTGCTCATCCTTTTAGTGAGCCTCAGCGGGGTCAATATTTACCACGCACAGCGCCTGGTCTATCCCATTAATCACTAACTCTGTACATCAAGAAGTTATTCCTTAACTTGCGACTTCTCCAGTTTATGATCTGTGAAAGAAAGACTGAAGAACATAAGAAATAGGAGCAGGAGTAGGCCATACGGCCCCTCGAGCCTGCTCCGCAATTCAATAAGATCATGGCTGATCCAATCATGGACTCAGCTCCACTTCCCCTCCTGCTCCCCATAACCCCTTATCCCCTTATCATTTAAGAAACTGTCTATTTCTGTCTTAAATTTATTCAATCGCCCAGCTTCTATAGCTCTCTGAGGCAGCGAATTCCACAGATTTACAACACTCTGAGAGAAGAAATTTCTCCTCATCTCAGTTTTAAATGGGCGGCCCCTTATTCTAAGGTCATGCCCCCTAGTTCTAGTCTCCCCCATCAGTGGAAACATCCTCTCTGCATCCACCTTGTCAAGCTCCCTCATAATCTTATACGTTTCGATAAGATCACCTCTCATTCTTCTGAATTCCAATGAGTAGAGGCCCAACATACTCACCCTTTCCTCATAAGTCAACCCCTCATGTCCGGAATTTATATAGTGCCTTTTGTGACCACTGGACGTCTCAAAGCGCTTTACAGCTGTGAAGTACTTTTGGAGTGTAGTCACTATTGTAATGTGGGGAAAGTGGCAGTCAATTTGCGCACAAGCAATCTCCCACAAACAGCAACATGACAATGACCAGATAATCGTTTTTTTTGATTGAGGGATAGACATTGGCCAGGACACCGGGGATAACTCCCCTGCTCTTCTTCAAAATAGTGCCAGGGGATCTTTTATGTCCATCTGCAACAGCAGATAGGGCCTCGGTATAACGCCTCATCCGAAAGACAGCACCTCCGACAGCGCAGCACTCCCTCAGCACTGCACTTCGAGTGTCAGCCTGGATTTATGTGTTCAAGTTCCCTGGAGTGGGATTTGAACCCACAACCTTCTGACTCAGAGGCGAGTGTGTTGCGCACTGAGCCACAGCTGACAGGAAGAGAGAAGAGAAAATTCCTCCACCAGCAGAAAATGGAACAGCGTCCGTGTTTCTTCGTAGTGACCTGCTAACGAATAACAGGAATATGAAGCTTTGAAACACGTAGTTTCATTCATTCCTGTTCTTGCTAAAAGAGAATGTTAACCCCCTCCCCCGCTCTTTCGTACTCCTATCCCACTTCACAGAATGCTGCCTTATCACATTATTGATTCCCTTCATTATCTTTTTTAAAGGATCATATTCCACCAGTTAACCTTTTCTTCCCGATGGGAATAAATCTGTAATAGATCCATACTGTTGCAATTTCCGCACTACTATATCCAAAAGTGTAGCAGTCCCTCACTGGAATATTCTGACTTCTCTGAACTTTCAGCTCTGCGATTAACTTAAACAAAATACCCCAAAAAGAGTCCTCTTTGCATCACCTGCTTCGCTGCATGTGTCGTAATATAACCTCTGATTATAAAATGCACTCTGAAATAGAAAGAAAGACTTGCATTTATATAGCACCGCTCACAACCACTAGATGTCTCAAAGCGTTTTACAGCCAATGAAACACTTTTTGGAGTGTAGTCACTGTTGTAATGTAGGAAACACAGCAGCCAACTAACGCACAACAAGCTCCAACAAACAGCAATGTGATAATGACCAGATAATCTGTTTTTTTGTTATGTTGATTGAGGGATAAATATTGGCCAGGACACCAGGGATAACTCCCCTGCTCTTCTTCGAAATAGTGCCGAGGGATCTTTTATGTCCACCTGAGAGGGCAGACGGGACCTCGGTTTAACATCTCATCCAAAAGATGGCACAGCAGCCGCTCCCTCAGCACCGCACTGGCGTGTTAACCTTGAGGGGCGTAAGGCCCAATTCCTCTGTGTCAGGGGCGGGACCTCCCGTGCCGGGCGATACAAGTCCCGGCCCCACGAAGGTTTGAGTCCCTAATCGGGACGCGGGGCAGTTTCGCCCCCCCCCCTCCATGATCCTAAATTCATGGATTTGTTTGAGGACAAAGGAAAGTGGAGGTAATTCTAGGCAGAAGGTTTGTGTGTGTTCCCACTGATGTGTGTATGTATTGGCTTGATCTCTTCGAGCTCAGCGCTCTCGTAGCATTTTTCCCGTGGGAGCTATCAGGAAGATGAAAGAGGTGCTATTTTATGATTCGGAATGTAAAACTGTATCACAGAGCTGCAATCTGAAACATTATCTGCATGTCACTCGGCCTCACAGACCTTGTTGCCAGAACAGCGCATGTGGGCTTTGCTTTGTATGCTCATACAGCTCCTGACAGACATGGAACCTGAGAGCTCAACAACAGCCGCAGCCTTAGCCCTTCTTTACTCTTTGCGGGGGCTTTGCTACAAGCTATTGACTGGGGATTCACATGCAAACGCATTTTTAAACTTGCTGGGACTGAAACGTATCTAAAAATAAAATACCGTAAGGTGTTCTCCAGTAAATAATTTTAATTGAAAACAGTTAAAATAACCTGTTAATACTGCAGACCCTGTATCATCAATCCATTATACCAAGCTGATCATAGAATCTTAGAAAATTATGACGCAGAAGAAGGCCAATCGCCCCATCGTGCCGTGGCGGACGAAAAAGAGCTACCCAGCCTTATCCCACCTTCCATTACTAGGTCAGTAGCCCTGTAGGTTACGGCACTTCAAGTGCACATCCAAGTACCTTTTGAATGTGATAAGGGTTTCTGCCTCTACCACCCTTTCAAGCAGTGTGTTCCAGACCCCCACCACCCTCTGAGTGAAGAAATGTTTCCTCATCTCCCCTCTAATCCTTCCACCAATTACTTTAAATGTGTGCCCCCTGGTTATTGACCCCTCTGCTAAGGGAAATAGGTCCTTCCTATCCACTCTATCTTGGCCCCTCATAGGCCCAGAAATCCTGCTTTCTCCTTCCCGCGGGCATTCGACTAGATTTTAGAGAAAAAATGCACACCTATCTGAAGCTGCTGCGCCCGCTTGAGATCCCGGTCCACAGGCCTCCTCTTCCTGCACGTCGCAGTGCGTGCTCGTAGGGACGTGCATAAGCTGGAGCTGGAGTCACATGGCTCTGGGCAGCCATTCAAGGTAAAGTATTTTCTCATTCATAATAATGGGAACTCTGTAAGTTGGAGATCCCATTATTATGAATGAGAAACCCCCACCAACACCCAAAACACTAAAAAAAATAGAAAATATACACTACACATTTAAGATTCATTTAAATTAAAGTTATTAATGTCTTATAAAAAAATATATATTTTCCCAATTTTTAAAAAAAGGTTTTTTAATTATGCCTTAAAATAAATTTACCATAGTGGGGAGGGTTTTAACAATAAAATATGTTTTCATAACTTTATTTTAATGTATTTTTGTGTGTTTTAAAACACGCGCCTGTAAAAGTAGGCTATGCGCCTGCTTTTATCAGGCGCAAGACTTTTGAGGACATTTGCTGGGCAAGATATGGGTAAATACCGCAATCTTGCCCAAGCAAATGTCCTCGCTCCCGATCTGGCTACGATCTGTCAAGCTCCAGCTTGACAGATCGGAAAAGCCGGTTTTCAGCGCATGCGCATTGCGCACTGAATTTCTACCCCATAATTTTATACACCTTAATTAAATCTCCCCTCATCCTCCTCTGTTCCAAGGAAAACAGCCCCAGCCTATCCAATCTTTCCTCATAGCCAAAGTTTTCCAGTCCTGGCAACGTCCTCGTAAATCTCTGTACCCTCTCTAGTGCGATCACATCCTTCCTGTAATGTGGTGACCCGAACTGCACGCAGTACTCCAGCTGTGGCCTAACTCGTGTTGTAGTTACAAGACGGTCACTAATGTGAGTTACAAGATGGTCCTTTCACATCTGGATTGAGTGGCAGAATCTAACCCGGATGGAAGGAAAGAAAATTATCATCCCACTGCCGACTATGAGGGCCCTAAAAGAGGGAAGCTTGTTTAGTCTCAACCCAGTTCCCAGTGCTGGCATTCGGTCAATACTGGGAGCCCCAGAATGACTGCATGAGAAAGAAAACGTTATCGGTGATGTGGAAAGTGATGCTTTTTTGAAGTTAAAGTTAAGCCACATTATTAGGGCACAGTCGAGCAGGCCTGAAAATGACAGTGGGTGCCCAACACAGCAAGTGTTTTATTCCAAAGTTTCAATTGTGGCTCAGTGGGTAGCAGATTCAAGTCCCACTCCAGAGACTTGAGCACATAAATCTAGGCTGACGCTCCAGTGCAGTGCTGAGGGAACGCTGCACTGTCGGAGGTGCCGTCTTTTGGATAAGATGTTAAACTGAAGCCCTGTCTGCTCTCTCAGGTGAACATAAAAGATCCCACGGCACTATTTCGAAGAAGCGCAGGGGAGTTATCCCCGGTGTCCTGGTCAATATTTATCTCTCAATCAACATAACAACATAACAAAACAGATTATCTGACCATTATCGGATTGCTGTTTGTTGGAGCTTGTTGTGCGTTAGTTGGCTGCTGTGTTTCCTACATTACAACAATGTTCCCATTAATAGTACTGAGAACTCATAGATACGCAAGTCTCAGTGCTATTAATGGGAACCTGTGAAATACTTACCTGATTGGCTGAGCAGTCACACGTGTCTGCATCTTCTGCATCGGAACCCTCTGGGCAGGGGCACGCTTCGCAGCACGGGAGGAGAAGGTCTCCCCACTGGAATCCAGAGCGCCTCCTAGACCACCAGGTACTTTCGTAAAAAATCTCCAGCGAGGAGGCAATTGCTCGCGGGAAGACCCCCAGAAGAATTTCTGGGCCAATATTCCTTGGCCACTGTCTGCACTTTCAAATGGCGTCACTAATGCAACACCATAAGGGTAAATGGCAACAATATTTGAAGGAAATTGTTACTGTCGGACGAGAGAAGAAGTACCTTTATAAAATTTGTTCATGGTTGGCAAGGCCAGCATTTATTGTGAAGGACTTTCAGTATGAAGGACTCACTTGGAACCACAGCAATTCCTGCAGAGGGTTTGACTGCACAGGCAGCATCCATTCCATAGCTTACTCAGGTAACCATCTTCCTGTGTAACCTGGTTAAAGACCATCAGCTGCTTCACAGCCTGTTTTGTCCTCACCTGATGTCTGCACCTGTACTCTGCGAGATTGTGGGCAGGTGGTGGTCACTGCATGGTATTTCATTTAGAGGATTATGAATATAACAATACCTAGTTTAAAGCAATATCAGAAATGAGCATAATTTCCCCCCCTTCCCCATCTCCTCTTACGCAGTGCCTCGGAGTCGAGGATGACTTGCTTCCACACTAACATGAGTTCTAAGGTGGCTGATGAGTCCAATGCGGGACCCACTGTCTCTGTCACAGGTGGGGCAGGTGGTGGTTGAAGGGACGGGTGGGTGAGGTGCTTGGGTTGTCATGCGCTCCTTCCGCTGTTTGTACTTGACTTCCACGTGCTCCCGACAGAGAGAGTCGAAGTGTTCGGCGCTTTCCCGAATGCTTCTTCACCACTTTGAGCAGTCTTGGGCCAGGGATTCCCAAGAGTCGGTGGGAATGTTACACTTTTTCAGGGAGGCTTTGAGGGTGTCCTTGAAGAGTTTCCCCTTCCCCACCCATACTGACAGACACAGGCATGCAGATGCACAAGGATGCACAGTAGTGGATATGTAAGAAGGTGTCCCAGCAAAAGTAGTTCATACTGTTAATTAATGTCCCTTGTGTTAATTAATATTCCCTTATGTATTAATTAATGTCCCTTCTGTATTAATTAATATTCCATTCTGTTAATTTATGTCCCTTGTTTTAATTAATATTCCTTTATGTATTAATTAATGCCCCTTCTGTGTTAATTAATATTCCATTCTGTGTTAATTAATTTCCCTTCTGTGTTAATTAATATTCCATTCTGTGTTAATTCATTTCCCTTCCGTATTAATTAATGTCCCTTTTTTAAAAAAGGAACTGAATAACTATCTGGCTGGAACAGAGACTGAAAGCTATAGGCTCACACAGTCAGAATGACGAAATACTCAATGGCCCGCTGTGGTGGTATAATTTCAGTTCAGCAGAGTGTAAAAGGGCCGCTGGCAGTTTGGCAACCATCGATGGCAGCGGAAAGAATGATTGGCCGGCAGGTGGCAGGGAGGCTGATCTGCTAGTGCCCATTCTGTGCCCCCTACCAAAGCGGATTTTGCCTCAAGTGGCTCCATTGGGACCGTGGGCACGGCAAGAACGCTGCCCACCAAATGAAGCTGGCCGAGGTCAAGGAAGTCGCACTCCAACATTGGATCGAAATCCCGCAACTTTCACTCAATGAACCTTCAGCGTCAAAGGGGAAATTTCATGGAATCCTTGGAAGTTTAACCAGTCATTCCTCGCTCAACACAGGTTCATTGTGGAAAGTCTCATCATCATCATCACAGGCAGTCCCTCGGAATCGAGGAAGACTTGCTTCCACTCTTAAAATGAGTTCTTAGGTGGCTGAACAGTCCAATACGAGAACCACAATCCCTGTCAAAGATGGGACAGATAGTCATTGAGGGAAGGGGTGGGTGGGGACTGGTTTGCCGCACGCTCCTTCCGCTGCCTGCGCTTGGTTTCTGCATACTCTCGGCGATGAGACTCGAGGCGCTCAGCGCACTCCCAGATGCACTTCCTCCACTTAGGGTGGTCTTTGGGCGAGGGACTCCCAGGTGTCGGTGGGGATGTTGCACTTTATCAGGGAGGCTTTGAGGGTGTCCTTGTAACGTTTCCTCTGCCCACCTTTGGCTCGTTTGCCGTGAAGGGGCTCCAAGTAGAGCGCTTGCTTTGGGAGTCTCGTGTCTAAAGTCTAAAGGAATCTAAAGGACTGGGGAATTGATCTTTTTTGGGAGGAACAATCTTGATGACAGCTGCAGTAAACTAGAGCCCACTCTTCCTCACTTCTGATGTACCACAAGCAAAACTGTTAATTACATGAAACAAGATTTTGAAATATGGAGCCACAAACCCATATTAAAGTATTTAAAGAGTTACTTAATTACACAGAGAAACACACACCGCTGACTCGTGGCATCCTGAGGAAGCTGTTCGGAGATTAGAGAAACCGCTGTGAATCTGCATTTAATGCATTTTTCCCAAGCGTTGCTGTTGAAAACAGAGATACCGTGTTAGATTGTGTCTGTGAGGAAGTCTCCCATCATCATCATCATAGGCGATCCCTCGAACGAGGATGACTTGCTTCCACATGAGTTCACAGATGTTTCAATGAAGGACCCGAGGTTCCAGTCCTGAACTCCAATAAGGAAGTCTAGATTAGTGGTGTATGGCTGGCACGGGGTAGAAACCACACAGGAAGCTCAAGCCCACCAAGCAACTAATGTGAGGTCTACCCCACTGGATGCACACCCATTCTGAAAGAGCTCCTTCCTCTCGCCCCCCCCAGCCCCCGCCCCCCTTCCTCTCCTCACATTTTTGTTAAATGATTATTTAATGCAAAAAGATTGAGGTAAATTTTTTTTTAATTGGAAATGTCTAGCTGAAGGACCAGGGGGCCATAGTTCAGGACACCGCCAAGGTTGAAAGGAATAGGGACAGAGGTTTGGTTAAGTTAAGTGGGCCTCTTCCAAGATTTTTAAAAGCCTGATGATTACAGGGGAAAAGGAAGTCTGAGGGAGACGAGGAGTTCTGCAGGCATGCGATCCTGAGAGAGATAAAGTTAAAGCAACAATTTCCAATGCACATACCTGTGGTTACCACTGACACACACCTGAGCCTGCACTAGGAGTTAGATTATTGGTTCGTAGAGATCACGTTGAGGCTTCAATCCAGGGTAAAGGAGCCCAGTTCTAGAACAAAGTTACAAATCAGTGGTACACCACGACCTCCCTACCAATAAAAAGATTCGATTTATATAGCGCCTTTCAAGATCACCGGATGCCTCAAAGTACTTTACAGCCAATGAAGTACTTTTGAAGTGTAGTCACTGTTGTGGGAAATGGGGGAGCCAATATGCGCACAGCAAGCTCCCACAAACAGCAATGTGATAATGACCACATCATCGTTTCTTTTTGTTATGTTGATTGAGGGAAAAATATTGGCTGGGACACTGGGGATAACTCCCCTGCTCTTCTTCAAAATAGTGCCAATGGTCCTAATAAGTGTTGTAGCGTGTTCTGAGCTGGAATGTGGTCCAGAGAGTCAGTTAAAATACACAGGTCAACCACCAGTTCGTGGTTCCTACCTTCATTGCAACTGTATTCCCCTTCTAGTTTATCAATGCCACTACAGCCACGCTATTCTGATCTTTCCTCTCTTATTCCTTTTAAACTCCAAATACACCAATGTATATAGACTTTTATGGCACACAAGGAGGCCAGATACATTCCAGGTCATAACAATGTGCTGCGCATCTCCTCATCTCCCCTCTGGTTCTTTTACCAATTTCGGACTTTCTCCTCCCCTCTGCACCCTCCCACTCTTGGGGCCCAAGTTTCCGCCCTCTGGAAAAACAGTGCATCTCCATAAGGTGCGCTGACATTCTGGAAGAAAAAGGGCGCTGAAAACTTACCATGTGATTCCCCGGTCTCCTCAGGACGTCTTCGGCCTCGGCGTGGCGCAGCACAAGGGGTCGGGGGCGGAGCCAGGTCCCGGCGCTGAACACTGTGCCGGGGCCTCTGCACATGCGCGCTAGAGTATGCGCGCATGTGCAGTAGCTCCAGGCTCCCGAGGCTGCGTGGGAGGGGCCCAGCCCTAGCCCTGGCCAAATGGGCTCACCGGGCAAAGCCCGGGACTCGGCCCTCCCTCCCGTTCAGCTCCCTCCCGTTCAGCCTTCCCCACCCTCCCTTCCCCCTCTTCTCCACAACCCCCCCCCTTCTCCCCCTCTTCTTCCCCCCACCTCCCCTCCCTCCCCGTCGTTAACAGGACCCGCCTGCCCAAAGTGTCATCGGTGGCCCGGCCCGGCCAACCTCCCCCCCCATCTCCCATTCAGCCTTGGCCCCCCCCCCTCTTCTCCCCCCCTTCTCCCCCCCCCTCCCTCCCTCCTGTTCAGCCTCTCCCCCCCTCCCTCTTCACCCCTCTCTCCCCCCTCCTCTCCCCCCCTTCTCTCTTCCCCCTCCTCTCTCCCCCCTCCTCTCTCCCCCCCTCCTCTCTCCCCCTCCTCTCTCCCCCCTCCTCTCTCTTCCTCCCTCCCTCCCCCCTTCTCTCCCTCCTCTCTCTCCCTCCCTCCCTCCCCCCTCCTCTCTCTCCCTCATTCCCCCCTCCTCTCCCTCCCTCTCTCCCCCTCACCCCCCTCTCTCCCCCCACCCCTCGCTGTCAGAAACACAGAGACACTGACAGAGACAGAGACAGAGACACTGGGGGGGCCCTGTCCAAGCACGCTGTTGGAGGGCTCCTGGTGCTGCAGTAGGTAGAAATAATTTTTTATTTATTGATTGATTTTTTATCATTTTTTTAATATATTTTTTTTTTGATTGATTTATTGGTTGATTTATTGATTTATTTATCATTTATTATTGATGATGGCCCTTTATTTGTAAAAGTGAAGTGTTTAATGCTTGTAAACCCCCCTTCATCCCCCCGCCCCCCCATCTTTCATTCCCTAAGCCTGATTTCTAAGTGTTGGCAAGGTTTTTCTGAGCGTACAAAAATCTACACTTACTCCATTCTAAGTTAGTTTGAAGTAAGTTTTCGCTGCCTAAACTTGCAAAACAGGCGTAAGTGGCTGGACACAACCCCTTTTGAAAAAAAAATCTGTTCTAAAATGAAACTATTCTAACTGACTAGAGCTGGAGCAAATTAAATGCCTAGAATTGCAATTTTTAAGATGCTTCATTCTAAACTAGTTGCTCCAAAAAAATAGGAGCAACTCAGGCTAAAACTTGAGCCCCATAATTCAAGACTTACTGCATCATCTCCTCCCGTAACTCACTCCCAGAGCCTTGAAAGTGTGGAATGCCTTGCCTCACCTGCCTGACTTTCCTCCTAGACTCATGGTTAGCATCACCTCCACCACCTCATTTATCTCCTTCTATTCTTCAACTTTGGTAAAGTTCTACACGATCGATTTGTGCATGAAACACAAAAGGATAGTATGCAGGTACAGCAAGTGATCAGGAAGGCCAATGGAAAGGGGATGGAGTATAAAAGCAGGGAAGTCTTGCTACAGCTATACAGGGTATTGGTGAGGCCACACCTGGAATACTGCGTGCAGTTTTGGTTTCCATATTTACGAAAGAATATACTTGCTTTGGAGGCAGTTCAGAGAAGGTTCACTAGGTTGATTCCGGTGATGAGGGGGTTGACTTATGAGGAAAGGTTGAGGAGGTTGGGCCTCTACTCATTGGAATTCAGAAGAATGAGAGGTAATCTTATCGAAACGTATAAGATTATGAGGGGACTTGACAAGGTGGATGCAGAGAGGATGTTTCCACTGATAGGGGAGACTAGAACTAGAGGGCATAATCTTAGAATAAGGGGCCGCCCATTTAAAACTGAGATGAGGAGGAATTTCTTCACTCAGAGGGTTGTAAATCTGTGTAATTTGCTGCCTCAGAGAGTTGTGGAAGCTGGGCCATTGAATAATAAGACAGAGATAGACAGTTTCTTAACCAATAAGGGATTAAGGGGCTATGGGGAGCGGGTAGGGAAGTGGACCTGAGTCCATGATCGGATCAGCCATGATCGTATTAAATGGTGGAGCAGGCTCGAGGGGTCGTATGGCCTAATCTGCTCCTATTTCTTATGTTCTAATGTTCTTATCGACCTTGGCCATTCGCTTCAGTTATGAACACACGAAATCGCCAAACAGGAATATGCCATCTGATCTATCAAAATTGCACCACACACTGTTTGGTGGCCTTGTGCAGGAAACACAGAAAGTTAGCCTGCAGGCACAGCAAGCAGTTAGAAAGCTAAATGCCACGTTGGCCTTTATTGGAACGGGTTTGGAGTACAAGAATAAGGAAGTCTTACTACAATTGTACAGGGCTTTGGTGAGACCACACCTGGAGGACCACACACAGTTTTGGTCTCCTTATTTTTTTATTCACATCGCACACAGTTTTGGTCTCCTTATTTTTTTATTCATTGGATGTGGGTGTCGCTGGCAAGGCCATCTCTAATTGCCCTTGAGAAGGTGATGGTGAGCTGCCTTCTTGAGCTGCTGCAGTCCGTGAAGGTTTTCCTAGTGGTTTGATACAACCGAGTGGCCACTTCAAAGAGTCAACCACATTGCTGTGCGTCTGGAGTCACATGTATGCCAGTTTGGCTAAGGGCAGCAGATTTCCTTCCCTAAAGGGCATTAGTGAACCAGATGGGTTTTTATGGCACTCCAGTAGTTTAGTGGTCACCATTACTGATACTAGCTTTTTAAATTCCAGTTTTACTTAATTATCTGAATGTAAATGCCACAGCTGTTGATTTGAACTCACGTCTCTGGATCATTAGTCCAGTAACATAATCGCTATGTCACCATTCCATTATCTGAGGAAGGACATACTTGCCTTAGAGACAGTGCACAAAGGTTCAGTAGATCGATCCCTGGAATGAGAGAATTGACCTATGAGGAGGGATTGAGTAGATTGGGCTTATACGCTCTGGAGTTTAGAAGAATGAGAGGCGATCTCATTGAAACATGCAAAATTCTGAGAGGGATTGACAGTGTAGATGCTGAGAGGTTGTATCCCCTGGCTGGAGTGTCTAGAACTAGGGGGCACAGTCTCAGGATAAGGGGTCGGCCATTTAAAGCTGAGATGAGGAGGAATTTCTTCACTCAAAGCGTTGTGAATCTCTGGAATTCTCTACCCCAGAGGGCTGTGGTTGCTGAGTCGTTGAATATATTTAAGGCTGAGGTAGATAGATTTTTGGAGGCTAGGGGAATCAAGGGATATGGAGATCGGGCAGGAAAGTGGTGTTGAGGTCGAAGATCAGCCATGATCTTATTCAGTGGCGGAGCAGGCTCAGGGGGGCCATATGGCCGAGTCTTGCTCCTAATTCTTATGTTCTTACGATGGCCGGGACATCATGGCATTACAAATTCAGCTTAAAACATGCTGGTGCATTCATTTTAACCACAGCAAACATGAACTTAAATTCACTGCCAGTAGATCATAGGAATTTAAAAAATACAGAAGAGAAGGAGGAAGGCTGAGGCAGACTGTTGCTGATGAGTCTATCATTGCATGTTCTTAAACGCAATAAACAAAGTCTAATGAAGGGTTTAGGATTTAATTGGTGTGGGGGAGGGGAAATAAAGTTGAGACAGGGGAGAAAAAATACACATGATTGCTACAATATTATAACAAAGCAAAAACCATTGAAAATGCTGGAAGCACTCAGCGGGTCAGGCAACATCTGTGGAGACAGAAACAGAATTAACGTTTCAGGCCAATGATCTTTTGTCAGAAAAAAAAAATTCACTCGGTTTCTTTCCTTGTAACATAAACCTGCAATACCTGTTTTATGCCGATTCCTGATCATAATCTGATTAATTACAGTCAACTCCAGCGAATGGGTGAAAATTTTAATTCGCTTCCCTGAGCGATGGCATTGTCCTCCCGTGTACACTGTACATAGGCCTCTGTAGCAGCACCGTACTCTGGCTCATCTCAGTACCTTTACTGAAATTGTGAGTGGAGAAGAGGATATGTAGAGTTGCATCTGGGAAGGCGCCGAACATTTCGAGTGTCTTCGCCGGGAGCACGCAGAAGCCAAGCGCAAACAGCAGAAGGGACGGACGCACGACAACCCAAGCACCCCACCCACCTGTCTCTCCAACCACTGTCTGCCCCACCTGTGACAAAGACTGTAGGTCCCGCATTGGACTCATCAGTCATCTGAGAACTCATATTAGTGTGGAAGCAAGTCATCCTGACTCCGAGGGACTGCCTAAGAAGATGTAGAGTTGCTGTAGCTCTTGTGTGTCGTTCTCTGAAGAACAACACTTCATCCTGGATGGGGTGGGCATTGGCAATTCATTCATCGTGGGTGGGACAGGGAACGACTTGTTCCATCATGGGTGGGACAGAGAGTGACAATTCTTCCATCGTGGGTGGTGTTACGTATGCAACCCTATGTAACCTGTATCACACCGCCACCAGAGGGCATACCTGTTGGAGTCCCAAGGGATCCTAGAATCCTTTGGGAGCACTGTATATAAGCCTGCCTCCCATGCTGTACTCTGGAGTTTGAATAAAGGAGCTAAGGTCACACTTACTCATGTCTACAGTACTCAGTTACATTACTTTATTATGAACATAACAGGTGGGACAGGGCGTGACAATTTATCCATCTTGCCACTGAATAAGGGACACCAGAAATCATTGTGAAGGGCCTCTCTCCTAACCCAAAGTAAGTGCTTGACTGGCCCAAGTGCGTGCCATAGACACCGTAGAGGAGGAAGTTGTGGACATTACCTTCAGTCAAAGAGGCTACAATCCAGTGAAGAGAGAGAAGAAAAATATTGAGGGAAAAAGAGGATTGAAGAAGCAACATTAGCAAAATCATGTCCATAGGTCAACATTGAGATAAGCAGAACATCCTTCAGAGCCGGAGAGACACAATTCAATCAGTCAGCAGAAATAACGGAACAGTCGTTTTACTGTGGAAGTGCCACACTTATCCAGAGAATTAGAGGGAAGGTTAAAGGGTTAAATTGTTCAAGGGACAGAAAGACCTGCTCCACAGCTTCAGAAATGTAGTTAAACAAAAGACAAAAGAGGATAGTCAGAAGTGTAATGTACTGCATAGCAGATGCACTCCCAGGAAAAGAAAGGGCTTAAATTTGACCTTTGAAGGGAACGTTAGAAAAATAACTAGTTGTTAAATTATTTTAAATTAATCTAATCAAAAACACTTCCAGATGGGAAAGATCAGATTTGATAGTATAATTAAGTGTAATGTGTTTAAATTGGAGAGCTCAACTCCGACCACACTGAAATGGCTCCATTCTCATGCCATGCAGATGATTAAACAGAACTCGTTACGGTTTTCACAGTAAGAGAGAACATAAGAACATAAGAAATAGTAGCAGGAGTAGGCCATTTGGCCCCTTGAGCCTGCTCCGCCATTCAATAAGATCATGGCTGATCTGATCATGGACTCCATTAACCTTCACTCCCTTATCATTCAAAATCTCTCGATCTCCACTTAAATATATTCAATGATCCAGCCTCCACAGCTCTCTGGGGTAAAGAACTCCTAAGATTCACGACCCTCTGAGAGAAGAAATTCCTTCTCATTTCCGTTTTAAACGGATGACCTCTTATTCTGAAACTATGCCCCCTAGTTCTAGATTCCCCCACGAGGGGAAACATCCTCTCTGCATCTACCCTGTCCAGCCCCCTCAGAATCTTATACGTTTCAATAAGATCACCTCTCATTCTTCTAAATTCCAATGAGTACAGGCACAACCTGCTCAATCTTTCTTCAGAAGAAAACCCCTTCATCTCAGGAATCAACCTTGATGGTTTTATCATGTTGAGCTCCCGATGTAGAACTTCACCTACTGAAGCGCACATTGTGAATTCCGTCCATCATTCTCGGCCCATTCAATTTGGGGGTCATTCTGTGAATTGGGTTTTTGCGCAAAACTCAGGTGAATTGTCACGCGAGCATGTGGCCAACTCCATCCATGTCCACCAGGCAAAAACGGTTTGTAAAAGGTTTCACCGCCGCAAGGAGGAAAGGGAATTACAAGCAGCAGTCCCGTCAGAGAACGTCTGTGTAATGTATGTAGCACTCAAATCACTGACTCCACACAGTATGGTGTTGTAGTAACTGCTGAGACCTTGGTCCTTTATTATGTAACTCCAGAGTGCCTCTCAGGTGTCTCCCACCACAGTGCTCTTTGTGGCACACCATTGTAACTACATTTAATGTACATGGACAATACATAACATCTCACTCCCCCCCCCCCAGTTCCAAAAGCAAATTGCCGGTAACCTCGGCCTGGTTCGTCCTGGTTGATTTGTGAGTGTGAGTCCATGACCATCCACTTCCCTCTTCCCCCCCATGTAGAGATTATGCTTGCGATCCGGTGCAAGCATGTGGTATTTGCAGTCCTTACATGGGTGGTACAAGTACACAAACGTAATCTCCAGTAGAAAACAGGTACACATGGACAGTACATTTGTATGCGTTGAAGAGTTATATCAAAAGGTTGCAGGTACACTGAACAGTTATTAAATCTCAACTCCACTGGGTGAGGTGTGGTGGTGGCATACTGCCCCCTTTTGCCCCAGGTAATGGGCTGCGCTGAGACAGGGTATGGCAACTGGTGCGTTGCCTCTGGTTGCCTCTGTTCTCAGAAAATAGTTGCCTTTTACGGCTTGTCTGTAGCCGCTGAACAATTGCATAAATCACATAAAATCAGAAATCGCATTAATCCATTAGTCATGTTAGTCACAGATCCATTAACCCTTTTAACTGTGCATTGTGATATTAACTCTTTTCACCAATCATCTCAATTATTTTAATCACAGTAATCATTTTAGCATCAAAATATTAACTCTTGTCATAAATCACATCATCATACAAATCACAGTAATCATTTTGACTCACTCTTGCCCTTACAAAAGTCTCTTTGTGGGGACCGCCAACGGTGTAAGGCCCCTTTAAGACTCTTGGGTATATTTCCCTTTTAAGACTCCATTTTGATTTTTCTATGAGGTTTCTACTGGGCGCCGCCATTTTAGGGCTCTGCTGGTGCCTGCCTGCCTCTCTCTGCAGAAATCTGCTGCCACAAGGCTTGCCTCCATCTTGAACTTGCTGTGCTGCTGCCTGCTCTCCCTCTCTCTCTCCCTGCAAACAGCTGGCAACCAAAACGAGTACTCCGGCCAAGGGTGGAGTGAAGAAGCCTCATCGCTACAGACCCGGCACCGTGGCTCTGAGGGAGATCCGCCTCTACCAGAAATCCACCGAGCTGCTGAATGCTCTCCCTCTCTCTTCTCCAGCTCGGTCGGTGCTGCTGCTGGTTCCAGCGCCTCTTTCTCACTCTCAGACTTTGCAGGGGAGAGTCGACAGCCGCCGCTACTCTGCCCAACCCCACACACACTTCCTTCGCTGCCATCTGATCCGAAGATGGAGGCCTGCTCTGCCTGTGAACACGGGGAACAACGGTCTGTGGAGGAATGATGTCTTCCCAGCTCCCACGGACCTTCCCCATCCATCTCCTGCCGAGTAGTGTCGGCCCATCACCTGCAGTGATCCACAAAGGTGAACCGTGCGCCTCGCCACTGTGAGATACCTGCACATCCGCTCTGCCAAGAACAGGTATCAGTTCCCTGGTGTAGGGCGCAGCTTCGCCGTGACCGGGACCAGCTTGGGTCGTGCAGCTGGGTTGATCCACAGTTTATCAAAAGTTTCCTGACTCATCAGCAACTGACCCGACCCCGTGTCCACTTCCATACTCACTGAGACTCCGTTAATCTTGACTTCCATAATCACTGGGGCCGAATCGTCGGTACACGTATACAGTCCAAACGCATCATCTTCTTCTACCTGGGGCTGGGATGCCTGTCGAGCCAAACCGCAATGCTCCTCGCTGGATAGCAGATCATCTATCATCTCCTCAGCCACACGGTGAGTCGTGTTTCTTTTGCACATACGCTGAAGATGGCCTTTCGTGTGGCAGGTATTACACATATACTCCGCAAACCTGCACCGGTGAGCCCCATGGCTTCCTCTGCAGCGCCAGCATGGTGTTACTCGATTAGCCCCCCTTGGCGGACTCTGAGTTCCAGCACCCTGAGGTCCGTGCTCTCTACCCTGGGCAGAGCCACGTTCTGCAGTTTTGTCCTTAACGGGCACTTTCCTGTGAATTGTACCTGCCGGGTTCGAGACCGTGTGGATCATCTGCTTGGTGCTGCAAGTCGAGGTCATAAATGCCCGGCTGATGTTGATGGCTTTCTGCAGGCTAGCTGTAGGTTCAGTAGATAGCAGCTTGTGAAGGAGACCCTCATGTCTAATCCCCATAATAAATTCGTCTTACAACGCCTCGTCAAGGTGTGTGCCAAAATTGCACGACGCCGCAATTCTCCTGATGTCCACAGCATATTTTGTGACATCCTGGCCCTCAGGTCTGCAGTGGTGGTAGAATTTGTGCCTGGCCGCGAGGATGCTCTCCTTCGGTTTAAGTTGGTTACGAATGAGTTCAATCAGCTCCTCATATGACTTGTCCTTGGTGCTTGCGGGTGCCAGCAAATTCCTGACGAGACGGTAAACCTCCTCGCCACAACTGGACAGCAATATCGCCTTACGCTTCTCTATCAATACGTTCGTGTCCCCTATCAGGTCGTTTTCTATAAAATAGTACTCGAGCCTTTCCGTAAAGCCTCATTAAACTCTGTGAAATCCTTTAGCGTGCCCAAAGTAGCCATGGTTGCGTGAAGAGCTCGTCCGTATCCTCATCGACAATTTGTAATGTATGTAGCACTCAAATCACTGACTCCACACAGTCTGGTGTTGTAGTAACTGCTGTGACCTTGGTCCTTTATTGTGTAACTCCAGAGTGCCCTTCAGGTGTGGTGGGCAGCCTTTTATATTCTGTCTCGCAGGTACTTTCGGGTCTCCCACCACAGTGCCCCTTGTGGTGCACCATTGTAACTATACATTTAATGTACATGGACAATACATAACAGTCTGTAATGGGGAAAATCTGGAGTCTGGTGGATGCAGAGAGGATGTTTCCACTGATAGGGGAGACTAGAACTAGGGGCATAATAGAATAAGGGGCTGCCCATTTAAAACTGAGATGAGGAGAAATTTCTTCTCTCAGAGGGTTGTAAATCTGTGGAATTCTCTGCCCCAGAGAGTTGTGGAAGCTGGGTCATTGAATAAATTTAAGACAGAGATCGACAGTTTCTTAAATGATAAGAGGATAAGGGGTTATGGGGAGCGGGTAGGGAAGTGGAGCTGAGTCCATGATCAGATCAGCTATGATCGTATTAAATGGCGGAGCAGGCGCGAGGGACCGTATGACCTACTCCTGCTCCTATTTCTTATGTTCGATGGTCATTCCGCTGACTGCTGCTCAATTAAGCGGTTCGACTTGAGCAGGAAGTTAGGGGGTTAAATTTCCGCAGAAGAGCCACGGAAACCACGGAGAGATCAGTGTGAGCACCGTGTGTGCCATTTCCCCAGAATTTCCGCCACTGCATTGATTCAGCCCCCTGAGACCTGGCACTGTGTATGGCTGTACCGGGCGAATGGATTTTACCTGGTGCAACGATCAGACAGCTACATCACCTCCCAGTGTAAAATCAATACTATCGCCTTTCAGTGAAAAATCAGTACCATCTTATTCTGTCCTACATGCTGCGAAACGTACCTCGGCCTCTACTGACCAGTCGAGCCTCCCACCATGGCTCACACAATGTTATCATCACATTGCGGCACCAATGGGATATACAGTCGGTAATGTCGGTCAACTCGAACGTCGACGAAGTTGAAATGGCGCCAGGCGGGTTTCGGAGTGATCTCGGGCCAGTAAGTGGACTCAGCCTAAACTTAACCCCTCCCACTCACCATCATCACCGTATAAAGGACAATTAAAATCGAAGCCAGTGTTCCTATCAATGGGACAAAAGTATATGCTAACAAACTGGTTCTTTGTATTCTTTGCTAAACAGTATAAAATCCCTCTGGCCTCTTACTCTCTCTAGATCTTTTCATTGCGAACTGCCGGCGTGACATCGGCCGTCTCAATTTCTCCGCGTCCCTTACTCACTCCAACCTACCTCCCTCTGAACTTGCAGCACTCCACTCGCTCAGATCCAACCTCAACATTGTCATTAAACCTGCTGTTGTTTGGCGAACCGACCTCTACCTTGAGGCGGCTGAATGGCAACTCTCTGACACCTTCTCCTACCTCCCCCTGTACCATGATCCCACTACCGAACATCAAACCATCATTTCCCAGACCGTCACTGACCTCATCTCCTCTGGAGATCTTCCCTCCACAGTCCCCAACTTCATAGTTCTCCAACACTGCACAACCCGCTTCTACCTCCTTCCCAAGATCAACAAACACGACTGCGTCGATAGACACATCGTTTCAGTCCGTCCTTGCCCCACGGAACTGATTTCTTCCTATCTCGACTCTTAGTTGTTTATCCCCTTGGCCAGTCTCTTCCCACCTACATCTGCGATTCCTCCGACGCCCTCCGTCACTTTAACAGTTTCCAGTTTCCCGGCCCCAACCATCTCCTTTTCACCGTGGACGTCCAATCCCTCTACACTTCCATCCCCCACCAGGATGGCCTGAGGGTGCTCCACCACTTCCTCGAGCAGAGGCCCAACCAGTCCCCATCCACCACCACCCTACTCTGCCTGGCTGAACTTGTTCTCACTTTGAACAACTTCTCCTTTAACTCCACTCACTTCCTCCAAATTAAAGTTGTTGCTATGGGAACCCACATGGGTCCTAACTGTGCCTGCCTTTTCGTGGGATATGTGGAACATTCTTTGTTCCAGTCCCACTCGGGTCCCCTCCCTCACCTCTTTTTCCGGTACATCGATGACTGTTTCGGTGCTGTTTCCTGCTCTTGACCAGAACTTTGCACCCTTCCCTTACCTTCACATGGTCCATCTCCGACTCTTCCCTTCCCTTCCTTGACTTCTCGGTCTCCATTTCTGGGGATAGATGGTCGAAAACATTCACTATAAGCCCACTGACTCCCACAGCTCCATGGACTACACTTCCTCCCACTCCGCTTCCTGTAAAGGTTCTATTCCATTCTCCCAGTTTTTTCGTTTCCATCACATCTGTTCTGACGACGCCACCTTTCACACTAGTGCTTCCGATATATCTTCCTTTTTCCTCAACAAAGGATTCCCCTCTGCCGTGGTTGACATGGCCCTCGACCGTGTCTGTTCTATTTTGCACCTCTGCTCTCACCCCTTCCCCTCCCTCTCAGAACCATGACAGGGTTCCCCTTGTCCTCACCTTTCACCCCACCAGCCTCCACATCCTCCGCCATTTCCGCCATCTCCAGCGTGATCCCACCACCAAACACTTCTTCCCCTCCCCTCCCCTCTCAGCATTCCGAAGGGACGGCTCCCTCCGCGACACCTTGGTCCATTCCGCAGTTGCCCCCAGCACCCCCTCCCCTTCCCACAGCACCTTCCCTTTTACCTCCTCCCTTCCCATTGTCCAGGGCCCCAAGCATTCCTTCCAGGTGAAACAGCGATTTACTTGTACTTCTCTCAATTTAGTATACTTATTTGCTGCTCACGATGTGGTCTCCTCTACATGGGGGAGACCAAACGCAGATTGGGTGACCGCTTTACAAAACACCTCCGTTCAGTCCATAAGCGTGACCCCAAGCTTCCGGTCGCCTGTCAATTTTATTCTCCGCTGCACTCTACTTCCTTGGCCTCTTGTACTGTTCTAATGAAGCTCAACATAAGCTCGAGGAACAGCACCTCATCGTTTAGGTACTTTATAGCCTTCTGGACTCAACATTGAGTTCAACAATTTCAGACCATAACCCCTGCCCCTATTTTTCTTTCTTTTTTTCAGTTTTTTTCTCCCTTTCCCACGGCAGCTGTTGATGATTTTGCCATCTCGATTTACACCCTATCTAGACTCATCTTTTGTTTCTTAATTTGTCCCATTACCATCTCCTTTTGCTTTGCACTGTCATCCCTTTTGTCCCTTGATCTCTCCTGCCTTCCACCCTATCACAGACATTCCCTTTTGTTCTTTCTTTCCCTCCTCCCCCTTTCCCTGCCCCTACATTTGCTTAAAAACCTCTTACATCTCTAACCATTTCCAATTCTGACGAAGGGGTCATCAACCTGAAACGTTAACTTTGTTTCTGTCCCACAGATGCTGCCCGACCCGCTGAGTGTTTCCAGCATTTTCTGTTTTTATTTCAGATTCCAGCAACCATAGTACAGATATTTTGCTTTTGTATAAAATGTGCAGCACATGTCGTTAAACGGCAGTGCATGGTAGCCGTTATCTCCCGGTATCTGCAAACACTTCAAGACTGAGACTTGCTTCCATGAAGGGATTTTTAAAAGTCCGACTTAAATACTGCCACATGCGCGATTCCGTGGGAATCTCCGCCTGAGTGTAAACCGTGAGAGAACAGACTTAATTAGATCTTTCTCTCATTACCGAGCGATCAGCTCTGCGGTAATCTTGAGTTCAAAGAAAACCAAAACAATATATAGACCCGATAAGGAAACATAGCTGTGCTTCAGTGAAGGGTTTAAATCAAGAGAATGTTTGAAAATCAGTGGGTCAGGAGAGTAAATAACTGCTTACTTGCAATTACATTTTCCGAGATCATCTATTGGATTAGAATGACCACCACAAACGGCGGCAGTAATGAGTCATCATGTCAGCTCACTAGGCATTGCCGGGATCCAGGTTAAGTAGGAAGCAGACCGTGAGGTACTTGTTTTCTGTTAGTGGAATGGAAATTTTGTGCTTATCTTAGTAAGCCTGACTGGTGTGAAATGTCACCAGTCATCCTGCCGTATTGCAGGCCACACTGAATAAAGCTACATTTGCATTGTACTGTTGAAGTGAAAGAAAGACATGCATTTCTATAGCGCCTTTCATGACCAGCGGACGGCCCAAAGTGCTTTACAGCCAATGAAGTGCTTTTTGAAACGCGCAGTCACTGTTGTAATGTGGGAAACCACGGCAGCCAATTTGCGCACAGCAAGCTCCCACAACCAGCAATGTGATAACGACCAGATAATCTGTTTTACTGATGTTGGTTGAGGAATATATACTGACCAGGACACCGGGAAGAACTCCCCTGCTCGTCCTCGAAATAGTGCCGCGGGATCTTTTACGTCCACCTGAGAGAGCAGACGGGCCTCGGTTTAACGCCTCATCCGAAAGACGGCACCTCCAACAGTGCAGCGTTCCCTCAGCACTGCACTGGAGTGACAGCCGAGATTTTTGTGCTTAAGTGAAGGCATTATTTAGATGTCTTAAATTGTTTTATGGACTTGGGGGCTAGTTTGAATGTTGTTCTCATTAAGATAAGGAAAATCGGTGCTCGGAAACGTTCCACTTTTTAAATCCAGTGTCCGCATGAGCACTTCCAGGTCAGGTCATCATCATAGGCAGTCCCGCGGAAACGAGGAAGACTTGCTTCCACTCTTAACATGAGTTCTTAGGTGTCTGAACAGTCCAATATGAGAACCACAGTCTCTGTCACAGGTGGGACAGATAGTCGTTGAGGGAAAGTGGGGGGGCGGGGAGTCTGGTTTGCCGCATGCTCCTTCCGCTGCCTGCGCTTGATTTCTGCATGCTCTCGGTGACGAGACTCAAGGTGCTCAGCACCCTCCCAGATGCACTTCCTCCACTTAGGGCGGTCATTGGCCAGGGACTCCCAGGTGTCAGTCGGGATGTTGCACTTTATCAGGGAGGCTTTGAGGGTGTCCTTGTAACATTTCCGCTGCTCACCTTTGGCTCGTTTGCCGTGAAGGAGTTCTGAGTAGAGCGCTTGCTTTGGGAGTCTCGTGTCCGGCATGCGAACAATGTGGCCTGCCCAGCGGAGCTGATCAAGTGTGGTCAGTGCTTCAATGCTGGGGATGTTGGCCTGGTCGAGGACACTAATGTTGGTGCGTCTGTCCTCCCAGGGGATTTGGAGGATCTTGCGGAGACATCGTTGGTGTAGTAATACCCGCCCTCCTGTATGGCTCCAGGTCAGGTATAACATGTATAAGTGCATAGTAAAGCTTCCCTTTACTCTAACCCAAAAACACACTATGAGCTCAGTGGAACATTTCAAATAATCAGTGATTATTCGAGTGCTCTCCTGGCTGGTCTCCCACCTTGCACCCTCCATAAACATGAGCTCATCAAAACGCTGCTGCCCGTGTCCTAACTCGCACCAAGTCCTGCTCACCTATCACCCCTGTGCTCGGTGACCTACACTGTCTGCCTGTCCAGCAACGCCTCAATTTAAAAATTCTCATCCCTGTTTTCAAATCCCTCCATGATTTGTAACCTCCTCCAGCCCCACAACCCTCCAAGATCTCTGTGCTCCTCCAATTCTGGCCCTTTGCGCATCCCCGGTTTTCACCGCTCTACCATTTGCAGATGGGCCTTCAGTTGCCTGGGCCCTGAGCTCTGGGATTCCCTCCCTGCAGCTCTCCACCTCTCTACCTCTCTCTCCCCTTTTTTAAGGCGCTCCTTAAAACCTATCTCTTTTACCAAGCTTTTGATCATCTGCCCATATTTCTCCTTATGTGGCTCAGTGTCAAATTTTGTTTGATAGCGCTCCTGTACAGCACTTTGGGACGAGTTGGCAATGGTGACTGACACCTTGGTTTTTTGGAATTTTGAGCTACTTGCATTCCCTCAGGGAACCAATTGGAGAGAATTCAACACAGAGCATTATCTGTTGCGGGGAGTGATCTTAATCAGTAGAATGGCCTTTGTTCATTCCACCTAATTATCTGATGGTGCTCCTGGGTTTGGTCTCATAGGTTTAGGCTCAAACAACAGCACCTATACCTCCCTGAAATGTTTACTGTAAATGCAATAACAACAACAACTTGTATTTATATAGCGCCTTTAACGTAGTGAAACGTCCCACTTTACAGGAGTATTATGAGATAAAAAATTTGACACCGACCCGCATAAGTAGAAATTAATGCAAGTGACCAAAAGCTTTTAAGGAGCGTTTTGAAGGAGGAAAGAGAGGTAGAGAGATGGAGAGGTTTAGGCAGTGAGTTCCAGAGCTTGGGGCCCAGGCAACAGAAGGTATGGCCACCAATGGTTGAGCGATTATAATCAGGGATGCTCAGGAGGGCAGAATTAGAGGAGCGCAGACATCTCGGGGAGGGTTGTGGGGCTGGAGGAGATTACAGAGATAGGGAGGGGCGAGGCCATGAAGGGATTTGAAAATAAGGATAGTATAAAGAGGTACATTATTTGGCCTGCAGTCAATACTGAATTACTGCTCTGTGTGCAGAACCGGGAAGTTCTAAAAAAAAAGTGTGTGTGTGGGGTGGCTCAATTTAATACCTTTCAAATTTCCACTGTAGTCGAAAACCAGAAAGAATTGGCACAGCAGAAAATTATTGGCATGGTTTTACATCTGACAAGTAAATAAAACGTGGAAACACTGAAGAGGGACAGACCCTCACTGGGACTGTTGTGCAGAATGTACCTGCAGCCAGAAGCTTGATTTTTAAGAAAGACAACATTATGTCATGTCTAGCCAGAGTGACCTTAGTTAGACACCTTAAGGTTGTGTCACAACCTGTCCCAGCCACGCTATGTCAATCATTAGATATCGGGCTGAAGAAACCACTTGTGGAGGAGTCTTGAGTCTGGTTAATTTTTTCCAGCGTCGATACCAGCTCCAAAGCAGTGGGATGTAAAAGGCAGAGGCGTTCCCAACCTTAAAAAGGTTTTAAACAGCTTATAGAATCGGGCATGCAACCTGGAAACAAGGCTGGAATGGTGAACAACGAAAGAGGAAGAGAGAAGGGGGTGGGGAGAGAGAGGGAGATTGGGACAGAGAGAAAGGGGGATAGGGTGATTAGAAAAAACTCTGGATATTAGAAAATTCCCCCTTTGGTGATCAAAACTAGTCCAAGAGATCACTCTGACCCTGATAATTCTATACAATACCTACCTTTTGTACAAGGTGATCTCCGCCCCAGACAGAAACAGGTCCTGTTCTCGCTTGAAGGAATTCAGCAAATCAGCATTCACCACACGAGCTGTCAAACTGTTCAACAGGTCCACTATTCTCAAGGAAAAGGACCATACCTCCTAACATTGAACTTATTTCTAGCCTGACATAACTTGAAATTGTGACCCCGGTCCTCCCTAACTTATTTAGTGAAAGCAATCCATTCCCTTCATCATCGTATAAACTTCGATCAAATCTACGCTTCTCTAAAGTCTAGAGACCTATCTCTTGCAGCCTATCTTAGTGACTAAGGGCCCGATATTGGTGGCCTTACCGCCCATTGCCGCCGACTGCCGCCAAGGTATGCTGCTGTTTTCCTCTCCTCGGCATTTTCCACTTGGGCTGGAGCGGGCAGGAGGGGATACCGCCGGGAACCGCCCGCTGATGTCCTTTGGCGGCCAAGTCATGTAAGTGGCCTCCCGCCCGCCGAGATGCCAAATTTGTACGGGCGGGACTCAGCGCCAGCAGGGGGAAGGACCACTGCAGGTCTAACCCCGATGGTAAGTATGAAGACCTGCAAGAAAAGGTTAGTGAATGTCTTTAAAAAAAACATTTTACAGCGACTTACCTGGATGGGGTCCCCCTGAAGGTGTTCTGGTGTTTTTTTTTTTGGCAATGTTTTTTTACTTTTCAGAGTTCCACCCTCCCTGGGCCCGACTCCATTCTCGGCGGCACTTGAGCCGGCAAGCTCATTTGCCGCCGAGATTGAGAGCTCCCGTCCACTGCCGCTCAGATTGACGGCGTAAGCTGTTATTTTGCCGCTGGTCGGTACCACCATCTCTTTTAGAGCAATCTTTCAGGCAAAGTACCGCCCGGTCTCTTCACGACCATCCTTTGGGTGGCAAATGGGCGGGCCTCGCAGCTCATGAAAACTGGGGCCTAAGTAACTGAGATGTTTTCAACCAGGAATGAACCTAGTGGCTCTCCTTTGCACCCTTTCCAAAGCCTCAGTATCATCCACCAAACGAGGAGACCAAAACTGGTACTGAATGCAAAGAGATATAAGTTCCAATTTCCAAGGACGTTCTTTCCGCCCCCCCCCCACTCACCCATTATGTTTGAGCGATAAGGACATCAAGGGTTATGGGGGAGCGGGCAGGGAAGTGGAGTTGAGGCCAGGATCAGATCAGCCATGATCTTATTGAATGGCGGAGCAGGCTCGAGGGGCCAAATGGCCTACTCCTGCTCCTATTTTGTTGTGTATGCAATAACTGTTAGACTGAGTATTGTTTAAATCCAAGAGGTATGACCTTGGCTCTGCTTTATTAAGGCCAAAAGTGACTAATATACAAAATGGCTGGCTTTTTATACTTGGGCTGCACACCCGTGCGTGCAGCCCAATGGCCTCCAACAGTGACGCCATCTGATGGCTAGTGATCCCAAAAGTACATACATGACAATAATACCCTCTGAGATATTAACACAGTCTTTTACAAATTGAGACGGTCCAGTGTTTTACACTCCCGGGTTGGCCGTCTCAGTTCAACTCCAGCCTTGGCTGAGTGTTCAGAATCTGTTGTGACTGGTGGCTGGGTGGCTGACCTGGTGGGAGTGGCAATGGCCATGTCAGGAGCATCAGTGCAACACTTGCATGCAACTCAGCAAAGCACCAGCAGAATCGCCGCTGAGTCTGTGGTCGTGGCCGTGCAAACCATGGTCCAGGATCCACATAGACTTTGCAGGTCCCTTCCTGGGGAAGATGTTTTTAGTTGTGGTGGATGCATATTCGAAGTAGATAGAGTGTATAATCATGTCATCCAGCACATCCACAGCTACCATTGAGAATCTCAGTGTCATGTTCGCGACACATGGTCTGCCTGACATCGTTGTTAGCGACATTGGATCAGTCACAACAGATTCCATTTTCATTGAACATGTCAGTGATTGAAAGTCCCGATTCACTGATGACCACTGAGTCCTCTGATGACTAGGGATAGGTTGGTTGGTTGTCGATTGTCTCTTCCTCCGACTGTTCCGGTTCGTCTGTGTGCTGTAGCTTTGTCTGATCCATGTTTCCTGCATGTTTGCCCATTTTGAGCTTGACAATAAATACTCTGTTTCCCTCCTTGGCCATGACAGTACCAGCGATCCACTTGGAACCCTGACATATACAGGATCATTTACAGAAATATTGCGTGACACAGCTGCGCGATCGTGATACCCTTCTATATTCAACATGATTATTCAAGTCAGGGTGTATAAGAGATAGCTTGGTCTTAAGACCTCTGTTCATCATTAGTTCAGCAGGCGAGACCCCGGTAAGCGTGTGTGGTCTTGTCCTGTAACTAAGCAATATGTATGACGGGCGGGTCTGCAGGGACTCTTGGGTTACTCACTTCATACTCTGCTTTATGATTTGGACAGCACGTTCTGCTTGCGCATTGGATGCAGGTTTGAATGGTGCTGACCTTACATGTTTGATGGATGCATTGTGTTTCATGAACTCTTGAAACACCTGACTGGTGAAACACGATCCAATGTCGCTAACTACGATGTCAGGCAGACCATGTGTCGCGAACATGACACTGAGATTCTCAATGGTAGCTGTGGATGTGCTGGATGACATGATTATACACTCTATCCACTTCGAATATGCATCCACCACAACTAAAAACATCTTCTCCAGGAAGGGACCTGCAAAGTCTATGTGGATCCTGGACCATGGTTTGGGCGGCCACGACCACAGACTCAGCGGCGATTCCGCTGGTGCTTTGCTGAGTTGCATGCAAGTGTTGCACTGATGCACACATGATTCCAGCTCAGAGTCAATTCCCGGCCACCATACATGAGACCTGACGATGGCTTTCATCATTACAATGCCGGGATGTGTGCTATGTAGCTCATGTGCAAATTTCTCTCTCCCTTTCTTGGGCATAACAACACGATTGCCCCACAGTATACAATCCGACTGAATAGACAGTTTGTCTCTGCGACGAATGTAAGGTTCGGTCTCCTTGCACATTTGCTTGGGTATGGCAAACCAATCACCTTTGAGGATGGAACTTTTCACCACCAATAAAATCGGGTCCTGGCTGGTCCAGGTCTTAACTTGTTGAGCCGTGACAGGGGTTCCTTCACTCTCAAAAGCATCCATAACTAACAATAGGTCCGCCGGTTGTGGCATTTCCACCTCCGGTGTGGGCAACGGCAAACGGCTGAAAGCATCGGCACAATTCTTGGTGTCAGGTCTATGGTGAATAACATAATCATAAGCGGATAATGTCAGTGCCCATCTCTGGATGCAGGATGAAGCATTGGTATTGATACCTTTGCTTTTAGAGAACAGTGAAATGAGCGGCTTGTGATCTGTCTCCAGTTCAAACCGAAGACCAAACAGGTACTGATGCATCTTTTTAACCCCATACACACAGGATAGTGCTTCTTTGTCTACCATGCTGTAGGCTCTTTCTGTTTTAGACAAACTTTTTGAAGCATACACAATTGGTTGAAGTTTACCCGACTCATTAGCGTGTTGGAGTACGTAACCAATTCCACATGACGAAGCATCACAGGCTAATACTAAACGTTTACATGGGTCATAATGTACCAGCAGCTTGTTAGAGCAAAGCAGATTAGTGGCTTTCTCAAAAGCTCTGTCTTGAGACGCACCCCACAGCCAGTTGTCGCCTTTTCTTAGCAGCATGTGCAGTGGTTCTAATAAGGTGCTCAATTTAGGTCAGAAATTACTGAAGTAGTTGAGTAGAACCAAGAACGAATGCAGCTCCATCACATTCTGCGGCTTGGGTGCATTCTTGAGGCCTTGGTTTTCGCGTCCATGCGCCTGATGCCATCAGCAGCAATTTTCCTCCCCAGGAATTCGACCTCTGGTGCCATGAGGACGCACTTTAAGTGTTTCAGTCTGAGTCCCACTTTGTCCAGATGATGTAGAACCTCTTTCGGGTTGTTCAGATGTTCCTCAGAGTTACAACCTGTGATCAGGATGTCATCTTGGAATATGACGGTTCTGGGAACAGACTTCAGTAGACTTTCCATGTTCCTCTGAAATATTGCTGCAGCCGAGCGAATTCCAAAAGGGCATCTGTGCTAAATAAACAGTCCTTTATGCGTGTAAATGCACGTAAGTCTCTTCGACGTCTCGACCAGCTCCTGTGTCATGTAGGCCAACGTCAAGTCCAGTTTGGTGAACGATTTCCCCCCCGGCTAGCATTGCAAACAAGTCATCAGCCTTTGGTAATGGGTACTGATCCTGTTTCAAAACCCTGTTGATCGTAGCCTTGTAGTCTCCACAGATTCTGACTGTGCCATCACTTTTCAGCACTGGAACAATGGGGCTGGCCCATTCATTAAATTCAACCGGTGATATGATCCCTTCATGCTAGAGTCTGTCCAGTTTGATTTCGACCTTCTCCCTCATCATATACGGAACTGCCTGAACTTTATGATGGACGGGTCTTGCATCCGAGTCCACGTGGATCTGCACCTTGGCTCCCGTGAATTTGCCGATACCTGGTTCGAACAGTGAAGGAAACTTGTTCAGTACTTGGGCACATGTATCTTTCTCCGACGTTGATGTTGTTCCAATCGCATCTGATTTTTTCAAGCCAGTTCCTGCCGAACAGCGTTGGGCCATTGTCTGGGACAATCCATAGTGGTAACTCGTGAACCGCACCATCATACGACACTTTAATTGTGGCACTGCCAATCACCGTTATGAGTTCTTTGGTGTACATGCGCAACTTGACATTGACTGGACTCAGCCTGGGCCTCACAGCCTTAGTATTCCACAGCTTGTCGAATGCCCTCTGGCTCATTATTGATTGACTCGCCCCCGTGTCCAGTTCCATCGATACCGGCACCCCATTAAATTTCACGTTGATCATTATTGGTTTGCTCTTAGTTAGGAACGAGTACAGTCCATACACTTCCTCCTCTGGTATCTCGGATTGCGTATCCGGATCCCCGCTGGTCTGACCATCATCCTCCACGTGGTGTGTTGCAGCACACTTGCTCATCTGCGGACACTTGCACTGGAGATGCCCCACTCTCAGACAGCCTTTGCAACTATATTGCTTAAATCGGCACTGCTGGTGCCGGTGATTTCCCCCACAACGCCAACATGGAGAAATCGGATGCATTCCTGCTGGCGGACTTTGGCCAGCCGCAGGTTTCACGAACGCAGTCGGGTAGGCCTTGTCATGTTCCGCTCTGCTGAACGCCGAATCAATCATATTTACAGTACTTGCCGAGTTTCAATTTTTCACTGATATCTGCTTTAGACTTCTATCCATCATCAAGCATGACTGAGCGATCGTGATGGCCCTGTTCAACTCCAACATCTCCACCGCCAGTAGTTTATGCAGGATCACTTCGTGGTGATGCCGATTACAAAGAAGTCCCGCAGCATGTCTGCCAACACAGCCCCGAACTTACACGGTCCCGCTAGATGTCTCAGGTTGGCAACGAATTCCGCCACATTTTGGCCCTCTGAGCGAACGTGTGTGTAAAATCTGTATCTCGAGATGATGATGCCTTCGTCTGGCTTAAGGTGGTCCTGTATCAGTGTACACAATTCTTCATACGACTTCTCTGTTCGACTCACAGGCAGGAGTAGATTCTTTATCAGACCATAAATTTTTGGACTGCAAACCGTGAGGAACATTGCCTGGCACCGATCTGTGTCACCGATCTCCTCCATTTTGTTGGCCACGAAGAACTGGCTCAAACGGCTCACAAAGTCTGCCCAATCTTCTCCTTCCACAAATCGCTACAACAATCCAATTGTGCTCATTTTTGCATGCAAAGGTTTTTGTTACCTCGTCGCCAAATGTTGTGTATGCAATACTGTTAGACTGAGTACTGTTTAACTCCAAGAGGTATGACCTTGGCTTTGCTTTATTAAGACCCAAAGTGCCTAAATACAAAATGGCTGGCCTTTTATACTTGGGCTGCACACCCATGCGTGCAGCCCAATGGCCTCCAACAGTGATGCCATCTGGTTGCTAGTGATCCCAAAAGTACATAGAGACATATTTTGTATGTTCTCACCTCTGCACTCCCAGCCCCCTGTAATTTTTTTTAACGTATTTTATTTCTTCCTGTCTATGGGGCTCCTCACAGAACTTCCCAACGAATAGGGCAGACAGCTGATCTGCTCCCAGACCACCAAAGCCACTCTCGAGCCGACCGCGAGGAGGTGAGCAGGAGCAGCCTGGCCGACTCACCCGCCGACTTTATTTTCTTCCCTATTAAAAATAACCATGCGGCATTTTGTACAGAATAGGGGTGAAAGTCTGTTTTTATAAAGAACTCCTGCCCAAGGGTGGCTTAGATTGCAACACAAATGAAGCTGTGGGCAATCACAGGCCGCACACATTCCTTTGATCAACGTTTGGTGAGAATTTCTAATATTTATTCTGGTATTTCTGACGTCACTGACTGACTGACCGTGCACAGATTGTTTTAAGACAATTTCCTTACACGGGAATTAAACCTTCCCATGGTTTGCTACTGTTTTAAGGACATGGGACAGGGGTCCCTCTGGTCCCCAAGTGCAGTGACATTGCAAATGAGTCTGTGAAGAATTCCTTTATTCCGCTATTTCTGGCAAAATTGTGAATGCATTTTTCAAATGGAAGAGTTGAAAGGTGATATAGAAGGTTCATATGTTAATTTTTCACTGCATTTATGTAATTGTCTAACTGATGATGACAACAAAAAAATTGCAAGTTCCAGAAGGGTGCAGTACCTCTCTAACAATCCGTCTTTCGAATGAGATGTTAAACCGAGGCCCCGTCTGCTCACTCAGGTGGACGTAAAAGATCCCACGGCACTATTACGAAGAAGAGCAGGGGAGTTATCCCCGGTGTGGGCCAATATTTATCCCTCAATCAATATACAAAAACAGATTATCTGGTCATTATCACATTGCTGTTTGTGGGAGTTTGCTGTGCGTAAATTGGCTGCCGCGTTTCCCACATTACAACAGTGACTACACTCCAAAAGTACTTCATTGGCTGTAAAGCACTTTGGGATGTTCGGTGGTCATGAAGGGCGCGATATAAATGCAAATCTTTCTTTCTCATGGACAAACTGATCTTGTTCCATGGCAGTTCTCGGGAGTTCTATCCTCCCTGTGGCCAAATGTTTAAAATAAAGATTTCAGTCATATATTATGACTCAGAAACAAATCCTAATATCACAGTATACTCAGATGTCAAGAGTAGGCTTGTTGCCATAATATTAACCTCATGCTAATAAAGTATTATTTTCAACAAATTTTTGAAACTTTTACTTCTAACCTGTTTCCATCCTCCTGTTTTACATTGTAGCTATGCTTAAATCAAGTTCTGATTGGCTAAAAACCAGGCTATACTTTAGACCAATCAGGAGACTGGACACTGTTGTTTGACATGGCCATGTTACTGAAGTGACCACATCAAACCGTTACCGTGAAATTATACCAACATTTAGAGACCATGGGGAAGAAATTGGGTGTATGTGTGCCTCCTGTTAGCATCCCTGAGGGGCGGTAATGGGGTGCAAATGACTTTGCGACTGGGCGCAACGCCCGGAGACCATGACGTCATCGCTCTGTTAGCGCCCCTGCCCCTAAATTGGGTTTCGCCCCCCCAAAGCAGCGCCGGGCAATGACAGCGACAGCTTCAGGGGGACACGGACCCGGCGGCCGGCCGTTACCAGGCTGAAGGTTAAAGGGGAGGCGACCGGCCGCTACCAGGGCGAAGGTCAAAAGGAAGGTGGCCGGCTGCTGCTGTGAAAAAAAATCTGCCCCTTCTCTTGCTGCTTCGGTCATGGTTTGTTCGCAGGGTCAGTGCCGCGATCGCTCTGCTTGAGTGCCGGGCTAATCGGCACCCCCGCTCCCTGGTGGTCCAGGTCCTGTGTTCCTCATATGCAGAGTGCGCAGCTCGGGCCCTGCCCTCTAATTCAGGGAAGAGCACCTCGTACATGGAAGGGCTACGTGGCCCAGTATGTAGCGCTGCTGAGCCGTGCGCCCCACTCCCACCCCAGGAAGGAAGTGGAACGCTAAGCGCTCCACTTCTTTCCCGGGGGTGGTAACCCGAATTTAGCGAGCGGGGCGGGACTTCCGTGCCTGGCGCAAAATGTCCTGTCTCCCAGATGCCGCCGTCCCCAAACGGAACGATAATGAATTTCTAGCTCCCATCATCATAGGCAGTTCCTCGAAATCAAGGAAGACTTGCTTCCACTCTAAAAGTGAGTTCTCAGGTGACTGAACAATCCAATATGGGAATTACAGTCTCTGTCACAGGTGGGACAGACAGTGGTTGAAGGAAAGGGTGGGTGGTGTGCCAGCTGTGAAGATCTGAGTGTCACCAGAGCAAGTTTTTTCACTGGTAGCGCTCAAAGGGTTGAATAATTTCAATGGATGGGCGGAACGAAAGCAAACAATAAGATAGATCCTTGAGGGATTCCAAAGGTAGCTGTGTGGGAGGTGGGAGGAGAAGCCATTGCCGGAGATCCTCTGGCTGTGATCAGATAGGTAAGAGTGGAACCAAATAAGGGCAAATCCACTGAGCTGGACAACAGAGGAGGATAAGAATATAAGAAATAGGAGCGGGAGTAGGCCATACGGCCCCTCGAGCCTGCTCCGCCATTTAATACGATCATGGCTGATCCGATCATGGACTCAGGTCCACTTCCCTGCCCGCTCCCCATAACCCTTTATTCCCTTATCGTTTAAGAAACTGTCTATTTCTGTCTTAAATTTATTCAATGTCCCAGCTTCCACAGCTCTCTGAGGCAGCGAATTCCACAGATTTACAACCCTCTGAGAGAAGAAATTTCTCCTCATCTCAGTCTTAAATGGGCGACCCCTTATTCTAAGATCATGCCCTCTAGTTCTACTCACCCCTATCAGTGGAAACATTCTCTCTGCATCCACCTTGTCAAGCCCCCTCATAATCTTATACATTTCGATAAGATCACCTCTCATTCTTCTGAATTCCAATGAGTAGAGGCCCAACCTACTCAACCTTTCCTCATAAGTCAACCCCCTCATCTCCGGAATCAACCTAGCAAACCTTCTTTGAACTGCCTCCAAAGCAAGTATATCCTTTTGTAAATATGGAAACCAAAACTGCACGCAGTATTCCAGGTGTGGCCTCACCAATACGCTGTATAACTGTAGCAAGACTTCCTTGTTTTTATACTCCATCCCCTTTGCAATAAAGGCCAAGATTCCATTGGATGGGGTGGTCCAACATGTCAAAGGCTGCAGAGAGAGCAAGGAGGGATAATGCACCATATTGTCACTGAGGGTGTGACTTGTGACTTTGCCTAGGGCCGTTTCAGTTTGGTGGCACCGACAGAAACCTGAACGGAGAGATTCTAACATGGAGTAGCAAGAAAGATGGGCATGAATTTAGGATGTGACAATATGATGACAAACTTTGGAGATGAAAGGGCGTTTGGCGATGGGATGGCAGTTTGCAAAGATAGTGGAGTCGAGCTTGGATTTTTGAGGAGTATGATAATTACAGTGGTTTTGAAAGTGAAAGGGACAGTACAACAACAACAACTTATTTATATAGCGCCTAACGTAGTAAAACGTCCCAAGCCGTTTCAAGAAGTGTTTTAAGACAAAACAAATAAATTTGACACCGAGCCACATAAGAAGAAATTACAGCAGATGACCAAAAGTCTGGTCAAAGAAGTAGGTTTTAAGAAGCGTCTTAAAGAAGGAAAGAGTGGTAGGGAGGGAGTTCCAGAGCTTGGGGCCAAGGCAGCTGAAGGCACTGCCACCAATGGTTGAGCAGTTATAATCAGGTATACTCAAGAGGGCAGAATTTGAGGAGCGCAGACATCTCGGGGGATATGAGGAGGTTTCAGAGATAGGGAGGGGTGAGGCCATGGAGGGACTTGTAAACAAGGATGAACATTTTGAAATCGAGGCATTGCTTAACCGGGAGCCAATATAGGTCAGTGAGCACAGGGGTGATGGGTGAGCTGTACTTGGTGTGAGTTAAGACACGGGCTGCCGAGTTTTGGATGACCTCAAGTTTACGTAAGGTAGAAAGTGGGAGGCCAGCCAGGTGAGCGATGGAGTAGTCAAGTTTAGAGGTAATATGGATGAGGGTTTCAGCAGCAGATGAGCTGAGGCAGGGGTGGAGACGGGCGATGCTACGGAGGTGGAAATTTGGGGTTTTAGTAATGCCGCGGGTATGTGGCTGGTAGCTCATTTCAGGGTCAAATATGACACCTAGGTTGCGAACAGTCTGGTTCAGCCTCCGACAGATGCTAGGGAGAGGGATGGAGTCGATGGCTAGGGAGCGCAGTTTGTGGCGGGGACCAAAGACAATGGCTTCGGTCTTCCCAATATTTAATTTACCCAAGGAGAGGGAGCCATTTGTAATCTCACCTAGCGTGGGGACCAAGATGGGAAGTGGAAAGGTAAGCAGGTTAGTGAGAATGAGGTCAAGGGAGCAAGCGGTGAGTCTCATGGACAACGCGAGCTTGGAAAGAATATAAGAGAAAGAAGTGAAACCAGAAAGAAGATGTAGGTTCAGGGCTCGGGCGAAGGGCTTGAACCATGGCCTTCTTTTCTGACCCAGAGGCAAGACTGCTACCAAACGAGCCTTGACTTAAGTTTCTGTTATGTTAAAATTTACAATTTAGTGATCAAATTTATTGCTCGTGGCAGGTATTTTCCTTAATTTCCCAATAAAAATTCAAGATGTGAGAATGCGAAGTTGCGTTTTGCACACAGCTGAGGGAAAAGGGGGGCATCACTGTGTCTTTGGGTAGATTGAACACAGTAAGTTCAGTCACTGTGGTACCTGCTGTAGCAATGACTAGACTCCATTGTTTGAATAAAGTGCTTGATCAGATTCTCACAGCATGACATGGTTGGAAAATAAAATCCATCTTGTGTCTACACTTGAATCATTGCCTGGGTCGGCTCCATGAGATAATATTGGCAGAAGAACCAACGCAGATGAATAGTGCTCTCATTTACATGAAGTAAATGCATGGCCTTATGCTTTGGCCAAAGCTCTGTTGCTTGGGCCTTTGCCCTGCACATGGTTCAGTTTGGATTTCTTTACTCATGACTGCAAGGTATGCACCTCTGTCATAAACCAAGTTCATACATCAACTGTCAGACAGAGGGAGACTAATTACAAGGTGCTGTGCCATTCATTTTGCCAAACATGTGTCAGTACTAAGCCAATATTATGAATACCTAAGCATCTTGGTTGATAATGATCTATTTTCCTTCTCCTGTAACCACTGCAGTCATTGACAAGGGAGTCAAGGGTTATGGGGAACGGGCAGGAAAGTGGAGATGAGGCCAAGATCAGATCAGCCATGATTTTGAATGGTGGAGCAGGCTTGAGCGGCCAAATGGCCGACTCCTGCTCCTATTGTTGTGGCGATGGTGAACCCACGATGGTGTTAGGTAGGGAATTCCACCATTTTGACCGGTGACAATGAACCAGTAGGTCCAACCTTTCCGCCCATTGTCAGAAGGATTCGAGCACATGGGCATGTATCAATGAAAAGGTTTAAGTAGAGAGACAGAGTTAACGTTCTGACAAAGGGTCACAGACCTGAAACATTAACTCTGTTTCTCTCCACAGATGCTGTCTGACCCGCTGAGATTCCCAGCATTTTCTGTTTTTATTTCAGATTCCAGCATCCGCAGCGTTTTACTTTTATACAAGGTTTAAAAACTCTCGGTTCAATTTCTAAAATGTTAAAATAAGTTTGGAATTTTCAACACCCTTTCCTATGCTCTTTCTAATTAAAAATCCAGGGGGGAAAATCTGGAAAACCCTTACCATTGAGTCACAGAACAAGGAAAAGAAAGGTTTCCGCTGTATACTATTGATAGAAAAAGCACAAACATGTGTATAAATAAAGGGGGTGAAGTTCGTGCTGCCTGCTAATTATAATGATTCTAGAGCATAGGCTGTGCGCTCAGCAAGGACCCCAAGTTCTCGATGTTCGCACGAGGCTTGCTTTACTTAAAGCTAGCCTGCTCCTCTTAAAGGCTGTCTGCACCGCTTAAAGATGAGCTGCCTTCCGCTGATTAAAAATGTTAAAAGTGCTTCAGCACCAACCCTAACATTACACGCTGATTGACATTACAATCTGACTAATTTACCATATTTGCAGCAAACACAGGCAATGGCAGCACTGCCATCCTGCCCAAAATGCAAATCTTCTCCAAAACCAGCACAAATGGTAGCTTCAGCTTATGAGGACATGTTTCTTCACACTCTAAGGTAGCTGTGGTCGGCCTGTCTATCCACCATACTTTCTCTTCTCATCATTGCATGCAGCAAATATCATCTTGAAAAAAGTATAAAATCAGGACATTGTCCACTCACCCCCGCCAATGGTTTTCCCCCCACTACAAGGCACTATCGAAGCTCCTACATGCTGATAGTTACAGTAATTCATTGGATTATATCAGAAGATGACTGTGATAAATTTCAGGTGTGCCTTTGATATTCTCTTTGATTCAGTGTCACTGGTTATTCCTGTAAGTGGTCCCCATGTCTTACGTTCAGGAGTGCGCCCATATTGCTCAATATCTAGTCATAGGATAATGTAACCCGGGAGATGTAACAATAGTAGCCTCTTTTAACCTAAAGTCAATATCGTGTCTTTTGCATATGCCCTCATGTGCTTTCGTCAATCTGTCAGTAGGTGCACTGAAAGTACTTTAAATGAGTTGAAGCCAGATATGAATTATTACATATATTATACAGCACAAAAACAGGCTATTCGGCACAACTAGTCTGTCCTGATGTTTATATTCCACACGAGTCTCCTCCCATTCCATCTACTGCATCTCAGTCTGCCAGCGTATCTTTCTATTCCCTTTTCTCTCATGTACTCATTTAGTTTCCTTTTGAAAGCACCTGAGCTATTTGTCTCAACCACATTCTATGGTAGCGAGTTCCGCATTCTAACCACCCTCTGTGTTAAGAAATTTCTCCTTATTTTCCTATTGGATTTATTAGTAACTATCTTGTATTTATGGCCCCTAGTTTTGGATGCTCACACAAGTGGAAACATTCTCCCCACCTACTCTGTCCAACCCATTCATAATTTTAAAGACCTCGATCAGGTCACCTCTAAGTCTGCTCTTTTCTAAAGAAAAAAGCCCCAACCTGTTGAATTTTTTCCCATAGCTGTAGTCTCTCAGTTCTGATACCATCCTTGTATCTTATTTGCACTTTCTCCAGTGCTTCTATATCCTTTTTATAGTGTGGAGACCAGCACCGTGCACAGTTCTCTCAGTTCAGCCTAACCAGGGTGCTATACAACTTTAACATAACTTCACTACTTTTGAATTCGGCACCCCCTAGAAATAAATCCCAGTGCTTTGTTAGCATTTTTAATTGCTTTGCTGACTGGCATTGCTGCTTTTAATGATTTGTTCACTTGTATCCCTGGATCCTTTTGCTCTTCTACCCATTCAGTTTCTTATTTTCTAAGGTGCAGGTGATGTTTCTATTTTTCCTACCAAAGTGCATCACCTCACATTTATCAATATTACAGTTAATTTGCCATTTAACTGCCCAGTTTACAAGATTTCTAATGTCTTCTTGTATTATGTTGCATTCTTCCTCAGCATTAGCTATGTCCCCAGTTTGTTATTGTAATGTATGCACCTATGAGTATGCTCACAAGTTTGTAGAGCTGCTGACTCTACATGGGAGTCCTCCCTCTATTTATTGGGGACTTGGCCTGGAGAGTGTTGCACAGAGCAGTCCTGTGCAATAAGTTTTTAAGTCGGTTCACGGGCTCCCAGGCTGCCTGTAATTTCTGCGGTCTAGGGGAGTCCGTGTTCCATGTGTATGTTGAGTGTTGATATCAGTAGTGGGTAAAATGTTGGAATCAATTATTAAGGATGAAATAACAGCACATTTGGAAAGTAGTGACAGGATCGGTCCAAGTCAGCATGGATTTATGAAGGGGAAATCATGCTTGACAAATCTTCTGGAATTTTTTGAGCATGTAACTAGTAGAGTGGACAAGGGAAACCAGTGGATGTGGTGTATTTGGACTTTGAAAAGGCTTTTGACAAGGTCCCACACAAGAGATTGATGTGAAAAATCAAAGCACATGGTATTGGCGGTAATATACTGACGTGGATAGAGAACTGGTTGGCAGACAGGAAGCAGAGAGTCGGAATAAACGGGTCCTTTTCAGAATGGCAGGCAGTGACTAGTGGAGTGCCGCAGGGCTCAGTGCTGGGACCCCAGATCTTTACAATATACATCAATGATTTGGATGAAGGAATTGAGTGTAATATCTCCAAGTTTGCAGTTGACACTAAGCTGGGTGGTGGTGTGAGCTGCGAGGAGGATGCCAAGAGGCTGCAGGGTGACTTGGACAGGTTAGGTGAGTGGGCAAATGCATGGCAGATGCAGTATAATGTAGATAAATATGAGGTTATCCACTTTGGGGGCAAAAACAGGAAGACAGAATATTATCTGAATGGCGGCAAATTAGGAAAAGGGGAGGTGCAACGAGACCTGGGTGTCATGGTTCATCAGTCATTGAAAGTTGGCATTCAGGTACAGCAGGCGGTGAAGAAGGCAAATGGTATGTTGGCCTTCATAGCTAGGGGATTCGAGTATAGGAGCAGGGAGGTCTTACTGCAGTTGTACAGGGCCTTGGTGAGGCCTCACCTGGAATATTGTGTTCAGTTTTGGTCTCCTAATCTGAGGAAGGACATTCTTGCTATTGAGGGAGTGCAACGAAGGTTCACCACACTGATTCCCGGGATGACAGGACTGACATATGAGGAGAGACGAGATCAACTGGGCCTTTATACATTGGAGTTTAGAAGGATGAGAGGGGATCTCATAGAAACATATAAGATTCTGACGGGAAGGGGCAGGTTAGATGCGGGTAGAATGTTTCTGATGTTGGGGAAGTCCAGAACCAGGGAACATAGTCTTAGGATAAGGGGTAGGCCATTTAGGACTGAGATGAGGAGAAACTTCTTCACTCAGATTTGTTAACATCTGGAATTCCCTGCCGCAGAGAGTTGTTGATGCCAGTTCATTGGATATGTTCAAGAGGGAGTTGGATATGGCCCTTACGGCTAAGGGGATCAAGGGGTATGGAGAGAAAGCAGGAAAGGGGTACTGAGGTAAATGATCAGCCATGATTTTATTGAATGGTGGTGCAGGCTCGAAGGGCCGAATGGCCTACTCCTGCACCTATTTTCTATGTTTCTATGGAGGTTGCAGCCCCTCTTCCAATATTTGAAGAGGCTGCTCCTCAAATTCTGGTTGCATTTCAGTCCCACACTCCTGATCTTTAGTCACCCTGTGCGGAGGGGAGCGGGCAGGTCGGACGGCCTCCTGGGCATTGCCAAGTGGGTCATCAACCAGTCCAGGCAGCGGGTAGTTGAGGGGGTCTTTCAGCCCGACTGCCTGCCTCTCTTCCACGGTTACATCCGAGCCAGGGCGTCCCTGGAGATGGAGCACGTGGTGTCCACCGGTACGCTTGCGGCCTTCCACGAGAAGTGGGCGCCGGAGGGACTGGAGTGCATCATCACCCCCGGCAACCAAATTTTGATTTGAATTAAGTTTACTGACAAAAGTTTAATTTATTTAAGTTTTTCGGTTTTAGTGCCCCCCCCACCCCACCTTTTAGCCAGGGAGCACGATTTAATGTTTAATTGGTTCACAGATACAACAAAATAGTTGTAGAGCTGTTGAGTTGGGAGTGGCTTAGCCAGTCACGTGATGTTCACAAGACTCAATAAAACCCCAGCCAGTTGGGCTCAGGGGATCCACAATGAAGCAGGTGGTTGTGAGACTGGTGGATGAACTGGTAATGTGTAATGTGATTGTTAAACCTTTGCTAATAAACCAACTAGTTCTTAATAGCAATGTGTTGCAATGAATTCTTAAGCAAAGAACCCATGAAGCAAATACACTACAGGTATCATCTGTAAATTTTGATATGGAGTTACTGTTAAGTAATTGTTTACAGACAGCAAGTGAACATACTGAGTGACAGTTACAATCAAAATCCACTTGCACCATTTAACATGAAACCCCTCCTAGTGACTAAGAAAAATAATTAACCTAATTGCTTTTCCCTGGATTAGTGGGGTGACTAATATTTGCCTTTGGTTAGTCTAGCATTGAAACAGACCAAGGAATACATGGGTTTGGTTGGGACGAGTCTTACAATAAAGACTAATGTTTCTTGCATTACAACAGTGACCACACTTCAAAAGTACCTCATTGGCTGTAAAGCGCTTTGGGATGTCCTGAGATCATAAAAGGCGCTATAGAAAAGTAAGTTCTTTCCTTCTTTAAACTGCCTCGAACGTGATGTCTTTCCTGTCAGCAAATCATCCTAATCACGAATATAGGGTAATAAATACAGAAAATGATGGAAGCACTCAGCATGCCAGGCAGCGTCTGTGGAGAGAGAAACAGAGTTAACTTTTCAGGTCGATGACTCTTCATCAGAACTGGAAAATATTAGAGATGTAACAGGTTTTTGAGCAAGTGTTGGGGCAGGGAAAGGGTGAGGGGAGAAAAGAACAAAATGGAAGGTCTGTGATCGGCAGAAGAGATTAAGATGGGCTGATGGTGCAAGGCAAAAGGAAATGATAATGGGACAATTTAAGAAACAAAAGGTGAGTTTAGGTAGGGTGTAAATGGAGATGGCAGAATCTTCTACAGCTGCTTTGGGAAAGAGAGAATTATCAGAAAAAAAGGTGGCAGAGATTACGCTCTGAAGTTGTTGAACTCGATGTTGAGTCCAGAAGGCTGAACGAAAGATGAGGTGCTGTTCCTCGAGCTTACGTTGAGCTTCACTGGAACAGTGTAAGAGGCCGAGGATGGAGATATCAGAGTGGGAGTGGAGCAGGGAATTAAAGTGACAGGCGACCGGAAGCTCAGGGTCACGCCTACGGACTGAATGGAGGTGTTCCGCAAAGCGGTCACCCAATCTGCGTCTGGCCTCCCCAATATAGGGGAGATCACATCGTGAGCAGCGAATACAGTATACTAAATTGAAAGAAGTACATGTACATGAATATGGGGCTTTCTCTCCTTTTCATTACTTTTGATCGCATGAAGTGAATGGGCTGTCCATCCAACATCTTCCCCATTCAGTGGTTCACCAGCCTGTCAATAAAACTGGCTACATTCCCCTCACAAGACTGAATTCTTGGCAGACACCCCATGTTAAGCTCAAACATTAATAGGTGTGGGTGTTGGTAGAAAACCTCAAATGAGATGGTAGGTTAAGTACTGTCCCTGGTTGTTGTGCAAACACATCTTCAATGTCTGGCTTATTAATATATAAACTCCTCCGTCTCAGTAGCTGCAATATATATGGCTGTAAGGAGAATTTGAAACCTGTGTGAACACACTTTAATTTAAGACACACCATTCAAAAATAACTTATTTTGAAATCCCATGGAAAAACAGACCAGAAATCCCAAAGCATAATAATGACCAATCATTTCACCTCAAATTTGACATTAATATTTAAAGTAATTATAAAAATACAGGAAATTGTACGGCAATGGGTGGCGTTTTACAAATGCCATGATGGCATGATACTGAAGGGACACTAAACAACAACAACAAATTGTATTTATATAGCACCTTTAATGTAGTGAAATGTCCCAAGGCGCTTCACAGGAGTATTATGAGATAAAAAAGTTTGACACCGAGTCACATAAGTAGAAATTAGCGAGGTGACCAAAAGCTTGGTCAAAGAGGTAGGTTTTAAAGAGCGTCTTGAAGGAGAAAAGAGAGGTGGAGAGGCAGAGAGGTTTAGGCAGAGAATTCCAGAGCTTGGGGCCTAGGCAACAGAAGGCACGGCCACCAATGGTTGAGCGATTATAATCAGGGATGCTCAAGAGAGCAGAATTAGAGGAGCACAGACATCTCGGGGGGGGTTGTGAGGCTGGAGGAGATTACAGAGATAAGGAGGGGTGAGGCCATGGAGGGATTTGAAAATAAGGATGAGTGTTTTGAAATCAGGAAAATAAATGTGCTACCACTACTGGCCTAAATGTGACTTCAGTTCTACATTACATGGTTGAGTCTTAATGCCTTATGAAGTGATTAGAAAGCCACTTAGTTGTAAAAACAATCGCTGCTCAAGAAGGAGGTCCATTGCCTCCTTCATAGGGCAACTTGGGATGGGCAATAAATGTGGCCCTACCAGCATCACCCTCATCCTAAGAACAAAAAAGGCACTTTACTTGTGTTCACCTGCTGTCCTTTTCTCATCCTTCATTTCTCTTCCCTATTTTTCTTTTTTGGAATATTGAACTTTTCTGTTTAAAGTAATTGAAAATACTTTAAAACTCTTTCCTGTCCACCTTTTTTCTTCCTGGTTCCATTCTTCGGGATGGGGCTACATTAAGTAAAGTAAGCTCAACATAAGCTCGAGGAACAGTACCTCATCTTTCGTTTAGGCACTTTACAACCTTCTGCACTCAACATCGAGTTCAACAATTTCAGACTGAACCTTTGCCCCTATTTTTTCACTTGGCAGCTGTTGATGATTCTGCCATTCCCATTCACACCCTATCTAGACTCATCTTTTGTTTCTTTACTTGTCCCATTACCATCTCCTTTTGCTTTGCACCATCATCCCTTTTGTCTCTCTAATCTCTCCTGCCTTCCACCCTATCACAGACCTTCCCTTTTGTTCTTTCCTCCCCTTCCCCCTTTCCTTCCCTCTGCACCTGTTTAAAACCTGCTACACCTCTCACCCTTTTCTCGTTCTCACGAAAGGGGCATCGACCTGAAATGTTAACTCTGTTTCTCTCTGCACAGAGGCTGCCTGACCTGCTGAGTGTCTCCAGCATTTTCTGTTTCTACTTCAAATTTCCAGCATCCGTAGTGTCTTGCTTTTGTTGAAGTAAAGCGCTTAAACCTGGTTCCGGAGGCAGTTTTATTAGCCATTCAAATCGTGATGATTGACATGAGTTGCACCATAGTTGCGGCCAAGTCAATTCCTGTGCGTCAAATCTAGCGGTGGGTCCGTGGAGGAAAAGAGCACATCTGGACAAGTAAACTAATCCACGGTATTGCAAGAGTTAACAGTAAGCAATACAGCAGATCGTTAAAATGAGCCAAAGTAAGAGAAGTCCTGCAGAGCAAACTATGCTGTAATTCGGGAGCCAGATTTGATGAAAGAGGAATGCCTACCCGTCCAAGCATTTTGCATAGTGAGGAATGTGCCGCAAAACCACATCTTAAGTGTTTAATTAACACCCTATTTTTACACATATCCAGCTGAGATATGGGCCTGGAAATCCTGGCTGGCTGCTTCCCGCGGGCGATCGGCTACAAAAGGGAGAAAAGATGCGCCCTTATCTGAACCTGCTGCGCCCACGCGAGTTCCCAGTCCTGAGGCCTCCACTGAATGCGTGTCACAGCGCGTGCACGTCAGGACATGCACAGAGCTGGACCTGCAGTCACATGGCTCTGGCAGCCAATCCAGGTCAAGTATTTTTTCATTCATAATAATGGGAACTTCGTAAGCAGGAGTTCCCATTATTATGATTGAGAAGCCCACCCCCCAAACACCCAAAACATGAATAAAAAGTAGAAAAAATACACCACATATTTAACATTAATTTAAATTAAAGTTATTTATGTCTTATAAAAAAGAAATATTTTCCCGATTCTTAAAGTTTTTTAACTTATGGTTTAAAATAAACTTACCATAGTAGGGAGGGTTTTTAACAATAAAATGTGTTTTTTAAATTTTATTTTATTATGTTTTTGTGTGTTTTAAAACTCTTCTCTTGTAAAAGTAGCTATGCACCTGCTTTTATCAGGCGCAAGAGTTTTGAGGACATTTGCTGGGCAAGATATGGGTAAATACCGCAATCTTGCCTTTGCGAATGCCCTTGCTCCTGACATGTGGATGATCTGTCAAGCCAGAAACTTGACAGATCAGAAAAGCTGTTTTTCAGCGCATGCACATTGCGCGCTGAAAACCGGCTTTTGCGATGCCTTCCTGGGTCCGTACACACTCCGTACGGACCCAGACAGGCCGAGATTTCTGGGCCATGATGCTAATTAGACGCAACCCCTGAAAGATGCTTATAGTTTCAGTGGTGCGAGAGGCTGTATGTGTGGGGATTGCGAGAGCTTTAAAATAATGGCCCAGAATTTGCGGTCGGAGGCTTCCCATGGACGGATGTCTCCGACTGCAAACATTCCGACAAAAGTACCTGGTGGTCCCGGAGTTTTGGAGACTTCTGGTCCTGGGCCTCTAGATGAAGGCCTGCGTAGAGGCCCACGTATCCCAGCAGCGTATGCGCTTCATATGCATCACTGGGATCACATGGGCCAGACTATTATCATCATCATCATAGGCAGTCCCTCGGAATCGAGCAAGACTTGCTTCCACTCTTAAAATGAGTTCTTAGGTGGCTGAACAGTCCAATACGGGAACCACAGACCCTGTCACAGATTGGACAGATAGTCGTTGAGGGAAAGGATGGTTGGGACAGGTTTGCCGCACGCTCTTTCCGCTGCCTGCGCTTGATTTCTGCATGCACTCGGCGCTGAGACTCAAGGTGCTCAGCGCCCTCCCGGATGCACTTCCTCCACTTAGGGCGGTCTTTGGCCAGGGACTCCCAGGTGTCAGTGGGGATGTTGCACTTTTTCAGGGAGACTTTGAGGGTGTCTCTGTAACGTTTCCTCTGCCCACCTTTGGCTCGTTTGCCGTGAAGGAGTTCCGAGTAGAGCGCTTGCTTTGGGAATCTCGTGTTTGGCATGTGAATGATGTGGCCTGCCCAGCAGAGCTGATCAAGTGTGGTCAGTGCTTCCAATGCTGGGGATGTTGACCTGTTGGAGGATGCGAATGTTGGTGCGTCTGTCCGCCCAGGGGATTTGTAGGATCTTGCGAGACATCGTTGGTAGTATTTCTCCAACGACTTGAGGTGTCTACTGTACATGGTCCATGTCTCTGAGCCATACAGGAGGGCAGGTATTACTACAGCCCTGTAGGTCACGTGCTTGGTGGCAGTTTTGAGGCCCTGGTCTTCAAACATTCTTTTCCTCAGGTGGCCGAAGACTGCACTGGCACACTGGAGGTGGTGTTGAATCTCGTCGTCAATGTCTGCTCTTGTTGATAAGAAGCTCCCGAAGTATGGGAAATGGTCCACATTGTTCACATGGGCCGGCCCAACCTATCAGTGCAGAGGTAATATTCATAAGTATGAATGGGAATGCCCCCAAAAACACACAAGCACTGAAGATAAATTAAAGACAACATCACATACTTAAAATGAATCAAAACAGAAATGAATGAATTACTTAAAACAAAACTTTCATTTTTTGAAAAATAAATGTACATATTTTAAAGGGTCTAAAAATATACTTATCTTATTTAATAGGATTTTAAATGTTTAAATTATTGAAAAAATGTATTATTCTGTGTTTTAAAAGTCTTACGCTGTTAAAAGTAGGCCGTACGCCTGCTTTTATCAGTCGTATTAGCCCAATTCTCCACCCGTGGAGGCCCTTTACTTTCTTGACAGATCTCAAGTTCCAGGTTTAAGAGCATGTGCTTTGCATGCCTAAACTTGTGGGGACCCCACTGGCGCATGCGCACCTTGTACCCGCCCATGGGGAGCGTGAATTCAGGCCCAATAGTTAAGTGAGTGAGCAAGTTTATAACACCATTGACTTGATCATTTTTAGCTTTCCTATGCTAGTGTACCTCTTTTGAAAGAGCACATTATATGCTTTGATAAGAACATAAGAATTATGAGCAGGAGTCAGCCATTTGGTCGCTCGAGCCTGCTCTGCCATTCATGGTTGATCTTCTACCTCAACTCCACTTTCCTGCACTGTCCCCATTTCCCTTGATTCCCTTAATATTCAAAAATCTATCGATCTCTGGCTTGAATATACTCAACGACTGAGCATCCTCAGCCCTCTGGGGTAGAAAATTCCAAAGAGTCACCACCCTCCAAGTAAAGAAATTTCTCCTCATCTCAGCCAGAAGATCACCTGCAATGGCTTCTCATCCCACTCCCGCATCGTTGCCTCTGATGTCCCCCAAGGATCTATCCTTGGCCCCCTCCTATTTCTCATCTATATGCTGCCCCTTGGCGACATTGTCTGAAAACAGAGCGTCAGTTTCCACATGTACGCTGATAACACCCAGCTCTACCTCACCACCACTTCTCTCGACCCCTCCATGGTCTCTAAATTGTCAGATTGCTTGTCCGACATCCAGTACTGGATGAGCAGAGATGTTCTCCAATTAAATACTGGGAAGACCGAAGCCATTGTCTTTGGTCCCCACCACAAACTGCGTTCCCTAGCCACCAACTCCATCCCTCTCCCTAGCATCTGTCTGAGGCTAAACGAGACTGTTCGCAATCTATATGTCATATTTGACCCTGAAATGAGCTGCCGGCAACATATCCGCGGCATAACTAAGGCCGCCTATTTCCACCTCCGTAGCATCGCCCGTCTCCGCCCCTGCCTCAGCTCATCTGCTGCTGAAGTCCTCATCCATGCCTTTGTTATCTCTAGACTTGACTACTCCAACTCACTCTAGGCTAGCCTCCCACATTCTACCCTATGTAAACTAGAGGTGATTCAAAATGGACAGCCCATGTCCTAACTCGCACCAAGTCCCACTCACCCATCACCCCCTGTGCTCGCTGACCCTACATTGGTTTCTGGTTAAGCAACGCCTCGATTTCAAAATTCTCATCCTTATTTATAAAGCCCTCCATGGCCTCGCCTCTCACTATCTCTGTAATTTCCTCCAGCCCCATAACCTCCTGAGATATCCACGCTCCTCAAATTCTGCCCTTTTGAGAATCCCTGATTAAAACTGCTCAACCATTGATGGCCGTGCCTTCAGCTGCCTAGGCCCTAAGTTCTGGAACTCCCTCCATAAACCTCTCTGCCTCTCTACCTTTCTTTCCTCCTTCAAGACGCTCCTTAAAACCTACCTCTTTGACCAAGCTTTTGGTCATCTGCCGTAATTTCTTCTTATGTGGCTCGGTGTCAAATTTATTTGTTTTGTCTTAAAACACTCCTGTGAAGCAACTTGGGACATTTTACTACGTTAAAGGCGCTATATAAATACAAGTTGTTGTTGTTGTTGTTGTCCTAAATGGCCAACCCTTATTCTGGGACTGTGACCTCTGGTTCTAGACTCCCCAGCCCGGGAAAACGTCCTCCCTGCTTCTACCCTGTCAAGTCCTGTAAGAATTGTGTATGTTTCAATAAGATCACCTCTCATTCTTCTAAACTCTAGAGAATATAGGTAGAGTCTAGTCAATCTCTCCTCATAGGACAATCTCCGCATCCCAGGAATCAGTCTGGTGAACCTTCATTGCACTCTCTTTGTGGCACTCCCTCTATCCCTCTTAGGTAAGGAGAAGCAGGGGCCATCCATCACTGCCTTAATCGCAACATTACCCTCATTTATCTTTGGGGCGCTGGACGTTTCTGCCCCGCCGGTGTGCTCGCCCCATCAACCCTCCTTTCCGCCCCACATGGGGAAATTGACCTCAGCCACCGCTCAGTGCCCCCGACAGCTTTCCCTGGCGTGAAGCTGTTTGTGGCTGGGCAGCGCGTGTCTGCCCTTAAAGGGGAGGGCGTCCTGCCGTGGCCGCCATTTTATTTTCATTATCGGCCTGACAGTGGCAACCGTGGGTTCGACCAGGCTGCCAACAGGCAGCCCCGGCACCCCCTCTTGGGTGCCGGACCGCTGGTCTGGCCGAAACCCTCCCTGGTGGCCCAGCGCGGCGCTGATGCCACCGACTGATGTCTGCCGCGAACAATGCCAGCAAGAGTAAAAACATTTAAAGAGCTCAATTTCGCTCCACTGTCCGCCCCATGGATTGGGACAGAGAAAAATCTTACAAAATGGGGTAGTGTCACCCCTTTCAGTCGTGGGGACAATTTCGGCCCCCAAAACTGTACACAATAGGTGTGGTCTCGCCAGGACTGTTTCTTTCCTTTTCCTATTTTATTTGAATTAGGCCTGGGTAAGATTTGCTGTTAAATAACATAACTTCAAATCGACCAAACACCTGTCACGAGCATGAACAATGCCATAATGTCCCCTGCCCTTCCAGATCCCCCTCCAAGATGCCTCCAGCTCGCTATCTTCCTTCCTCCTTTCAAAAGCCTGTTAAATTTTTACAATTTATTCAGATATTTCTTTGATTTGCAGTGCTAAAGACCATCCTCATAACTCAACACAGTGTCTGGCATTGCAGTATTGTCCAGGGCTTCAAACAGAAATTCTAGTTACTACAGTAGATTATTGAATGGACTCCGTTCTCCTAGTCTTTAGATAGTGGAAGAATACACATTCTGTCAGCCCCTACAACTTAGCCCATAAGTAACAATTCACTACAAGTAAAGGTTAAACAATAGCATTAAGCTGAAGGGGTGACCTAATAGAGGGCTTCAAAATTCTAAAAGGTTTTGATAGAGTGGATACAGAGAGAATGTTTCCACTTGTGGGGAAGAGCAAAACTAGACTAAGTTAGTCACCAAGAAATCCAATAGGGAATTCAGGAGAAATTTTACCCAAAGTGCGGTGAGAATGTGGATCCCGCTACCACAGGGAGTGGTTGAAGCGAATAGTATAGATGCATTTAAGGGGAGGCTGGACAAGCATATGAGGGAGAAAGGAATAGAGGGTTACGCTGACAGATTTAGATGAAGAAAGACAGGAGGAGGCTCGAGTGGAGCATAAACGCCGCCATGGACTGGTTGGGCCGAATGGCCTGTTTCTGTGCCGCATATCCAATGGAATCTTATGTAAAAGCCAATACAGTAGATTTCATTTGGTTGCAGATATTTAACGTATGCCTCCTCAAATGCTAAATTAACAAAAGACATGACATTTCACAAACTCACTTAATAATACTAAAGCTTGACAAATTCCATAACATAAAATTTATGTGAGCTTTCACCTAACCACTGAGCCATTAATTATTCATTTCCACCTCAATGAACCCAGACAAACTGAGGAACTAAAGAAAGAAAGACTTGCATTTATATAGCACCTTTCACGACCACCAGGCATCTCAAAGCGCTTTACAGCCAATGAAGTACTTTTTGAAGTGTACTCACTGTTGTAATGTGGCAAACGCAGCAGCCAATTTGCGCACAAGCAAGCTCCCACAAACAGCAATGTGATAATGACCAGATAATCTGTTTTTTGTTATTTGATTGAGGGATAAATATTGGTCGGGACACCGGGGAGAACTCCCCTGCTCTTCTTCGAAATAGTACATCCACCTGAGAGAGCAGACGGGGCCTCGGTTTAACGTCTCATCCGAAACTAGTCAATTCATCCTTCGGAATCAGTGCTTCTGACTACCGAGCGCTCCGCCAAACATCAGTGCCCTTCCGCTCAGAACGCTGCCTCCAGTCATTCTGCCAGATTCAATGGATGGCAGCAGAGCTGGTCTCCAGTCGTCTCGGATAACTCTTGCCACTGGACCAAGACCTAGCTCTGTCAAGCCCGTGTGGTGGCTGGTGTGCAACGGCCACCACACGTTAAAAAAATCCATGTACAGGCATCTTCCACCCTTCAGGATGTAGTTCGGGATCTGGAATATTAGGTCCATCATTGAAACACCTGTGAACTTATTGTTTTTTGCGTGGAAGCAAGTCATCCTCGTTTCGAGGGACTGCCTATGATGATGATAAGTTATTATGGCATTCTGGTGAGATCAACACTAACGCCTTCGCACGAAACAGTATTTAACAAATCATGGCATGTAGATAGAGCTGTCTTGCCAGTGGGATGGGTGAGGGGAAGGAACCAAAATACAGAATAGTCTGCTTTGGCCCTTTTTAATGGTTGACCACATGCCACTGCCTGCAGTCAGTGGGCCTGCATAACTCATCTTCTACCACACCAACAGAATGTGTATTCTACCTCAACACCCAGGCACAAAGCCAATTTCAAATGACTGATCTGATCTCAAGGATATTCAAAATAAAGAGGCTTTACGATTTGGACTGCTGTTCATCACGGCCACCTCGATAAATTCCTTACAGTGCCTTCATCCATCCCCCTCCCCTCCATTTCGGTTTTCATTCCCGTCAGTCCAGCCTCCAGGGACACCAGCCAAGCATTCACCAAGTTAAAAAAGATAACTCGTCAACCAGGTCTGGTCCCGAATGGCTTCAATGTGGCTCAGTGTCAGCTCCTACAGAATATTTTCTCTGTAGGTCGGGTGAGATGGACAGCTCCTCTAGCAGGAGAGCCAGTGCTTGTGAAGAAAAGGCAAGCATTAGCAATGATGGAGGAACTGGTGCTAGTTTCTGACCAATAAAGATGTAAGTGCTGCTCTGCAAGCTTATAAAAAAAAATGGCTATCTCATTAGGGTTTACTCATTTCTTGATTGAAGCGTGGGTGAGATGCTCCACTTCCATATATTGGGCCGAAAATTGCGGCCTCTCTGGATGCATATGATGTGCGCATGCACCTGAAGAGGTCTCGCAAATGGAGGGGGTGTGGAGTATAATTAAAAACTTGGGGCTGCACAACCATCATCATCATCATCATAGGCAGTCCCTCGGAATCGAGGAAGACTTGCTTCCACTCTTAAAATGAGTTCTTAGGTGGCTGTACAGTCCAATACGGGAATTACAGTCTCTGTCACAGGTGGGACAGACAGTCATTGGAGGAAGGGGTGGGTGGAACTGGTTTGCCACACGCTCCTTCCGCTGCCTGCGCTTGCTTTCTGCATGCTCTCGGCGACGAGACGCGAGGTGCTCAGCGCCCTCCCGGATGTTCTTCTTCCACTTCAGTCGGTCTCTGGCCAGGGACTCCCAGGTGTCGGTGGGGATGTTGCACTTTATCAGGGAGGGTGTCCTTGAAATGTTTCCTCTGCCCACCTGGGCTCGTTGGTTTGTGAATGCGTGGTGTCTGTTGACACGCTGAGCGTGTTATTGTGTGTCACTGTCACATCGTAACAATCCTTTCTTCATCTTCTTCACCCACCGGCAATGGGCATTTGACTTCAGTTTTAAGAATCTAAAAAAAAACACACCTCCCTTTTCTTGACTTCTGCACAGGACTATTGGCTTTCCCTCCTCTACAAACGGTTGGTGGGCACCAAAGTTCTCACAGTTCAGGTGGCAGGCCTGCAGCGGAAACCTCGGCCCGGGCGAGTTATACGGGACAAGTTGAGGATCTACGCCCATTGCACACATATCCGCAAGTGAGTCTCCTTTGTAGTGTCTTTGCTCGACATTAGTATTTTTTTTTAAAACACGCGTCCACACCCGATGCCTTTCAACTGCCAAGTAAGAATATTATCAAAGGAACAGAGGGCACGCCAAAGACCAGGACAAAGGGCTACTGCCCGGGACGGAGTGCTGGATTACACCGAGGACTAAGTAAGTCTATGCCGCTGCTGACATCTGGAGATCTCGGTTTTACATCACCCTCCTAGTTAAATGAGCACTGCCATCAAAGGGCATCAGAGCATTTTCTTTTTATCTTGTCAAAGAGACAGAAGCCGCCATTGTTCCAGCTTTGCCGCAGGTAATTTTCCGACAGATAAGTGTCCCCGAACTTTCATCAGTGACATGAATGAGTACATCAGATGATAAGTGATGCACATTACAACTAATGGCTGTTCCTTCTGATGATGTACTTGGTTTCTCTCTCTGCCATGGTTGACATTGTCCTCTTCCTTGAGTATTGTATATCTGTATTGAATCATTCTGTTTGAAAGATTAGAAATTACAGGTCAAGAGAAAAAAAAACGCTCCCTTTTCTCAGCTGCAATCCAATTAATCAAAAATTAATAATGTATAACATTTGTTTAGCACCCTTAGGCCTCACAAATCCCTCTTTTGTTTTGTTGGGGGGGGTGGGTGGGTGGTGAGGGACAGAGCATTGTCGAGAGATTGGCTAGTTGGTTCTCTAAATTCGAGGCTGGTATACAATGCTTATAATTGAGATTAGGGATAGCTGGCATGTTGGCATGGGAGCTAAACTTTCTACAGAGTTTCATTAAGGAACAGCTAGATTTAAAAAAATTGGTTCATGGGATGTTTTTATCTGGTTTTTGCCTCTCCCAGGAGATCACATGGCTGCGGTTGACGTGTAGTCTAGAATGTTTCGGTGTCCATGCGGTGGATGCTCTTTACCTGTCCTCCATTGTTCATTGCTCATAGGTTTATATGTAACCTTCAGGGTTGCTGATCGAGGGCCATGTGGCTCTCTGTCGGCCGGCACAGACACGATGGGCCGAAATGGCCTCCGTCAGCGCTGTAAATTTCTATGTTTCTATGTGGGCGTCGCTGACAAGCCCATCTCTAATTGCCCTTGAGAAGGTGATGATGAGTCACCTTCTTGAACCGCAGAGGAGCAATCAGCCACTTTGCTGTGGGTCTGGAGTCACATATAGGCCACACCAGGTAAGGAGCGTCAAGTTTTCTTCCCTAAAGGACATTAGTGAACCAGGTGGGTTTTTATGACAATCCGGTAGTTTCATGGTCACCATTTTATTTACTCCCGATATATTCACTTAACTGAATTTAAATTCCCCAACTGCCACAGTGGGATTTCTGGATCATTAGCTAAGGCCTCTGGGTTACTAGTCCAGTAACATAACCACTATGCTACCATACCCAGTAAATAAAATAAATGGATTTCCACCTCACAGAGCTGTTTTCATGAAGAGATTTCTTGTGAGGCGAGTCCAGTGCGACAAGATGTTGATGTATTTACAAGCTGCGGCCTTGGACTGGTAGGGCGTGGGTTCATGCCCAGAGTCACATAACCCCCTTTATAATGGAGATTCTAATCTTGAGTTATACCTTCAAATGGATGCACAGAACATAGGGAGAGAGGAAAGGAGAGAGGAGGAGAAAAACCATCCAAGGAAGTCACCACAAGTTTCTCCCATCCCTTGTGATCAGTTCAACAACAACGTAGGGAGGGGCTTGAGAATTAGTCACTTTCCTAGCCTTGCAAAGAAGGAACAGAAGAACATAAAAGAACAAGAAATAAGAGCAGGAGTAGGCCATTCGGCCCTTCGAGCCTCCTCCGCCGTTCAATAAGATCATGGCTGATCTGCTCTTGGCCTCTCAACTCCACTTCCCTGCCCGCTCCCCATAACCCTTGCCTCCATTATCGTTCAAAAATTTGTCTATCTCCACCTTAAATATATTCAATGTCCAGCCTACTCAGCTCTCTGGGGTAGAGAATTCCAAAGATTTCCGACCATCTAAGAGAAGAAATTCCTCCTCATCTCCGACTTGCAGTCAGAATCAGGTGAATTTATAATGGGGAACAAAGAAATGGCAGATCAATTAAACAAATACTTTGATTCTATCTTCACTAAGGAAGACACAAATAACCTTCTGGAAATACTAGGGGACCGAGGGTCTAGCGAGAAGGAGGAACTGAAGGAAATCCTTATTAGTGAGGAAATTGTGTTAGGGAAATTGATGGGACTGAAGGCCGATAAATCCCCAGGGCCTGATAGTCTGCATCCCAGAGTACTTAAGGAAGTGGCCCTAGAAATAGTGGATGCATTGGTGGTCATTTTCCAACATTCTATAGACTCTGGATCAGTTCCTATGGTTTGGAGAGTAGGGAATTATAGACCGCTTAGCCTGACATCGGTAGTGGGGAAAATGTTGGAATCAATTATTAAAGACGTAATAGCAGCGCATTTAGAAAGCAGTGACAGGATCGGTCAAAGTCAGCATGGATTTATGAAAGGGAAATCATGCTTAACAAATCTTCTAGAATTTTTTGAGGATGTAACTAGTAGAGTGGACAAGGGAGAACCAGTGAATGTGGTGTATTTGGACTTTCAAAAGGCTTTTGACAAGGTACCACACAAGAGATTGGTGTGCAAAATTAAAGCACATGGTATTGGAGGCAACGTATTGACGTGGATAGAGAACTGTTGGCAGACAGGAAGCAAAGAGTAGGAATAAATGGATCTTTTTCAGAATGACAGGCAGTGACTAGTGGAGTGCCGCAGGGCTCAGTGCTGGGCCCCCAGCTATTTACAATATACATTAATGATTTTGACGAAGGAATTGAGTGTAATATCTCCAAGTTTGCAGATGACACTTAGCAGGATGCTAAGAGGCTGCAGAGTGACTTGGACAGGCTAGTTGAGTGGGCAATTGCATGGCAGATGCAGTATAATGCAGATAAATGTGAGGTTATCCACTTTGGTGGCAAAAACATGGAAGCTGGAATATTATCTGAATGGTGACAGATTAGGAAAAGGGGAGGTGCAACGAGACCTGGGTGTCATGGTACATCAATCATTGAAAGTTGGCATGCGGTGAAGAAGGAAAATGGCATGTTGGCCTTCATAGTGAGAGGATTTGAGTATAGGAGCAAGGAGGTCTTACTACAGTTGTACAGGGCCTTGGTGAGGCCACATCTTGAGTATTGTGTGCAGTTTTGGTCTCCTAATCTGAGGAAGGACATTCTTGCTATTGAGGGAGTGCAGCGAAGGTTCACCAGACTGATTCCCGGGATGGCAGGACTGACATATGAAGAAAGACTGGATCGACTAGGCTTATATTCACTTGAATTTAGAAGAATGAGAGGGGATCTCATAGAAACATATAAAATTCTGACGGGATTGGACAGGTTAGATGCAGGAAGAATGTTCCCGATGTTAGAGAAGCCCAGAACCAGGGGTCACAGTCTAAGGATAAGGGGTAAGCCATTTAGGACCGAGATGAGGAGAAACCTCTTCACTCAGAGAATTGTGAACCTGTGGAATTCTCTACCACAGATAATTGTTGAGTCCAGTTCATCGGATATATTCAAGAGGGAGTTAGATGTGGCCCTTTCAGCTAAAGGGATCAAAGGATATGGAGAAAAAGCAGGAATGGGGTACTGAAGTTGCATGATCAGCCATGATCATATTGGTGGTGCAGGCTTGAAGGGCCGAATGGCCTACTCCTGCACCTATTTTCTATGTTTCTATGTTAATTGGGCAACCCATTATTCTGAAGCTATGCCCCCTAATTCTATGATAAATGTATGCAGCTGCATAATGGAAGAAGCTTTGTTTGCAGATAAAACTTAATCCTTCAAGAAGTGGGGAAGTGGTTTCTTTTAAAAAAAAACTATTTGTTGCATAAGAACTATAGACACTTGTTAGTAATGAATGCGTGATTTTAAAATTCTGGGCCACAGGCTGGAAGTTAATAAGATATTTATTACAGGTTGTGATTGCAAAACATCAACATTTGGTGACTAATCTCAAGACATATTCTTTATATTAGTCGCAAGTTTCAGAGTATCAATGAGAGATGGTCATTTGCCTCTGCCATTTCCACATCCTGAATTGGCTGTCGTAAGCAGACTCCCAAGCATAGGATGAGACCAGCATTCAGTTAGCACCTCATCATTGCCAGTATTGTCTCAAAGCATTCCACGTACAACAAGTTACTGTTGTTCTAGGCAAATGTGGCAGCCATTTTATCTCCAACATTGCGATGGGAGAAATGTTGGCCTGGAAGAACCCCAAAATATTCTTCAAGGGAAGGGGGCGTGGGGCTGTAAAACAATGGAGCAATTGTCCAGTCAGCTTCCACATAACTCATTCCAGGACATGGGAGAGGCCATGGCGGGATATGTCTAGCTTGTCAGCTGTGGCTCAGTGGGTAGCACTCTCCTGAGTCAGAAGGTTGTGGGTTCAAGTCCCACTCCAGGGACTTGAGCACAAAAATCTAGGCTGACACTCCCAGTGCAGTGCTGAGGGAACGCTGCACTGTCGGAGGTGCTGTCTTTCGGATGAGATATTAAACCGAGGCCCCGTCTGCTCTCTCAGGTGGACGTAAAAGATCCCACGGCACTATTTCGAAGAAGAGCAGCAGAGTTATCCCCTGGTCTTCTGGCCAATATTTATCCCTCAATCAACATAACAAAAACAGATTATCTGGTGATTATCACATTGCTGTTTGTGGGAGCTTACTGTGTGCAAATTGGCTGCCGCGTTTCCCACATTACAACAGTGATACACTCCAAAAGTACTTAATTGGCTGTAAAGCACTTTGAGATGTCCGGTGATCGTGAAAGGCGCTATATATTAATCCAAATCTTTCTTTCCCTGCACTTTCAGCTATGGAGAGTGTGTAATGTGAAAATTAGGAAAGCATTGGGGAGGATGAATGACACAAGTGAAACAAAATAAGGGAATCGCACCTCAGCAAAAACGATTGGAAACAGGCTGAGCAATTATGTAAACACATATCAAACAGAAAATAAAAAAGAGGGTTGCTTGTGCTGCAATAGCATGCAATACATTATAGCGTGAAAGCCCTGGCATCCCTCACATGCCAAGGGTAGCCTGAGGCCTCTCGACGTCTGGCAATGTTCAGTAGTAATTGCCTGTACCACTCAACACCTTGTTGGAAATGGCTACTGTTAAAAATAATAAATATGGGGCTCTATATATCATCTCGGCATTAGAAGGACCAGCCAACGAAAGTTTAAAAAAAAATAAGTGTTCACATTTGTGATCACACGCTGGCTATTGAGTGCTGCTTTAATCCGTTATGTGCGCTGGAGTTAAGAACATACAAACAGAAGGGGACAAGAAAAGGCCAGTCAGCTCATCCCCCCCACTCGAAAAGAATGAACTTGCCGTTACATGGCGCCTTTCACATCCTCAGGATGTCCCAAAGCCCTTCACAGCCACTGGAGTCGGTTTAATTTCAGTTCAGAGTTAAATTTAAGTTCAGAGAAGGTTCACTAGGTTGATTCCAGAGATGAAGGGGTTGACTTATGAGGAAAGGTTGAGTAGGATTGGAATTCAGAAGAATGAGAGGTGATCTTATCGAAACGTATAAGATTATGAGGGGGCTTGACAAGGTGGATGCAGAGAGGATGTTTCCACTGATGGGGGAGACTAGAACTAGGGGGCATAATCTTAGACTAAGGGGCCGCCCATTTAAAACTGAGATGAGGAGAAATTGCTTCTCTCAGAGGGTTGTAAATCTGTGGAATTTGCTGACTCAGAGAGCTGTGGAAGCTGGGTCATTGAATAAATTTAAGACAGAAATAGACAGTTTCTTAAAAGTATGGGAATAAGGGGTTATGGGGAGCGGGCAGGGAAGTGGACCTAAGTCCATGATCGGATCAGCCATGGTCATTTTAAATGGCGGAGCAGGCTCAAGGGGCCGTATGGCCTACTCCTGCTCCTATTTCTTATGTTCTTATGTTCTTATAAATTGTGGGCGAATGCAGCGGCCAATTTCCACACAGCGAGTTCCCATAAGATGTGACACTATGAGGTTGCATAAAATCGACAACACAGGAACAGGCCATTTGGCCCGATGGATCTGTGCTGGTATTTATACTCCACACAAGCCTCTTCCTGTTTTGCATCCATATCCCTCTATCCCTTCTTCCTCTGTATGCATCAAGCCCTCCCCCTTAAATGCATCAAATGTCTTCCCTTCCAAGGAATATACGTGTCTCCTTATTCCTCCTACCAAACTAAACCACCTCAAATTGAATTTCATTTGCCATTTATCCATCCACTTAGCAAGCCTTTTTATGTGTTCCTGTATTTCAGTGCAGCCCTCCATATTATTAGCCACACCCCATAATTTACAGCCATCTGCAAATTGTGACTCACCTCCAATATTTGAGTCCAGCTCACTGATGTATATGGTAAACAACGGTGGTCCCAGCATGGACTCCTGCAGGACTCCTATAGACAGTTAGCCAAATATCTGTCATTGGGAAAATGCTGGAGTCCATTATTAAGGAAGCAGTAGCAGAACATTTGGAAAAGCATGATTCAATCAAGCAGAATCAGCATGGTTTTATGAAAGAGAAAACATGTTTGACAAATTTGCTGGAATTCTTTGAGGATGTAACAAGTAGGGTGGATAAGGGCGTACCAGTGGATGTGGTGTATTTGGATTTCCAGAAGGCATTCGATAAGGTGCCACATAAGAGGTTACTGCACAAGATAAAAGCTCACGGGGTTGGGGTTAATATATTAACATGGATAGAGGATTGGTTAACTTACAGAAACAAAGAGTCGGGATAAATGTATCATTTTCCGGTTGGCAAACAGTGACTAGTGGGGTGCCGCAGAGATCGGTGCTGGGGCCTCAACTATTTACAATCTATATTAATGACTTGGATGAAGGGACCGAGTGTAATGTAACCAAGTTTGCTGATGATACAAAGATGAGTGGGAAAGCAAATTGTGAGGAGGACACAAAAAATCTGCAAAGGGATATAGACAGGTTAAGTGAGTGGGCAAAAATTTGGCAAATAGAGTATATTGTGGGAAAATGTGAGGTTATCCACTTTGGCAGAAATAATAGAAAAGCAAATTATAATTTAAATGGAGAAAAATTGCAAAGTGCTGCAGTACAGAGAGACCTGGGGGTCCTTATACATGAAACACAAAAAGTTAGTATGCAGGTACAGCAAGTAATCAGGAAGGCAAATGGAATGTTGGCCTTTTATTGCAAAGGGGATAGAGTATAAAAGCAGAGAAAACCTGCTACAACTGTACAGGGTATTGGTGAGGCCACACCTGGAGTACTATGTACAGTTTTGGTCTCCGTATTTAAGAAAGGATATACTTGCATTGGAGGCTGTTCAGACAAGGTTCACTAGGTTGATTCCAGAGATGAGTGAGTTGACTTATGAGGATAGGTTGAGTAGGTCGGGCCTATACACATTGGAGTTCAGAAGAATGAGAGGTGATTTTATTGAAACTTATAAGATAATGAGGGGGCTCGACAAGGTGGATGCAGAGAGGATATTTCCACTCATAGGGGAAACTAAAACTAGCGGACATAGTCTTAGAATAAGGGGCCACCCATTTAAAACTGAAATGAGAAGAAATTTCTTCTCTCAGAGGATTGTAAATCTATGGAATTCTCTGCCTGAGAGAGCTGTGGAGGCTGGGTCATTGAATATATTTAAGATGGAGATAGACAGATTTTTGAGCGATAAGGGAGTAATGGGTTATGGGGAGCAGGCAGGGAAGTGGAGCTGAGTCCATGATCAGATCAGCCATTATCTTATTGAATGGCGGAGCAGGCTCGAGGGGCCAAATGGCCTACTCCTGCTCCTATTTCTTATGTCCTTAGGACACCATTTCATACTATCTACCAGTCTAAAAAATGTCCTTTAGCTCATACCTTCTGCTTTGTGGTCATTCTGCTACCTGGCCCCTAATTCCACATGCCCTGACCATTGTCTTTGATGTGGCACCTTAGCGAAGGCTCTCTAAAAGTCCATGTATGCCACATCCACTGCATTGTCCTTGTCTACTCTTTCCGTTACTTCTTCAGAGGTTGGTTTCAGTATCCAGGCCATTTCATAAATCTATTTAAGGGATCTTCTTCAAGCCGAATGAATCCAAGATTCCGACTTAGCTTTAACAAAGACGGTTTTTGTTGTGGTGATAAACTTGTGGCAGGTTTGCCAGAAAATGTGCTGCTTTGCACGGAAAGTTTTCCACTCACCGATCCAGAGGCATTTCAAACATTCACGCCACAACCGGCCGCAAATTGAAAAAACGTACACTCCTGCGATCATCAAGTGCGAGGTGTTACTGTGTAAAATTTTATACAATCCCATCATGAGCTTGTGCATCCTTAGACAAGAGATTGATAATGTCTGAGAGAAGAGGTCATTCAATGAGACACATGAATAACTGGAGCAAGTGTTCCGCTTGGATCTGGAATTTTAGATGCATAAAGCTTTTCTTTGTTTGGGAATTGTGGAGATGATTCGGCTTTTCAATCCCTTGCCATTTCATAACTTTACAGTACAAAGGTTCAATTCCCTCCAAGGTATCCAAGTAATCTGTGCTGTTAGGCCCAAGTCAAAACGGAGAATTAAGATCAAACAAATGTTTATGTGCATATATAAAATGCTCAAGTGCATCCTCCAAAATTTCTGACCAGCTCTGCCAAGACCTCAGTAAAGCTCACTTACAAGAAAGATTCTCATTTTAATCAAATGCGGTACTCCCGCGGACTATCCCAAAGAGAGGCAAAAAGTAGTCTTACAATTCTGATCTCAAACAGAAGACGCAACACTCAGCCTCATCGATAACAACAACTACAACAACTTGTATTTACTTAGCGCCTTTAATGTAGTGAAACGTCCCAAGGAGTATGATGAGACAGAAAATTGACATCGAGCCCCATAAGGAGAAATTAGGGCAGGTGACCAAAAGCTTGGTCAAAGAGGTAGGTTTTAAGAAGCGCCTTGAAGGAGGAAAGAGAGGTAGAGAGGCGGAGAGGTTTAGGCAGGGAATTCCAGAGCATAGGGCCCAGGCAACAGAAGGCACAGCCACCAATGGCTGAGCAATTATAATCAGGGATGCTCAAGAGGGTAGATTTAGAGGAGCGCAGAAATCTCGGGGGGGTTGTAGGGCTGGAGGAGATTACAGAGATAGGGAGGGGCGAGGCCATGGAGGGATTTGAATACAAGGATGAGAGTTTTGAAATCGATGTGTAGCTTAATCAGAAGCCAATGTCATCATCATAGGCAATCCCTTGAAATCGAGGAAGGCTTGCTTCCACTCCAAAAACGAGTTCTCAGGTGACTGTACAGTCTAATACGGGAATTACAGTCTCTGTCACAGGCGGGACAGACAGTCGTTGAAGGAAAGGGTGGGTGGGGAGTCTGGTTTGCGACACGCTTCTTCCGCTGCCTGCGCTTGATTTCTGCATGCTCTCAGTGTCGAGACTCGAGGTGCTCAGCGCCCTCCCGGATGCTCTTCCTTCACTTAGGGCGGTCTTTGGCCAGGGACTGCCAGGTGTCGGTAGGGATGTTGCACTTTATCAAGGAGGCTTTGACAGTGTCCTTGAAACGTTTCCTCTGCCCACCTGGGGCTCGCTTGCCGTGTAGGAGTTCCGAGTAGAGCACTTGCTTTGGGAGTCTTGTGTCGGGCATGCGAACAATGTGGCCCGTCCAATGGAGCTGGTCGAGTGTGGTCAGTGCTTTGATGCTGGGGATGTTGGCCTGATCGAGGTCAGCAAGCACAGGACTGATGGGTGAGTGGGACTTGGTATGAGTGAGGACACAGGCAGCCGAGTTTTGGACCACCTCTAGTTTACATAGCATAGAATGTGGGAGGCTGGCCAAGAGTGCTTTGGAATAGTCAAGTCAAGAGGTAACAAAGGCATGAATGAGGGCTTCAGCATCCATGCAATTACGTTCCACAGACTCCTGCTCCTGCCACATCCACCATTCCACTAGAATCAGCTATAGTGTGCCCTCTCCCAGAAATAAACAAAATCATGTACACGCACCTGGGTTACAGTAGCTTAGTGGTTCTGTTACTGGACTAGTGTCAGCTGTGGCTCAGTGGGCAGCACTCTCACCTCTGAATCAGAAGGTTGTGGGTTCATAGCCCCACTCCAGAGTCTCGGCTGACACTCCAGTGCAGTGCTGAGGGAGCGCTGCACTGTTGGAGGTGCGCTCTATCAGATCAGACATTAAACCGAGGCCTCATCTGCTCTCTCAGGTTGGCGTAAAAGATCTCAGGGCACTATTTCGAAGAAGAACAGGGGAGTTATCCCTGATGTCCTGACCAATATTTATCCCTCAAACCAGCATCACAAAAAAACCCAAATTATCTGGTTATTATCATATTGTTGTGATTTGCCGCAATTTGGCTGTCGCGCTTCCTAAATTACAACAGTGACTACACTTCAAAAGTATTTCATTGGCTGTAAAGCACTTTGGGACGTCTTGAGGTCGTGAAAGATGCTATATAAATGCAAGTCTTTTTAGTAATCCAGACAACGCGAGTTAAAATCTCACGATCGCAGTTTGAGAATTTGAATTCAGTTGAAAAGAATCTGGAGATAAAAAGCTTGTAGAAGTGACCAGGCAGCTGTCGAGATTGTCGTTAAAAACCCAGCTATTTCACCAAATCCTTTAGGGAAAGAAACCTGCCGCCCTGATCCGCTCTGGCCTTTATATGACTCCAGTCACACACCAACGCGGTAGATTCTTAACTGCCTTCTGAAGCGGCCTAGCAACCCTCTCAGTTGTTTCAGCACCTTCTCAGGGCAACTAGGGATGGGCAATAAATGCCAGCCTTGCCAGCGACGCCCACATCCCAAGAATGAAATAAACCTTCCAAATTCAATCATTTTGAAAACTGTGCGACGAGTCCAATTAGATTCCCTCCATTTAATGGGAGCTATTCCTGGGATGGCAGGACTGTCGTATGAGGAGAGATTGGGTCGACTAGGCCTGTATTCACTAAAGTTTAGAAGAATGAGAGGGGATCTCATTGAAACGCATAAAATTCTGACTGGGTTGGACAGACTGGATACGGGGAGGATGTTGCCCCTGGCTGGGAAGTCGAGAACAAGGGGTCAAAGCCTCAGGATACGGGGGAGGAAATTTAGAACCGAGATGAGGAGAAACTTTTGAACTCAGAGGGTGGTGAACCTGTGGAATTCTCTACCACAGAAGGCCAAAACACTGAATATATTTAAGAGGGAGATAGATAGATTTCTCAAAACAAAAGGCATCAAGGGATATGGGAAAAAGCAGAAATATGGTGTTGAGATAGAGGATCAGCCATGATCATATTGAATGGCAGTGCAGACTCGAAGGGCCAAATGGCCTACTAATGCTCTTATTTTCTATTTTTCTATGTTTCGACACATAGATAGCTGTCAGTGAAACAGCACCATGACTGATCACTCACAGGTTTCACAATGTGGAGAACATACAACGGCAACTTGCATTTATATAGCGCCTTTAATGTAGTGAAACGTCCCAAAGGGGAGAGCGTTCGGCATTCACAAACATCAGTCCACTGGGCCACCGGGGAGGGTTTCAGCCGGGCCAGTGGCCTGGCACCCAAGAGGGGAGGGGTGTGTGCCAGGCTACCTGTTGGTGGCCCGGCCGAACCCGGGGCAATAATTGGTCGGGAAGTCGGCCAGCAAAAATAACAACATGGCGGCCGAGGCAGTGGGCCCCACCCTTGAAGGGCCGCCGTGCTGCCATGCCACACACACACAGGAGAGGGTGCACCGACAGGTAAAGCTGTCGGGGGCACCGTGCAGCGGCTCGTGGATTTTTTTCACTAAATTTGGAGCGGAGTGTTTTGGAGGTGCAGGAGATCGGCGGTGCGCGCTTTGATGACGCGCTTGCGGCGGTCGACGGTAGCGGGGCGGAATTGGGGACAGGCCGAAAAATACCCGAGCTGAATTTGTGTCGGGGCGGCCAATGGACTGCAACGCGGAGGCCACTCGATTCCGCCGAATGGCCGCCGCCAAACGGCGGTAATGGGCCTTATACAGACCCTGAATTTCAGCCTCAAAGGATATAGAGGCACTGGAGAGAGTGCGAAGAAGATTTACAAGGATGATACCAGAAATGCCTATCAGGAAAGGATGAACAGGCTGGGTCTCTTTTCTCATGATAAGAGAAGGCTGAGGGGTGACTTAATAGAGGTCTTTAAAATTATGAAAAGGTTTGATAAGAGTGGACTCAGAGAAAATATTTCCACTTGTGGGGAAGAGCATAACTAGAGGCAATCAAAATAATTAGCCACCAAGAAATCCAATAGGGAATTCAGAAGAAATTTCTTTACCCAGAGACTGGTAAGAATGTGGAACTTGCTACCACAGGGAGTGGTTGAATGCATTTAAGAGGAGGCTAGATAAGCATATGAGGGAGAAGGGAACAGAGGGTTATGCTGATAGATTTAGATGAGAAAAGACGGGAGGAGGCTCGAGTGGAGCATAAACGCCGGCATGGACTGGTTGGGCCGTATCGCCTGTTTCTATGCCGTATATCCTATGTAATCCCATGTAAATTACAGCCCCACACATTCGTGGGGGATTTGTAAAGGCCAAATGCCCCTTCGAGAAGTCTCACTATAAGGATTCCAATGATTTAAACAAAAGCAAAACATTGCAGATGCTGGAAATCTAATCGCAAGAAATATGAACAGAAAATGCTGAGAAATATACTCAGTGGGTCAGTCAGCATCCGTGGAGCAAGTAACAGAGTTAACGTTTCAGGTCGATGACCTTTGTCTGTTTTAAGTAATTATTAGTTGACTTTTGATTTTTTTTTTAAAGCGTGTTTTGTTCACAAATATTCCAAATTTGCTACAAAACATGAGTGAATGACTTGATGCTGCTGTGTATTGGACTGGCTATACCATTGCCACCTAGTGTTCAGACCGGGTTCCACAGCCATAACCCTCCGCATTGATGAGTTGCTCCAAAGTAGCAGAGAAACTCTGAAAACTGTCTGGGTGCAAGGACAAAGCCTAAGTATCCCCCACAAATATTATGAGATGGGTTATATTCCTCCCTTTCCCCTCCCATCTCATAACTCCCCTGCTGTCTCTTCGACTCTTCATACTATAGTCGAACCTCCAAAAGGAAAAACTCTGGATTGAAATAGTGGTAAAGGAACGGGTGAGCGGGGGGGAGAGTGGTCTTATCAGGCCATATAAGGTATAAAAAGGAAGAGAAAAGGTTAATCCTGAACACTATTTCAAGATAGACCATGACTACAGGACAAAAGCGCCCAGGTACAAAGACAAGTTGGTGACTGATGTTGGGAAGCACGAAGCCATGATTACCTGGAATGGTTTTCCAAGTATGGGAATGGAGGCAAAATCTCTGAAGTCATTCAAGAGGCAGTTATGTGCTGTGATGGGGAGAAAATAGGATTCTACGGAAGGATGGGATAGATAAAAGAAAAAAGAAAGACCTGCATTTATATAGCGTCTTTCACAACTACCGGAAGTCTCAAAGTGCTTTACAGCCAATGGAGTATTTTTGGACTGTAGTCACTGTTGTAATGTAGGAAGATAGGCCGAATGGCTTCCGTCATCTGTGATCGGCACCAATGGGATATTTTTGCTCTGTGATAAACAAAAATACCTTGAGAACAACTTGAGCCATATAGGAGGAAGCATTTTGCGATGACTAATTCTATTGTCTCGCTCCTTTTCAGCCACAATTACCTGCGAGGATCCATTACCATTTACATCATCAATCTCCATAGATCAAGAAAGAAAATAAAACTGGCTGGAACACTGAGGGACAAGACAGTTCACCAGTACCTGTTCCAACCTTACGGAGCTCAAGGATTGCAAGCAAAGTAGGTACAAGCACATTACCAACAACTGGATACAGGCCGGGCTCTGAGCTATGTTGATTAATGAATTAAGGGGCCAAAATTGGCCCTTTTTATAGCCACGTTAGCGCCCCCGGGCGCAATAAAGTTTTCGCCCGTGGGAGGGGGGTGATTGCGTCCTCCTGGAAATTGCCCGGAGGTTTAGTGGGGGGGGGGGCGATGTACCGGTAATGCCGCACCTCGCAATTTGTGCCCCCGGGCCGCGCACGTCCGTGATGACGCCATCGCCGTGCACGCTGAACCCTCACCACCCAACGCTGACCCCTTTGCGTTCGCGGGTGTAAATTGCCCCTGTGGAGCACGGACATCCGGCACCGGGGCGCCTCTTACGGAGAGGCCTTTTGCGTCACGGGACTCCATGTTATTTTTGTCGGCCGACTTTTCTGTCGGCCCGACAATGGCGGCCCTCACATCAACTGGGCCGCCATCGTGCAGCCCTGACATTCCGTCACAGGTGCCATGCCAATGGCCTAGTCGATCGCCTCCCCCTAGTGGCCCAGTGGCAGCCACCAAAGGGCCTGCAGAGTGCGCAGTGACCCTCCAAATGAAGGGGTGGGGCGTTATAGCACTTCAGCGCCGTGCGGAGCAGCCGCCTAGCGCTGGTCTGCTCCGCACGGCAGTGGCCTCCTGAGCGTGCTGCTGAGTGCAGCGCCGCACTCCCACCACGGGAGCGCCCCGCCAAGGACATAGAGTACCGGAGACAGCACTCCGCAATCTAGCAGGGGCGCATGTGCCCATTTCCGCGTCAGGGGCTGGACTTCCGGGCCGGGCAGCAAAAGTGCCGGCCCAGAACTTTACCGCCCCCAATCGGGTCACAGTGCAATTTGGGCCCCTTAAGTCTTTGTTACAAGTCTTGGTTGGTACTTGTCCAATAAACAACTTGCATTTGTATAACGCCTTTAATGTAGAGAATATTCCAAGATGCTTCACAGAGAGAAACAAAAAAAAGGTAAAAAGAAATGATAGAACAAATGAGCTGTGGTGCGATGTTAGGCGGGGTGACCGAAAGGGTCGATGAAAAGATGGGTTTTGAAGAACGTCATTGGGAGAAGTGGAGGAGTTCAGGAATGAAGTTCAAAGAGTGCGGACAAGGTGACTTGAGTCTCTGTGACCACTGGTAGACGAAGGGAGTAGTGGGGTGGGGGGGGAGCCAGAATCGGAGGACTGAAAGGTGTGTGAAAGGCTTGAGGGGGTTGCAAAGGTGGGGAATTGGGTGAGGCCACAGAGGGCTTTGAAACATAGAAACATAGAAAATAGGTGCAGGAGTAGGCCATTCGGCCCTTTGAGCCTGCACCACCATTCAATAAGATCATGGCTGATCATCACCTCAGTACCCCTTTCCTGCTTTCTCTCCATACCCCTTGATCCCTTTGGCCGTAAAGGCCATGTCTAACTCCCTCTTGAATATATCCAACGAACTGGCCTCAACAACTCTCTGCGGTAGAGAATTCCACCGGTTAACAACTCTGAGTGAAGAAGTTTCTCCTCATCTCAGTCCCTTACCCCTTATCCTTAGACTGTGTCCCCTGGTTCTGGACTTCCTCAACATCGGGAACATTCTTCTTGCATATAATCTGTCCAGTCCCGTCAGTATTTTATGTGTTTCTATGAGATCCCCTCTCATTCTTCTAAACTCCAGTGAATTGGACAATGTGGGGAACCAGGGGCTGCAGGGAACCGGACTGATGGTGGGTGGCTGGGGCCGGGGCAGAGCGCTCGGCCGACGGGCGGGGAGGGTGCGATCTCTCAGCGAATAACTGAGTGATTGAGAAAGTTCCACAGCTGGAAGGAAACAGGGATTGTGGACTGAGGAACAACAGCAGGTGAACCAGCACAGGATTGAGAGAGCACCAACCAGGGAGCCCCTTCCGGTTGAAAGCGCTGCAATAGATTGACTGGGGAGAGAGAGCAAAATACTTCACCCCCAGAATAAATATAATCTTTCCTCCACCTGAAACACAAGGGACAGTGCAGGCAGCCCCTTCTCACACACATGAACAGTGGAAACACAGCCTGACAGTGAGGATGTGAAGAGTGTCACAAAGTGCATCTATTGCAGGCAGCAGGACAGAAAGTAGACATTTCAAATTTGGTAATTTTGTTTCGGTGCGTTGATTTCTCCAGAACCATGTTGAAGGTTATCGAGAGATACATTGTCGCTCCCTCAGATACATCAGGATCCGGGCTCTGTGACATTCTGTTGACTGCGCAGGCATTTAACTCGGTTCCAATAGACTGAGAACAATTGTTGTGTCGCCCAGGTACCTGTGGTTATAATCGAGAAAGCGATTCAGAATTTTACAGGTAGTCCTATGGGAGTGGAAGATATAAACCTCGACTATACCAATCGGGTGATTCCATTCATGGACCAGTGCTGGGTTTGAGTTGTGTCTGGATTCTGATAACTTTCTATAGAACCGCCCTACACACCTGATGTGGGAAATCTGAGTGCCGCTGTACTGCAGTGAGGTCAGACAAGGACACTGTTTCCTCTCTCCAGATACTTTACTTTATTATAAACTTATACATTCATTACAACTTGATTTTATATTTTCTCCATCAGTTGTCCATATCATAACTAATACTTCTCTGGTATTATTATTCTCAAAGCAAAATACTTCATTGAGCCAGTATAAATGTGATATTTCTTCCACCCGGAACACAAGGAAAAGTGCAGGCAGCTCCTTCTCGCACACAATAAGAACATTATCACTCACAGAGCGCAGAGACACAGAACTGGCCTCAATCCTGTAATCACAGGTGGCAGAAGCTGTCAGTCCAACAGTGATCCAAAGTGGCTGAGTTACATTGTGAATCTTACAGCCGCATGGAGCGGTAGGATCAAATGCTGTTTCACCATTGAAACAACTCATTGGATATATTCAAGAGGGAGTTAGATATGGCCCTTATGGCTAAGGGGATCAAGGAATATGGAGAGAAAGCAGGAAAGGGGTACTGAGGGAATGATCAGCCATGATCTTATTGAATGGTGGTGCAGGCTCGAAGGGCCGAATGGCCTACTCCTGCACCTATTTTCTATGTTTCTATACAGGCCCAGTCGATCAAGTCTCTCCTCATATGTCAGTCCTGCCATCCCGGGAATCAGTCTGACGAACCTTCGCTGCACTCCCTCAATAGCAAGAACGTCCTTCCTCAGATTAGGAGACCAAAACTGAACACAATATTCCAGGTGAAGCCTCACCAACGCCCTGTACAACTGCAGTAAGACCTCCCTGCTCCTATACTCAAATCCCCTGGCTATGAAGGCCAACATGCCATTTGCTTTCTTCACCGCCTGCTGTACCTGCATGCCAACTTTCAATGACTGATGTACCATGACACCCAGGTCTCGTTGCACCTCCCCTTTTCCTAATCTGCCGCCATTCAGATAATATTCTGCCTTTGTGTTTTTGCCACCAAAGTGGATAACCTCACATTTATCCACATTATACTGCATCTGCCATGCATTTGCCCACTCACCTAACCTGTCCAAGTCACCCTGCAGCCTCTTGGCATCCTCCTCGCAGCTCACACCACCACCCAGCTTAGTGTCATCTGCAAACTTGGAGATATTACATTTAATTCCTTCATCTAAATCATTGATGTATATTGTAAATAGCTGGGGTCCCAACACTGAGCCCTGTGGCACCCCACTAGTCACCGCCTGCCATTTTGAAAAGGACCCATTTATCCCGACTCTCTGCTTCCTGTCTGCCAACCAGTTCTCTATCCACGTCAATACATTACCCCCAATACCATGTGCTTTAATTTTGCACACTAATCTCTTGTGTGGGACCTTGTCAAAAGCCTTTTGAAAGTCCAAATACACCACGTCCACTGGTTCTCCCCTGTCCACTCTACTAGTTACATCCTCAAAGAATTCTAGAAGATTTGTCAAGCATGATTTCCCTTTCATAAATCCATGCTGACTTGGACCGATCCTGTCACTGCTTTCCAAATGCGCTGCTATTTCATCTTTAATAATTGATTCCAACATTTTCCCCACCACTGATGTCAGGCTAACCAGTCTATAATTCCCCGTTTTCGCTCTTCCTCCTTTCTTAAAAAGCGGTGTTACATTAGCTACCCTCCAGTCCATAGGAACTGATCCAGAGTCGATAGACTGCTGGAAAATGATCACCAATGCATCCACTATTTGTAGGGCCACTTCCTTAAGTACTCTGGGATGCAGACTGTCAGGCCCTGGGGATTTATCGGACTTCAATCCCATCAATTTCCCTAACACAATTTCCTGACTAATAAAGATTTCCTTCAGTTCCTCCTTCTCACTAGACCCTCTGTCCCTTAGTATTTTCAGAAGGTTATTTGTGTCTTCCCTCGTAAAGACAGAAGCAAAGTATTTGTTCAATTGGTCTGCCATTTTTTTGTTCCCCATTATAAATTCACCTGAATCTGACTGCAAGGGACCTACGTTTGTCTTCACTAATCTTTTTCTCTTCACATATCTATAGAAGCTTTTGCAATCAGTTTTTATGTTCCCAGCAAGCTTCCTCTCATACTCTATTTCCCCCCTCCTAACTAAACCCTTTGTCCTCCTCTGCTGAATTCTAAATTTCTCCCAGTCCTCAGGTTTGCTGCTTTTTCTGGCCAATTTATATGCCTCTTGGATTTAACACTATCCCTAATTTCCCTTGTTAGCCACGGTTGAGCCACCGTCCCCGTTTTATTTTTACTCCAGACCGGATGTACGATTGTTGAAGTTCATCCATGTGATCTTTAAATATTTGCTATTGCCTAACCACCATCAACCCTTTAAGTATCATTCTCCAGTCAATTCTAGCCAAGGTAAGGATGAGAATTTTAAATTCAATGCATTGGGGCAATAGGTAGCTAGTGCAATGAGGACAAGGGTAATGAGTTAGCATGACATTAAGGCCTCCTGCTGACCCGGAGATGGGCAGCAGGAGGCCTTAAAGTCGATTTAAACACAATGGGCTTCATTTTGACTTCGTGTGATAGTGTAAAACGGGTGATAGCGAATCAATATGACATGAACGTAAAGAAAATCGGGAGAGGTGTAAAATGGGCTGCTGATTCGCTAGTACCCGGCAAAATTACACTCAATCGCACTTAGGCGTAGGGAGGGGAATGAAGAGTTAGTCCCACCTCCCCCTGCCCCCCACCCCCCGCCTCCCGAAAAAAGATATTTTGACATGGGTTATGTTCCTCTCTTCCTCCTCCCACTCCAATTCCCATAACTCATCTGACGTCTCCTCAATATCTTATACTATAGCTCTGCAACCAACCACCAAAATATATATATATATAAAAAAACACTGACATGGTATAAATTCAGTAGATTTTAAAAAATGCAGCAAACACGATCTCCTGCTGATAATGTTTTGAATTATTGAGTAATTCAAATTAAGCAACACCAATAACAAAGGAGAGAAAGAAAGAAAGAAAGATGGGAAGAAAGAAAGACATTGCATTTATATAGCTCCTTTCACGGCCACCGGACATCTCAAAGCACTTTGCAACCAATGAAGTAATTTTGAAGTGCAGTACTGTTGTAATGTAGGAAACGCAGCAGCCAATTTGCGCACATCAAGTTCCCACAAACACCAATGTGATAATGACCAGGTAATGTTTTTTTGTTATGTTGATTGTGGGTTAAATATTGGGCAGGATACCGGGGATAACTCCCCTGCTTTTCTTCCAAATAGTTCCAAGGGATTTTTTCCGTCCACCTGAGAGAGCAGACGGGGTCCCGGTTTAACGCCTCATCTGAGAAACAGCACCTCCGACAGTGCAGCACTCCCTCAGTACTGCACTGGAGTGTCAGCCTGGATTTTTGTGCTCAAGTCCCTGGAGTGACCCTTGAACCCACAACCTTCTGATTCAGAGGCGAGAGTACTACCCACTGAGCCACAGCTGACTCAGCTGAGAGAAAGAATGTAGTGCAAAAATAATTCAAATTAAGTGATTTTGATCTTTAAAAATTTGTTCTTGAGATGTGGGCAACACTAGCAAGGGTGAGATTTATTGCCCATCCCGAGTTACCCTGAGAAGGTGGTGGTGAGCCGCCTCTTTGAACCACTGCCGCTGGCCCCTGTGTTGATGGTGCTCAAACAATGCTGTTAGCTTGGGAATTCTATGATATTGACCCAGCGACAGTGAAGAAAACGGTGATATATGTCCAAGTCAGGATGGTGTGTGACTTGGGAACTTGCAGGTGTAATGCATGCACCTGTGAGTATTCTCACAGGTTTGTAGAGCTGTTGCATCCGGACATGCCATGGTGCATCATCTTGCCATCCGGAGGAGGCGGGGGTCCCCAATGGAGTGCTCTCTACATGGGAGTCCTCCCTTTATTTATTGGGAACTTGGCCTGGATGGTGTTGCGCGGAGCAGTCCCGTGTAATCGGTTTTTAAGTCGGCTCACGGACTCCCAAGCCGCCTGCAATTTTTGCGTTCTGGAGGAGTCCGTGTTCCATGTATATCTTGAATGTGGGAGGTTGCAGCCCCTATTCCATTATTTGAAGGGGCTGCTCCTCAAATTCTGGTTGCACTTCAGTCCCACGCTCCTGATCTTTGGGCACCCTGTGCGGGCAGGTCGGAAGGCCTCCTCGTAGGACTGCTCCTGGCCATGGCCAAGGTGGCCATCAACCGGCCCAGGCAGCGGGCGGTCGAGGGAGTCGTTCAGCCTGACTGCCTGCCTCTCTTCCGCGGGTAAATTCGAGCCAGGGTGTCCCTGGAGATAGAGCACGCGGTGTCCACCGGTACGCTCGTGGCCTTCCGCAAGAGGTGGGCACCGGAGGGACTGGAGTGCAACATCACCCCCGGCACCAAATTTTAATTTGATTTAAGTTTTACAGTAAAAAGTTAATTTGTTTAAATGTCAGTTTTAGTGCCCTCCCTTTAATCAGGGGGCACTTGATTATTGTTGCTACAAAAATAGTTGTAGAGCTGTTGAGTTGGGAGTGGCTTAGCCAGTCACGTGATGTTCACAAGACTCAATTAAACCCCATCCAGTTGGGTTCAGGGGATCCACGATGAGGCAGGTGGTTGTGAGCCTGGTGGATGAACTGCTAATGTGTAGTATGATTGTTGAAACTTTTGCTAATAAATCAGCTAGTTCTTAATAGCAATGTGTTGCTATGATTTCTTAAGCAAATACATTACAGGAGGTGCTGGCCCTCCCATGATAGTGCTGATCTTGTCCTTTGCGGAGTGGCCAAGGTCTCGGACTGGGAGGTGCTGGCAACATAAGCTTGGTGAGTTGCTGCAGTGCATCCTGTAAATCGTACATACAGGAGTCACAGTGGTGGAGGAGGTGGATATTGAGTTCATTGGAAAGGGATCCTGATTAAGCAGTCTGCTTTGTCCTGAATGATCAAGGTGAAACCCCTTGATGCATGTCATCATCATAGGCAGCCCCTCGAAATCGAGGAAGACTTGCTTCCACTCTAAAAGTAAGTTCTCAGGTGACTGTACAGTCCAATACAGGAATTACAGTCTCTGTCACAGGTGGGGTAGACAGTCGTTGAAGGAAAGGGGGGTGGGGAGTCTGGTTTGCCGCATGCACCTTCCGCTGCCTGCGTTTATTTTCTGCAGGCTCTCGGCGACAAGACTCGAGGTGCTCAGCACCCTCCCGGATGCTCTTCCTCCATTTAGGGCGGTCTTTGGCCAGGGACTCCCAGGTGTTGGTGGGGATGTTGCATTTTATCAAGGTTGTTTTGAGGGTGTCCTTGAAACGTTTCCTCTGCCCACCTGGGGCTCGCTTGCCGTGTAGGAATTCCGAGTAGAGTGCTTGCTTTGGGAGTCTTGTGTCAGACATGCGAACATTGTGGTCCGCTCAACAGAGCTGGTCAAGTGTGGTCAGTGCTTCGATGCTGGGGATGTTGGCTTGATCGAGAACACTGACGTTGGTGCATCTGTCCTGCCAATGGATTTGCAGTATCTTGCGGATCCATCATTGGTGGTGTTTCTCCAGCGATTTGAGGTGTCTACTGTATATGGTTCACGTCTCTGAGCCAAACAGTAGTAGTGATGTTGGGGAGGGCATCAAACAGGAAATTAGGGATGCATGCAATAAAGGTGCAGCAGTTATCATGGGTGACTTTAATATGCATATAGATTTGGCTAACCAAACTGGAAGCAATACGGTGGAGGAGGATTTCCTGAAGTACATAAGGGATGGTTTTCTAGACCAATATATCGAGGAACCAATTAGGGGGGTGGCCATCTTAGACTGGGTGTTGTGTAATGAGAGAGGATTAATTAGCAATCTCGTTGTGCGAGGCCCCTTGGGGAAGAGTGATCATAATATGGTTGAATTCTACATTAGGCTGGAGAAGGACACAGTTAATTCAGAGACCATGGTCCAGAACTTAAAGAAGGGTAACTTTGAAGGCATGAGGCGTGAATTGGCTAGGATAGATTGGCGCATGATACTTAAGGGGTTGACAGTGGATGGGCAATGGCAGACATTTAGAGACCGCATGGATGAACTACAACAATTGTACATCCCTATCTGGCGTAAAAATAAAAAAGGGAAGGTGGCTCAACTGTGGCTATCAAGGGAAATCAGGGATAGTATTAAAGCCAAGGAAGTGGCATACAAATTGGCCAGAAATAGCAGCGAACCCGGGGACTGGGAGAAATTTAAAACTCAGCAGAGGAGGACAAAGGGTTAGATTAGGGCAGGGAAAATAGAGTACGAGAGGAAGCTTGCAGGAAACATTAAAATGGACTGCAAAAGCTTCTATAGATATGTAAAGAGAAAAAGGTTAGTAAAGACAAACGTAGGTCCCCTGCAGTCAGAATCAGGGGAAGTCATAACTGGGAACAAAGAAATGGCAGACCAATTGAACAAGTACTTGGTTTGGTATTAAAAGGAGGGCACAAACAACCTTCCGGATATAAAAGGGGTCAGAGGGTCTAGTAAGAAGGAGGAACTGAGGGAAATCCTTATTAGTCGGGAAATTGTGTTGGGGAAATTGATGGGATTGAAGGCCGATAAATCCCCAGGGCCTGATGGTCTTCATCCCAGAGTACTTAAGGAGGTGACCTTGGAAGTAGCGGATGCATTGACAGTCATTTTCCAACATGCCATAGACTCTGGATCAGTTCCTATGGAGTGGAGGATAGCCAATGTAACTCCACTTTTTAAAAAAGGAGGGAGAGAGAAAACACGGAATTATAGGCCGGTCAGCCTGACATCGGTAGTGGGTAAAATGATGGAATCAATTATTAAGGATGTCATAGCAGCGCATTTGGAAAGAGGTGACATGATAGGTCCAAGTCAGCATGGATTTGTGAAAGGGAAATCATGCTTGACAAATCTTCTGGAATTTTTTGCAGATGTTTCCAGTAGAGTGGACAAGGGAGAACCAGTTGATGTGGTGTATTTGGACTTTCAAAAGGCTTTCGACAAGGTCCCACACAAGAGATTAATGTGCAAAGTTAAAGCACCATGGGATTGGGGGTAGTGTGCTGACGTGGATTGAGAACTGGTTGGCAGACAGGAAGCAAAGAGTAGGAGTAAATGACAGGCAGTGACTAGTGGGTACGGCAAGGTTCTGTGCTAACGCCCCAGCTGTTTACATTGTACATTAATGATTTAGACGAGGGGATTAAATGTAGTATCTACAAATTTGCGGATGACACTAGGTTGGGTGGCAGTGTGAGCTGCGAGGAGGATGCTATGAGGCCTGCAGAGTGACTTGGATAGGTTAGATAAGTGGACAAATGCATGGCAGATGAAGTATAATGTGGATAAATGTGAGGTTATCCACTTTGGTTGTAAAAACAGAGAGACAGACTATTATCTGAATGGTGACAGATTAGGAAAAGGGGAGGTGCAACGAGACCTAGGTGTCATGGTACATCAGTCATTGAAGGTTGGCATGCAGGTACAGCAGGCGGTTAAGAAAGCAAATGGCATGTTGGCCTTCATAGCGAGGGGATTTGAGTACGGGGCAGGGAGGTGTTACTACAGTTGTATAGGCCCTGGTGAGGCCACACCTGGAGTATTGTGTACAGTTTTGGTCTCCTAACTTGAGGAAGGACATTCTTGCTATTGAGGGAGTGCAGCGAAGGTTCACCAGACTGATTCCCGGGATGGCAGGACTGACATATCAAGAAAGACTGGATCAACTGGACTTGTATTCACTGGAGTTCAGAAGAATAAGAGGGGATCTCATAGAAACATTTAAAATTCTGATAGGTTTAGACAGGTTAGATGCAGGAAGAATGTTCCCAATGTTGGGGAAGTCCAGAACCAGGGGTCACAGTCTAAGGATAAGGGGTAAGCGATTTAGGACCGAGATGAGGAGAAACTTCTTCACCCAGAGAGTGGTGAACCTGTGGAATTCTCTACCACAGAAAGTTGTTGAGGCCAATTCACTAAATATATTCAAAAAGGAGTTAGATGTAGTCCTTACTACTAGGGGGATCAAGGGGTATGGCGAGAAAGCAGGAATGGGGTACTGAAGTTGCATGTTCAGCCATGAACTCATTGAATGGTGGTGCAGGCTCGAAGGGCCGAATGGCCTACTCCTACACCTATTTTCTATGTTTCTATACAGGATGACGGGAATCACTACTGCTCTGTAGACCATGAAGATTTGAGGACCTGATCTTCGAACACTCTCCTCCTCAGGCGGCCGAAGGCTGCGCTGGCACACTGGAGGCGGTGTTGAACCTCATCCTCGCTGTCTGCCCTTGCTGATAGTAGGCCGAAAGTGGTCCACGTTGTGCAGGGTGTAAGCGGTTTTTGATCCTACCCCAGTGGCTCGATGGATGGTTCGAATCGCCCCCGCCTTACGAAAATTCTATACCCGGGGATTATTATTCAGAGTGTAAATGGAATAAGTCACGGACAGGAATGCTTCGGTGAAAAATCGTACTTATATTTATTTAGTCTAACACATAACTGGCTAAAACATGCATTACTAAACGAAAATCACTGTCTCTGTGGAGAATAAGATCCAGGTTACAAACAACATACATACAGTACAAAACTGAGGACCGGTAACATGCAGTAATTCACTTGTTGCTATGGTGGATTCTAACTCCACCCGTACCAATGAATTACCCAGTCACAGCCCCGTGTCCTGGCTAAACCAAACGAAGCTTCCTCCCCAGAATAGCCCCGAAAAACTTCACTTCTGAGAAAACCCTGAACCCTTACACCTCACCCAGCTCGATATCTGGTTACCGGCTTGGGACACTCGCGGCCATGCTCACCATCACACGCAGTCGGTCTCGATCGCTCAGCTCAGCTGTGGGACGTCACTGCCTGGAGACCGTACCCTGTGAGGAGTATGCGGTTCTCTGTCTCAGCGGCTTCGTCCTCTGGTACTGCTTCTTATTACGTTGAGAGTGAGAGGGAGAAGGGGTGGGTAGCGAAATGGTGGAAAAGAGTCTATCTTTATAGGAGTCTTGCTACGCCTATCTTTCCCGCCAATCTTTAAAACCCTTTTATTTCTAAGCACTCCGATGCTTAGCCAGTGATGGGCCATCATCAGACCCATGTGTATTGGACTAAGGGCCCTGAGTCTGGGACATACATCGGTCTTTGAGTTGGGAAAAAAAAACTGGCTCCTCTTTGGCTGGCCAGGCTAGTAGGTTCATTGTTCTGCTTCTCTTCTGAGATGGAGATGAGAAGTGCTTTTGCATATGGTCCCCTTCCTTTAGCTAGGACTGGCGGGCAAACCCGTACATTCTGGATGACTGACAGTTCTTTTGTCACAGCCAACTGCCATGCGGTCTCTCTGCACAGGGTGATCCCATCACAGGGAAAAATATCCGCAGAAAAATCCCATAAAGTCCAAGAAATATTCTTGACAGAGTCCATTCTTTAAACAGAGACTTTGCGATCTCTTCAAGGGCCGCGCCATAAGAAACAATTGGCTGCTGAATGGGACTGTAGATTGCTTGTGGATGAATGGACTGAGATGGGCCAAATCCACAGTTATCTTGTGCCACTTCCCAATTTATAATGTCTCTGGCAAGCCCCCTGACTGTGGTGTTCTGTGGCCCTGACTGAGGGTCACTAAGGTGATTTGGAGATGCTCGTGGATGACTTGCAAGATCTAGGACAGGGGAAGGAAGGAAGGAAGGAAGGATTTTACAGCCAATGAAGTACTTTTCGAGTGTACTCACTGTTGTAATGTGGGAAACGTGGCAGCCAATTTGCGCACAGCAAGCTCCCACAAACAGTAATTGATAATGACCAGCTAATCTGTTTCTTTTGTTATGTTGATTGAGGGATAAATACCCCCAGTACACCAGGGATAACTACCCTGCTCTTCTTCGAAATAGTGCCATCTGAGAGAGCAGACGGGGCCTCGGTTTAACATTTCATCCAAAAGACGGCACCTCCGACAGTGCAGCACTCCATCAGCGCTGCACTGGGAGTGTCAGGATTGGCAGCATGCCAGTTCTGAGGTTCACCTGGTGCTAATTGAAAAACTTTGTAGGTTTTAGTGATCAGCGCCTGCTCATCATGCGATATAGAAAGACATTTAAAAAAAAATAAAAGCAGAGGTCTTCGGTGTGCAGAATTCTCAAACTGTAACGTGGACAGCCCACTCGATCCAGTGGAACAGGAAGCAGCTGCCCTGGCTGTTCACTATGAGGTCCTCCTGTAGGCCAGGCGAGTAACTGCAACATCAAGACATTGCAAAACTCTAGTGTTTGTGGAAAAGGCTATAATTCCGGATGGTTTCCAAGAAAACAGAGACGTGGCCTCTAATTCTTGAAGGAAGGGAGGGAGGGATTGGGGGGCATGGGGCTGGGGGCGGTTGGAAAGTAACAAGTTTAATTGTTTCCTCTTGGCCAAAGCCAGACAAAAACAATTGTTCATTTTCCTGCCAGGAGGCGTTGACAACAGCAAACATAGACCAGAAACGGAGATTCCCACGTGCAGGCCAAGCCAGACGCTGTGGTAAAGCCTTGTTTACCTAACTGAGATGTAGCTACTACAGACAATGTTTGGGACAATATTTTTCCCAAATTTGGAAAGAAAATATTGTTTCGTAGTGAAAGGAGTTGCACAAGGGCACCATTTGAGATATATCTCCCTCCATCTCTCCTACGCAAATCATTTCAGAGCAGAATCATATTCCCCCTACCTCACAAATATCCAAACAATTAATAAGAGATTATTCAAGGTGGAGATACACAGATTTTTGAATGCTAAGGGTATCAAGGGTTATGGGGAGCGGGCAGGGAAGTGGAGCTGAATCCATGATCAGATCAGCCATGATCTTATTGAATGGCGGAGCAGGCTCGAGGGGCCAAATGGCCGACTCCTGCTCTTACTTCTTATGTATCTTTAACAAATATAAGGGCTGACAAATTATAAGACAGCTAATTTTGATGCAATTTTTGGAAATGAATTTCCATGAGCAGCCTCAGAAAGACTTGCATTTATATAGCACCTTTCACAACCTCTGGATGACTTAAAGCGCCTCACAGCTAATGAATTACTTTGGAAGTGTAGTCGCTCTTGTAACATAGGAAACGCGGGAGCCAATGTATGTACAGAAAGGTCTCATAAACAGCGAGGTAAATGACTGCATAATCTGTTTTCAGTGGTGTTGCTTGAAGGGTAAGTGTTGGCCAAAACTCCCCTGCTCTTCTACGTAAGAGTGCCGTGGGATCACTTACATCCACCTGAGAAGGTAGAGGGGGGCCTCGGTTGAATGTCTCCTCCAAAAAACAGTACTTCTGACTGTACAGCACTCCCTCAGCACTGCACTGAAGTGTTAGCCTATATTTTACACTCAAGTCTCTGGAGTGGGGTTTGCACGCACAACCTTCTGACTTAGAGGCACAAAAAAACAGACAGTAATAACAAGACACGGTGTACAACAACAACTTGTATTTACATAGCGTCTTTAACGTTACTTCGCAGGAGTATTATGAGACAAAGAATTTGACACTGAGCCGCATAAGGAGAAATTAGGGCAGGTGACCAAAAGCTTGGTCAAAGAGGTAGCAAAGGAGGAAGAGAGGTAGAGAGGCGGAGAGGTTTAGGCAGGGAATTCCAGAGCTTGGGGCCCAGGCAACAGAAGGCACGGCCACCAATGGTTGAGCGATTATAATCAGGTATCAGGTATGCTCAAGAGGGCAGAATTAGAGGAGCGCAGACATCTCGGGAGGAGGGGGGGGTTTATAGGGCTGGAGGAGATTACAGAGATAAGGAGGGGCGAAGCCATGGAGGGAATTAAAAACAAGGATGATAATTTTGAAATCGAGGAGTTGCTTAACCGGGAACCAGTGTAGGTCAGCGAGTACAGGGGTGATGGGTGATTGGGACTTGGTGTGAGTTAGGACACGGACTGACGATTTTGAATCACCTCAAGTTTACATAGGGTAGAACGTGGGAGGCCGGTCAGGAGTGCTTTGGAATAGTCAAGTCTAGAAATAACAAAGGCATGGATGAGGGCTTCAGCAGTGGATGCGCTGAAGCAAGGGCAGAGACAAACCTTCAATGGACAGACAATATGGTAAAGCAATTTTCTTGGCTAATACAATGCTGGGATATATAGGCAGAACGGCAGTGTACAAGTCCAAGGAGGTTATGCTGGGGCTGTAAAATGCGCGGGTCAATCTTCATTTGGAATATTGGGTCCCAATTTTGAAGCGGTGCCATGGAAGAGATATACCTGCATAGAAAAGGGTACAAAAAAGAAGAGGGCAACTGTGCACAGTGTAGGGGAAAGAATTGAAGGAAAGGAGAAAAGAACTACATCAAACGTGTTTTTCTACAGTGACGTGCTAGACTGTGAAGCAGCTGGAATAAGCAGGCCAGATGAGTTGGGTAGCTCTGGGTAGTGAATTGGAGCCCCAGGGGGCTTTGTGCAGCTCACTGCCAAAATCCCAACAGACCAAGGCGGCTCAAAACTTGACAGGTTGATTAAAAGTATGTTTTCCACGCTTACCAGATAATTCCCTACCACAGATCTGAAAGCCTTTGAAGAAACATGCCTGAGCTTCAGAGCAGACCACAAGTGCAGCCGTCAGATTCGAGATGTATAGTTTCATGTAAATTATTAACTTTGAAAGACTTGCCCCCATTTGACTTTCCCCACCACATATCCTCTTTGACCAGCAGAATGGGCGGCCGCGACCTATTTCCTGGTCTCTTGCCGATGCCATTCTATTGCCTCCTCATTCATTCATTCATTCATAGGCAGTCCCTCGAAATCAAAGAAGATTTCCTTCCACTCTAAAAGTGAGTTCTCAGCTGACTGTACAGTCCAATACGGGAATTACAGTCTCTGTCACAGGTGGGATAGACAGTCGTTGAAGGAAAGGGTGGGTGGGACAGGTTTGCCGCACGCTCCTTCCGCTGCCTGCGCTTGTTTTCTGCATGCTCTCAGCGACGAGACTCAAGGTGCTCAGCGCCCTCCCGGATGCTCTTCCTCCACTTAGGGTGTTCTCTGGCCAGGGACTCCCAGGTGTCGGTGGGGATGTTGCACTTTATCAAGGAGGCTTTGAGGGTGTCCTTGAAACGTTTCCTCTATCTACCTGGGGCTCGCTTGCCGTGTAGGAGTTCCGAGTAGAGCACTTGCTTTGGGAGTCTTGTGTCAGGCATGCGGACAATGTGGCCCACCCAACGGAGCTGGTCGAGTGTGGTCAGTGCTTCGATGCTGGAGATGTTGGCCTGATCGAGAACACTGACGTTGGTGCATCTGTCCTCCCAGGGAATAAAACAGGATCTTGCGGAGACATCGTTAGTGGTATTTCTCCAGCGATTTGAGGTGTCAACTGTATATGGTGCACGTCTCTGAGCCACATAGGAGGGCGGGTATCACTACAGCCCTGTAGACCATGAGCTTGGAGCCAGATTTGAGGGCCTGATCTTCGAACACTTGCTTCCTCAGATGGCCGAAGGCTGCGCTGGCGCACTGGAGGCAGTGTTGAATCTCGTCATCGATGTCTCCTTTTGCTGATAATAGGTTCCCAAGGTATGGAAAGTGGCCCACTTTCAGTAGGCCATGATGACTAAATCTCCGTGAGATCCCGATCTGTGGGGGCGCAGGTGGGTCCAGATAATCAGCTAGTATCGATAAACCTTACTAAGAGATAGAGAGAGAAGGAGAGAAGACAGAGTGACAGAGAGAGACCACAGGATGGACAGAGTGGGAGAAACACATACAGGATGAGAGACAGCATGTGTGTGAGAGAGGGACAGACGGCAGAGGTAGAGAAAGAGTGCGCATTAGAGAGAGAGACACAGAAAGAGAGAGACAGAGAGAAAGCGAGAGAATGGTGTATACAGGTACAACATCCCGAATCCGGCTGTCCGAAAACTGTAATTGTCGGAAAAACTGACAATTTTGAGGCAGCCAACATGGCGAGAGACAAGGAAACCGGTAAAAAAAAACACGCAGCACCGGGGGGCGGTGAGAATCGGCGGGTGGCGAGGATTGGAGGAGCGATGGGAATCGGCGGGCGGCGAGGGCGGAGTATCGGCGGCCGGTAAGGAGCGCCAACAGCGAGGTCCGAAATCCGGCAAAATCCGAAATCCGGCACGATCCCGGTGCCGGATTTCAGACATTGCACCTGTATAACATTTTGGAGAACTTCAAAATGAAAAGTATTTGAAAAAGGCAGTTTCTTCACTCAGAAGTGAATACAGGCTCATTACTGTCGGAGAGTGATGTTTACACATTGTCCTGCACTCAGAATGTAGAAGAACCGAACAATCCGCAAAATCCTCTCGTCAACAGCCACTAAACTCTAATTGACCTCGGGCTTGTGTTTATTTGCAGCAAGTACGTCTTATGGCCTCAAAGGATGTCTTAAACACAGCTCAGTTTTAACAGCAGATAACACATGTTGCGTTACCTGGTGTAAACCTTCAGTCCTGATAACAAATAGCATGTCGTCCAAATTGAGCAACGCCATGGGAGCTCTGCTCTTTGTATATTAAAAAAAATTTAAAACAGCTATGTTCGTGATTCAGACAAGCAAACAAATACAATTATTTTATTACATTTCCCACTGAACAGACAGCACTTTGCGTGTTGAACTGGCATTCTAATTCTGCCCTCTTGAGCATCCCTGATTATAATCGCTCAACCGTTGTTGGCCATGCCTTCTTGTTGCCTACTGTCAAAATCAATGTGAACATGGTCCCTTTAAGGAAACTGGCAGATGAGGCGTCCTCAAATGATGTCATCAAACCCACTTCCTTCAATTGGCTCGAGAAATGCGCTGGGTGGGCTTAACAAGCCCAATCAGGGGAAATTCATTGCTACACAGCAGGCTGGAGCCAGCACCGATGCAAATGTAGTGGATGGCAAGTGCACTTGAGATGACAGAAGCGATCTGCCAATGGTGAGAGGTTGTTCCAATGAGGTGACACTTGATAGAGAGATCACTCCAAACACTTGCAACCTGCATAAAGCTCAATGTGCCTTCTGTAATGTTTGCACCTGTGAGGATGCCCACAGGCTTGTAGAGCTGTTGCCCAATGGAAAGAGTTGTAGAGCTGTTGCCCTTTCAGATCCGCACGGAGGGGATTCCTGTACGGGCTGCTCTTGCATACTCTCCACATTGCCATCTTCGTCTGCCATCTGGACACGCCATGGCTCACCATCTTACCATCCGGAGAAGGCGGAGTTCCCCGATGGATTGAGCAGTCGCGTGCAACAACTTTTTAAGCCGGTTCACGGACTCCCAGGCCGCCTGCAATTTCTGCGGTCTGGAAGAGTCCGTGTTCCACGTTTTTATTGAATGTGCAAGGTTGCAGCCCCTGTTCCAATATTTAAAGGGGCTGCTCCTGAAATTCTGGCTGCACTTCAGTCCCACACTCCTGATCTTTGGGCACCCTGTGCGGAGGGGAGCGGGTAGGTCCGAGGGCCTCCTCATAGGACTGCTCCTGGGCATGGCCAAGGGTGCCATCAGCCGGTCCAGGCAGCGGGCAGTCGAGGGGGTCATTCAGCCTGACTGCCTGCCTCTCTTCCGCGCGTACATCCGCGCCAGGGTGTCCTTAGAGATGGAGCACGCGGTGTCCACCGGTACGCTCGCGGCCTTCCACGAGAGGTGGGCGCCAGAGGGACTGGAGTGCATCATCACCCCCGGCAACCAAATTTTAATTTGATTTTATGTTTTAAAGTTTAATTTGTTTTAATTGCCGGTGTTTTTTGTGTCCCCCTCCCCTTTTATAGGGGGTACTTGGAGAAAAAATAAATTGATTTTAGTTCCCAAAAAAAACCCCAAAAAAACAAAAGAAAAACAAAAAAAAAACAAAAAAGGGCCTTGAAAATGTTAGGCGTGTCCCCCAGATCGGGCGGCACGATGTAATGTTAGTTTTTCTCCCAAAAGAGTTGTAGAGCTGTTGCCCAATGGAAAGAGTTGTAGAGCTGTTGCCCTTTCAGATCCGCACGGAGGGGATTCCTGTACGGGCTGCTCTTGCATACTCTCCACATTGCCATCCTCGTCTGCCGTCCGGACACGCCATGGCTCACCATCTTACCGTCCGGAGAAGGTGGGGGTCCCCAATGGAGTGCTCTCTACGCGGGAGTCCTCCCACTGTTTATTGGGGACATGGCCTGGAGGATGGTGTACGGAGCAGTCCCGTGCAATAAGTTTTTAAGTCGGTTCAGGCTGCCTGCAATTTCTGCGGTCTGGAAGAGTCCGTGTTCCACGTTTTTATGGAGTGTGCGAGGTTGCAGCCCCTGTTCTATTATTTAAAGGAGCTGCTCCTCAATTTCTGGTTGCACTCCAGTCCCACTCTCCTGATCTTTGGGCACCCTGTGCGGAGGGGAGCGGGTAGGTCCGAGGGCCTCCACGTAGGACTGCTCCTGGGCACGGCCAAGGGTGTCATCAGCCGGTCCAGGCAGCGGGCGGTCGAGGGGATCGTTCAGCCTGACTGCCTGCCTGCCTCTCTTCCGCGCCTACATCCGGGCCAGGGTGTCCTTAGAGATGGAGCACGTGGTGTCCACCGGTACGCTCGCAGCCTTCCGCGAGAGGTGGGCACCAGAGGGACTGGAGTGCATCGTTACACCCGGCAACCAAATTTTAATTTGATTTTATTTGTTTTAAAGTTTAATTTGTTTTAATTGCCGGGTTCTTAGTGTCCCCCTCCCCTTTTATAGAGGGCACTTGTAAAATATATGATTTTAATGCCCCCCCAAATTTTTTTAAAAACACAAAAAAAACAACATCAAAAAACATTTAGTAGAAAAAGGGGCAGTTAAGTGTCTAGAGTGTCCCCCAGATCGGGGGGCACTTGATCTAATGTCTATTTTGTTCCCCCCCAAAAGAGTTGTAGAGCTGTTGCCCAATGGAAAGAGTTGTAGAGCTGTTGCCCTTTCAGATCCGCACGGAGGGGATTCCTGTACGGGCTGCTCTTGCATACTCTCCACATTGCCATCCTCGTCTGCCGTCCGGACACGCCATGGCTCACCATCTTACCGTCCGGAGGAGGCGGGGGTCCCCAATGGAGTGCTCTCTACGCGGGAGTCCTCCCACTGTTTATTGGGGACTTGGCCTGGAAGATGGTGTACGGAGCAGTCCCGGGCAATAAGTTTTTAAGTCGGTTCATGGGCTCCCAGGCCGCCTGCAATTTCTGCGGTCTGGAAGAGTCCGTGTTCCACGTTTTTATTGAATGCACAAGGTTGCAGCCCCTGATCCATTATTTGAAGGGGCTGCTCCTCAATTTCTGGCTGCACTTCAGTCCCACACTCCTGATCTTTGGGCACCCTGTGCGGAGGGGAGCGGGTAGGTCCGAAGGCCTCCCCGTAGGACTGCTCCTGGGCACGGCCAAGGATGCCATCAGCTGGTCCAGGCAGCGGGCGGTCGAGGGGGTCGTTCAGCCCGACTGCCTGCCTCTTTTCCGTGGTTACGTTCTTGGAGATGGAGCACGCGGTGTCCACCGGTACGCTCGCGGCCTTGCGAGAGGTGGGCGCCGGAGGGACTGGAGTGCATCATCATCCCCGGCAACCAAATTTTAATTTGATTTTATATGTTTTAAAGTTTAATTTGTTTCATTGCCGGGTTTTAGTGTCCCCATCCCTTTTTTTGGGTGGCACTTGTATAATTTATGGTTTTAGTGTCCAAAAAAAACCACAAAAAAACACAAAAAACCTCCAAAAAAGTCAAAAAAGGGCCTTGATTAGTGTTTGGAGTGTCCCCCAGATCAGGGGGCACTTGATTTAACTGTTCAAAAAGAGTTGTAGAGCTACTGCTCTTTCAGATCTGCGCAGAGGGGTTTCCTGTACAGGCTGCTCTTGCACACTCTCCACGTTGCCATCCTCGCCTGCCGTCCGGACACGCCATGGCGCACCATCTTGTCATCCGGAGGAGGCAGGGGTCCCCAATGGAGTGCTCTCTATGCGGGAGTCCTCCCACTGTTTATTGCGGACTTGGCCTGGAGGGTGCTGTACGGAGCAGTCCCGTGCAATAAGTTTTTAAGTCGTTTCACGGGCTCCCAGGCCGCCTGCAATTTCTGCGGTCTGGGAGAGTCCGTGTTCCACGTTTTTATTCAATGAGCGAGGTTGCAGCCCCTCATCCAATATTTAAAGGGGCTGCTCCTCAAATTCTGGTTGCACCTCAGTCCCACACTCCTGATCTTTGGGCACCCTGTGCGGAGGGGAGCGGGCAGGTCAGAAGGCCTCCTCGTAGGATTGCTCCTGGGCATGGCCAAGGGGGCCATCAGCCGGTCCAGGCAGCAGGCGGTCGAGGGGGTCGTTCAGCCTGACTGCCTGCCTCTCTTCCGCGGTTACATCCGAACCAGGGTGTCCCTGGAGATGGAGCACGCTGTGCCCACCAGTACGCTCGCGGCCTTCCGCGAGAGGTGAGCGCCGAAGGTATTGGAGTGCATTATCACCCCTGGCAACCAAATTTTAATTTGAACTACGTCAAAAGTTTAATTTGTTTAAGTTTGTCGGTTTTAGTGCCCCCCACCTTTTAGCCGGGGGCACTTGTATAATTTGTGTTTTGATGCCCTCAGGAAAAAAAAACAGGGGGCACCTGAAAAGGTTTTGAAGTGTGACCCCCCTTTAATCTGGGGCACTTGATTGTTTTCTACAAAAATAGTTGTAGAGCTGTTGCCTTTTCAGATCCGCGTGGAGGGGACTCTTGTATGGGCTGCTCTTGCACACTCGCCACATTGCCATCCTCGTCTGCCATCCGGACACGCCATGACGCACCATCTTGTCATCCGGAGGAGGCGGGGGTCCCCAATGGAGTGCTCTCTATGCGGGAGTCCTCCCCTTATTTATTGGGGACTTGGCCTGGAAGGTGTTGCATGGAGCAGTCTCGTGCAATAAGTTTTTAAGTTGGTTCATGGATGCCGAGGCTGCCTGTAATTTCTGCGGTCTAGAGGAGTCCGTGTTCCATGTTTATGTTGAGTATGCAAGGTTGCAGCCCCTCTTCCATTATTTGAAGGGGCTGCTCCTCAAATTCTGGTTGCATTTCAGTCCCACACTCCTGATCTTTGGGCACCCTGTGCGGAGGGGAGCGGGCAGGTTGGAAGGCCTCCTTGTAGGACTGCTCCTGGGCCTGGCCAAGGGGGCCATCAGCCGGTCCAGGCAGCGGGCGGTCGAGGGAGCCGTTCAGCCCGACTGCCTGCTTCTCTTCCACGGTTACATCCGAGCCAGGATATCCCTGGAGATGGAGCACGCGGTGTCCACCGGTACGCTTGCGGCCTTCCGCGAGGGTTGGGCATTGGAGGGACGGGAGTGCATCATCACCCCAGGAAACTGAATTTTAACTTAATTTGGTAAAGTTCCCATGTTAATTTGACATTTTTGCATTCTAGTGCCATTACAAAAAGGGAGTACTTGATTTAAAGTTCTTACAAAATAGTTGTAGAGCTATTGCACTGTGAGTAGTTTAGCCAGTCACGTGATGTTCACACAACTCAATAAAACCCCAGTCAGTTGGGTCTAGGTCATCCACGATGAGGTATGCAGTTGTGAGCCTGGTGGATGAACTGGCAATGCGTAGTGTGATTTTTAAACCTTCGTCAATAAACCAACTAGTTCTTTATAGTAATGTGTTGCTATGAATTCTTAAACAAAGAACCCATGAAGCAAATACATTACACCTTCCAAATGCAGTAAGCAACAGCTATTGATGTTGGAAAGTGAATAGTTGAGAGATGGGAGCTTTTATAGCACAATTGCACTGTCAAGTAAAGAAAGGAATTCACGGCCAACCATGCCCGATGTCCTTACCTGACGTGATCCTCGAGCAGCGTAAAGCTCGTGGACAACCTGGCAAAATGGGGAGTTCAGCTCAAAATTCTTTTTATTAGGCTCTTAACAGGGTCATAATGACCTAAATTGCCTCCCCTGCCGCTGCGTGTCGGGTCTGTTCAGCGCTGACAGACCCGACATCTAGGAAAGTAGTGTGGCAGCGGTTTGACAGCGGGGTCCTGACAATTGTGTTAAATTTAACAGCTGACCCGCCAACCCATCCCAGACTCTGGGCACCGGCAACATTTCAGCCATTGTCTCATTACTGGTCATCCACTTCGACAGGACAGCAATCGTTCCCCAGACCCTTCAAACGTCTTGTTCGAGTGCTCAGCCTTACGTCAGGGAGGTGCGGGGGTGGGAGTGGGGGAGCTAGATTGTCCCCTTATGACTAAAGTGAAAATTGCTCCCCAGCTGGCCTCTTGACGACCTTCTCTCTCAAACGCTCCCCACTGATTCACTTTTCCCCGTCTCTGAACTTCTCTTACTGCTGATCTCTTGCTATATTTTCATCCCTTTGTCCATTCTCGCCTTCCTTCAATATTCTCTGGCCTGATCCCTGCACTTCTGGCATCAAACTGGAACTCCTGCTTATTTTTAACTTGTCTCACAACTGATTAGTTCGACGGTTTACATTGTGCTCTCTTCCCGCTCTGTTCTTTTTGCGCTCCGACGCTCACCAGAGCTGTTCCCATTTGAGCCTGCTTCGCCATTCAATAAGATCATGGCTGATCTGATCTTGGCTTCAACTCTACGTCCCTGCCCGCTCCCCATAACGTTTGACTCCCCTATATTTCTCAAATCTGTCTATCTCCGCCTTAAGTATATTCAATGTCCCAGCCTCCACAACTCTCTAGGGCAGAGAATTCCAAAGATTCACCACCCTCTGAGAGAAGAAATTCTTCCTCATCTTTGTCTTTATTGGACGACCCGTTATTCTGAAACTATGCCCCGAGTTCTAGATTCCCCCACAAGGGGAAACATCCTCTCTGCATCTACCCTGTCAAGCCCCCTCAGAATCTTATACGTTTCAATAAGATCACCACTCATTTTTCTAAACTCATAAGAACATAAGAAATAGGAGCAGGACGATCATGGTCCACTTCCCTGCCCACTCCCCATAACCGCTTATCAGTTAAGAAACTGTCGAGGGTGGACCCTTATTCTAAGATTATGCCTCCTAGTTCTAGTCTCCCCTATCAGTGGAAACATCCTCTTTGCATCCACCTTGTCGAGCCCCCTCATTACCTTATACGTTTCGATAAGATCACCTCTCATTCTTTTGAATGCCAATGAGTAGAGGCCCAACCTGCTCAACCTTTTCCTCATAAGACAACCCCTTTGTTATGTATGTAACCCTATGCAACCAGCATTCTACCGCCACCAGAGGGCATATCTGTTGGAGTCCCAAGGGATCCCAGCATCTTTTGGGAGCACTGTATATAAGCAGGCCTCCCATGCTGTACTGACACTCTGGAGTTAGAATAAAGAAACTAAGATCACACTTACTCACGTCTACAGTACTCAATCACATTACTTTATTCTGGACATAGCACCCTTCATCTCAGGAATCAACCTCGTGAACCTTCTCTGAACTGCCTCCAATGCAAATATACTCCTCTTTAAATAAGGAAAGCAAAACTGTAAATTCTTATTGCTTAAAGCATTGACTGTACTGTGACTTGTGTTGGAAGTATATCGCCATTTCTCCATCGTCGCTGGGTCAAAATCCTGGAACTCCCTCCCTAACAGTATTGTGGGAGTACCTTCACCACATGGACTGCAGCAGGTCAAGAAGGCGGCTCACCATCACCTTCTCAAGGGCAATTAGGGATGGGCAATAAATGCTGGCCTTGCCAGCAACACCCACATCCCATGAATGAATTAAAAATAACTTCCACATCCCGATCTTAAGCACTCTTGGAACACAGTGTCCCAGTTTAACTGGTTTACTGAAGTGTGAGGGCGTAATCATCATCATCATCATAGGCAGTCCCTCGAAATCAAAGAAGACTTGCTTCCATTCTAAAAGTGAGTTCTCGGGTGACTATGCAGTCGAATACGGGAATTACAGTCTCTGTCACAGGTGGGACAGACAGTCATTGGAGGAAAGGGTGGGTGGGGAGTCTGATTTGCCACACGCTCCTTCGGCTGCCTGCGCTTGGTTTCTGCATGCTCTCGGCGACGAGACTCAAGGTGCGCAGCACCCTCCCGAATGCTCTTCCTCCACTTAGGGCAGTCTTGGACCAGGGTCTCCCAAGTGCCGGTGGGGATGTTGCACTTTACCAAGGAGGTTTTGAGGGTGTCCTTGAAAAGATTCCTCTGCCTACCTGGGGCTTGCTTACCGTGTAGGGAAAATAGCAACACAGGAACAAGAGTAGGCCATTCAGCCCCTCGAGCCTGTTACACCATTATTGATTCTTCTCAATGGATAGATAATTTAAACATTAACCATCACAAACAAATAAATAATTGAGATTTACAGCAGTCTGCTGCCACCCGATGGTCTGTTTCCTTTTGACATCTGACCATAACAGAAATTCCATCTTGTCCAAATCTCACGTTGTTATCAATGCTTTTAAACAACAGGCAATCTGAAGGCTTCAGCCATCAGACACAATGATTTAGACTTCATTTACTGGAGAATTTTGCTATGAGGAAAGATTGGATAGGCTGGGTTTGTTTTCTTTGGAACAGAGGAGGCTGAGGGGAGACCTTATTGAGGTGTATAAAATTATGAGGGGCCTAGATAGAGTGGATAGGACGGACCTATTTCCCTTAGCAGAGGGGTCAACAACCAGGGAGCACAGATTTAAAGTAAGTGGTAAGAGGATTAGAGGGGATTTGAGGGGAAATATTTTCACCCAGAGGGTAGTGGGGGTCTGGAACTCACTGCCTGAAAGGGTGGTAGAGGCAGAAACCCTCATCACATTTAAAAAGTACTTGGATGTGCACTTGAAGTCACATAACCTACAAGGCTACGGATCAAGAGCTGAAAAGTGGGATTAGGCTAGATAGCTCTTTGTCGGCTGGCACGGACACGATGGGTCGAAATGGCCTCCCTCCGTGCTGTAAATTTCTATGATTCTGTGATTCATCTATATTTCCCAGTTAGCAAACATTGACATTTCAAAGGCAGAAGTGAGCAGCCATCTACGAAACTTGGTCTAGTTAGTTTTGGATTACTGAAGGTCACAGCAAAGGTCAGTCATCTATCATTGAAACTGTGGTTGTCTCTAGACAGTTTAGTGCACTGGATAAAAGCCAAAGGCGACATGAGGAAAATCCTTTTTACGCAGTGAGTGGTTGGGACCTGGAATGCACTGCCTGAAACTGTGGTGGAGGCAGATTCAATCAGGGCTTTCAAAAGAAAGTTGGACAAGTACCTGAAGGGAAAAAAATTGCAAAGTTATGGGGAAAGGGCGAGGGACTGGGATTGGCTTAAGTGCTCTTGCAGAGAGCCGGCCCGGGCTCAACGGGCCAGATGACCTCCATCTGTGCTGTAACCATTCTATGATTTTGTAAAAGAAACCCCTTTTAAAAAACACAGCTAATCTGAAGCCGATCTTGAACATTCACATTACCCTGTCTATACAGTCATAAATAAAGGATGTCACCTTGCAAAGCTCTGCTTCCATTACACTAACAATGTAACATCACGAACCAGATTCCAGCAGTCATCCATATTAGCCAATGATCCCATGGACCAATCGGTCTGTTAGAAATTAAATTCACCCATTCACAACTGCCTTTATAAAACACTGGTTCGGCCTCAACTGGAGTATTGCGTCCAATTCTGGGTACCGCACTTTAGGCAGGATGTGGAGGTCTTAGAGAGTGTGCAGAAAAGTTTTACAAGGATAGCTCCAGGGTTGAGGGACTTCAGTTAGGTGGATAGACTGGAGAAGCTGGGGTTGTTCTCCTTAGAGCAGAGGAGATTTGATAGAGGTGTTCAAAATCTTGAGATGAGGGTTGTGACAATAGATAGAGAGAAACTTTTCCCATTGGCTGAAGGGTTGAAAACCAAAGGACACAGATTTAAGGTCATTGGCAAAAGGTCCAAAGGCAACATGAAGAAAAACCTTTTTACGCAGCGAGTGGTTAGGATCTGGAATGCACTGCTTGAAAGGGTGGTGGAGGCTGATTCAATCGTGGCTTTCAAAAGGGAATCAGATAAGTACCTGAAGGAAAAAAAATTCAGGGCTGCGAGGAAAGGTCGGGGGAGTGCGACTAGCTGAAATGCTCTTGCAGAGAGCCGGCATGGGCTCGAGGGGCTGAATGGGCTGTAATGATTCTATGATAGATCCCTCTTTCCTGCTTGCTCAGCTCCTGCACCTCCCCAGCTGACTGCTGTGCTCCCTGGCATGGCCTCTGCTTGCTGCGCTCCCAAACTGACCTTGAGTGCTCCCACTCTGCTTCCCCTTCTCTGCCTCTCTGGCCCACCTCAAATGACCCAGACCCAGGTCTGTTTCCTTCCCTTCCACCAATACCCAGCCAGCTACTTCCTGCCTTCCACTGAGGCCCACCACAAATACTCCAAATCCCCCAGCATCACTTGTTCCCCCCCCCCGCTCCAGCTGCTCGACCCAGCACTTAGGGCAACGGCTCCCTGTCCAGGACGTCCTGGCCCTGCCTGCAGCAGCCAGTTCCTCATCTCCAATAACAATTGGCATTTACAGAGTGCCTTGATTGTAGTAGAACATCCCAAGGATATACACATTGTCAAGGTACACCAGCATTTTAACGCACCGTGTAAGAAAGCGCCAATCCTCAGGTTTAAACCCACGGCTGTCCATCCTCATCATCATCATAGGCAGTCCCTCGGAATCGAGGAAGACTTGCTTCCACTCTTAAAATGAGTCCTTAGGTGGCTGAACAGTCCTATACGAGAACCATAGTCCCTGCCACAGGTGGGACAGACAGTCATTGAGGGAAAGGGTGGGTGGGACAGGTTTTCTGCACGCTCTTTCCGCTGCCTGCGCTTGATTCCTGCATGCTCTCGGTGATGAGACTTGAGGTGCTCAGCACCCTCCCGGATGCATTTCCTCTACTTAGAGTGGTCTTTGGCCAGGGACTCCCAGGTGTCAGTGGGGATGTTGCACTTTTTCAGGGAGGCTTTGAGGGTGTCCCTGTAACATTTCCTCTGCCCATCTTTGGCTCGTTTGCTGTGAAGGAATTCCGAGTAGAGCGCTTGCTTTGGGAGTCTCGTGTCTGGCATGCGGACAATGTGGCCTGCCCAGCGGAGCTGGTCGAGTGTGGTCAGTGCTTCAATGCTGGGGCTGTTGGCCTGATCGTGGACGCTAATATTGGTGCGTCTTTCCTCCCAAGGGATTTGTAGGATCTTGCGGAGACATCGTTGGTGGTATTTCTCCAGCGACTTGAGGAGAATGCGTCATTAGGAAGATGATTTCTCTCATGCGGATAGGAGGTGGGGAGGCAGAGCAAAGCAGAAGGTATCAGCAGGGCTGCTGCCATAGACACAGTGGAAGAACTGTTCTCTCAGCTGGGGTAACAATACACTTCGCAGCAAGATCTGACAAAAGAAAAGTTCTGTAAAGTGCCAGTCTTGGCTCAGTGGTAGCACTCGTGCCTCTTAGTAAGAAGGTTTGGGTTCATGAGTTCAAAGCCCACTACAGCAGCTGGGGAATTTAAATTCAGTTAAAAGAAAGCCTTGCATTTATACAGCTCCTTTCATGGACATCTCAAAGCGCTTTACAGCCAATTAAGTACTTTTGGAGTGTATTCACTGTTGTAATGTAGGAAACGCGACAGCCAATTTGCGCACTGCAAGCTCCCACAAACAGCAATGTGATAATGACCAGATAATCTGTTTTTTTGTTATGTTGATTGAGGGATAAATATTGGCCAGGACATCGGGGATAACTCCCCTGCTCTTCTTCGAAATAGTGCCCTGGGATCGTTTACGCCCACCTGAGAGAGCAGGCGGGCCCGGTTTAATATCTCATCCGAAAGACGGCACCTCTGACAGTGCAGCGCTGCTCATGTGTTTATCTAGCTTCCCCCTAAAGGTATTTGTACTTTTACCCTTAACCACTCCCTGTGATAGCGAGTTCCACATTGCCACCACTCTAAGTAAAGAAGTTTCTCCTGGCTTTAACGGCTCAGGGAAACAGCTCATAATTTGATCCGTCATTTCTCCCACAGATTTCCTGTGGATCAGATGATCCAAAGCCGATCAATAAGAGGTCCCCCCCCCCCACCCCCGCCTGCCCAGAACACAAATGGCCTGGATTTGTGCCTGACTTGTTCTCTGGTTACTTTGAATATTTCATTTTTTATTTAAAGACACATGGTTTCACATTGTCTTGAGAGGCTTAAATAAATCTCAGCTCTAACTGTGAATGTGATTAACTTTAAACAATTCAGCAGATTGTTATTCATGGCAAATAACAAAGAATAATGTTATCTTTCTAACAGCTGTTTTCACTTATCTTCAAATATTAAGAATTTTGTGCAGAAATCCAGGGCAACAGTTATGGGTTTACTAGCTGTATGAACAATCCTTAGAGAGCTTCATCAGAGCAGGTTCTGCTATATCCCTGCCTTCTTTAGCCCCTCTTCTCTCTCTCAGCAATGGGGTCCTTTTCGCCTTCACTGCTGCAGGGGCGGGGGCATCACTTTAACTGTAAAACGGGTGATGTCTGATCGCTCATGATTTTTGCTTTACAACAATGACTACACTCCAAAAGTCCTTCATTAGCTGTAAAGCGCTTTTAGACGTCTGGTGGTCATGAAAGATGCAATGTAAATCCAAGTCTTTTGTTTTCTTCCTGGTGCTTAACAGGCGGGTGACCAGATATCGCCCATTTTACACTCTTTGCAATAGTTGAGGTTGTCGCTCCGTTGAGGGGTAAAGTGCTGGCGAGGATCGGCACCTGTTCGAGACCAGCCAGATCTCCATCCCCGACGGTTTCAATGGGCGTTGTGGTGATAATGACTCCCACCGGGGTTGGTGTTGACCTTAAGGAGGCCAATCAGCATGGCGCGCTGGCCAGCTTCCCTCCGCCCTTCCTCTCCTCCTCCACCTTCTCTCGCACCCACCGCCACCCCCCGCCCCAACTCCACCCTCCCTCCCCTCCTCCACCTTCTCTCCCACGTCCCACTGCGCCCTCCCTCCCCTCCTCCACCTTCTCTCCCACGCCCCACTCCACCCTCCCTCCTCTCCTCCACCTTCTCTCCCACGCCCCACTGCGCCCTCCCTCCCCTCCTCCACCTTCTCTCCCACGCCCCACTGCGCCCTCCCTCCCCTCCTCCACCTTCTCTCCCACGCCCCACTCCGCCCTCCCTCCTCTCCTCCACCTTCTCTCCCACGCCCCACTGCGCCCTCCCTCCCCTCCTCCACCTTCTCTCCCACGCCCCACTGCGCCCTCCCTCCCCTCCTCCACCTTCTCTCCCACGCCCCACTGCGCCCTCCCTCCCCTCCTCCACCTTCTCTCCCACGCCCCACTGCGCCCTCCCTCCCCTCCTCCACCTTCTCTCCCACGCCCCACTCCACCCTCCCTCCTCTCCTCCACCTTCTCTCCCACGCCCCACTGCGCCCTCCCTCCCCTCCTCCACCTTCTCTCCCACGCCCCACTGCGCCCTTCCTCCCCTCCTCCACCTTCTCTCCTACACCCCCCCCACCTCCGCCCTCCCTCTCATCCTCCACCTTCTCTCCCACGCCCCACTGCACCCTCCCTCCTCTCCTCCACCTTCTCTCCCACGCCCCCCCCCCACCTCCGCCCTCCCTCTCATCCTCCACCTTCTCTCCCACCCCCCCCCCGCAAATCCGTCCTCCCTTTCCTCCTCCACCTTCTCTCCCCCGCCCCCCCCCTACCTCCACCCTCCCTCCCTCCCCTCCTCCACCCCTCTTCCAACTTCTCTCCCCCCCTCCCTGCAGTGGTATGCTGCCGCACACTGTTCCCTCTAATGGCCCCAGCTTGCTGATGGTCTTGCAGGCCGGGACAGCACGGATTTCCAGGCCGGGCTGCTGCACGCTGCTCCCTCTGGTGGCTCCCTTTAATGGCAAGAGTTCGTAGAGGGATGTGATCGGGGCCCAGGAGAGGCGAAAGTTCAGGGCCCAGAAGAGGCGAGGGCCCAGGGGCAGCACGGACCAGCCCACACTGTGATATGTGTGCACACTAGGTCCGTGCAGCAGAGCTGCTCTCCAGTTGTCTTGGT